>NW_026125391.1:24660000-25260000 GCF_943737965.1 Phodopus roborovskii | reverse complement strand
ATAATACAATTGTGTCATTCTTCCTTTCCTTTTCTCCTTCAAAATACTCATATATAATCCTCCTTGCTGTTCAAAGTCATAGCCTCTTTTTTAAAATTATTAT
This sequence comes from Phodopus roborovskii, assembly GCF_943737965.1. Classification (NCBI taxonomy): domain Eukaryota; kingdom Metazoa; phylum Chordata; class Mammalia; order Rodentia; family Cricetidae; genus Phodopus; species Phodopus roborovskii. The sequence goes on along the minus strand of NW_026125391.1, from coordinate 25,259,897 downwards.
TGCATGCATATATCAGTATCCATGTATGTATGTGTATATATTCGTGTATGTATATGCATATATACATATTACACACACACATCACTGACATACATTCCTAAATACAGCCTACTCAATCTTTATAATGTTACTTGTGTGTATGTTTTCAGGGCCTATCATTTGGCACTGGATGACTAATTGTTGTGCTCTTCCCTGAAAAGACTATTTCACCCACTCTTGGTGTTCTTTAGTGGCCTGTATGGATTGAAGGATTGAAGCTGTGTGGGATTTTTCCTGTCCAATTTAGTAGGCCTCTTGGTGTTGTTTTGGTTTATCTTATGATTAGACAGTTATATTTGTAAGATTTTATGGCTATAGCTTCTGAAATGACTAGGAGACATTACAACAACCTCCCTGATCCTCTGGGTCTTAGAATATTTTGGCCTTCTCTTCCACAGTGTCCCCTTACCCTTTGGTGTGTGGGGTGTTTTAGAGAGCCATCTATTATGACTGGGGTTCACAACTTCAAGTTTTGATTGGTTGTGGTTTTCTGTGTTTCCATGGTTTACATTACAAATCTGAAAAAAAAAAGAACAAAAACAAAGCTTGTCTATAATCTCCACTGGAAGGAATATGGCTATTTATAGCATTAAAATATAAAATCCTCATTATGAAACAATTGCATGGTGAATTGACTTTATTCACAATTCTTTCCTTCAACCTTAAATTCCTAATAGTCTGCCAGGTATAAAAATGAACCTGGGGATTTGTGCTTAGACTCTAGAGAATTCCGTTTATGATCTCTGAGCATCCATCGTCCAAATAACAACAGCATCACCCTATATTGCACATATCACACACTTTATTATATCAGTGAAAGCTCTTCAGATCCAAAGTTTTCATTATCTTTGAAATCTAAACACAGGCAATCCTGAACTACCAATAGGAAGACTAAAAATCTGGTGATTAAATAAAATTTAAAGGTGCCAAAATGCCCCAAAATTCAAAACACAGATATTTTAAGCCTCAGAAAAAACACAGGCTTATTCCTAATAAGAAAATTTAAGCTGGGCAGTATGGTGGTAGCACATGCCTTTAATCCCAGCACTTGTGAGGCAGAGGCAGAAGCAGGTGGATCTCCATGAGTTTCAATTCAGTCCAGTATACAGAGCAAGGTCCAGGACAGTCAAAGCTATACAGAGAAATCCTGTCTTGAAAATTACAGAAAGGAAGGAAGGAAGGAAGGAAGGAGAAAATTTAAAGTTGTGTTTAATTTTCTTGTCTTAAATTTACAGCTCTGTCTTTAAAATTTGAATATAGGAGATGTTATCAATTAGTCATCTCAACTAACGAGGCCCTTGATATCTTACTATGATATCTGGCTTATTTTGCAGCTGCATGATTGTCAGTTCCAAGGGCAGGACTCTATGTATCAATCCACCTTCTCCTTTCTCTCTGTTATGTTCCATGCCCTGATTATCTCACTAGTTATGTCACATTTCCTTCAAAAGTGTCCTCACACCACACGTTTTTTAGTTAATGATGGTTTTCACTGCAACATATTCCTTTAACATCACATTAAATAATCTAAGAAAATATGCTTTATTCAATACTCTAAATTTATCAGAGAGAATCTAAGTTTGATGTAGCCAGTTTAAATGTGAAACTGTCATAGCTATTTCAAACATTTTATTTATGGATGAATAAGTAAATTGTAGCTGGTTTAAATGGCGTTTATTACAGATCATGAATGGGTGGTTGGCAATGGAAGTACAGAAATATAGTGCCCTTTACCAGTGAGGATCACGGAGGGAAAGCAGAGGGTAAACAGAGGGAAAGTGCTCTGAAAGAAGTGACCAATGGGAAACAGACATCATCCTTCATGCTGAGAAACAGATGCTCTAGCATCAGGGATCTGATAAACAATGGGAATTTATTTCTCTCAGTTCTGAATGTAAAGGAAGATGTGAGATCAAGGGATGTACAGGTCATTCTGATGAGGTTCCTCCTTCTCATAGAGTGAATAGGGCTCTTGGAGTCAATAAGGGCTTTGGCATGCTAAACTAACCAACTCCCAATGTCCTATTCCCCATCTTTTAGCCCCCTCAGATTTGTGATGAAGGCTCCACCTATGATTCTTATAGCAAATTGTGAGAATTACAGCAATTATAGCAAATTGTGAGAAAAGATGAAGAAGGGTCAGGATAAGCAAGCTTTAAAATACACAGGAAGGAATCAAGCCATGGTCAAGATGGGGAACGGGTTCTAACCCTCTGGCTTTCACATATCTTGGAATTAACCTGACCTGTCAACTTCTTTCAAGTGCTGGGAACGTCAGAGCTGAAAGTCTTGTTAATTTCTAATAACACACTTCTGATGGGGGTGTAGGGGTCTGGAGTATGGAATTTGACTGAGGAGCTTCAAGTTGTGAGCATGGTTAGTCAACTGTGAGAAGTGAGGCTTGGGAATCCCTGGTTCCAAAAGACTGTATATAATAATGAAACACCCACCAAGGGAGAACAAGACAGTAACAGTAAATGTTCCACAGCTGAGCAGTTAAACCAAAAACCCAAAAAAAAAAAAAAAAAAACCCAATGCCTGCTTATATGCTCTAAGGGATTGTTTATGACAGAGAAGACCTAAAAGGAATGTGTTCCTGAAGGTGAAAGTATGACATTTGAGCAGAGCTGGGTCAGAATTTACAAGCTAGTAGAGAAGAATGTTACATAGAGAAAACATAGACCCTGTGCAGAGGCCTAAGTACAGTATCAGGAGGATAAGAGGAAAAATACTAGCTATGGTTAGACAGTAGTCTGACTGGTCTATGGCATAGTTAGAGGACACCAGAATGCATAATAAGAAAAAAACGAGATCTCAGAAAAAAAGTGTAGATGTGCTATTTTGATGATGTGAAATCAAAGAAGAATTTTAAGCAAAAGCTTGCAGGGTTAGATTTATAATACAGGAAGGCTGTTCAGGCCTAAGTCAAATGAGGAGTCTGAATTACAGTGGCTCCAAGAAATTCAATGTTTTTTATAAGCTACGGGGAAAATGTATAAGTGGCAACCTCATGTCCACTCTAGAGTTAATATCCAACCTCTGGCTTAGTTTAGATTCATTCTCACCAAATTGATGTGAAAAACTCCTAAAAATTAATATCCATATGATTTGTCTTAGTGCTATAATTTTATTTTTCATGCTGTATTTGTTTTCTAATCCTGAACTAAGCATGTGGTTTAAGTAATACACATTTGCTGTCTAATAGTTCAATAGGTTGGAAGTCCCAGCTGAGTCTCATAGGGCTGAAATCCAGGAGTAGGATGAGCTATCTTCCTTCTAGCCTTGAATCCATAGGGAAAACCCAACTGTCTGTGTTCTTTCCTGCCTCCTAAAGGCTGCCTGTATCCTTTGACTCATTGTTGTCCGTCTTCAGCAATGTCTGACTGAGTTTGTCTCATATTTCACTGTCTGCATCGGTATCTGTCATTGCCTTTATTTCTTTCTGGTCTACTTTTCATTACCCTTGTGATGATACTGGGGTCACTCAAAAGTCTAGAATAATCGTTTTGTTTTCAAATCATCTGATTAATAACTAATTACATCTCTAACACCAAATCCTCTTGGCCAACAAGGTAATTTTCTGGGACTAACATCTGGACACCTTTTTAGCAAGAACCCAAATCATCATTGACATATAGTTGGCAACTCAGAATTTCTGGAACAAAACTCCACCAATTTTTTTTAATAATTACTTGTTTGTCATATGTATATGTGTGTTTGCACGCACGTGTGTGTGTGTGTGTGTGTGTGTGTGTGTGTGTGTATGTGCAAGCATGTCTGTACATATGAGTGCAGGTACTCTCAAAACCCGAGATGACATATCTACTGTAGCAGGAGTTACAGACAGGTGGATGTTGGTATGAGAAACTGAACTTGGGTGCCATGGAAGAGCAGTACAGTCTCTTAACCTCTGAGCCACCTCTCCAGACCCAGAACTATGAACCAACATTACCTGTTGCACTAATTGACATGCTAGTGTTCCTGCTTTTGTCTCCAGGTGTGTTTTGTATTATATGCATAATCCTCATTGCCTGGGTGCAGAGACAGACACAAAAACAGTGATGTAACAATGCATTTCATCATCATGGAGCATCTGCTAGCTATGTCTATTAGAAAGCTCTGTTTGTGACATCATTGTTTAATTCTTATATGAGACTTGAAGTATCCTCAGTTATAGCTTCTAGTTTGCTGTTTTATTTTTGTTATTGTTGTTTTGTTTTGTTTTACTGGTAGAAAAACCAAAGCTCAAAGAAACAACAGTTAGAACTGAAACTTGGTCATGAAACTGAAACCCAGGTCTGCTGCCCCCTCCTACTCCCACCCCACTTGTTCTGTCTGCCATGTGTTTTGCTAGGACAGGTCTGCTATGAAAGGTGCTGCTAGCTCATACATGGACTTACTCCTATGCAAAGTCTCTACAGTTCATGAAGACCTCCTATGATTTCTCAATCCACTTAATGTTTTCTTGTCCATAGTAGCTCCCTTCCCAGCCAATGTCCCTATCAGAATGCCAGTCTTACTTTTGTAGGTGGACAGGTTGATTCTAGCTCCAGGCATGGCCATTTCCATTTGGATGAGAAGAAAGCAGGATGGGAAAGGAGAGGTATGTGTGGGAGGGGAGCCTCTTAGAGGCATAGAAAGCTTTAGTGCCCTCTCTCAGTGATCCTGCTGTTTTGCTTTTGTTAGAAATCGCCAGCAGCCTGGCAGTATCAACTGCAATCTGCAGCCACAATCAGATCACACTCTTGTCTCCTGGGATGCTGAGAGGGATGAAGTCTTCAGAAAGTTATAAATATAACACTTTACAAACCGACCTGAATACCCAGGGAGAAACCCCCTGCAATTAGCAACAGGACTGTGTTCTGATTAGATACAATGCTTTTAAAGAGTTCGGAACAAGTGTTCTCTGAAGGCTATCTCTCATCCTTTACCCTTCCTGAAGTCCTTCCTATAACAAAAGACTCCTACCAGCTAGGGGATTCTCAGTGGCTCTACTTTACAAATATGCCCACAAAGTATGTTATGAGTCTCCAATTCTACTTCCACAGTTTCAGGTAGTTTACACAATAACCCCGAGGTGAAAAAAGATGACTTGAAGATCTTTACAGAGATGAGGACATGTAGTCTCATCTGTACCTGGTGGCTGAGTAGCAGGGCTAAGAGCAAAATTGAAGCACCAGGTTTCCAGTTTCATTCTGAATTCTCTCTGTTACACACTTCCCAGCACCGGATGCTCACCATGTCCTTTTCATATCTACCTCTCCCACCAGAAGGAGCTTAAAGGAACTCATAGGGCAATACACTGAAGGGGAAGAATATGTGATCTATGGGACTTTGGGAAGACATTTTTGTAGATTTTATGTTGTGTGTGTGTGGAGGGGCAGGGGGCACATTTAGGTTAGTTAAGGTTGTTTGCATTTGCACGTGTAGTAAGTTATTACATGGACCATGGGCATCTTTTCAGTGGTTACACCACTGAAGGAAATGGAAACCCATGCTCTAGCAACCTTATTCAGGAAGAGACAGGGTTTTATTAGCTGCTTCCAGTCCATGACAAGATGTTAACCAGCCCAACCCTGGGCTGGTTTTACACAGCCAACCACAGCTGTAATGAGTTCTCAAGTGCAGTGACTAAGACATATCCAGGAAACAGCTTTTCATGGCATAACTCACTATCCTGCTCTTGCTTTCTTATCGCCTTTTCTGTGATGTTCCCTGAACCTTGGAGGGGATGACAAAGATGTACCATTTAGAGCTGAGCACTCCAACAAGGCAAGCTGTGAGTGTGCAGGATAACAGTGATCTGCAGCAACAGGCCTTTCATTTTATTTATCTTTTATTTTATTTTTTTAAGCAACACATGCTGGTTGTAAGTACAATGGGGCTTTAACCAACAGAAAGTGTGGCATTAGGGCAAGACCACTGGACTATAGTTATCACTTCCAACCACAATCTTCATATTTTCAGGGTTGTTTTAAGGGGTGACATATAAAAAAAATAAAGTTTTGTTTTAGCTTGTTTTTGTTTTAATTTGGGGGACACTTTTAAGAAAGCTCTGAAAGAATAAATGAGTTTATTTATTTAAATTCACTTTAAAGAAATACCTGTTGTGGTATTCTGGTGACCTTTGTGCTCTCAGGAATCTCCTCTGTAGATCCATTTTCCTACTGCCGGATGCATGACCTGGCCTCTACCACACCCTCCCAGAGCTCTTGCCCACATTTTAAACTATTTACCATAAATCTTATTTCAGAAGTCCACTCTTCCTTTGTGCTCACCCTTCACAGGATGCTCATGCCATATCCTTGTCTCCACATATGCACATTCTCAGAGAGTGGGAAGACACTTTGTTCGTTAACACGGTGACCTAAAGAGATTGTAAATGTATCTTAGGTAAAAGCATTGGTTTGCCTGTCACAGAAAAAGCCCTAGTGCATTCTGCTGCAACAGAATGACCAAGTGCATGTACATCTGTGTCCATTTTTCTTCTAGACATATGTGAAGATTATCTTTTGTCACCTCTACTTGCAAGTGGATAGAATCAACTCTGTACATGGTGTGTTATAGGTAAAATTGCCATCAGTGATATTTGTCATTTTCACACCAACATGTTTAATGATTGACATAAGACCTTCAGATATGCTTTTTCCCTGTGTCCCTACACTGCTAAAATTCAGCATCACTCCTAAAATGAAGATAGCATGAAGGTAAGTGTTTTGCTTAGGTGTGATTAACAGTATGAATGAGAAATAAGCACTTGTTTCTTGATCCAATGAAATGCTGTAATTGGTTACATCAGATGGTAATACAGTCAATTCTGAATGCTATCCCAGACAGAGGGTTGTTGTTTAATAGATGAGCACTTTCACACCCTTATCTGTTTCTCATCGTCTCCTCGCTGTTTCCCTTTAGGATCCCAGCTTCCATGTTCTCTCTACTCATGAAAAAATATCCAGTTTCCTGGCTCCTTTCCGAATGGCAGCCATGTGGTCTAAAATAGTTCTTGAAAGACAGGATTACCCTGTCAAGAAAAGTTGAACAAGGCTAAGAATCTGCCTTGAAGCAGAAGATCTAGGAACTCTGACCTTTGCAAATGTCTAAGTGACTGAACATTGTTCCATGTTTCTAGACTAAAGTCCAATGTTTATAGTTTAAAGGGGTTGATAACTCTTGTGTAGACTTACTGGCTTTCCTCCTCCACAACACATTATAAAATCTTGTGATGTTGAGATAGATCTAGGAGGAATTTAGCTAATACACAAAATCAATTCTTTTAAATGAGTCAATATGTGAAGACTAGACAATGAAAAACATTAAGCTTTTTACATTTTTTTTTCACTCCCTGCTTCTTCAATGTTCACTTTCTCTCTCTCTCTTAAAGTTCTGGATGCTCCTGCTTGTTAGATACCATCTTCATTATTAGAGCACACTTTGTTGCCATAGCAATTCGTTCCCACTCTCACATTATTGCACTTACAGTTGCTACAGGCGAAAAAGAAGGGAGGGTGGGAAGAAGCATGATTTCATTTTCTCTGCAGTAGCCAGGCTTTCTCCGGATCTGAGAAACTTTTAACTCCCCCTAAAAGGGAACAGTTTCTCAGAGTCAAGAATAGCATAGGTGGCACATAGCACACAAAGGCAGGTCACTGCTGTCTAGGCTGTGCTTGACAAAGCACAAGGTTTCCTCTGGACTCCAGTGGGATTACATCATTCCTGTATTAGCATTCCTGTGATTATATAATTCCTGCATTAACTTTAGGCTTCAGAATTATATTAATAGGAAGGTAAGACAAGTGGACTTCTGTCTTTAGTAAAAGTCAAAGATGGAAGAGAAGCTCATAAGTCTTACCAAACTGCCTTGCTGGGGTCACCAAGGACAGGAGATGCAAGGTGATGATGAAGACTGTTTGAATGATGATCTTTATAACTCCTTTCATGGGCACAGTGCCTCTAACCTGTTATTGTAGTTTTACATGTGTTGTTTAGGTTTTTTTTTTCATTTCCTCCATTGTTAAATGAAAGACCTCTCCATTAATTATTTCACACTGGCTTCTTGAACCATATCTTTTGTCAACTTTTCAATGTCTGTTTTCTTATCTCCTACTGAATAATTTATAATCTCCAGACAGTATGTTAATACTTATATCACTTATTGTGAGTCATTCTTATACCATGAGAAGTGTCTTTCTATTTGAGAATCCACTTCTACAGTAGCTTCTGTGACCCACATAGGGACCACTGTAATGAGAGGCATTCAAATATTGCAGGCAGAAAAATTTACAGACTTTATTCATTATTGTGACTAAGCATCATGCAGCTAGATTTTCAAAAATGGTCTGTAACAGCCAATGACTTTGGTTATTTATATATTAAAATGTACAATTAAGTTTTCATGTCTTGGCATGATATTAAACATAATCAAACTTTATAAATACTTCTTAAATATTTTTGCAGGAGGATAAGAATCTGCTACTTTCAACTGCAATTTTGAAATGTTCAAATATGTATAGACAAGCTGCTGTATTTTATATAAATGAATGTATTCATAGAACAAACTTTAAATTTCAGAAAACAACACAGATTGTAGAAGTTTAAATTCCTGTTCATATTCCAATAGCAATGAGTAATGTGGCCATTTTTGGAACAGTGGCAAGGGTGGGGGAGAGAGTTTCTAGGCTTATTTAAGATTGCTATTTTGTGGAGAAGTATTTGGGGTCTGGTGACTCAAGACTGAGGAGCAGTAGGTAGCCATTCATTCTGCATTCTAAATTTTCCTCCATCTGCCCATCTGGTGTAGGTGCCTGCTTAACGCTTGACTAGGTAAGGCTGCCCTCTACTGGTAAAAGTGGACCTCCTCAGTGTTTGATAGAGCTGCAATGGTGTCAGTTTCAGACTTTTAAGAAAACGTTTTACAGCAGCAGAAACTAGACTAAAAAAGCATAGGACTATGACTCCTGGCAGTTCATGTCATTGGCCACTATAATAACTCTTATTTTCTTAATCTTAAGTGGCTGTCTTTTTTGTTTTGTTTTGTATTTTTTAAGTATAGTGTAGATTCTTATTCAATGCAGTAGCAAAGCCCGAAATTTATAAATGCCATACAGGAATATTTGTCAATGCCTATGTCAGCCAGAATCACTTGTGCTACTTAAGTCTAGGTCATATGAGTTATTCACAATGTACCGCAGACCTTTGCATTATCCTTCAAACCTCCCAAATGCACTGTTTTTACTTTGTAAATGCTCCATCATTTTCGGCCCCATGAACCCATCTTTAAATCAAACATCGTCTTAAGGGCTCTTTTGATCAGAGGCCTTTAATTCAAATGCTTTTCTTTATGCACATAATTGATCGTGTTTTGAGTTAAGCTCTCTCTGTCTAGAGTTGGCCACAAACAGAAAAGGAAACATGAGAATAGAAGGGCTCAAATAGCACATAGCTAGGATGACAGGAATTTCACAATCTGACATGCCACCTGCCCCTCAATGAATTACATCCAGAAGTAGACAGTGACAATGACAAAAATTAGTGTTACTTCACCTATAAATATGTCCCTACTATCTTTGTTTCACATATACAATTCTTTTATTCCACATGAGCCATTTCAGGTTGAGTCAAAATCTATGGAAGCAGCACATTACGGGAATGGAATGGGTACTGAGGTGGTAAGAAGAATCAGTTCCAGCACTTGGAGAGACAACTGAAAATGTTACAGATCTTAACATGTTTCAAAGAGGCAAACATTCACACAACTCACCTCAGAGGTTCAAAAACATAATATCCTTATTAATCCAAATTAAAGTGAAGAACTGATTTGCATTTCCCATTTATTAGGCTTTCTATCATGAAACAGTTAAATTAATAATAATTTTATGAATTAATGCTCAGCTGTCCAACCATCCAGGAGAGTGCATGATACTAAGAGAACTTAGTAGATTTTGAAGATTGCCATCTCGAACTATAAAATTGCCTTATTGCCAGAATATGAAAACTGTATTTAATACCAAGAATGCTCTGTGCCATGTGAGTTCATTAGAGGTGTTTTATGTTCTGGAAAGGTCCAACTACTTCTCTTTCTAGAGCTTTAATTCCAGAGCAGGATGTCAAACAGAAACTAAAGGAAGAATAAATACATACTATGATATGGCCAGGCCTTCCTCAAGGAGGTGTGAATGAGGAAATGGTGTGAGGAGTGACAGAAATTGCAGTTTTAAGTTAACTAGTGAGGAAATCTTCCTAAAAACTATTTTGGGGTTCAAAATGCCAAAAGAGGTGAGGAGGCAAAACCCACAGATGGCAGGGGAAGGTTGTGTATTCATACTATGTGTGTGTGTGTGTGTGTGTGTGTGTGTGTATATACATATATATACGTATATACATATATACCCATATATATATATATATATATGTATATGTGTATATATATATATATATGGTTTTTCGAGACAGGGTTTCTTTGTATTGCTTTGGAGGTAGTCCTGGAACTCTCTCTGTAGACCAGGCTGGCCTCGAACTCACAGAGATCCACCTGCCTCTACCTCCTGAGTGCTGGGATTAAAGGCATGTGCCACCAATGCCCGGCCATACTATATATCTTTAGAATGGTTTTAACTGTAATTCCTCGATAACCTCACTTTTAGTCACTCCACACAGTGGACAATTTCTTTTTTCTTAGATTCAACTCACCTTTCTGAACACTGTGACCCTGATGGTCCTTGGATCTGAATGTTGAGGTTTTCTTCTTTCTCTTCAGATTCTCACTTCTTTTTAAAGTTCATGGCCAACTGTCAACCACTGCCATCACCATATATATATATGCAGAATTGAATGCTGCTCTTCTCAAGTTGCTTGGCACTTAGAAAAACCTCAGCCCCAAGGAATCTGGAGGGTCTCTGTTTCATTGTGTGGGTCCACTGCTTTCAATCAAAAACCATCAGCCTCAACTGAACTCTCAGCTCTTCCCAGAACCCAGGTCATAGCATTCTAGTCCTTTTGCTTTTCCATAGTCCACGGTAGACACTCTTACCTCCTTCTCATTACTATTAGCCTTCCCTAGCATCCTCTTTACCAGTCCCCTTTCCAGATTCATGACTTACTGGTTTTGCTTTGTTTGATGGGGTTTGTTTGTTTGTGTCACTCAGTGTAAGAAGGGTCATCTGTGTGACCACTGAAATGAACCTATCTGCTGAAGCCTGATGACATCAGGAGAGGGAACACAGATGACAACAATGATTTCCCCCACTCCTCGAATCTATCAGTAGTATCAAACTGCATTTTATGTAACTATTCTCATGTCTATAGTCAAACACCATTATCAGCCTCATGCAGTGAATGATGGTAAAATCAGCCTGGTGGCTGCACCCAGTGCCAAAAATAAGCAGCAGATGAGTGGTCAGCCCCAAACAAAACATTTATATTCTTCTTTCTATGGCTCAGAGAACATTTTCTACAAGAGGAAGAAAGAACATAAGAGCCAGAAGATAATGCTATCTATCAGAAAAGACATAGTCACTGTGATCAAGAACACACAACAGCTGGAGATGTCTGTATGGGGACAGCATAGGTGGGAATCTTGGGATTGTCAGGCCTGGACGTAGGGTAAAGGAGGCATGCAAGGTCCCTTCCCATCACTGCTGAACTATTTCCTTCCAATATCCTTTAAAATAACATTCCAGACAGCATTTTGTGCTTATTGGTTTCTTAATAACATTTTGCAAAGATCACCCATGATCTCTATTTAGCTGAATCCAGTAGATTCTCAGTCTACATGTAGATTGACCTATCCACCATTTGACTCATTTTTAATTATAAAAGAGTAAATTGTATAGATAAAACAAAAAGGAACTAAAATAAAATTTGAGTCAATATTTAAAAATAATATTCGTTCAAATCTATCTAGCTACACAGTCAGTATTTTACTAATGTATTTTATTGCTTCTTAAAGCATAATTATATCATTTATGGTTTTCTCTCCTCCTTTCAATCAACCCCTCCTGCTTCTTCTCAAATTAATGATCTCTTTTTATTCATTATTGTTAGATATATTTGAGTATGTATAAATAAAAATATAAATGAAAACTATTGAATTTACTTTGTGGGTTTTTTATGTTTTAAGGATAGACTACATGTATTGGAGAATCAGTTATGAGTCTCATCCCTGAGGCAGACTAATTCTCCCCATCTCAGTGCCATTAATCGCCTACAGCTCTTCTTCTATGGGTGAGGCCCTGTGAGATTTCTCCTTCCACACTGGTCCATCATCAGCCAGTTCCTATTATTGTATGAAAATATACTTGGTCTGGAACTCTCCATCTGCAGCTGTACTATAATAAAAATTGAATTCATGTGATAATTCCCATTTTATAATAATTGTGTAAGATAGTACATCATATATTTTAATCCTGATAGTAATTCCAGGTTAATAGCTAATTTTCAAATGAAAAGGATGATCTATTTTAAAAAAAGAAAGAAATAAAAATACCAAAAGTAATCTCACTGAAGCAGAGTGTGGTGGCAGAGGATGGAGGATTGGAAGAGGTGAATATTGCTGGGTGCTGAAGAGCAAGGGGAGTAAGGCAAGAAGTCAGGGATGCAGGGCAGGGGGCAGGGGGAAGGAAGCAGTAGAGTAGGGGTGTAAGGGAATGGGGCAAGGGGACTGGAGGGCAGGTGGACAGGGGAGCAGTGAAGGAGGGGGCAGGAGGCAGGGAGTGGGGGGGGCAGGAGAACAGGGAAACAGAGGGTGGGGGACAGGAGCCAGGGAGCCAGGGGATAGAAAAGAATCAAGAAGGAAGTATGAAGGAGGTGATGAGGAAGAAAAGGGAGGAGGGAAGAGAAGGAAGGCAAAAAAGGGTGGGGAGAGAAGGGAAGAAAGAAGAGCCCTATTTTGTCATTTTATCCCAGTCCATCTCAAGTTCACTGACATACTAATGTAAAAGTCTGAATGGTCCTTGAGAATCATTTCAGAGATGAAAATCATTTCAGAGTGCCTTTTGCTCCCATTCTTATTGAGAAGTCACAAATTATACTCTAAAGTCCAGTTGTTTTGCTTTCTATCTGCAAATACTCTTGATTTTTTTTTTTTAATTTGGGACTAGGAAGAAAGAACTTTCCTTAGTTCTGAGACTAAGGCATTTGCGATCATCAGTGTTTGTATACAATCTATGCACAAAAAAATTTAGAGATTAAGTTAGGGTAGTAAAATGTACACCCTGCTGTACACACACACACACACACACACACACACACACACACACACACACACACACACACAAACACATCCCAGTAGACAGCCAACAATTGGCTCTTTTACGGTAACTGTTGCCCCTCTTTACAGCTGGTAAAGTATTCCACAGAGCACCCATCCACAGAGATTAAACTTATGTCTTTTTTTGATCAGAAGCTGATAGAGAAGAGCACTTAGACGAATTAGTAATGAAGAGATCCCATCACCGTCATTTACTTCCACACATATAAGGATAAAAAGGCCATCCTCACGTGGAATTGCAATGCTGATTGCCTTTATCAGCTCACTTTAAATACAGGCACTTAACACCACCCATCAGCATTCAGATACACGGAATACTGTAGCTTTGTATATTGAGATGACACAACTCAGCCTTCACACTGCATTTCCTATCATTTATAATAGACATAATCTCAAGTACTAGAGGAGAGATGGTATATCAACCTAATGCTACTCAAGGGACCACGCTGCTTTTACAGAGCCTTTCAAAACAGTCTTAACTTAAAAAGTAATTTATACCTTGTACTTCTGCAAGCCTGGAAGAATTCTAAAAGAATCTGTAACGTGGCTGCTCATTTCCTCACTAATATCATTAAACCTTACCAGACCTGTGACCCTGGCAAATTCAAGTTTGTTGTTGTTATAGTAAAAAACTCAGTTGGTTACACATGTACTACCAAGATACGAAGAGTGTAATTTAGAGATAAAATTTAGGAATTCCTTAAACCTTTCCTTCTCTGAGTCGCAAATCCTTAAAATGTGTGATGATAGTGACAGTGGTCATGCTGTCAGCCATTGTACTTTTCTTCATTTTCCTGATTCTGGGATTAGCCCAGTAGTGTTTATCCAAGAATCAAATATATGTTTTTCTTACAAATGCCCCATGCTTGGATCCCACTCCATTTCCCCACAATGCTTATAATGGAAAAACAAATAGCATAACAATACAAACAAGTTACACACAATCTCACCACTCAGAAAGGCATCCTTATTCATTCATTTAGTAAATATTAAGTAACTACCAGATGACAGACCAGTATTGTAAGTTGCAAGATTGCATAACTGAGACAGGAAAACAAGCCTTCAAATAGCTTGCCATCTTTGTGTTGCTCCTATCAGTTCTGCTCTATGTAAAAACATCGAACAGGTGGTTTCAGTAATAGTATCCACACTTGTTTCCTGCTTCCTTAATTTACTATTTTAAAAGTTCTATGTTGCTAAAATTTCTGAGTATAAATATAATGTCAGCATAATGTTCCATGGAGTTGATTCTCAATAATTTATTTATCCACCCCCTAATGTGGGGAAGTTAGGTCCAGCCTTCACCACAGGTGAGCTGAGTATCCTTATATGACAGACAGGTGTACCACTATCTTTCTAGTCAAGATAGAATTACAGGGTTAAAATATGACACCACAACATGAGTTACATCACTTGGATAGAAGATTTTATAGACTCACCGTATCATTCTCTCTCTACAAGGTTCTCTCTGAGGTTTCAGCTATAATATTCAGCAGCTCATGGGAGAGAGAAAATGAGAGAAGGAAAGAGAATGAGTGTAAAGATGTGGATGCTGAGTGTATAGGGATATTAGGGTGGTAAACAGATCCTGAGTGAATAGACAGATGAGGATGGGAACAGAGAGATGAGGAGGAGGGAAACCTATCTAAGTTATCTGGATTAAACAAAAGTCTATGTGGTTAATTCTCCAAAGAAATACTGGACAGACCAAAATGTACATATTCCTATTACAAATGTTCACATAAAAGCTTAGGAAAATCAATAAAAATTTATTCAATAATTATTTGTTTTGAAGAATACAAAGGGACAGAAAATGTGCCCTGAATCATGGGACCGTGATCTAGTCCGACAGCTGTGAATGCTCACACTCATTACTCTAGAGGGCTGTATTTACCAGTGAAGGAACTGAGGCCCTAAATGACATGGTCATGTTCACACAATGCAACATGGGAGGGGGTTGCAGAGATGGACCAACAGTTAAAGGCTCTCCCTGCACATCCCAAGGACCCAAGTTCAGTTCCTTCCACCCATGTCAAGGATAAGCTCTTGTCACTTCAGCTCCAGTGGATCTTATGTCCTCTTCTAGTCTCCATAGGCACTATCACACACGTGGCATCTACTCACACCAGTGCAATCATGCACCTGCACGTGAATAAAAATATCAATCTTTATTAATATAAATGCAGTGGAGCTTGTCTTGCCAGAGTGTACTTGTATTTCCTATTTTGTGCTGTTCTCAGCTAGTCCAGTATTCCCAAAGCAATAAGGAAACATAAAATACAGTGTATCATTTAGTACTCAACTGCTTGAAACTTCAGAACGTTACTGGAATTCCAACTATATGCACACAAGGGGAGAAGAATTGGACAGATAATCCTTAATCATTCATATACTGAAAACCCCAAGGTTGTGACTTTATAGTGCTGAGAGCTGTGGCCCAGTGCAGCAAACAACCAACACAGACAGCATGTGTTCAGGTTTTACAAAGGCACAGGTATTCACTGGATGTGTTTGGACATGATCAAATAACTGGTGGAAGGTTGCTGTCACCCCTTTAACAGGAGCATGGCATAAAGAGAGCAGTGCTACATAATCCACGAAAGCAATATTTTCTTGCTGTATGGAACCTGAGGGGTCTTGACACTGCTTTTCATTATTTGGTATTAAACCCCAAAGCTCACCTCAGGGTGTGCAGATGTAATAAACGTAAGGCAGAACCAACCCCAGTGGATGATAGTGAATATCTTAAAAGAGACCCAACCTGTCTACTCCAAGGGCTAGACCCTCCAATGACAGAAGCACTGAATCAATAAACCCCAGAAGGAGGTGTGGGAGGGTTCCTTATGAGTGGATAAGTTCTCACTTCTGGATTTGCCCACTTCTGAATTACAGGTAATTAGACTTCTAATCGCTAAATGAAGCCACATTAACAGTTCACTGACATTTCAGTGCAAAGGCTAGAGAGCACGAGGGGGGAGATGGCACTCACTCCTTAGCCTTTCCTTCTCATTGACTGGAAGGTTATTAACACTGTCACACTGGCCAAGAGGCGGAAGTCCCCTTCGGAGTACTTGGGCTTGGTGGTGATTAAAGGCCATGTAGGCTACTTCTCTTCGATCGGTATATAGATAAATAGGCTCAAATAAGGTTGGAAATGTTTCACTTTGCATTATCTGTCTCCTACTTAACTATGGAGTGGAGACTGAATGGGGCACCTGCTAAACAGGCAGGTGAGTCAGTTCACTAGGCATATGGCTGTCCACTAAACATTTGGTAAATTCTCTGCTTGTTGTTTTGTGATGTTACTTTCTGCAACCTTGGCAAAGAGTTGTCAAGACATTAATTTGATTTGATTTCCTTCCATCAAGGCAAGTGAGACTG
Organism: Phodopus roborovskii; assembly: GCF_943737965.1. Taxonomy (NCBI): domain Eukaryota; kingdom Metazoa; phylum Chordata; class Mammalia; order Rodentia; family Cricetidae; genus Phodopus; species Phodopus roborovskii. Next base: position 25,243,213 of record NW_026125391.1, on the reverse strand, counting down.
CCTGGAAGAAGAGAAAGACTCACAAATTCTGTCATAGGTAAATGGTGCAGGTTGTGGAGAGGGGAGTGTATTACTTCATTACCCTTAGTAATTTGAACTGTTGTCAATTTTTTAAATTTAAAGTTTTAAAACAATCTTATTTTACATTCCAACCCCAGTTCCCTCTCCCTCCTGTCATCCCACTTCTGCCAGTAACTCCTCCTACCCATCCACTTCTTAGGGAGAGTGAAGCCTCCCATTCAGAATCATCAAAGTCTGTCACATCATTTGGGGCAGGACCAAGGCCCTCCCCCTACTGTGATCAAGGTATTCCTCCATAGGCAATGAGCTCCAAAAGGCCAGTTCATGCACTAGAGATAAATACTGGTTCTACTGCCAGTGGCCCCATAAACTGCCCAAGCCCCACAACTGTCACCCACATTCAGGGAGCTAGTTCGGTTTTATGAAGGTTCTCAAAAGTTGTCAATTTTAAGAAAAGTTTTCAAAGCTATAAACTGAATAAAGATGAAAAAACTTGTTGTGACACCATTTGAATAACATCCACCTAAAAAGCATTTTTCTTCAGGGAAAAGAACAGAGCTCCGCCCCTCAGGGATTTTGCAGCTCACATGAGACAGAAACTCAGTGTACGATTGTAGAAACTTATAAATCTAAGTACATCCAGGGACTCTATCAATACTCAATGCTTACAGAAAACAATCAGGCATGAATCCATCTACTTATCTACTTAGTTACTTTCCAGAACAGCTGCTTCAGAGCCTATCCACATCCTGAGAAATGTTGAGGGTAATTTCTAACTCTGTGTTCACATTCATAAAGACATTGGTAGACTAAGGACTTACACATTTTTGGGTCAGCACACATATAGAAATCACTTGATTAAAATTGGTCACTGACTAGCTGGTTCTCTCAAGTGTGTGACCCGGGCTTGAGAAGAGTCACCAGGTCTGTGACACTCAGCTGGTTTTGACCTCAGTCACTGTCAAGTGTATGCATTACTAAGATATTTTGTGTATCCAAACCAGATGGCGTGAGCTTTCTTACTTCAAATACTCAGCTCACATTCCAAAGAATTGTATAAAGGACTGACAAAAGGAATATGTTAAGTGATGACTCAGAAAAGTAAAATTTCTTTAAAATCAGAGATAATTGTACAAAAATCTGCATCATTGTACATATTTATAAATGTGTGGAAATCTTTAAGAAAAGAAAACATGTAAAATCAACACAAGTAGGGTAAAAACAGCCATGGATGGACATACCATAATGGAGAATGGAAAAATGGATCCCTTGGTGTCTGAATGATTAAAAGCTAAGTCAAATTTATAATCAGGGATAGCAGATGTGGAGAGAGCAGTAGTGCTGTCTATAGGAAGAACAAAGATTGGCTCTATTGATATTCTCCTAAAGAGCCTTCACCCTTTTATTTTAGGGTGGGAAAATGCATAAATAGGTGAGTCAGAGAACTATATAGCATGCACGAAAATAATATCAAACATTTTAAAGATAATTTGTGTTTTTGTATTCTTGGTGTTGAATACTCTTACAGACTTCTATATGATATCATTGCATGGTCCTTGTCTCTCCTCTCGCTGATCCATTCCTTCCTTCCACAAATGTCTGTGTTCTTCCCATATGACAAATGCTCTGCTAAGACTGGACGTGTAAACAGGACAAATGTCACCAGTGATGCCCCTTCAGAGAACACAGCCTTCAGAAAAGTCATCGAGTTTCACTTAGTTATAAACAGGGCTTCCAGGAAATGCCAGTTAATTTAACGAGATAAACCCCGAGAGTGGTGTGGACATAAAGCATGGAGGAAATGTAGAAAACCAAACTGGAAAAAAAGTATTATCTTAGTTCCTGTCAACGGGAGGACAGCAGGAAAACAAATCTGTGTTGTGAATCAGGACATGGTTGAGTTACATATAAAAACAAGACCTTCTCAGACACAGAAATGATTAGAAGAAAACAAAACAGGTGACAGGGAAATAGGAATGGGGGGGGGGGGTGTTTGGGCCTGAGCATAAAGACCCCAGAGTGGAAAGTAAGAGAAAGTGCAACAGCTACCTCGAAGAGAGTTAGCAATCATTACAGAGGGGAATCAGATGTGTAAGATCTCTGTTTACATTAAAAGATGACATGGTTTAAACAGTAGCAGAAACTGAGAAAATAAAACACTCTGACCTCAGGAGAGGCCCAGTTTTCAAGAGAACAATGAGAAAGAAAGGGGGAAGCCACTGAAAAATCTAGAAAGGATTACAGAGGATATGCTGCTGCGTCACAGAAAGTTGCAGGGAAGCAATGACCAGAAAACAAGGTCAAGAACAACTTCCACGCAGCTAAAATGCCTGACTATACAGTCTCATCTTTATTTTGCAAGATAAGGAAAGCTTGTCCAGTTGTCTTACTTGCTGGATGGCAGCACTAAATCTTGAACCTAGCCTCCTGTTCTTTAGTTACAAAATTCATCTTCAATATTTGTGGGGGGAATTTCTGATAAGATTTTGCAATTTCTTGAGGCCAGAGAAATGGCACAGTGTTGAAGGGCATATTGTGATTTTGCAGGGCATTCCAGTTGGTTATCAGTACCTACACTAGGGTCCCGAAGACTGCTGGTCACTCTAGCTGCAGGACATCTAATGCTCTTGTCTAGCATTCTTATGTACCTGCACTCAGAAACACACACACACACACACACACAATACATACACATATACTAGTACACGTACTAATAAATACCAAATACTCATATACAACACATGCAAATACACACACTCATAAACACATGTGCTCATAGACACAAACACACACACACACATACACACACACACACACACACACACACAGAAAAACACAATTACAAATAAGTCTTAACAATGATTTTTGTCTCTTCTTGCTTTCATATCTCCTGGAAGTCAGCTTCTTACTGTTTACTGCTTGTTTTTGCTTGAGATGCTCAATCTAAACTCCCCTTAGGATATAGAGATTCTGAATTCAAGATGTGTCATGAGTTTTATACATCTCTGTGCCTCTTACTTGCCTGGCTATAAAATGAGGACCTGCTCTAAATTATATTTATGATAGATTTGTAGCTTTGGGATCTTAGGTAACTGGATAGTTATTGATAAGCCACTGCCACTAATCCACTGCCACTAATGTGTCCCAATGTGGGTGGGACAGATGAAGAAACCACAGTTCATTAGCAAATTATCACAGCCAAGAGAAGGTCAGCTCTGGAGTAGCAGATATTGAACGTTGAAAATGTTGATCTGTAGGCAACATCTGTGGCTGATCTGTGTCCCTTTTTATCTCATAGGCTCTTGATAGCAGAAGTGTTATTTCACCTTGTCTCCTAGTTTCCTATGTTTATGTTTTTGGGGAAAACAACTGACCAAATTGGGCTTCCTGTATATTCTCATGTATTTATCTTCCTGTATTTATTTCATGATAAAGCCAGTCTGCTGCAATCCTGAATTTTATTCACAGCTTGTTATTTAAAGAGATCTTGAATGCTCCAGAGACGTCTTGAAGTTCCCTTCATGGACAGTGAAGGAAACTATCACACCTCCATCTAGCAGGCTGTAGTTCATCCCCTTCTTAACGTCCAGTCCTCAGAGGCTATCTCCAACTGTACCTCTTCTTACAGGTCACAATGCTAGGAGTGTGGGGACAAAGAAGATTTACAACCCTGCAGGGTTGTTGTAGCAAGGAGACCTTTAAATAATGTTTTGCCATTTTTTTCAGAATGAATGCTTTAGGAGAGCAAACAGAAAATACTCTGAAATTAACTTGGGAAGTTTAGCTGTTTGTGCATGAACTGCCCTTAACTATTGACTGTTAATAGAATTACATACAATATAGGGGAAATGATACATATAATACATTTAAAAATCTGATACTTTTAGACAGTGTCATAATCTCAAAATTGGAGAACCAAAGTTGAATATCTAAACTGGGCGTAGGGGACATATGCTGCATTATGAATGAGTCCAGTACAACAGTAACTGATGCTCACATGTGAAAGAAGTTTGAAAAAATTAGAAAAATATTACCAAGTAACATTACTGAGTTTCTTTCCTTGATCAGTATTTTTTTTTTAACTTTTTGACAATCATATTATCTTTGGGTTTCTATTGCTATGAAGAGACACCATGGCCATGGCAACTCTTATAAAGGGTAATATTTAATGGAATGACCTACAGTTTCAGAGGTTTAGTACATTGTCATCATGATGGGATGTGATGATCTGCAGGCAGACAGGTGCTGGCACTGAAAGTCCCACATCTGAGACAATGGGAATGGATTGAGCATGTATGAGACCTCAAAGCCCAACCCCAAAGTGACACAGTTTCTCTAATAAGGCCTTACCTTGTTACTTCAAGGTAAGCCATACCTCTTATTAGTGCCACTTTCTATGAGCTTATGGGGGTGGGCAATTACATTCAAACTACCATACATATATGTTGAATTTTTATCATTTTTTCTCTCTGTTATCTTGACACTTCCCATTAAAATACTTCTTCCTAACAAGTGACACTCAATATAATTTAGAATAAGAGCCCATCTATCCCAAGTTACTTAGTTACCCTCTTTTCTGAAAGCTAGTACACTCTGACCTCTAGGAATTACACTATTTGAAGCTTAAGTTTGCATACTATTTTATTCTATTGCTATTCCATTTAAAACTTGCATTGGTCTCATATATAAAGAATTCTTTAAAGTGGGGATAGGAAAGAAATATTCTACAGTAAACGTCAGGGCTGCATTTCTGAAGTACAAGGCAACAGTGGTGTCATTAGGTGAAATGAATGCCTTTGCATTCTTAGCACCTGGTTTGATAAATGGTAACAAACATTAATCTACAGTGCAATCTGAACCCGTTTGCAGTGATTACGGCCTGGAGAATTTAGGGCTTCTGGAATGGTGTGATTTTATTTCCACATAGCCATGCATTCATAAGTGAGCATGTATTCATACACACTTTAAACATTAGATAATAATAAAAGAACCGACCACAGAGCCAAATTTGTCATAGTTACATTTACTAATGATGCCATCAACTTCCTACTGAAGATTCCTTTACTGGTTTTTCCATCCCTATAACGTTCTTCCAGAAAATTCTAGATGTAGGCCTTTTCATGCAGTTGTCTATCTCAGGACCCTCCTACTCAGGTGCACTATGTCATGCTTGGCTGCTGGAGAGCTAGGGGGTTGTAGCTTTATCCTCTCACACTGATGACCAAAGTTGCTTCCTGGAATCCAAATATCCCCCTCTCTTGCTGAATTACCTGAGGAAAAGCCATGGTTTAATTTCTCCAAATAGATTCAGTAATGGAGGATAATACTTGTTATGAGCCAGATGCAGTGAGAGAGGAGTGATTATCTTGGCTGGATTTAAGTGGCTACAGGTGCCAACACCTGCTGCACAGTTAAAAACTGTCTACATGACTGCTGTTTTCTCTCATCCTGAAACAGGTCATTTGGTATTTGAAACAATGCAAGCAAGGTCTTTGGCCTGAATTTGTCTTCTGTAACAGGCAAGCAAAATACAGGCCCCAAATGAATGCCACTGGCTTGATGCATGCTCTGAAATGAGGTATAAAATCTCACAGTTATCATTCCACTATCTCATATTTTATAAACAGCTTCAAGATTGTGCCATGGAGAGCATCTGAAAGTCTGGGTTCTGAATGAGATGACATGACAGAGAACATCTTAAAGTCTGTTCTGAATGTGATGATGTCACAGAGGGCATCTTGAAGACTGTGTTCTGAATGAGATGATATCATGGCTAAATGAGAAGATGTCTCAGAGAATATCTTCAAGTCTCTGTTCTAAATAAGATTATGTCATGCCTGAATGGGATGGCATAACAGAGAACATCCTAAAGTCTGTTCTCAATGCAATGATGTCATAGAGAGCATCTTCAAGACTGTGTTCTGAATGAGGTGACATCATGACTGAATGAGGTGACATCACGGAGAACATATTTAAGTCCTTGTTCTGAATAAGATGATATCATGGCTGAATGAGACAACATTACAGACATCTTAAAGTCTGTTCTGAATGTGATGACATTACAGAGAGCATCTTCAAGTCTGTGTTCTGAGTGAGTTGACATCACAGCTGAATGAGATGAGTTCACAGAGAGTATCTGAATGTCTGTGTTCTGAATAAGATGGCATCTGTGCTAAGACACTGCATAACAGCAACAGCATACGATAGAGGAGACTGCTCAACTCATTGTGGTCTAGAAGCAATAAAAGTCAGGAAATGGCCAGGGTGGTAATGCCCAATTCAAGGGCTCTCATAAAATGGTTCCCCTTCCTTGCAGCAGGCTCCACATCTAATGGCTCCACCACTGCCCAATAGTGCCACTGGCTGATGACCAAATTTTTAACTATTGAGCCTTAGGGGACATTAAATATTCAGATGATAAAGCTGTAGTTGTTTTGCTTGTCCTTATGATTAAGCTGATCTGAAAGCTTTTGGATTGCAAGCATTTTGTTAGGTGTCTCTTGTGCCATTGTAAATTATTTATTGACCGAATGAAATCTGGTTTCTGCTCAGGAACTTGTTCTGCCTCATTGCAAAACTCAAATCTTCTTGGTTTGATTTTGTCAGAGTCCAATTTAATGTTTCTTCTCGGTATCTTTTCTAGTCACTCTCTATCATGTATCAACTTTGGATTTCCACTGTTGCTGCTCAACATGTGGCCTAAGACCAACAGCATCAGAGTCAACTGGCATGGTTATACAAGCAGAGTCTTGGAAGCACCACTAGCCTGTTGAATCTGAACCTACATTGTACAAATAACTCCAACGGTTTCTGTATCCTGAAATATTGTGAAACACTGATACAACATATTTCAGTCACACATTACACTGCCTTATTGGGGTGGAATCCCAGGAATGGACCACTCTTAAGAGCAGTCTTTTGTTGTTGTTCATTTAGAGCCACAGGCGGGCTAGGTAGCCTGCCCCTCACATCTATGTTCTTCTGACCTGATCATTGATGAATCAGTCCACTATGGACTCCAAACCAGATATGACCCATAGAAATTCTTCTTCTCTCCCTTTTACATCTTTGCTTTAAAAGCTCTGGCATTTTACTGATTTCCCAAGTGGAGACCTCCTCTCCTTTTTGTGGGGATATCTATATTTTACACGAATGCTGATTTATCTGTTGCAAATATGTGCAGAGATCTGGTCCTTCTGAAGAGTAGGCACTGCAAAGTGCAAAGTTATCTCCTTGCAGACTGCAGCATTTGTTAAGTAATTGCTCCAAAGCATGAGAATTGCCCTGACAACTTGAAAGAAGGACTGCCTCCTCCAAGCACATCTAATTTATCCTGGTTATGGGTAACTCACCCAACAGATTTAGCTTCCTTATGTCCCTATTGAGTTTAGTCCAGTTTGGGCATGGCTAGAAATCCCCAGCCTATACAAACTCATACTTGAGACACTATGGTGACTTGATTTCTCATCATTCTGAAATAGCTGTCTTGACTGTATTCTCTGGCCCCATCCTGTGTACAAATGTGAATCATGAAAGAAATAGAAATAAAAAAACACCATTAACTTGTACTGGCTATTAGTAGTAACATGTGCATTTGTTTCACTTTCTGAAACAAAGCACCCCTTAGCATTGTCCACTAGCCAGCAAGTCCCTCACAAACAGTCAGGATGTGGAAGAAAGTATATACATGTCTATGATTTTGGATATTTGTAGGCATGGAACTGGAAATGAGAGTGGATGTATGATAAAGTTGTGGGAACAAAGTAAGGGAGTGGGTGAGCAACCACAACGATGGCAGCAGACAAAGGAGTAGCTAGCTACAGTGAGAAAGGTGTACCCCTTGAGTCAGGAAGGATGAGATCTTACTGTTTTGTCTCTGCTATGGGAGCAAAAACCAGGGTCCTCTCTCTATAGGATAAATGAGTGCTCTTAACTGCAGAGCCATGTCTCCTACCCCAAACTTAACTCTTAAGATGCATAGGAAAGCCTGTGGTGTACGTTCTTCCCTAGCCTATGTTTTCCTAGCTCTGCCTTCTGGGCCATGTGTGGAACCTCTGATGGGAGTCACAGTCCCAGAATGAGGGAACAATCCAATGACTTTCCTCATGGTGACCACATGGGCAGAGGGAGAAAAACATACTATACAGGGAAAATCCTCTTTGCCAACCCAGATTAGTGCTATAAAGGGGCATAATAAGATATACTTCCATTGCAATGCCTACAACTACTGATCACTTGCTGCTTGCCTTGAAGTAATTAAAATGAAATGAAATATATAGAGAAAATGGAGGTAAAACTAAGTGAAAAATTAGAACACAACATTTGAGAACCATTATATCTAGTTGAATAAGCAAAACAAAATAAAAATGAAAATACTAGTTATATTCCTCTTGAGAGGTCCTGTTTTCATTTTTGAATCATGGTTTCCTAATCCAGAAAATAAGGTTTCTCAATTAGAGCCATGTTGGGTTTCCTTTGACTATTTAGTATATGATCCATCTACCCACCACCTATCGATCTATCCACCCATCAATCTATCCATCCATCCATCAAGTGTCAGATACTTCAAGCACTTGGATCCTCACACAGTCTTACAAGCCTATAGATTATAAGGCATTGTTGGAGGCAAAGGGATGAATAGACAAGAGTAAATGACAGTTGTTCTTTTCAAGTGCTTACAGTTTTGTGAAGAAAGCTCAGTTCATAGTGCATGAAAACAAGAGTCATACAACAGAACATTTCTAAAAATACAAGAAGAATTCCTGGATACTTGAGTGTCTGGTGAGTAGAAACTATATGTCAGAGACAGTATAATGCTATAGCAGGGAAAGATTTATAAAACTGCATGGAAGAAAAGACTTCTCACCTTTACTGGAACAGAGAGAGCACCGTGACTATATGGGTCAAGCAGAGAAATATGCATCTTTTTAACTAGAGCAAAGGCATGAAGTTCCTATTCTCCTAATGCTGGGTTGTTTAGGTCTATAGCCTTTAAAAAGGTTTTTGTATTTTGTTGAATTTATATCATATACAATGGAAAAAATTCTGGTGTCTACAGTAAGTATAGGTCAGCAACAGAAGTTACCTGAAAACATTTGAGGGAACTAATAATTGCATTCATCGGCTAATTAGCACTTTCTTTGTCACTGACTATAATACCAGATTGGATGCCCCACTGGGAAATACAAGTTTAAAAACATCAAGAAAGTAAAGTTCTAGTTACTATGAGGATATTCAGAACAAAAATATGTGAGAAATGTTGATATCATGCTATGTTTACAAGGTGGGTGGCCAGTGAGGAATGTAACATACATATGTCCATAATAATAACAATAAATAAATTTTAGTTTAAACAGTGTTGGTTCTAACTGACTACAAAGACACATTGAACTAATGGTGTATTAGCAATCAGACAATCTCCAAAAGGAGAAGAGAGTGGAAGATGAAGAGTAAGGAGTCTGATGATCAAGATGGCTCTAATCATGAGCCTAGGGAAAGCTGTTTGTTATGCCAGTGTTCTTGTATCCAAACTAAATCTATGTCGTTAAAAGTTATAAGTCATGGCATGTTATTTATTGTTTAAACTCTATAGAATTTTCTTTGAAATATCACACCACGTAGAGGCAGGCAAAGTCAGATAAGGATAAACTTGCTAGGTTTTGTTGCTTAATCAGTAAGTGTAGGAAATGTGCTAACAGCTGACTTCTTGCTTTTCGGGGAAAGATAGTGACCTAGGACAAAGGTGTAGAGATCTCACTTCTGCCGTGCCCCAATGTGAGTTCCCTTTCTTTGTACTTTGCTTATGATTTTAATCACCTAAATTTCTTTCATTCTGTTTATTTTATTCTCATCTCAGATCAGCATTATAGAACAAGTCACTTAACTTGCTATGTGCATGGATGACTTGGATGGTTGTTGAAGGTCATGATGTGTGCATTGGTGCTAGAGATGTCTAACATGTTTCTGGTCTGACATTCTTGTGGGTTGTACAAATTATTACAAGATCCCAAAGAATGCTTGGTCAGAAGATGTGTCAGAGAGTACTTAGTTGTTCTTAGGAAGAGAGGAAGGAGAGGCAAAGATGTGGGAAAGAAGCAAAAGATGGATCCACATGAGACCACCCTCAATCCCCAACTGCCTGATCTGTGATCCCCACAACTGATCCTCTGCCCGAGTTCTGGACCCAGGCTAGAGATCCGCCTATTCTGATGGGACCATCCCGAGTCCCTGCCTGCAAGGGCTGGCCTCTGCTAGAGGTGGGTTTGGGACCAGTTCGTGTTGAATTCCCACTCCACCCTTCCCTGGGAACTCCCTGGATTGGCCCAAATCTTGCTCCCCCCCCCCCCGTGTCCTGTCCCCAGCAAGAGCTATCCTGGTTCTCTGATACACACCCACACCCAGCCCCACGAAGAGCTTTCCCTCCCCCCACCCTGTGCCATACCCTGCCCACAGTCCCACTGCTCTGGTCGAGCACTGGAACAGAGGGCAGATCCTACAATCTGGCCACCTTTGGGGAACTTTCTGGGGCTTCTCTGAGCATGCTAGACCTGTGTATCCATGTGGGACCACCCAGAATCCGTGGCTACCTGATCTCTGACTCCCCCACTACCAGTCCTCATCTGGAGTTCTGGCCTGGTCAGAGATCCACCTATCCCAGTGTAACCATCCTGAGTCTCTGCCTGTCAGATCTTTGACCCTCCTCCTCATGCCTCTGCTGGAGGGGAACTTCCTGGAGCTGCTCTGAGCACACTACACCTGACTATTCACGTAGGACCACCCTGAATCTCCATCTGCCTGATCTCTGACCACCACCACCAGTCCTCTGCTGGACTTCCAAGCCCCACCCAGAGATCCACCTATCCCCACTGAACATTCCTGAGTCCCTGCCTGCTGGATCTTTGACCCCCTTTGCCAGGTCTCTGCTGGAGCCTGATCTTTGACCCCCATTGCCTGGCACCTGCCTGAGGAGAGACCTCCTAGAGGGCTTGAACCACCCAGAGCTACAGACATGAAACTTCTATCTAAGCCCACCCGGGGAGTACCATGGAGAGAGACAGACCCCACCTGCACCCACTGGAAGAAACGATGGGAAGATGGCAATACAAGAAAACAACAATAGAAAGACAATCATGAGTCCAGAATCTATGGACTCTACACGAACTAGACCTGAACACCCCAAAGCAGATGAAGCAGAAGAGAATGACTTAAAAAATACCTTCATAGACAGGTTACCTGAACAAGGAGGAGCTAAGGGCCACTAGACTGATAGCTGGGAAGCCAGCATGGGACTGACTCAGGCCCCCCCTGAATATGGGTCTCAGCCAGAAGGTCTGAGCAGTCTGAGAGACCTCAGACAGTGGAGCCAGGATGTATCCCTGGTGCACAAAAGGACTTTGCAAACATATCCCCCATGGAGGGATAACTGCCTTATTCTAGAGACAGGAGAGAAGCCCTAGTCCCTACTTCACAGGACCTGTCACATCTACATGACCCCAACTGGATGGCATTCCCCTACATATGGAATTGTGGTGGGGGGATGGGAGGGGAGGGTGTTTAGAGTGCATGTGAGAGGGCAGAGAGGGTAAAAGGGAGGGAAGGGGGGGAGGGAGGGCTGAAGGGGAGGGAGGGAGGGAGGGAGGGAGGGAGGGAGGGAGAGAGAGGGAACTGGGATCGACATGTAAAATAATAAATTAAAAAAAAATTCTTTGACTCCAAAATTTAACTTGAAGAACAAGTTACTGGGGAAAAGGATTTCTATTTTTGTTTCCACAGAAAATGAAAAGATGTGGATTCCTTCCAGACTAATGTGGTTTGAACACGCCAGACCGCCTGAAACAGAGTACAAGCTGATCCTACATTCAAAACAGCTGGACAAAACAGCCCTACAGACTACAGCTAGGATATCTGAATCTTCTTCGAATCCCCCAAGACAGCGCCCCTTACCAGCAGGAAGTAGTTTGGAAAGAACGACGCCCAAATTCCCAAATATTGTTTATAAATGTTTGTTTTCATTTAATTGGACTTTGTTATATAAAATTAAATAAAAAAATAAACATTTTATTGTAAAAAAAAGAAATGTGGTTTTTATATCTCATACTGTATAAAAGCTAGTGTGAAAAACAAAAAAAAAATACCTTCATAAAAATAATAAAGGCCTACAAAGATGATGTGAGATAATCTCTTAAAGAAATAGAAGAAAAAACAACAAATAATTAGAAGAAATAAACAAATATCTTAAAGAAACACAGAAAGCCAAGAAAAAAACAATTAAAGAGGTGAAGGAAAAGTTCAAGACTTGGAAACTGAAATAGAGACAATAAAGAAAACACAAACTGAAGGAATGCTAGAAATAGAAAAACTGGGCAAATGGTCGGAACTACAGACACAAGCATACCAAAAGAACACAAGAGATAGAAGAGGGAATATCAGGCGCTGAAGATAAACCAGAGTAAATAGATTCATTGACCAAAGAAAATCTTACATCCAATGAATCCTTCACACAAAACATCCAGGAAATGTGGGACACCGTGGGAAAAGAAGCCCAGCTCAAAGGTGCAGAAAATACATTCAACAAAATAATTGAAGAAAACTTTCCCATTCTGAAGATGGACATTACCATGAAAGTACATGAAGCATACCGAACACCAAATAGACTGAACCAAAGAAAAAAGACCCCTCTACACATAATAATCAAAACACCAAACATACAGAATACAGAAAGAATATTAAGAGCAGTGAAGGAAAAAGGCCAGGACCTATCAAAATTAAACCTGACTTCTCCATAGAAACTCTCGAGGCCAGAAGTTCCTAGATAGATGTTCTACAAGTACTAAGGGTCCACAGATGCCAGCCCAGGCTACTATACCCAGCAAAACTCTTAATCACTACAGACAGAGAAAACAAGATATTTAATGACAAAACCAGAGTTTGAAAATACCTATCTACAAATCTAGGCCTACAGAAATTTCTGGAAGGATAACTCCAACCGAAGGAAGTTAACTACACTCACAAAGACACAGATAATAGATAATCCCACTTCACCAGAACCAAAGGGCAAAGCAGGGAAAATATATTCACAATACTACCACCAACAACAAATCTAAAACAAACAAGCATTAACAATCAATGGTCCTTCCTTTCACTCAACATTAATGGTCTTAACTTGCCTATAAAAAGACACAGGCTAACAGAATGGATACGAAGACAGAATCCATCCTTCTGCTGCATACAAGAAACATATCTAAGCTTCAAAGACAGACATTATCTCACGGTAAAGGGCTGGGAAAAGATCTTCCAATCAAATGGACACAAGAAGCAAGCAGGTGTGGCTATCCTAATATCTAACAAGTTAGACTTCAAACAAAAATCAACCAAAAGATATGAAAACAGTATTTTCATATGCAACACAGGAGAAATCCATAAGCACAATGTCTCAATTCTGATGATCTATGCCACAAATGCAAAGGCACCCACAAAGAAACAAAAGAACTAACAGAAGTTATGTCTCAACTGGGGTTAACAGACATCTATAGAACATTCCATCCAAATACAAAAGAATATACCTTCTTCTCTACTCCACATGGAACCTTCTCTAAAATTGACCACATACTAGGTGACATAACAAACCTCAATAGATACAAAAAAATTTGGAATATTCCCCTGTATCTTATCAGACCACCATGCTTTAAAGTTGGAATTCAACAGCAACACATATGGCAGAAACCCTACAAACTCATGGAAACTGAACAATGCACAATTGCACCATACATGGGTCAAAGAAGAAATAAAGAAAGAAATTAAGGACTTTCTAAAATTCAATAAGAATGAGGACACAACATACCTGAACTTATGAGATACCTTGAAAGCAGTGTTACGAGGGAAGTTCATTGCACTAAGTTCCCATATAAAGAAAATAGAGGATGATCACATTAGAGAATTAACAGCATAACTGAAAGCCTTAGAACAAAAAGAAGCAAACTCACCCTGGAGGAGTAGACACCAGGAAATAATCAATTTAAGGGCAGAAATCAATAAAGTAGAAACCAGGAAAACAATATAAAGAAATCAATGAAACAAAGAGTTAGTTTTGTAAGAAAATCAACAAGGTAGCCAAACCTTTATCCAATCTAACCAAAAAGCAGAGAATATGCAAATTAACAAAACCAAAAATGAAAAGTGGGACATAACAATGACACTGAGGAAATCCAGACAATTTTCAGGTCATACTTTAAAAACCCGTATTCCACAAAATTTGAAAATTCAAAGGAAATGAACAAATTCTGGATAACTATCACTTACCAAAATCAAGAATAGATAAACAACTTAAATAGACCTATAACCCTCAATGAAATAGAAGCAGTATCAAAAGCCTTCGAAGCAAAAAAATGCACAGGGGCAGACAGCTTCAGTCAGAATTCCACCAGAAATTCAAGGAAGAGCTAACACCAATACTCCTCAAATTGTTCCACACAAAAAACACAGAAAGTTCATTACCAAACTCTTTTTACGAGGCCACAATCACCTTGGTACCCAAGCCACACAAAGACACAACTAAGAAAGCAAACTACAGACCAATATCCCCGATGAACATTGATGCAAAAATATTCAATAAAATACTGGCAAATCAAATCCAAGAATACATGAAAGAAATCATCCACCATGACCAAGTAGGCTTGATCCCTGGGTTGCAGGGATGGTTTAACATATGAAAATCTATCAAAGTGATCCACCCTATAAACAAACTGAAAAAGGAAAACCATATGATTATCTTCCTAGATGCGGAAAAAGCCTTTGACAAAATTCAACACCCTTTCATGATAAAGGTATTGGAGAGGTCAGGGATAACAGGAATATACCTAAACATAATAAGAGCAATATACAGTAACCCAGCAGCCAACATCAAACCAAATGAAGAGAAGCTTAAGGTGATTCCTCTAAAATCAGGAACAAGACAAGGCTGCCCTCTCTCTCCATATCTCTTCAATATTGTACTTGAAGTTCTAGCTAAAGCAATAATACAACAAAAGGAGATCGGGGGGGGGGGATACAATTTCAAAAGGAGGAAGTCAAAATTTCACTTTTACACAAGCAACCCAATACACTCTACCAGGGAATTCCTATCGCTGATAAACACCTTCAGCAAACTAGCAGTATAAAACATAAACTCAAAAAAATCAGTAGCCCTATTTTATTCAGATGACAAAAGGGCCGAGGAAGAAAACAGGGGAATATCATACTTTAAAATAGCCACAAACAACATAACATATCTTGGGGTAACACTTGCCAAACAACTGAAAGACCTATATACTAAGAACTTTATATCTTTAAAGAAAGAACTTAAAGAAGATGCCAGGAAATGGAAAGATCTCCCATGCTCTAGGATAGGTAGGATCAACATAGTAAAAATGGCAATCTTGCCAAAAGCAATCTACATATTCAATGCAATCCCCATTACAATCCCAGCACAATTCTTCACTGACATTGAAAGAATAATAATCAACTTTATATGGAAAAACAAAAGACCCAGGATAGCCACAACATCCCTGTACAATAAAGGAACTTCAGGAGTCATCACCGTCCCTGACTTTAAGCTCTACTACCAAGCTATAGTCCTGAAAACAGCCTTGTATTGGCACAAAAATAGACAGGTAGACCAATGGAATTGAATCAAAAATCCTGATATTAACCCACACACTTATGAACACCTGATTTTTGACAAAACAGCTAAAAGTATACAATGGGAGGAGGAAAGCATCTTCAACAAATGGTGCTGGCACAACTGGATGATGGTGTGTAGAAGACTGCAGATAGACCAATGTCTATCACTGTGCACAAAACTCAAGTTCAAATGGATCAAAGCCCTCAAAATAAACACAGCCTCACTGAACCTCTTAGAAGAGAAAGTGGGAGGGATACTGAGATCTACAATTAATAAATGGGAGCTCCTCAAACTGAGAAGCTTCTTTAAGGCTTAGGACAAAATTGACAAGACCAAATGGCCACCCACAGACTGGGAAAAGATCTTCACCAATCCTACATCTGATAGAGGGCTGATATCCAAAATATACAAAGAACTCAAGAAACTAGTCAACAAAACACCAAATAACCCTATTAAAAAATAGGGTTCAGAACTGAATAGAGAAGTCTCAATAGAGAAAATCAAAAAGGCTGAAAGACACTTAAGAAAATGCTCAACATCCTTAGCTATCCAGGGAAATGCAAATCAAAACAACTTTGAGATACTACCTTACTCCTGCCAGAATGGCTAAAATTAGAAACACCAATGACATCTTATGCTGGAGAGGATGTGGAGAAAGGGGAACACTCCTCCACTGCTAGTGGGAGTGCAAACTTGTATAGCCATTGGAGACCAGTATGGTGGTTCCTCAAGAAAATGGGAATTAGTCTATCACAGGACCCAGAAATCCCCCTCTTAGGCATATATCCAAATGATTCATATCAATGCAACAAATACATGTGCTCAACTATGTTCATAGCAGTATTATTTGTAATAGCAAGAGCCTGGATGAATCTAGATGCTCCTCAACTGAAGAATGGATAAAGAAGATGTGGCACATTTACACAATGGAATACTACTCTGCTGAAAAAAACAATGGAATCTTGAAATTCGCAGGCAAGTGGATGGAAATTGAAGAAACCATCCTGAATGAGGTAACCCAGTCACAAAAAGAGGAACATGGTATGTACTCACTCATATATGGATTTTAGACATAGAGCAAATGATCACCCACTTATAATTCACACCGACAGAGATACTAGGATACAAAGAGGATTATAAGAGATTTATATAAGGTCCCTCACAGGAGGGGAAAGGGATAAGATCTCCTGAGCATATGAGGGGGGGGGGACAGTCAGTGGAGAGGGAACTAGGAGAATGGGAAGGGGAGGAGAGGAAAGCACATGGGACCAGGAAGATTGAGTTATGGGAGGAATAGGAGAGAGAGAGAGAGACCATAAAAGAGGGAGCCATTATAGGTTTAAATAGAAAACTGAACCTAGAGAAATGTCCAGAGACCTAAAAGACTGACCCCAACTAACAATTTGAGCAACAATGGAAATGCTACCATAAATGCCCTTCCCTAATAATGAGATTGACGACTAACTTATCCACTATCATAGAGCCTTCATCTAGTAGCTGATGGAAACAGAAGCAAACACTCACAACTAAACACTGAGCCAAACTGGAATCCAGATGCAGAGAGGAAGGACAAGAACAGGCTACAGAAACACACAAAGAGTGCTGAAATGAACAAGGAGGAGGTAATGGGGCCCCAGACTGGTAGTTGGGAATTCTGCATGGGACTGATTCAGACCCTGAACATGGGTCTCAGCTAGAAGCCTGGACATTCTAAGAGACCTTGGACAGTGGAATCAGGATATATCCCTGGTGCACAAAAGGACTTTGGGGGCATATCCCCCATAGAGGGATACTCCCTTAACCTAGAGACAGCAGAGAATCCTAATCCCTATTCAAATGACTTGACAGATTTAGATGAGAGCTCCTGGAAAGCATCACCCTACATGTGGAGTGGAGGGGATGGGAGAGGAAGAAGGTGGGGGCATGAGAGTGTGGGAGAGAGGGAATGAGGGAGGGAGGAAGAGAGAACTGGGATTGATATGTAAAATAAAAATAAATATAAAAAAGAAGCAAAAGATGATGATGATGATGATGATAATAATAACCATAAAGACAAAACAAACTGGTAAACTGTGGCAAAGGACTGAAGGAATAGTTTGATATTAGTGACTAAGTCCTGTTTGTGATGACAGAAGCCTATAGAATCTGCAAACAATACATCTCTCTGGAGTAGAGTTGTAACCTCATATACATTCTTGACACCATACATCTTGAATACCACAGGACCAGATCACTCAAAATCAAAATACTCTTTAGTTGCAAATCCTATTCACATAACTAAAATGTCTTTGCCAAAAACAGCTGGCAGGATGCATCAAAGGGCATGATTTATCTCTTTAAGTAGTCGCTTCTTCACTAGGAGATTGTCTAAGATTAACCTTTGGCAGGCCCTAGCATTAGCTTGTTTTTATTCACAAACTGTACTGCTACATAAAGCTTGTTGTTGGCAAGGCTGTTCTCATGCTGAAAAATAGGCCTGCTGCTGCCTGTCACCAGAATTATGCATAGTCAGGCATGGTCCCTGGAGAGACAGCCATTTATTATATGCCTGTGGATGCCCTGGACAACTGCCCTTCTTGCCACAATAAAAGCAGAATGGATGTGTAGCTGAGTAATTGAAATACACAGCTTGTATTTATTGAAAATATTAAATAATGTAAGGTAAGTATGACTAAAGAACAGTAGACTTGAATTTATATTTTTGGGCCTTGGATGGATGTTTGGTTTCTTTTTCTAACTATAATAACTAAATACTTCCTCCCATGAACTATTGACTTCAAGTAAATTGGCTCACTTGTTTTTCTATTTTCCTACCTTTCACTTTGTTGATTTCATACTGTTCACCTGGCACTATTTTCACACTTCTCCTACCAACATGTATTCATTTTCCTATTTACTGTTGCTTTTCTGAGACAGAGCCTCACCATGTAGCCATGGTTGGCATAAAACACACGCATCTCTGCTTGTGTCTACTTCTTGAGTACCAGGATTAAAGTGTGTAGTATTATGCCCAGCATCATTATGTATTCTCATAGTCCTGCAAGACCCAGTGGCTATCTCAGCTTCCTCATAAAAGTTTGCTTCACTTTTTTTGTGTGTAATAAGAATATCTCGTTTGTATGGTGATGGGAGATGTCATTCTGTAAATATGTTTCTTGTATTGGTTAACAAATAAAGCACTGTTGGCCAATAGGAAAGCAAGGTAGGCCAGCCAGACTAGGAGACTAGGAAGAGAAAGGAAGAAGTAGGGAGGAGATTCAATATGGAGGACAGAGAGAGTAGAACATCAGGCCCTCTCTCCGGTAAGATAAGACCATGTGGAAATACTTAGATTAATAGAAATTGGTTAATATTTAAGACAGAGATAGCCAATAAGAAATGCTAGTAATACGCCAACAGAATTATATCTAATACAGTGACTCTGTGTGTTATTTGGGGCTGGTGCAGCTGTAGGACCAGGCTGGCCAGAAACCTGCTCATAACAGTATGGTTTGTCAATTTCTTTATTTTTATTCATTCTTTAGGCTAACACGTGATGTAATGGGTTTCACCAGGGCTTCTTTATACATGCATCATCATACTTTATTCTCATTCACCCTCCCTACCGTCTCTCTCTTTCACTCCACCTTGCTTCTAGATGTTTTCCTTTCTTTCCACCACTTACTCCTCATTTCTGCTTTCCTATTCAGTTATTCCATTTCTTTCTCTATTTCACATTGCATTTACTTTTCTTCTCCCCTTCATGATCGCCCTTCTAGTTTTGTAACCTACACACACACACACACACACACACACACACACACACACACACACCACTATAGGGCATACACATACAAATAAACAAAAAGTTAATGACAGTAAGTCTTAGACGAAACCTTCAGACTGGGAAACATGTCTCCTTTGACTGAGGCTGCACTCAAAGAGCACATGCTCATACCAGTTGCCCTTGCCTATCCCTTTTTGCCTCTGAGAAAGTGACCTCTGATGCAATATAATATAATGGCTGGATACTGGTTAAACAGCCAAAAGCAGAAACCTGGAAAAGTAAGTTGGTTATCATGGAGAGAGTGGAAAAGAGACATAAAGTTGTTTGTGAATCTCTAACTCAGAACTGTGCATACATAGATCCCATCTGATTTAATGTCTCCAAACTGTGATAATTGAGCAACTGGGCACCACAGGCTGATCATGTTGTGGTGTTCATATGGGATAGACCCAAATTATAGCATGCACAGCACAGACAGTAACATACTGAACCTATTGAGTTTGGGAGGTGAAAACTAAACCCCACCTTTCTCCACAGGACTTCAGGAAGACCTTACTGTAGCATTCAGTTTTGAGGCCTGTAAATAATTAAGAAATTCTCAGCTGCATCACAGAAGAAAATGAACACATGCCAGCACCTGCCAGCAATGCAGATGCTGGTGGTATCTGATAAAGACTTCAAATAAACCACTTTGAAAAGTCTCAAATGACCAATCATGAACACACTTGAAACAAGTATAGTCAACACATCGTGGAAGTAACATAATGAAAAACTAGGTGTTTAGTGAAAACTCTACATTCTCTAGTCATTAGATTTTCAAAGTAGCTTCTCTTTAAATTTTCAATGCATATGATATTCTATCAAGTTTACAACTTCTATTGTTCTTCAATATAGCCAGAAGATTTAGAATCATTTAATTCTAAAATGGCTTTATTACCTTAAAGAGAAACCATGTATCTATTGGCAATGACTCATCACCCCAAACATCAGTTTTTTTTTTTCAGTTTATAAACACCCTTAATTATATCATATATGATTCACTTCAAACAATAATGAATAGTGAAATCATTGCCAATCTTTAATAAGGATCAACTTTCTATTAGTTATTTATATATGTGTGTGCATATGAATATGTGTGAGAGGGAGTATGTGTTTATGGAGGCCAGAAGTTGATATTGAGTGTCTTCTTCAGTTGCTTTTGTCTTGTTTTTTTTTTTTTTTTTTTTAAAGGGCTGCTCATTGAACCTTCCTGCTCTGCCACCCTAGTGCAGGAATGACAAGTACCTGCTAATGCACTTGGCTTTTTATGTGGGTATTGGGGAATGAAAATCATGTTCTCATCAATGTTTGTGTGCCCAGTCTCTGATATAAATTCTCGAACTGCCATTATTAATAAGCTAAGTAGATACAAAAGATCGATACAATGGAAAGAATCTCAAGGCAAATTGTGATAAAAAAAAAGTGAACTGGTGATCATCACTAATCCATATTTTAAAAGATTGAGAACTCTGGAATGTGTAGAGAAATTGCAATTATGTATCATTTACCATACATAAAAGTGTGTTTTAATCTCACTTCTGAAAGCCACATGTGGAGACTCCTACTTGAAATACAGGCATGAGGAGGCAGAGGCAGAATTTTCCCTGATCTCTAAACCAGCAGGAACTTCATAGTGAATGCCAGGGAAGCCTGGCAACTGTGTGAGACTTTGTCTCAAACACAAAAACAAACTAACAATAACAACTAAAAGCCAAGGCCACACAAGATGAAAACCTTCTGAGAACATTAATTTTTTTGTCTCATATTTGTTTGCCCAACCTAGTCCATCCTCAAGTAGATAACTATTGACTGGATATTTAATATTGATTCAAAATCAACCTTCTTGTAAATATTCATGCAACTATTTTTCTATGTAAAATACAATTTCACAAAGTATCCATAGTGGCATGAGACTGTCCTCTATGACATTTTGAAAACTGAGTAATAGGGAAGAGCCATAAATCATGATTTGCTAGATGATAAAACAAGGGAGAATTGCTTATTGCTGACACTAATCCAACAAAGAAGCCCAAAGGAAATATGTATGTGACACCTTCAATATTACTAAGTTATCCAAAGTAGAGCATTTAGAAATCCACAAACACTATGAATATTATCAAATATTTTTCTGCAGTGCTTTATGAAGTGTGGCACTTACGTCCATGAAATCCAATGAAATAATCATACTTTGCTGCTGAAAATGGCAGTAATTTATTTCAAAACTTTCCTTGGTTGAATGTACACACTACTTTGAATCCTCATTCTGCACATTGACATTATAGCTACTAGCCTTTTGCACTTGAGAATGTATCTATCTACATGATGTTGTAAGTACATTTGTGTGTGAATAAGTATAGATACATGTACAGCTCCAGATCAAGCAGACATTGCTCTTTTCAACAGAGGATGAGCAGATGAGCTGCCTCATGACTGTTGGGCACTCTTGCACTTTTGTATCAAGCAATAAGATTTGTTAGCTCATAAAAACTCCAGATTAAGTATAGATATCTATTAATGTCCTGAGGCTGAATCTGCAAAGTGAAATAGAGTACAATATGAACTAGATTTGTACCTAAGAAATATAATAAACAAAATT
The DNA here is from genome assembly GCF_943737965.1 of Phodopus roborovskii. Taxonomy (NCBI): domain Eukaryota; kingdom Metazoa; phylum Chordata; class Mammalia; order Rodentia; family Cricetidae; genus Phodopus; species Phodopus roborovskii. The sequence goes on along the minus strand of NW_026125391.1, from coordinate 25,221,133 downwards.
TTATTAGATTACTAATATGCTTCTAAAAAGTGAAGATGCTACATTATAACAAGTTTTGGTTGTCACAAAAATATAAATACAAAATTTGATGTTCATTAACACTGTTTGTGGATACAGAGAAAAATAAATATGTGTGTTTACTTTTAAAGTATGCCATAGTAAGTGTATCTTATTGTAAGAAATGTATAAAAAAGCTGCAAGAAAAAAAAATCTGTATTTTTGAATCATTGAAATAGTTCCCAAAGGGGATCATGAGAAGTTATGCTTCAAGACAAATATGTCTACAATATGAGCTCATAATTTGATTGATTTTATTTTGCAACATTTTCTTTCTCCCACTGAATCTTACAAATCTCTGATGTGCATCAAAAAATATGTGAAATCTATCAACAAAGTCTTTACTTTATAGTACCATAATGTGTATAGAAATGGTTGTGAAAACATAGGTTTACTCTCACTGCATATAATTCTCTAGGAGAAATAAAATATTGTGGTGCTATAGTTGAAATCCAAATGTGAAGAAAATCCAAATGTGAAAAAAGCAATAATGTAGTTGGTGCATTTTTTGTGTTTGTCTTCCTTCCTTCCTTCTTTCCTTTCTTCCTTCCCTCCTGTCTTCCTTCCTTCCTCTCCTTTTCTTTTTGAGACAAAAATCTCTTGTAACTTGCTTGGTTGGCACAAGACTTGCTATGTAGCTAAAGATGACCTTGAAATCTTGGTCTTCCTGCTTCATGTCCTGACTCACTGACTGATTTCAGATATCTTCAGTATACATCATTTCAACATTTATTTATTGAATATTCATCAAGAGTTCAAAATATGTTTTAAAATGTAGTGTGTGTGTGTGTGTGTGTGTGTGTAAGGTACCTGTGTAGGCACTGGATCCCCTGGAGCTGGAGTTGTAGGATATGTGAGCCACCTGATTTGGGTGCTGGGAAATGAATTCATGTCTTCTGGGAGGGCAGGGAGTTTTTGCAAATGCTGAACCACCCCTTCTGCCCCTCAGAATGTACATTTTTATGCAGTTCCTAAAAGTTAATATCAGAGTCAAGTCACTCCTGCTTGTTAATCATTGGTGCTACCAAGAACGGAGTCTCTACAGACTCAACATCAAGTTGAGCCATGCAAGATATCTCACAGGTGTGAATAGGAGTTTCATTAAAGTCACAGTCATAAAAATAGACCTACTGGTATTATGAAATTGTTAGATGTTTTAAATACCTCTCCTGCAATGATCCTGTTATACATCTCCTGAGGAGTTTGGTCAAGTGTCCAGTGTTCATGAACTTGTGTCACCTCCCAGAGGGGTTGGGGATACTGAAGTCTGTAACTGGGAGCAGCTACTGATATCCAGTATGTGCAAAAGGCAAAGAGTAACTTCCTGGTAAACAGTTGCATTTTCTCTAGAGTCATCAATACAGTCAGAATCATCCATCAGTACTTGAACTCAACAGGCACTCTATAGTCTTACAATCACACCAAAACAACCAAAAAACACTGATGCCACAATCCATCATTGTAAAACTTAAGGAAAAATTGAGTTCTTTTTGATGGGGCCTCTATTATCCTAACTCCATTTTTTTTTTTTTTTTGCTTTGCAGCTTTGTTGCAGCATATGTAGCATATAAGAAACTGTATATAATAAATTGTACTATTAATAAGGCTTGAAAAAATAAGAACTACAGTTAAGGTAGTGAGATTTCTTACCCTCAAAGGCTTTCCAGCCCCATAGTAATTCTTCATCTCCTTGCCTATTACCCTTCTCCCAACACCTATTGGTTTATTTTTGACAATTAAAGATTGGTTGCCAGGCTCTAAAGCTTTGCATAATTAGAATAACAAACTAACCATTTGTGTCTAGTTGTTTCATGCACTGTTATTGTTTTAAGAGATTCCTTTTGTTTTGTGTTATTATGTGCAACAGTATCCCATGCCAGTTGACTGTTTCATATCATGTGGCTCAGGTATACTATATGTCATTGAGTCATTCAAATACTATTGACTATTTCAATGTCTTTCAGGTTTTAGTTTTTACATATATTTACTTGTGAACATTTGTACAACAGTGTTTATGTGGGCATATACACTACTCTCTCCTCAAGAAATATTTGAAATGCCTGCTCTTTACATTAAGTTCATACTTAATGTTTATGTGTACTTAATGTTTATATGTATGTATGTATGCATGTATATGTCTCTGATATATGCAGGGTATGTGTGCATATGACCTCCAAACATGCATGTGCATAGGTCAGACTTTATCTTTCAAAAATATCTGTAATATTAATTGAAGAAAAGGAGGTCATGAATTTGGAAAATAACAATGGAGTACATGGTAGTGGTTTGAAGGAGGAAAAGGAATATGACGTCTTTTAATTTCAAAACTAAAAAAGAATCTTAAAAAGTTATTACATTTTGACAGTTTCACACAGTGAGGTTTGATCATTTTCAGACCCCAAACTCCTCCCAGTCCCTGGGGGAGGGAATCATCATTCATTTTACTTTTTGAAACAGAACTTTGCATTTAATTTAGAGAGTTCCAGTTTGGCTATTATCTAATGAACATGCCCCTGGGATCCTGCCATCTCTGCCTCCTCAGCTCTGGATTATAGATATACACTACCATGCCTGAGTCTTTACATGGGTGTTAGATGCCTGAATTTAGGTCCCCATGCTTATGCGAGAAGCACTGCCCCTACCCATTCAATCTCCACAGCCCAATACTTTTAAAGAAGCACAAACTATTTCCAAAAGTAGTAACACCATTTTAAATGAACACAAGGATTTATAAGGGTGCCCATTCTTCCATATCCTCACCAACATTTGATATGATTACTCATCTCTTTTTAACTGTTCAACAGTATTTCTATATTTCATTATAGCTTTAACTTGAATTTCCCTGATAGTGTATTATGTTGAGAATATTTCTGTGTGTTTATTAGACATTTGTGCAACTTTTTTTTTGTAATCAATCTTTTTAAACAGTTTGCCCATTTGAAAATTGGGCTGTTAGTTTCTTGTTACATTTTATATATTTTTTATATCTCTGCATTCAAGTCCTTTGTAAATTATATCTTTGAAATGTTAGATATTAAACTGATAAGAACAGATACTACATTAATCTTAGCCAAAGGGCTGAGAATCCCTGGTGCATGAGCTAGCTTGTTTGAGCCCATTCCCTGTGAGGGAATGTCATGCTTAGCTTTAAATTGGGTTGGGAGTAATTGGTCCTGCCCCAATTTAATGAGCCGGACTCTGTTAACTCCACATGGGAGCCCTTAACTGTTGGGAGGAGTAGATTGGGGGGGGTGGGCTGTAGGGGGAGACAAGGGGATGGGAGAAGAGGTAGGAGGGAGAACTTCGGAGAAAAAATAATTTAAAATTTAAAAAAATAAATGTTAGATATTTGTATGTGAAATGTGGGTAGTTGTGGACACAAAACACATGCTTGGATAAGCACAATATTTTATTAAAGGCAAGTGACCAGGACTAAATATTCAAAACTTATTAGTATTCAATGAGTTTGTCATTTTTTGAGTTATTAATTGACTTTCTTTGTGATATATTCATTAAAACTGTGTGTCCAGAGCCATTTTGTCCAAAGTGAAATTTGATACTTGCTACTTCTTACTGTTTGAATGTTTGTAAATTATAAACTGTGTTGAAATGCTATGATGGGTTAAAGGACTTTAGATACATGCAGTGATGTTTAATATGTCATTGACAATGTTTGGTAAAGTCATTATTATTCACCCACTACTGCCTCTTCATGCTTTCTGTAATGGACTGCATTTCTGTAGCCAGAGTCACAGGCAGCCTGTATGCCAAGGAAGATGCCTTCCGAAGGCTACAGGAAGAGGAGCTTATGCTCTTAGAGACTGCTTCAAAGGAATTGCGTGATTTAAGTAGAAATTTCTGGTTGGCTAACACTGAAATGCTGCTGATGAAGACCAGAATATTTGGAGAATATGGAATGAGGCAACATATTTTGTAGTTTGCCTCCCACCAGGAAAGTTTGGTTTTCTCATCTTTTTTCTGTCCTCAAAATTCAATCCTGATGGTACATTTCATTTAACATGACGATCTTTGAAATGATGGTATACTGTTCAGTTAGAACAAAATGTATCCATAGAGGTCTTTATGTTTGTCTTGATGCAATTAATTAAAGCACCAGCTCTCAGAAAGCATCTGTGATATCCTTTCTCTAAAGGTGATTCTAAGCTGGCCAATGGGTAACTTGTGTACACAATCATCTCAATTTTCTGTCAGCATGAGTGAGGTTAGCTTTGGTTTGGGGCCAAATAAAAAAGGGGTGACTTTGCACTTTCTCTCCTCAGCCCTGTTGGAAGAAAATCATGTGTTTGAGGTGAACTAGCACACAAGGAAATGGCTGGAAGGGTCTGAGGGGACAGAGTCTGACCTTTGGGCTGAAAGTAGAAGACATTGCTAATGGGGAGATAGACTTTTATTAATACCAGGAAACACTTCAAAATAGGTAAGCTCTGAGAAAAGCAGGCCAGATGTGTTTAATGTAGCATTTCATTTCTAGAAGTGGGAAGCAGTGAGGCTTCTAGTGACTGCTCTCAGAGAAGTTGTCCCTGGCAGAAGGCAAAATACACTGTATCTTTTGGAGAACTGTACCTGTCTTTGGTCACAACTCAAGATCAGGCTAAAGTCTCAACTTGTACATGTGAAACACTATAATGATTGAAAACCCTTAATACCAGAGCTTATGTTATATTCCACTCTGCCTTATGTTACTATATGTTAGGGAAATGAGAGAACTAACATCTATCATATTCCCAATATATGCAAAGAATGATATTAGATACTTTAAACACACACACACACACACACACACACACACACACACACATTTTTTCTTATTTTATATATTGATCCCAGTTCCCTCTCCCTCCCATGCCCCGTGACCACCCTCCCAACCCACTCCCCATCCCTGCCACTCCACAGGGAGAGTGATGCCTTCCAGGAGGGATCATAAAAATCTGTCTAGGCGGTTAGAGTAAGGACTAGGCCCTTTCTCCTGCCTCTAGGCTAAGGGAGAATCCCTTCATGAGGAATGTGCTCCCAAACTCCTTTTGTGTACCAAGGATACATCCTGGTTCCACTGTCAGTGGTCCCTTAGATTGCTCCGCCTTCTAACTGAGACCCACATTCATGGGACAGGGTCAGTACAGTGCTGGTTTCCCAACTACCAGTCTGAGGGTTCATGAGCTCCTTATTGTTCAGGTCAGCTGTCTCTGTGGGATTCTGGAGCCTGGTCTTGACCCCTTTGTTCATCACTTCTGTCTCTCTCTCTCTGCAACTGTATTCCAGGAGTTTAGCTCAGTGTTTAGCTGTGGGTGTCTGCTTCTGTTTCCATCAGCTACTAGATGAGGACTCTATGATGGCGTATAAGTTAGTTATCAGTTTCAATATCAGGGAAGGGCATTTAAGATAGCCTTTCCACTGTTGCTCAGATTCTTAGTTGGGGTCATTTTCGTAGGTCTCTGAACATTTCTCTAGAGTTAGTTTTCTCTTCAAACCTATAATGGCTCCCTTTATTATGCTCTCTCTCTCTCTCTCTCTCTCTCTCTCTCTCTCTCTCTCTCTCTCTCTCTGCTCTCATCTATTTGTTCCCTGACTCAATCTTCCTAGTTTCACATGTTCTGCTCTCCTCCCTTTCTCTTTCTCCTACCTCCCTCTCTACTTACTGCCCAACCCACCTACTCCCAGTTTGCTCAGAATATCTTGTTCCTTTCCCCTTCGGTGAGGGACATTGTATGAATCTCTTAGGTTCCTCCTTGTATCCTAGCTTCTCTGGAGGTGTGAATTATAGGCTGGCGGTGATCCTTTGCTCTATGTCTAAAATTCATATATGAGTGAGTACCTACCATGTTCCTCTCTTGATGACTGGGTTACCTCATTCAAGATGGTTTTTCCAAGTTCCATCCATTTGCCTGCAAATTTCAAGATTCCATTTTTTTTTTCTGCAGAGAAGCGTTGCACTGTGTAAATGTGCCACATCTTCTTTATCCATTCTTCAGTTGAGGGGCATCTAGGTTGCTTCCAGGTTCTTGCTATTACAAATAATGCTGCTATGAACATAGTTGAGCAGATGTCCTTGTTGCATGGATATGGATCATTTGGGTATATGCCTAAGAGTGGGATTGCAGGATTCTTTGGTAGACTGATTCCCTTTTTCCTGAGGAACCACCATACTGATCTCCAAAATGGTTGTACAAGTTTACACTCCCACTAGCAGTGGAGGAGTGTTCCCCTTTCTCCACATCCTCTCCAGCATAAGCTCTCATTGCTGACACAGTCAACAAGATCAAATGCCAGCCCATAGACTAGGAAAGGATCTTCACCAACCCCACTCCTGACAGAGGGTTGATCTCCAAAATATACAAAGAACTCAAGAAACTAGTCAACAAAACACCAAATTACCCTATTAAAAAGTGGGGTACAGAACTGAATAGAGAATTCTCAATAGAGGAATCCAAAATGGCTGAAAAACACTTAAGAAAGTGTTCACCATCCATAGCCATAAGAGAAATGCAAATTAAAAACAACTCTGAGATACCATCTTACTCCTGTTAGAATGACTAAAATTAGAAACAACAATAAACACATTTTTTTAAAGCTTAATCTATCAATCACTTCCACTAACTTTAAGGTTATTGACTGTCTTATGTGTGAAGATGTGAGGACAGAAGTCAACTGATGAACCATGATACCCTGTCAAATCTAGGAGTAGATCTAGGAGTCACACGGAGATCTACTTGACTTGACCTAATGGCACTGTTACTGACATGATCACTGAGAGATGGCAGGAAGACAGTGCTAGTCATCTCTACTCATATCATGTCCATATATTTTCTGTTTATAGCTCAATACTTTTTATCGCTTCTTCAACTGGCATTTTCAAGGAATTGGAGTGAAGACAATTTGAAATATTGTGTGGCATTCAGAGGAATCATTTCACTATGCTGTAATTTATACCAAATTCTGCACCATGGTAGTCAAAAACCTTGAAGAGTTTCAGTACAATTTTTGAAATACATCACCTGTAATCATTTTATTTGAATGTAGGTAAGTCAGGAGATAGTTTTGTACTTCAGATGAAGATAGCACCTTTGTACCTCTCATGTGCATTTAATATGACTCTGTAGGTATCATCTTAGTGTCCTCAATGACTCTCTGAGATCTTTAGAGTATATTTAGATTATATAAGGTGATCTTGATAGAAGCAGGTCATAAATAATATTTAAAGAAATTTTAGTCTAAGATGAATTATATGATTGAATATAAAATCATTATATTTTAGATGATGTAACATAAATGATTATCCTGTGTATAAAGGTAAGCTGAACTTTGACAATAGCTCTTAAAAGAAATTAGCTTGGCTATACTATTTGGGATAGGGATATTTCCCAAATATATATGCACTATAAGTCTAAAGGTACAGGGTTGCTATGGACAGAAGTAGGTATTCTCTAGATTCGTGTATTGAAATTTTAACCTTTAGTGTGACTGTATTTGAAGGCAGGGTTGTAGTAAAGGACCTAAAGTTAATGGCATAAGATAAGGACTTGGTATGACAGAACATGTGTTCCTAGAAACAATGCCAGAGAATTTACTCACAGCCTGTCTTCTTATTGTGTAAGAGCCTTAAGGGTTCTATACTAACAAGAGATTTCTCACAATAATGCAGGGGCACTGTAAATTCATGCTTCCAGTACCCAGAACTATGTGAAGACAACTTTTTGTTGTTTTGCTCATCCAGTTTCTGGTACTTTATTATGGCAACAAGAGTAATCTCAGATGAGTACTTTAAAAACCATATTATCTTGGATTCTATACAAGAAGAAATTGAAAGAATTGTGGTTGTGGAAAAATCTAGAGACAATAGGTAGATGGAAGATAGTCAATAAATGATAAACAAATAGATGATAGATGATGGGTGACAAAAGATAGATGATAGTAGATAGATAATAATAGTTATTTTATAACACATTTCACTAAGAAATCTGTTATTAAGAATTGCTGAATGTAGTTGGTCCCCCTGAGAATGGGAAAGGGACAAGATTTCCCAAGAAAATTAGGAGCATGGGGGAGGGGAGAGGGAGTTAGGAGAAAGAGAAGGAATGAAGAGAATGGGAGAGAAGGACATGAGGGAGCAGGAAGAGTGAATCAGGGGAATAATAGAGGAGAACAGTAAAATAAGTACCATAATAGAGGGAGACATTATAGGAATAAAGAGAAATCTGGCACTAGGGAAATGTTCAGAGATCCACAAGGATGACCCTGACTAAGAAGCTAACCAATACTTTAAATGCCCTTCCATGATAACGAGATTGATGACTATCTTATATGCCACCGTAGAGCCTTCATCTAGTAGCTGATGGAAGCAAAACCAGATACCCATTACTGAACTCCTGGAATCTAATTGCAGACATAGAGGAGTGATGAGCAAATGGGTCAAGACCAGGATAGAAAAACCCTTAGAATCAGCTGACCTGAACAAGTGGGGAGATCATGGAACCCAGACTGATGGCTGGGAAACCAGCATAGGACTGACCTAGACCTCTTGAACGTGGGTTTTAGTTAGGAGGACTGGGTAGTCTATGGGGTCTCTGGTAGTGGATCACTATTTATCCATAGTATATGAATGGACTTTGGGAGCCCATTCCACACAGATGAATACTCTCTTAGCCTTGACACATGGGGAAGGACCTAGAGCCTGCTCCAAATGATGTGACAGATTTGAAGATCCCCCATGAAAGTTCTAACCCTCCCAGGGAACAGAAATGGAATGGGATGGGTGTTGGGGAAAAAACAGGAAAGGAGGAGAGGGTGAGGGAACTGGGATTTACATGGGAAACATGGTTATTTCACATTTAAATAAAAAATATTACCATAAAAATAATTTCTTAATGTAGTAACAGCAAACATAAATCTATCACAAATTATTTACCAAGATTCAAACTCAAGTGTTTGAAGATGTATTTGTCAAAGCCACACATTTCCAATAGAGGTCATGATGGGCAATGAAAATGTCTTACCTATATCTAGTCACATCTTGAATTAGCTAACACCTTGAGGAACAACCTCAAGTATTTTAAGACAGGCTACTAGCTTCTAGTAGTGCCTAATTTGAGAGCCAACATGAATTTTGGAGACTTTAGACATATGAAAGAGCAAAATAAAAAATGTAATTACCTACTTTTGAGCTAGGATAATAGTAACATGTTGGCTACCAAGTTTCCAAATACAGGAGCTTATGAGAGCCATCTCAATACACTAGTAAATATATGCTATATTAATTGTAATTATATACCTTACCTATGATCAAAACTCTTTCATAGACCATCATGTAAATGCAATGTACATTTTCATATGTCACGAGGTAGCAGAATATATAACATGAATTAGGCAATTGGTAGTTTTCAAAGCTATCCATGCCTGATCCATCATGATTCTCAAAGCACAATGTGGAACATCAGGCATACTATTGTTCTGCCATGATATGATTTAAGTGAAAGAGTAAGAGCCATGTGAAAGAATGGAGTGGATGTGGCTATCTCAGACTGACAATTTTGCTGAGATCCAGTGATCAAACAGCAAAGAAGAGTTTTTGTAATCTGATTTTCAGATATCTTTAAAAACAGGACGAAACAAAAACAAAAACCATCAAAGAACCCATGGTTACAGCAATACATATGATATTTACCAAGAAGGAAAGCTACATGTTGATAGACAAGAAAAAAAAAAAAAGCAAACACTGGTTTAGGACATCAGCACACTGCCAGTCTGTAGTGAATGGTTCCATTTCAAAGCTTCTTAAAAAGTACTACAGGGAACATGGCCTCTGGGGCTGAGACTTCTTACAAAAGCAGGTGCCTTGAATGATCATGTAATTATCAAACATTAGTGACTGCAACTGTGGATAATACACAACAGTGTGAGGGTCTTTCTTTCCCTCTACTTAGGCAGTCTGGGAATAGCATCAGCATCTTGTCTTCACCCTCTCCTTTATTATCACACATCACATTTAGCCTCTGTAATTTTGCCAGGGCTGTATCTTATTGGCAAGAAGCACACAGAAAATTCTAAACTGACATCGCTGATTTCTAGCATGTAGCCACATTGCTTGACACAGTGCAGTAAGTCTGAAACCAAAAAGCATATTTTCTGAGTCTTTTCATAAAACCTTATTGGATTTAATGGTCTTTTAAAAAGAAAGTAAAGGGGTGGGAGAAAAATGAATAGAATCTTCTGTTTCAATGAAGTGGCATATCAAAGAACACATGTCTTATGAAAATATGGCGACTGTTTTATTACATCAATTCCTCAGCATGTTCCACCTTTTCATTCTCAGTTTAATTTTAAAGAATTTGTACACTACTGGCAACTGTTTATAATTTTTAACTGTCAGGACTTTGCCCTAGTTTCCTGCTTTCTCTGATGAACTAAATACAATAATGATAATAAAATAATAATAATATTAGTAATGAAAACATGTAAGATTGTTTCAGGCTTGTATTGAAAAGTGAAGTCTTAAGAATCACATGTATCTTGGTACTCTGTAGAGACCTGACTGAGTCACTTAACTTATCTGATGACAACAGCTTGCTTGATGGTCTACATGGTGCTTTGAGTCCCACAAAGGATTATGCATGGGGATATGCTTTGAAAGCTATCAAGTGCTTAATCTGTGTTATATACTCTGTTATCTTAAGACATATGAAAATCTACATTATGTTTCTATGAAGTTCTAGGAGAACTTTTAATCACATGTAAAGTATATAATTCAAAGTATTTCATAGAGTGTATACATGCTAGTGTGTGTGGAAATCTCCTATAAGCTCCTGTCTTTGAACACTTGGTCCCTGATTTCTGGTGGCATTTGGAGATGCTTTGGTGGCATTAGGAACTGGAGTATCATTTGAGGAAGCAGGCCACTGGAATCAAGGCTTGGGTTTGGGGGGGGGGGGTCTAGCTCATTTCTTGTCTCATCTTTGCTTCCTGATCCATGGAGACAGAAATAATTAGCTTTATACCCCCAATTGAGATGTGCTTTAATCATGATTGTCTGTCCTTTCAAACTATGGGCTAGAATAAGCTGTCCCTCTCATAGGTATTTGGTCACAGAAATGAGAAAAATAACTAATATAGATATATGAATGATAGATAGATAACAATATGCCACTTTCCTGAGTTTTATTAAATAAATATTAACACTCTTAAATTTCTTCAGTGTGAATATTTTTTCAAAATAAGGAGTAAACTACCAAGAAAACATCAAGGTGAAATGAATCACAATTGTATTAAAAAGAAAATGGGAAATTCTTATGTATTATTATAAAAATCTTATGTAGTTCCCCAGAGTACTGGAAATGATAAATAATAATATTTAGCTTTCCAATATTTTTTTCTTTTGTATAAGTAAAATAAATGTTTCATATCCAGGGAGGTCATTTTATGAAGATAGAAAATATGTATAGAGTCAGCCTGCTGCATTCATATACTGTATTCACAAGTCAACCAGCTTTAGACTCAGTGTGTACAATGGAAAACAAATTCTGTCTGTACTAAACAGCAATCAACTATTTATGTAACTATTTATAATTTTTTGCCTAGGGTACATTTCTATTGTGTTACTAATGAAATATATGTATGTATAAATAAGGCAACTATGGCATAAATTATTTGAGAAAATATTTAAAATTTAAATGCTCTCTATACTGTACATGAACTTATTTCATTATTTAGGATGAGAGGGAAACACGAGGCAACTGCAGTCAGGAAGACATGTGACACTGAGGTTTGGGAACTCAGCCAGTTCTCAGATGCTTAGGAAAATATCATCTGCACAGGAGACAGTGATAAGACTGGGTGTGTGAGCCACGACAATTCCATGTTGTTGTTGAGAACCATTCCAAAACTCGGACCCTCCTTTTTCTCCATGATTAAAAAACAAAAGAAAACAAACAAACAAACCCAAGGAATTGAGGACTTCCTGGTCAACTAGTAAAGGTTTTTGGAGTCATTTGCAATTTCAATTCCAATTACTAATTCTTTAGGTAAGACAGGTAAAATGAGATGAGGTTTATACTGAGCCTAAAACATATTTATTTTCATTTAGCTGACCTTTTATTATCTTGTATTTTTGGTTGTGAGTCTAGCCTTTAATGGCTGAGCCATCTCTACAGCCTGACCTTTTATTATCTAAAGAGAGATAGGAAAAAAAAATCTAGATATTAGAGGATTATGTTTCCTGAGTTAAGGTTGTACTTTAATGAAGACAAAGTCAGGAATAGGAAATTAATGGGATTGAGATGCATGATTTGAAAGACACAAAGAATAAATCAAAAAAAACTTTAAAATCATCTAAGGCAAATTTTTTAAGTTTAATTTATTTGAAATTCCCATACATGTACAAAACGCATTCTGACTAATCTCCACACCCACCTCCAACTGCATCTCCTGCTGACCTGTAAGTTCCTTCCCCATATGTAAGTCTTTCTGTTTTGTAACCCAAGACTATCTGTGTGGTGTTGGATTTAGAACTCTCCACTGAACCTTGGTGAGCTCAACAGTGGATAAAAATCTGAACACAACGACTGTCAGCCCCAGAATTTTTCAGTAGTCAATTGTTTAAGAGGAAGGTATAGTGCCCCACAAGGTCCTTCCACTTTCATGACCCTGGGTGACAGGGTAAGTCTTGTGTAGGCTCAAATTCATTTAGCCACAGTTCTGTGAATTTATGATTGTGTCATATTCACAAGATTCCATTTTATAGCCTCAAGAAAAAGTACTTTATAGCAATTCTGAATATTCTCTGAGTTTTATGAAGGCAGTGTGGGCTGGACTCTGGGGACTATGCATAACAGTCTAAATTTAGAATGATCAGAGATAAATTTTAAAGAAGTAGGTTGGTTGTTGGCAGACTATAATTAATAACACACTCTCCAAGTGTTTAAAACTGTTGGACCAGACTTAACCATGCTCAGCATCCCCTGCCACTGTGCTGTGGGGTTTTGCTATTTCATCCAGATGCCATCCTTAAACACTTAATCAAATACACATTCCCCAAATCAAGGTACTTAGACCATATGGCTGATAGTTTACATAGAACTACTAATTTATTGACTCAAATTTTTTATATCTGTATACTGGGATAACTATTACAGCAATTGACTAAAGAGGATAGACAGATGGCAAAAGCAGAATGAATCACAGAGGTTACAATATTCATGACCATGGTTTCTCATGCAGCAAAAAACAAAATCACAGACAGGATTGCATGCTTGGTAGCTTAAAGTTGGAGGCATCCCAAGATTATTTTCTAAAATTATATTTATTAGGTTACTTCTAATCAGACCAGTTCCCACATTCCCTTTGGTTCATTCCCTCTATAAACCCCTGCCTTTATTCATGAAATAAAAGATTTTACTGATGCTATCAACTTCATTACTGATATTACCCACATTTTTTGTGGACCCAAATTTGACCATTCTGTAGGAACAAGGGTGTAGCCATACCTTTGTTCCTACAGTGAGGGAGTGAACCATCCCTTTTCACAATTAACTTTTTGTTTACAAAGGGATTCATTCATTCGTGTTCTCTATTTATGACTTCTAGAACTTGTGTTATGCCTAGTTCTTTGTCTTGAAAAGAAATGATGTTCAACAAGCATTAGTTGACTGGGTACTACTTAAGCATTTGTTGATTGATGGAAAATATACTTAGTAATATTTATTTCTAGCAAAAACAAACTCATGTTTAAGGAAACAATGCTTTCTTCTTAAAGCCCCATGGTATGATACCATAAACACTGACACAGGGGGTTGTAATTTTGTGCTGTATATATTTTTCTGTTTAAAAATTAATAATAATTATGTAACATAGCAACTGGATCTCAAAATTCATTGACATTGATTGGGGTTCACAATGGGCTATGATACATAGCTTGTGATTTAGAACCTGGTGCTATAATAGCAATTTGAGGGTAAAGAAAATGTGAAGGCTGTGTGAATAAGTCAAAATACCAAGAAGATAAAAATGTACATTGTAATTTTCATCTGAAAAAAATGAGGACACATCACCAAAGGCCAACTCAAACACTGACAGTTATCTTAGTAACAATGGGGCTTTTGAGATAGACTTCCATGTTTGAAATCAGAATCGGTGCTCCAAGTCTATTTGTGCTCCCTACAGTCTATTTAGTATTTAGAAATTACAAACCTCCACATATTTCTGTTTGAGGATGTTCTCTCCTTCTCCTCTGCTCTTCTGCTTCCTCGACATCTGGGCACCTTGATAATGTGGTATTGTCCTCCCTATGCCTAAAGTCACATACTTATGATAACACTACTAGTTTCCAGGTCAATGTCTTCTATATCAGAACCATGCACTGATTATATGTACTAAGCCTCCCAGAGGAGTTTGTGGTAATCCTTTGGAAGGTCTACTCAAGGATTTGTTTTCTTTCTTTCTAAAAAACTATGGAATAGGAATAGCATGTTTTAGAGGTCTCAATTCTTTCTTGTAAGGCACCCCTATTATTTATTGGAATGAAAACATACATCATTATGAATGAAGTATTAAAAAATTTTGACCAGGAGGGATCAACAAAATCTGTCAAGTCATTTGGATTGATGTGTAAAATAAGAAAAAAAATTTTAAAAAATGGAAAAAAAAAACCATTTTGACCACACTTTCCCTTGAATATTGAAAGGCAAATATATGAATTATCTCTGTATTTATCATTGCACATGTTTTTCAAAGGACTCTGATGGTATTACAGTATCATTTTAAGCAAAAGTATCTGAGCTATTGATCATATGACATGGGTTGTTTTTTGTATAATACAGACTAAAAGAAATAAAAATCTCTTAAATTTGGAATTAAATGTTAAAAATTAAAATTGTTCTTTTGTTTGTTTATTTATTATTTATTTTTTATTTTTCTAGATAGAATTTCTTTGAATAGCTCTGGCTGTCCTGGAACACACTCTGTAGATCAGGCTACCTATGCTCCCTGAGTGCTGGTATTAAAGGAGTGCACCACCACTGACCCGCACCAATGGTTCTTTTAGATGCAGTATCTTACTATGTCTTCTTTTTCTGGGAGTTGTAATGATTATCCATTCCTAGAAGTTCTTTACAACACATGAACCTGTAGCACTGCACACAGTGCATTTTGTGTTTTGTGTGTGTGTGTGTGTGTGTGTGTGTGTTGGATAATTGAACTTGTGACCTCATGCATACTAGGCAAACACTCTACTGAACCATATTTTCTGCCCCATAGCACAACAACTAACTCCTTCCTAAAAGTATACGAAGGTAAGAAAGTGAAGTTCTTCTGGATATGAACTTGGAAATTTCACAAAAAGACTATTCAAGCTAACCATTAAATCAATACCTGGTAGAAAAGCTTATTTCTGACCTACACATTTCTAAAAAGAGAACTATATTTACAGATGATAGATATCCCTCTTAGCAGGTTTTGTTGAAGATAACACTTGACACAGAAAAGTGAAATATAAAATAATCTTAGACACAGCATGACCTTAACACTCACCTAGCATATTAGGTCAAGTGAAGCTAAGATGCTAAGTGGACAACAAGTGGATGACGTAAGGACTTATAAAGTATTTTAAGTGATAATACCCAAGACTTTATATACATATATATGTGTATATATATATATATATACACATATATATGTATAATACATACACACATGCATATATGTGTGTATGTATATAAATTAATTGGGGTGTCTTACATTTTCAGAGGTTTAATCCATTATCATCCTGGTGTAACAAGGTGGCATGTAGACAAACACAGTGCTGAAGATTCCTATACCTTGACTTGCAGGCAACAGGAATCACTGGGAGTAGCTTGAGCATAGAAAACCTCAAAGCTCATCCCCACAGTGACACATTTCCTTCAAAAATACCTTGCCTACTGCATGCAATAAAGCCACATTTCCTGATAGTATCCCTCCCTTTTGGAACCATTTTCTCTCAGACCACCACACATTCATCCCTGTCCCCCAAAGGCTAAAAGCCATATCATAATGCAAAAAAAAAAAATGTATTCAGTCCAACTTCTAAAGTCCCCATAGTCTATAGCAGTCTGTCATTTATTTAAAAGTTGAAAGTTCAAAGTCTCTTCTGAGATTCATGCAATCCCTTAACTGTAATTCCCTGTAAAATCACATACTTCCAATATGAAATGGCACAGGATATACATTACTGTTTCAAAACTTAGGGAAGAGAGAATAGTAAGGAAATATTGGGCCAAAGCAAGACCAACAAAATATGGAAGATATACTAGAGGAAATAGATTCATCGACCAGGATACCCAAGACTTCTAATTCAGAATGGAATTCTAAATAATTCTAAACTTCTGTGTTTATGACTCTCACAACTATCGTAACAATGAACATAGTACTATTATCTGATCTCTTATTATCTCTTATTATAATCCAGGCCATCAGCTCATCCTTATATAACCATAATCTTACTCAGTATTTGCAATGATACCTATGAAGAAGACACCAGCATTGCCTAACTTTACTGGTGGGGAAACCAATCATTTAT
Source organism: Phodopus roborovskii (assembly GCF_943737965.1). Classification (NCBI taxonomy): domain Eukaryota; kingdom Metazoa; phylum Chordata; class Mammalia; order Rodentia; family Cricetidae; genus Phodopus; species Phodopus roborovskii. Next base: position 25,204,515 of record NW_026125391.1, on the reverse strand, counting down.
GTGCTGTAAAATTATAACTGGAACTTGTATTAAAGTATAAGCATGAGTAAGAAATGGTCTTGACCCTGAAAGAAACCCTAGTTTTCAGTACCATAAAGAAAAATAGAGAATTGAAATGAAAAATGTGTACAAACTTCACCATATACTTTACTCTCATTTGTATTTGTCATGACAGCTCAATGGACTGCCATGCCATGAGCTAAAGAGTGAAGCCATAAATGCCTTTGGTGATCATGTTTTTAAAGCATTGCCTTTTTTGTGATTTTGTTTGGACAACATGGAGAGATGGAAGACCTGGTTTACAGTTTAGCATCGCTAAATGCCAAACATCAGATATGTACCTTCCTGTTGCCATTCTTGCTAAATTTCTCTCTGAGTTCACAGCCCCTTCTCCTATTCTGTCACCCTCAGGCCTCTGAGGGCCAAAGAAGGCATGACTGTGGGTCAACACGGTAGTGACCTGACATCTGAGGACAGGCTGTTAGAAAACTATCAGCTCACAGGCTTAAGGCTGTAATTTTGCAGGAACCAAAGCTGTGGCCAGGACACTTCTACTGCCAGCCATTGTGAACTGCTATTCATTTTTGACATTTTTCATCTAGCTTGGTTATGCTTTTCCTCTAAATTGGCAGTCCGAACACTTTGTGGAGAGACGAGACAGAAGAGAGAATGTAACTTGAAATATGGTTGTGGGTGGGTTTTTTTTTAACAAGTTCTATAAAAACTCTTAAAAAGACCTTTTAAAAAACATCTCTGCAAAACGCCTTCTTTTGCTTTAAATATGGTGTTCAGTGTCCTCCATTAGTTCAGCAGCACCTCTGCTAGGGTGAAGGAGAGATCTCAGTCTGGATGCCTAACTGAAGCAGATACCATCCCTAGTCATTCTTTGCTGTTTCCCCACTCCCATGCCAAGAATTCTGGAAAAATGTCATCCTGAAAAATCAGTGTCAAAATGTCTTCAAATTTTCAACTATAGACTAAAAGGAATCCCATAAACAGAGTTCAAAATACGACAGTAAAATACCCCAATGCACAACATACTTTTCTTTTGCACAATGTTTCTACTCTGTCTCCATGAGACTCAAACCATGGCAGCAATGACCTGGTAGGGGTCTGTATTCATTATGTCAAACAATCAAAAATCTAGCTGCATCCTTTGCATACACATTTAATGCTACATTGGCATGCAAATGAAGGATATTGAGGCTCCCACTGCCTGGGTCCACAATATGGTGTGTACGATTACAAAAAAGTAGGAAATGGGATATCACAAAATCAACACCTGGTTTCCAATAGCATAGCTCTGCCAGAACACTGAAGTGAACACACACACAAATAGAATATTGCAAACACAGGAGTCAAGTGAAGGACAAGAAATTGATATCGTGTTGACTGCATTTTATATTCTGTTGTACATGGCAGTGGGTGTAATTTGCTCTTAAACTCACATATATTATGAGCTGTGGCTGCAGAATAGCATAGTTATTCCTTTTTAAAATGTTGGAGAGAAATGAGATGATGTAGGTTTTCTGATAAAGTGTGGCAGTTTATAAATGGTTCTTCTGATATGTTATTCAAACAGGCATAGTAAGCATTCTTTCAGGTTTCCTTACAACTTGGGATCTACCTGGGCTCTGTAATAACTGAACCCTGACCCAGTGTTTGATCCCTGCCCCAGTAACCACAAATGCAGACTACGTGATTGCATTTCCTGAACATACTTAAAAGGGTAACCCACACTGGTTAATTCCCTTCTGCAGAACCTGAGCACTTGGTAAAGCAAGAGAGGGCCATTCACTTCTGAGCATCTCTGAAGGTGGGATAGGAGGCTGAGGGGCTGGGAAAGAGTCAGACAGAGTACAACAAGGAGCCAGAGATGGAGACAGAAGGACAAGGAAACATGTTTCGTAGCTCTTCTCATCTTTTCCTCAGAGACAACTCTGGATGTTCTTTCCATACCTGCAAACTGTACTTTTAGACACTATTTTCCTTTTTGCTTAAAAAGTATTGTGCCTGAAACCTAACACCTGTAGAGCCTACTACAGGTCCATAAGTACATGATGCCATGGGCATGCAGGACCCTTGCAAGTCAGAAGAGGAAGCCAGACCCCCTATGACTAGAATCACAGATGGCTGTGAGCTACTACATGGATGCTGGCAATTGAAGCCCAGTTCTCAGGAAGGCAGCTGCTGCTCTTAACCACTGAGCCATTGCCCAACACTGATGACTGTTTTTTCCTCTTCTTCCCCTAGCTTATTGAAGTGTGCTCTATAATGTTGTTCAATAAATTCACTCCTCCAAATACAGCAAGCTTCCCCAGGGCAAAATATGTTGTTAAACTTCTCTTATACCTCAGCATCAGCCCCATTCATCATAGTCTGGGGTTCACAGAGGACAATCAATGTTTATTATTTACTTCACAAATAATTTCTCAAAATTGTTTCCCATAGGTTGGAGCATGGGGCTTCCATTTTTCTCTTCAACGCCACTTCCTCTAAGCCTTTTCCCACCAGATGAGGAGTTAGTGGCCTCAGCAAAGCCTGAAGCAGGAAGCAAATGACCCACACAGAGATATTCTCCACCCCCAGTAAGAGCATAGGATATTGGGGTTTATGGGCAAATGGCTGATCACTCTGGAGAGTGTCTCCAGAATCACATGACTTATTGATCAATAAAAAGTTACTGCTGATAGATTTTTCTTTTTTTTTGAAAGGAGGAATTGTTTTCTGGGCTTGCAGAGTAAATATATATGATGTAACCACATAGCCACCCACAGTTGACTATTCTCCTGAAAAGATAATCTGCTTGAGCCAGGTTTCTTTACACAAAAATCTATGTCCATAGTTTCCTTTTCTGAAGGAAGAAATTGTATCAAGGACTGAATGGAGGAAGTATAGCAAAGGGTCATCTTCATAGTGGGAGAGACTCCACTGGAATTGATAAAATTCAGTTAGAGCAACAGAACAAATGAGATATTATAGAAGTGACAACAATTCCAGCTCCTCTCATAGAAAAAGACAGCTGGAGGGGGGCACTTGGGCCGCCCACTGCTGTGAGATAGGAAGCTTTATTCCTCTATACTTTTGATTGTCTAGTTGGTGTAGGTGAGAATGTAGCTCTCACAGCATTTACTGGAGGAGTTATTTCCTCCACGTATTCTTGCCCACCCCTCATCTACAGAATATTTCTGATTGGATTCTGTACTAAGGAAATGCCAGCCTAATACCTACCAAAAAACTCAATTTATCTTTATGATGTGGTTGAAGTTTTGTTCTTTGAGTCCATATATTTCCATGGGATACATTTTATAGTTTCTTCTGGGTTTATTTTTTGTTGTTGTTGTTGTTTTGTATCTATGGCAGCAATGGGTTAGAGTGTGTTCCTTCTTAAAATACATGAGATAATTTCAGAAGCAATGAAAATAACTATGAAGTGGTTACTGGAAAACTTCAAGTTACAATTCCTGAGACATTTGTCAAATGTTCTCTCCTCACTGTGATGAATGCTGCAAGGGACTTCATTTTAAAAATCAAGTGTTATACTTTTAAATGAATGGTTATGAGCCATGCCTCAGGGACAAAAATTACTTTGCTATGAAACAGAGAGCCATAGAAACCCATGACACCAGCTCTTCTGCACATGGCTCTGAAAGAAGTTCAAGGCTACTTCTTCAGCCTGTGCCCTCCACCCTAACATTCCTCAACTCCATGTTACTCTCAAGAAGGTATAAGAACACAGTTGGGCCATTACTTTGTGTGACCCATCAATTACTGTTTCTAGGCAGCATCTTTATCTTGGTGGCATCTTACACACCACAGAAATAGAACTCACTATTTCTTTTGAAATAAAAGTTCAGGTTCTGCATATAACAATAAGGGCAGGAACAGGGCAATAGCTGATATTCACTAGAAAACAAGGCTCTGAGCCAAGTGACTATCACGGCCTAACTCATTTCCTTTATGTGGGTGTAGGGGAGTTAGGGATCCATTGAGCCATAAGTCAAACTCGGGGACATGGTCTACAATAAGTGTTTCTGGAGAAATAACATTTGAAGGATAAAACATGCATTAATAATATGTGGATATGCTTAATGAAGGCATGATGATAGTACTCATTGTCCCTGTATGCTAGACCAGTTAGCTTAGTCCAGGCCTGAGTGTTTGTAGTTCCCTCCTTGCCCAATTCCAAGGCCCAGCATCCCTGAAGATCTTTCCTAGTGCCTCCACCAGCATGGACTGGTACAAAGCACACCATGCCTCATTCTCTTTATTCTTCTGTAGACTGTCTCCCTCCAGCTTGCAGGAAACAGCTTGCTTTAGCAATTATATGACACCAGACTGATATCCTACAGAAACCTGACCCAGCCTGCTCTAAAATCTGGAAATCCCTGGGCTCCCTCATCAAGTTATAGAAACATATCCAAAAGCCCAGTTCACTCTTCCTTCCTATTGTTCTCCAGTGTAAGTCCTGTTAGTGAGAAAAGAAATCACCAGGATCAACCTGTCTTCCTACACTGAGTGTTTTGAGTTCTAGAACCTCGGAGAAAACTAACTGGGTCCTCTGAGCCCCAAGCAAAGAACAGTGATGACAGTGTCTTGTCCTAGAATAGGGTCATCATCTCGAAGGGCAAGGATGTGTGAGACTCAGTGGATTGCTTAGTAGATGAGCTCAACCAAGCTCACCATAGAACTTTGCATTAAAGTTCTTTTGATTTCTTTGGATTCATACTGATGAGATGTCAGTGACAGATAATTATTGTAGGCAAGTATTCCTGCCCCTGGTTGCCTATTAAATAGCAGTGAATCCTTATAACATAACAGAGAGGTCAATGTGTTCTTCTGAATAGTGTTTTGTTCTATATGGAAAAAATGAAATTCTCAAGAAAGGGTGGCCTTATAGTTTTGACCCTAAACTCATGAAAGTACGCAATTTATTTTTATTCTGCATTCTTTAACAGTACTGGAGTCAGTTTCTTTGAAGCAATAACTGAGGGCACAGTGAGTTATCAACAATAGACTCACTCTTCATCTCCTTAGAAGTGTAGAAACAGATATCCATACCATAGACATGTGAATATTGTTTATTATGGTCTTAGCTTTTACGATACAAATCATCTGGACAAATGCTAGGGGTATTGGGGCCAAATCACCAAGTCCAATGGTAAATCGTTTGATAAGTGGCATACTTCTTTCTATGGAAACACTGTAACTGACCTTTTTACATTCATTTACCCTTTATAGTATAACAAGCTTAGGTGATGTTAAGTGAGAACCTAGACTCCATATTTTTTAGCAAAACATCTTGCTTAAGAGGAAATACAAAGCAAACAAAAGCCATAAGAATGTAATATTAATGCAGACACAGTGCACAGTACCTGCCTCCCCCACCCCGTGTTCTTTATTTTCTTCTCTTACTGTGTTTGCTTTTTAGGTGCATGGCAATTTTTATTTTATTTTACTTTGTGATGATAATTGTTTTTTTAAATAAAATATAAGTTAAAACAAAATTAACACACCAGAATTGGACAAAACTAACAGGAGGAAAAGAGCCCTGTGGAAGGTACAAGAAACAGGCCTACTCATTTGCACACTCAGGAATCTCATAAAAACAACAAACTAGGGGCCATAATACACATGTAAAGGGCCTGGTAGAAACCTGTGCAGGCCCTGTGCATGCCACTTCAGTCTCTGTGAGTTCATATGAGTTTTGGTCATGTTGATTTAGAAGGACCTAGTTTTCTTGGTATCCTTTATCCCCTCTGGCTTTTATACTCTCTCTCCCTTTTCTTCCACAGGGTTCCCTGATCTCTGAGAGGGGACATTTGATAGAGACATCCTGTTTGTGGCTGAGTGTTCCAAGGTCTCTCGACCTTTGCATAATGTCTGTATTTGTTCACATGTGCTATAGCAGAAATCTTCTCTGATGATTTCTGAGTAAAGCACCAATCTGCTTGGAATGGCACATGGTATTTTCTTAGGCACTCTGGTCAAACTTTACTTGAGTATTAATTCCTGTCAGTTTTCTGATGGGATCTTCTGTGCCCATAATGACATTACCTGTGATTATTCAACAAATGGCCCCCTAGTTCTCATAATTGCTGCAGCTGCTCCCTAATGTGCCATCTCTCATTCCACATTTTCCTGCTTACATTTCATGCATTTTCAAAAACTCATTGAAAGTCTTCCAGTCCTTGCTGAAGTCCAAGCAAATCTAAGCCATCTATTTGCCCTTTTGTATGGTTTCTGTCATTATACTTAGGCAGTAGTACACCTATTTACTTACATGTCTGCAAATTATCTTTGATAGGAACTCTTAAAGGTCACTTTACACTGAATGTTGTGGAGTACTCATCAGTGTTCAGAGGGAGGGTCTATAAATTAATACCTTTTTGCCCCTGACCAATATTCAAAGTTAGTTCAAAGATACAATCTAAAACTCTGTATACTTTTGTAATAAGTTGTTTTTGTCTTCAAAACAGTAACTAGGATGAAATGGATCTTCAGAAACAAGCATTTGTTCAATTGGCACTACTCATTGATTTGAAATTATTGAAATGAGGAAGCATTCACAATAATTGATGTAATTAATATGGCATTGTACACACTACAAAATTAACTGCAATATAATTACCTATGTACAAGATTAAAATTGTTTGTAACATAAGTCTACATGTTAGCAATATAGACCACATGCTCTAGACATTGTAGATACTAGAGTAACTCCTTGTATCCCACAGCATGTCCAGGAATTTAAAACAGTCACTGTTGACTGAAGCTACACTACAGCAATTTTCACACTGAGTACATGTGGACTATTCAGTGAGATGTGTTGTTTTCCCTATCACTATTGCTTTAAACAATAAATCCCTAAATATTAGTCTATCTTTTGAGAGGGATGAATTCTGTCAGAGTAGTCTTTATTACTGTTTCCATGTTGTTGAAGACCTCCTGTAACAAACTTTTCTTTCTTTGGAAATGAAGCATAGCATACCCATAGCTAGTCCCAATACATCTTTCTATAGAGAAAAGGATGAGTGAGTTTGGAGAGGTAACTAAAACTGGAGGCCTAGATCTGTGGAATCATCTGTAGCTGGTACTTGAAAGTGAGATAAGTCTGTCTAATTCATGAATTAAAATATTAGTAAAGCCCTGGAGTCTCCCCAGGAAACTTACCTTCCACTATATGTTGTTAAGAGCAGGATTTCCCACCAGCCTGGTCCCAGAGCCACACAAGCCCCAAATAACACACAGAGATGCTGTATTAGATATAATGCTGTGGGCCAGTTACTAGTGGCTCTTATTGGCTAGCTCTGTCTTAAATATTAACCCATTTCCACATCGTCTATCTTACCACAGGGAGGATCCAGACCTGTGTTCTCTCAAGTCCTACTTGTTGAATCTTCTCTATCCCCGAATCTTCCTTGTTTCCTAGTTCCGTCTATCTTGCTCTCCTATTGGCCAAGAGGGCTTTACTCATTAACCAATAAGAGAAACATATATTCAGAATGACATCTCCTATCAATATGTTTAATCCTATTAAATAATAGTAATTGAGGAAACCATTAGGAAGAGGTGTCTCCAATATCCTCTACTCCTATAGAAATAGGAAACAGACACACCCCCAACTCAGTGAAAACCATAAAAGGAAATTTATGTTTAACTGGTCATTAGCTAGTCTCTAACTGGAGATTATCCATAGGAGTGACCCAATCAGGGCTACTGTGAATATTTCCCTTCTTTGAATCTTCCTCACCTTGTAACTGCCACCCTATTACTCAGCCCCTGTGCCAGGCCGATAAGTGCTATGCTCTGTTGCTTCCTGACTTATGAAAGCCTACCTACTCAGACTCTTTAAATGTCTGATGTGTCTAAGTTTATCTTTTAACAGCTCATATAAAAGTATATATTTTTAGATCTTATCCTTCAGTTACCTTTGAGTTTCAGAGAGGGCTGAAAGTTATTAATTTGTTGACCCTCCTTCAAAACCTTAATTTTTTTTTTCATAATGCTCAACACTAAGTAGTTTTCTTGGCTTCTACTTACTGGTTTTGTAAAGTGTTATCTCTATAAATTCCTGTTATAAGAGAATGATAGATTCTGCTTTCTGCCCCTTGGCTTGTACAAATGGCACTGAACCAAACTGTTACCCAGTTCTCCTTGCCCTCAAAAGATACATTACATGGTTATTCACAAAAGAGAGGAAAATCACCAGAAGTTTTACTTCAAAATTACCCCCACACATGTCCAAATCCATGTGAATTTGTTTTGTTTTGTTTTTACCAGCTTTCAAGCAAAGAAAATAACAGGTCTAATTTATTTTGTGAAAAAACTTGGCCCATTATTGGTGAATGATTATAAAGTAAAAAATTTATAGGTAATACATATGAAGAAAACAATCAATGTTTGCCTTGTCTTCATATTTAGAGCTGTGCTAGGTAAAAATAAATTTGATAACCATACTACAGCCATCAAATTCATTTTCTAAGATTGGAATCAGAGTTTTATATGAATTTTGACATACCAGCTATCCTGATCTAAATACTGCTGGCCACAGAGTACCCTAAGTAGTGTTCAAAGGATTGCCTCATTTTCCTTGATGGCTCACTGAGCTAGCCACTAGCTAACCACAGAGATCTGGAGGTCTGTACAGACAGACAGGAAGTGAAATAGCTGGGCAGAAACAGGATATAAGCAGGATATATGTCAGCCCTTTCTCATAAGCCCCACCTCTCAATACATACGGCTCCTTGTGCTGTGGTTAATTACAGAGCCAAGGATCAGGACTGGCTTTTCCAAAGTATAGTTATTGCCATTTGCCAAACACTGAACATTTGGTGGTAGAAAGAAACTGTCTGTGCACTGCTGTGGGAGAGTAAAGCCCTTTCAATCTTGGCTTCTTTTAGGACTTCCAAATGTATCTCCTTTCAGTTGCCTTGGTGATTTCTTTGCTCATCTGTCATCACAGGTGGTATGCGCTCTTCACCTGCTTCCTCTCACTCCGATATTACAGCCTGACTTGGCTGGCGATGACATAAACACGAAACAAATGACTACGGAGGTCATAGATGACTTCAGGTCAAGGATTCTAAGAGACTTCTCTGAGAAATTTTACTTAGGCAAGCATCTTCACAGGAGGAAAGGGGTCAGCTGTGCTAACTTTTGATCATGGACACATTATTTGGAACAGCTGGTGTTGGTTGGTCCCTTTGCTTTGGGAAGAGGTGAAGGCTATATGTATCAGATGGCCTTTGGAGTTGACTTCAAGGCTTTCCCCATCAATATAGTTGCTTTAATTTGTTTTCAATCCTTGTAAATACAACCCTCCACCTCATGATGAGTTTTCTCTCTTGAGAGCACCTCCCAAAATACCATGATCTTTTATTCACAATGGTGTCCTGTATCCTGCATTTCTGAACTGAAAACATGGAAGATAATCTCAGTCAGTTTTTCCTGCATATTCTGCCAGGAATTCTTCCTCAGGTTGGCATTGCCTAAACCTATTTTCATGGGCAGGAAGTACAAAGAAGACTTCATTATGAAGGTTTTCAAACTGTAATCTATCCCATCTCACATCATCTGTGTTTGCCTCTAGTTCGCAGTAATGTCACACAAGCCTCATTTTGTGTATTCGGCAGGTTTTAAACTTTAAAATCAGATGGCTCTTTCAGTAACATTGGCATAGCTCTCTGATGGTGTGGGTGCTCTCCAATTACCTGGATGCTTTTGCTTTTCAGGGCAATGATTTGGCATATTTTCTACAGAAAGAATGAAGAAAATATTTTAGTAAGATCACCTGCAAATGTCCTTGGCTAGTCTCTCGCTGCCACAAGCAATTTGAACCATCTTTATATATAATTCATTTGCTTCTCCATCTTACAGTGTACTGAGCATTGCTTCTGTTTCCACCCACGGGAAGGTCAGTTCTTTGGCCCACAAAACATTCCTTTCTTATTAGAATTATTTTATTTGTTGGCATATAGCAGCCTCTCATATTTCAGATGAGTGTTTTGGGAATTTTGCTAGAGTCCTTCCTTCTCCTCATCTGTGAATAAAAACCCAAACCCAAATAATATTCTTATATATTTCCAAGTGAAGAAAACATGGAGCCCATTGAAGGAAAACTATGATGATGGGAGATGTCATTCTGTAAATGTTTCTCAAACCGGTTAATGAATAAAGCACTGTTGGCCAATAGGAAAGGAAGATAGGAGGGACTAGGAGATAAGGAGGAAGAGGAAATAGTGGGGAGGGGTCAAGATGGAGAGTCTGGAGAAAGCAGTATTCCGGCCGGCTCCCCGGTAAGAGAAATACATAGATCAGCAGAAATGGGTTAATACTTAAGACAGAGCTAGCCGATAAGAAACTAGTACCGGGACAACAGAATTATATCTAATACAGAGTCTTGGTGTGTTAATTGGGGCTGGCGCAGTGGCGGGACCAGACTGGCAGCGGGAGGAAAACCATACTCCTTACAAATGGCGCCCACGTGGCTTGTAAGAACTTCCACTTAAAATTTAACAAAAGCTTTAAAAGGGGGTTTTAGAAAGAAAAGAACAGAGACGAGCAAGGCTTCTTACTAACAGCATTTTTCTGGGTTGGACTCTGCTTTGCAAGAGACAAGCAGATATTTGCATGGCTCCTTTAAGGGAAGGTTCCTGACTCAGCATAAGCGGCAGAAAACCGCACGGCTTTGAAAAAGCACTGCTAGCAATTTATTAGTGTGTATGAGAGATGGCAATGGCAGTGACCCCATCTCCAAGCCAGCAGCATGCTTGCTGTATGACAGCACAGACCAAGGCGGTGGGCACAGCTTTCAGTACTGGTGGTAAAAGTACCTGCCGCCATCTTTGGTAAACCACAGCAGGAACAAATATGACTTTCATTTCAGCAATGTTGTTGTTTACCAGATAAAAGACTGTGGCCAGAAAAATATAAACATTTATAGTAAAGACAGACTCATATTAAGAAAAACCTCTAAAGGTTTACATTTTATTTTAAAATATAAGTAGACATGAGGGGGGAAATGAAATGGTTTTAAAAAGACAGAGAACAGCTGGGTGTGGTGGCACACACCTTTAATCCCAGCACTCAGGAGACAGAGGCAAGCAGATCTCTATGATTCCAAGTAAACCTGGTATGCAAAATGAATTCCAGGACAGATAAAAGTTACACAGAAAAACCCTGTCTCAAAAATAAAAAATAAAAAAGAAACAGAGTAATAAAAAAGCCACAGATGGAGAGAATATGGATACTGTACGGTATTATATTGTCTTTGTATTGTTTGACTGCTGAGGAAACAACTGTTAAAGGAAATGTTGCTGGATTAATTCAATTTATATATTTTAAAAATGTTTTGGCTCCAAAATTTAAGTCTAAGGACAAGTTACTGAGGAAAAGGATTTCTATTTTTGTTTCCACAGAAAATGAAAAGCTGTGGATTCCTTCCACACTAATGTGGTTTGAGCAAGCCAGACCCCCTGAAACAGAGTACCAGGTGATCCTACATTCAAAACAGCTGAACAAAGCAGCCTTGCAGACTACAGCCAAGATTTCTGCATCTTCTTGGGATCCCCATGACAGCACCCCCATCAGCAGGAAGTAGAAAAGAACGACACCCAAATTCCCAAATATTGTTTATAAATGTTTGTTTTCATTTAAATGGACTTGGTTATAAATGGTTAATGATCACAACCAATCTTTTTTTAAAGGTAAAAAGGGGATTGTGGTATAGATATGAATACTCTGTTTGGGAATGGATTTTCATTTATTGATACAATTTAAGGTCAATTTTGTGATATGTATATTTCTCCTCTTGTTTAGGCATTGTGTTTATATACCTCATTTAAATATAATGTATAACTTAGTACAGAGTATAGATAGTTACCTATGATAGTCAAAATTTAGAGTTAAGTTACTTAGGTATTCAAGATGTATTTGAGATGGATAGGCATTCTTCAAAACTTACAAAGACCTACAGAATATGGCCTTTAAAATGGTTTAGGGTTTGCGTGACAGTGAGACATAATTGCTCCTGGCAACACCATCTGCACCAGAAAGGAAGATGGAAGATGGACATCGAAGAAACGCGTTATAAAGTTACTTTCAATATAGCAAGACTAGACATTTGGACAAGATACTGCTCTTTTCTGGACTGTTTGACTTTGTGATATATAAACTGGACATGCAGGACCCACAGAAAAGTGACTGCTGATTCAAGATGGACATTGCTACAGAGTTTCTGCTTCATGGAAGTGTCTGCCAGACAGTCTGCAGGACACAGAGAAAAGGGACTGGCAAACTGCCAATACAAGAAGACAGTTTAAAGTTTCCAGCTTTGCTGAAGAGTCTGCCAGGAACACTATGGCCTATGGGCTGAAGATGGAAGAATACAGAAGAACTTCTGGTGACTAACAAAGGCAAGATGTCTCTGTCATTTCTAGAGTTTATATAGTATCCTTTTGTGGTCTTTGATGGAGTTGAAGACAAATAGTTATGGCTATAATTTTCCTTAGTTAGGTTTAAAGATAAGTTACATATAGGACTTTAGATTCACAAATATAGGATAGATGATAGAATAGTTTCTTTTAGTCTTGCTAAATGTTAATGGACTAAATATTGTTAACTGTGATTCTTACTTGATAACTGTTGTGTTATATATTTTGCTATGTTAAGGTTAAAACCCTTCTTTTTATTTTAGACAGAAAAGAGGAGATGATGGGAGATGTCATTCTGTATATGTTTCTCATACTGGTTTAATGAATAAAGCACTGTTGGCCAATAGGAAAGCTAGATTGGCAGGACTAGGAGACGAGGAGGAAAGAGGAAGGAGGAAGGAGTCAGCATGGAGAGACCGGGGAGACCAGATGCCTGCCCCACTCCCTGGTAGGTGAAACCATGTGGAAATACATAGAAATGGGTTAATACTTAAGACAGAGCTAGCCGATAAGAAACTAGTACCTGGCCAACAGAATTGTATCTAATACAGAGTCTCTGTGTGTTATTTGGGGCTGGCAGAACGGCAGCAGGACAAGACCAGGCGGCAAGCAGAAAAACCTTACTCCTTACACTATGAAGTTTATACATGACTATTGAACCAGGATGAGTATGTCAGAGCCTGTTTGGAACCTCTAACTAGACATATGGCCTTACTCTATCTCTTCCCTGAATTGCTTCTGTGAAATGAGTATATTTCAATATATGGCTTCAAAAGCTTAAGCTCATTCTCATTACCAGTGTTTCCAACATTTGTTGTTGGTAAATGAAAACACATTAGATTATTATAAGTCAAGCCTATGTTGGCAGAATAATGAAGGTCTTTCATTTGACCCTGCTTTCTGCAACAGAAATGTCACTTTTCAATACCAAGTCTTCTGTAAGCATAAACAGACACAATGCTGTTTCTAACATTTAACAAAAGCAGACTGTACTGCAGTTCAGTCTGTTGTCTGGCCAAAGACCATGTTCTCTTGATTTGGAGATACCCCACACTGATTTATTGTATATAGACTTTGTTGACTCCCCAAGGAAGGCCTTACCCTCTGGGGGGGGTAGGAGAAGTGGAGGGAGAGAAAACTGGGGTTGGTTAGTAAAATGAAAAAATTTAATTAAAAAAATATAAAAGTAAATGGAGTTGTTAATTGGTCTAGATAATAAAAAGCCAGAGTCACATATAGAGGGAAATGCTGAGAGACCAGAGAGAAAGAGCAAACCACAGCAGACCTTACCTCCTAAACATCTGTAGAGAAGAGAGTAATTTCCTGTTTGTTCCTGCTTATCTCCTGTTTCTGCCCAGCTACCCCACTTCCTGTCTGGAGGTACAGACCTCCAGACCTCTATGGTTAGCTAGTGGCAGACTCCATTCTCTGACCCCTAGACAGGTTTTACTTGTTCAAATAAGATATCACCACATATTGATGGACCAAAAATTAAAATTAATAAAAGTTTAAGAACTTGGGCCCTAAATCTATACAGAGAAAGGGATCTTCTAATGGTAAAGGAAAATGTAACTCTGTAAACCAGGGGTGCCATGGCTGGTGCCCGAGCCCCCTCTCAGAGAAGGGGAAGTGACTGGCCACCACTTATGTCAACATTCCTATGTCTGCTAATTGCTGGTCATAAATGTCCCCTGATGGTTGTAAAAATCCATCAGGCCTGGGGATAACTGGCAGACCCTGGGACCCTATAACTCTGCAAGCCCATGCCCTGTCTTATCTTTCTCAAATGTATCTTGCTCAAAATAAATAGTTACTACTTTACTCTGTGCTTTGTTTGACTTTAAGTAGCCATGGAAACTCTGGAATTTGTGGCTTCATGGTCTTCCCTTTTAAAAGCTTCCCTTTATGGCTGGTGGGCATCTCATTCCTCCACCATGGAGTGAGATCCAAGCTGGCCAGTTAAACAATAAAGAGAAACCTTTGCATTTGCATCAGAATTATCTGGCTCATTGGGTTGGTCTGAAACTGTGAACCTGGTACAACAATATAAAGAAGAGAGATACCACGTTTCCTAGTTTAGAAACAGGATGTAAGGAAAAAGAAATTCTTACTAAAAGTCATTCTTTCAATCAGTTAAGTTATTGCATATATTCTAGAGTTTTGTGAATAATGTATATGTGAAAACCCCATTTTCTTCCAGAAATACTTTATATAAGTATGTGTTGTGCTAATAATTGAAACAGGGACTTTGCATATGCCAGGGAAGTACTCTTTCACTGAGCTATACCCCAGTCCAAAACCAGTGATTTTATAAGGGCCAAGAAGCACAATTTACTATCATAATTTCCAAAAAAAAAAAAAAAATGGTTACCATATATAGGTCCCTAACATGCCTACTATTATACCTAAAGAAATAATCAGAAATCTCAAATTTTCTCTATCAGGTATAATTAATTATAAATTGAGTTAAGGATAATAATGTGACAAGGCAAGCAGTGCAGAAGTCCCCCCATCTCCTGTTCTTGTTGAGGCCATTTTAGGTGTAACTAGAATTTGATCTCCTAGATGGGAAGCCCCATGGAAATTATTCAACCTTGTGCTAGGAACCCCAGGTCAAGATGCCCCAGCTAACTTATTTTAACTTCTGTTAAACTGCCTGCTGGTGCAAAGCTCCCCTCCAGGTTATTTTAGCTTTGTTAAACAGCTTGCTATGCAAAGCCATCCCCCTGCAGCTACAGAACAAGATAACAGGATGGCTTTTTCTTTGGAAAGCCCCTTGCTCCAAATTATTGGTGCTGTACTTGGGTCCCAAATACCTGAAGGTAGTGCCTGGCAACTGGAATGAAGACTTTCAATTGGTGATAGACTGTGTCTGAGTAGTCTTCTCTAGTGGGCTTCCCCCATAATAATTAGAAGGGGAACAAGGATGGAGAAAGGAAGGAATTGAATAAAAGTTTCCATACTCAGCCCTGACCAACCCCACCTCCCCAAGTACCTTGACAAATAAAGGAAGCTGAGAAGAATACTTAGAGACCTTGGAATTGCTTTCCAGCTTCCCTAAGGAGCATGCTTTTATCTAGAGTTGGGGTGGAGCAGAGATATCAAATCCTTAAAAGCAAAGAAGGCATTGATATCCAGATAAAGAGTGAAGCATGGAAGGTTGTCATCTATGCGTAGAATATCTGCAGTAAACTAAGATAGATATATGCATGATCACCATTTTTACTGGAGCTGAGATGATGATCAAGATGTTTCTAATGCACATGCTCAAAACAAAACAACCAAAAAAAAAAAAAACAAAAAAAAACAAAATAACACAGAAATGTTACTATTAATAGGGTAATACATGTTTATTTAAGAAAAAAATTAAATGGCAAACTATTGCCATTTAACATTGGTGAAGATTAAATTAAATAACTTATTTGGAATAGTGTTGAAAATACTATCATTAATAGCTTAAATAATGTACAATGTGTGTAGCAGATAACTTAAAGATTTATTTTGGCTCATTATTTTTGAGTGTTCAGTCAGTGGTTGACTTGCTCTACTTCACTAGGCCTGAGGTAAGGCAGGGCATCATGGCAATAGGAGGACATGAGAGAGTAAATAAAAATGCTTACCAATCACATGAGAACTGAAAGGCAGAGAAGTGACAGGATTCAGATGAGGTAAGTGTATGCCTTCTAAGATGTGCCCCCAGTGACCCACTTTCCTCAACTAGATCCCACTTTCCACAGTTCCACTACAGTCCTAATAGTCCATTTCATGACTGCTTAAACTGAGATGGTATAGCCACATATTGAATGTAAAGGTCATGAAAAATGTGCAATAGTGATTTCTGAACTTGCAATTACCAAAACATTAATCAAGAATCAAAAGCAGAGCCAGAAAAATGGTCCGGTGAGTAAAGTCACTTGATGCCAAACCTGATGATCGGAATTCAGTTCCAGAGATCCACATAACAGAAGGAGAAAACTAACTCCCATTGTCCGCTGACCTCTACATGCCCACCCCCTCAATCCCCACTCACAGACACGCACTAACTAAAGAAGAAAGAAGAAGGAAGGAAGAATTTTACTACTATAAACAATGTTCTTCTCTTACACAAAAATAATGGGTCAATTACAGAATATAAAGGCAATATTTTCCTATTGTCATTTGGTCACATATTTCAAAACAGTGTATCTTTGGTTGTACTGTATTAGAATGTTTGATTTCTTAAATTATTATTTCAGTTGCTCACTTAATTTTATTTAAAAAAAAAGTCATTTTGGTTTGAGATTAAGACAGACTTTCCTACAATTTCTTGAATGGCCTTGGACATATGTTCATCATTTTGTTTTACAGATATACACAGAGTAGGATTTTTCTATGTTGATAAGTGTAAAATAAAACTAGAGTTTTACTCTGGAAAATGTTGAAGAAGTTTTGTATCTTGCAGTTCCAAATGTTCAGACAGCTTAATTCTTTATGTAAAAATAAACAAGTCAAAATCCACAAGCCTAGTTTTAGATCCTTTATCCCATAAGCATTCATTGTGCTAAAACTACCTTTCCTGAATAAGTTGTCCCTTCTCTTTCCTGGTCCTTATTCTAGAACTATATATGTGAACTATGAATCACCTTTGCCTGGGCTATAACTAGACTTTTGGTTTCAGAGCCATATTTCCTTGTTCTTCCCTGAACCAGTTAAACAGTTCATCCATCAAGTTTGCCTGACCTAACCTCATGCCACTCATTTGTACCCATCCAATATAATCGAGAACAGATATCACATCAGACATGCAATCAAAGAAAGAGATCCCAAGCCTGGATCAAATTGAAAAACCAAAATTAATATGTTATCAAAACAACATGTCTCCCATCAGACTCAATAGTCCTGTAGACCTGTTCTCCAATGAGAACTACCTAGATGCACCCCACAACACAGAATTTAAATAATCATAAGCTTTATCAAAGATTAAAAGGATTGAAAAAGATAAAAGCAAAGACTTCATTAAACTCCAAGAGGATACTTATTAATATTTAAGTGGCATCCAAGAAAATGCAAATACACACTTGAATAAGAAACTGAAGATAATTCAGGATTTGAAAACTGAACTAACTCTGTAAAAAAATAGGAACATTGAAGAGAAAAGAAGCTATGAAATGAAGAGAGAATTGACAAACTCAATATTACAATTAGAAAACCCTGGGGAAAGCCTTACAAGGAGAAAGAATCAAGAGGATAGAATATTAGAACTCAAAGATAAAGTAAGAGAGATAGATGAAAAAATAATCAAAGAAATTGAAAACAACTAAAGCATGGGATAAAAACATATAAGAAATGTGGGACATTGTGGATATTATCTTTGAATTATGGGCAAAAAAAGAGGTGAAGAATGCCAGGGTAATGACACAGATTTGACTTTGGCAAAGTCATAGAAGAAAACTCCCCCAAACTAAGGAGACACATATACATATAGATACAAGATACACACAATGAACCTAAACTAGACAAGACAAAAACACACCATCGTATATCATAGTCAAAACAGTAAATATACAGAACAAAGAAAAAATTTTGAAAACTGCAGGAGAAATAAAATGTAAGTCACAATCATGGAAACCCATCAGAATAACACTTGATTTCTCTGTGAAACTCTAAAAGTAAAAAGAGCCTGCAGCAAAATACTTTATGTTCTAAAAGACTACAATAGTCAGTCAAGATTTCTGTGCCCAGTATAAATTATCTGTCATAGTTGAATAAGAAAAATTACTTTCTATGTTCCAAACAGCCTAAAAATAATAATAATTGTATCTGATAACAACCAAAAATCCCACCTAAACAAAATACTGGAAGCAATACTTCAAAGTGAAGAGGGAATAAACACAACCAAGAGACTCCAGAAAGAAAAAAAAATGAAGATAAAATCTAATGAAAACCAAACCACAACTAAAAATGAAAACCAGGAAAAAATAACTGCTATGTACATATACCTTTAATAATAACACTAAATATTAATGACCTCAAACCTTAAATTAAAATACACAGGCTAGTTCCATGCATTAAGAAGCAAAATTCATCTCATCTTTCAAGATAGTACCACCTTCAAGTGAAAGGGTTAAAAAAAAATAAAGTATTCAAGCAAATAGGATGAAGAAGCAAGCAGGTGTTGACATGTTATTATCTGACCAAACAATCACCAAACTAAAACTGATATAGAAACAGAAAGGTTCTTCACTCTAATAAAGGGAACAATTATTTAGAAAAATATCACAGCACTAAATATATATACATTGAAATCCGTTGTTAAACTCCATGAAGACTGGATAGTTTTTGTCAAATGTCTAGTCTACAAAATCTCTTGATCAGCCTAAGATCTCACTAATTTTGTCACAGATGAGCAACATGGTTTGTGTTACCCTAAAGTGACTCTACCTTTGTGTTTTCATCTTTAAAAAGAGAACATGAATCCTACTCAGTGTTGGTATAGGAAGCAATGGGATATGCTTTCAGCATGGTTATTTTTCCCATGTATAGATAATGCTATATGAATGTAAGAAATCATTGTTGGTGTGACTCCATTCCATGTAACATTCTCAACAGCCCATGAGATGTGTATTTTACACTATCGAAGTATCTGGCTGTTAGCTGTTGGCTCCTAGTTTGTTCAGATCTCAGCTCAATACTTCTTTATTTAATGAGTTTGCCTTTGTTGTGTCTTTCCTAGACACTCTTCTCTCTCCTGTTCTTAATTTCAGCTCTCTGAATACACTCAGAATTCACTTTAATGTCTCTCTTGAGTCACAGTAACAGTTAGGCAATGAATTAAGTTACTTGCATTAATATTTCTGTACATTTCCAAAGCCATGTCAATTGTTAAACATTTCACAGAGGGCATGAATCACTACTAAAGCATGAACATTGTGTCCTCAGTATTTTTGTTACTTTGATTTATATACACTTTCAAGGTTTAAAAAAATCTATTATTTTTATCATTTTTTCTATGAATTATTCTGTTTGTATCATGAGTTTTCAGACTTTCTGACCAAGAGTAATTGACTAAAAATATTTATAGAAATTTTCCATAGTTATATCTGTGCCAATGACAACTAAATTACCACTTTCCACTTTCTTCTTCTCTCTTAAATATTAGATTTTGAAATGCAAGTAGATTAACATGGCTAAGAAAACAAGGAATAGACATCGTTTTATGTACTGCCTTTATACTACATTTTGAATGTGTTCCTTGAAATTTACATAATCATTCATGGATCTCCTTACATCTAAATACCACAGTAATGACAACTTAAATTATGTTGTCTGCTATTTATTCAAAATGGATTTCAGTTATCAAAGTCGATTTCTATATATGCACCTGTTTCCACATTTGCTGTGGACTTGGTGTATGAGCATGTAAGCAGATTCTGTTTCAGAATACTATGGCAACTTTTGAACTATCAAGGAGCATTGGGTTTATTTATCATGTTAAATTATCTAGCATGTGGTTCCAAAACTTGAAATCTCAAGCTAATCCCATAATATGTTCATCAGTTGTTGCGTCTACCTCGGCCAGCAAGGAAACACGACCATGACTCTTCAAGTAGTTTATTCAGAAACCTTGCACATCAGCTTCTTTTCTGCTTCTCCTTCCCCCAGCCCCAGCAAGCCCTTAAATGTGTGCTCACTGCCCAATCAGCTCATGCCACCTGGCGATCCCGGATAGGCCACAGAAGGAGGAAGTGCACCAGATCCATCAAGCACTTCCAAATAAGGCATGTTTACGGCTAAGCTCAGACTACCAGGCATCCAGCTCGGTGCCATCTTGGGGCTGTGGCTTCCCACAGTTCCCCCTTTTTTGTTTTAAACGCAACAGGCAAGGGTAGATGTCTGATCTCTGATAAACATGGGACATTGTAATGGCCCCACGCCCAGTTATCAGCCAAGCTGGTGCCACACCCGTCTGGTATCTTTTCTCAGAGATGGGATTATGATACCAACCCATATGCAATCAGACTTGCCCTCCATGGAGCCGCTAGAAGCTGGCCTCAAGTGCAGTACTTCGTCTCCCATCCTGGGCATGATGACTGCTTAGCCTTTTAACACAGTTAACCAAGCCTGAGGTGATTTCCCTGCCTCCAGGGCTGCAAAGGCTTGTGCAATCATGACATTACTTCTCCGCTGTGTAACCCTCATCCTGCAGATACACCATAAGACAATGAGACTGACTAGGATAAGCATCCCTCCCAGGGCATCCATTCCTGCCCATTCTTTCAGGTGGTTCATGGCTTGAGTGATCCATGTAGATAGTCCCTCTGCAACTGAGACATCAACTCGGGTGGAATTCACATGCAGGATGGAAAGTCTCAGGTCCTGCATTAACTTAATCGAATTCGCTGGACCAATTGCCTAAAAGATACTGAGGAAGCTGGTTAGACATATTGGCAGCCACCGAATACTTTTGATATGGCACAGAGGTCACACATAGCCTCATCATCTTCCATTCACATCCTATTTGTGCCAACTGCCACAAAGTGTCAATCTGTTCCTGAACTAGATCAATTCATTGATTCGGGACCATAATGCCACTTTTTAATTGAGCATTAAGGGAAGATTGTACGTCCAAAGCAGTGGCTACATTCGCTGACAGGTTATTTAACGCAGCTGCAGTCTGGACAGTGGAATGCATGGCAATGGCAGCCATGGTGGCTCCCACAGCTCCAGCTGTAATGGCAACCACCATATCAGCAGTGATTCCAAAATCTCTCCTCTGTCTAAAGAGGGTCATGGTGCTCGGGCTCTCTCGGAATGGGAACGTACCTGGGCATTCTGGTCACAAGGGCCAAAGGAAATTTCCCTCCATCCCAACATAAAGAATAGAAGCATACTTGAGGTGTACAATTTAGCATTCTCTCACTAGAGCATGCAAAGGTACTATTGCTAATCACAAACACAAAAGGAGGCCAAACACACACAGGGGTGGGTGCAAAAGACATATTCCTTCCTGGGGCTATCACCTTTACTGTGCTTTCAAACAAATCTGATGTATTCCATTGAAAGGAGGCATTTCCTACCATTCCTCCTTTAATCATAGCCATGGGGGAGATATCAGTACAGCTACCATTAATGCTACTGAGTAGCCAATGGTCAAAAAGATTGGAGGCTCCACGTTGAGCTGGGTTTTGATTACAGTAAGGAGCCCACCTGGGTTGCGGGGGGATAGTCGAGTTACCCCTCTCCTGGGCTCTAGGCCATCAACCTCTAATCCACGTGGCATTACTCTTCAAAATGGTTTCACCATGTGGCGATTAAGAGCTTCCACCTGCGCTATTGCAAAAGCAGCAGTTATTCCATAAGTGCAGACTGACTCAGCTAGTGCTTTAATCGTTTTAAAATCAATGGGCTCATGATAGTGTTGCCCTGCATTATCCTGAAAAACTGGATAACATAACTCATGTCTCACTACCTTCCATACCTCTGGGCAGAAGGACCGCCCTCCAGAACCTCCCAGAGAGGAAGTTACATTATAAGGAGGAGGGAGCGGTCCCAGAGCAGTAGGCACCACCTTACTGGATTCAGAGCGCTTCCGCAAAGATGACTTCTCCATTTTCTTTACCAGCATTTCTAGTTCCTCTTCTGATTCTGAGCTACTCTCCTCTGAACTTTCCTTGGAACTTTCCTTTTCTGATTTCATGGAGCGCTCTTCTTTCAACTGTTCTAACACTTCTTACCCCTTTCTGACAGGCCTGCAGCACCTTTGATCCTCTAAGCAGCTGCGAATAAGCCTCCACATCGGCTTTGTCCCTGGTCTCAACGTTCCCTGTTCCCAGGCAAAGTCTAGGTCTTTCCCAAGCTTGTCCCAGCAACTGATGGTTAAATTACCAGAAACAGCATACCGTCTCAACCTCCCCGAGGAATCTCTCTAGAGTGCTCTTCTTTAACTTCAGCCCCTTGGATTGTAACAACTCTTGAAGAGCAAGGAAAACTGGCCGGGATGTCAAATTCCCCATACTTTCACTTTTGGTTACTTTTACCTTGTCCGATCCGGGAACTTTATCGCTTCTACTGGAGACCTTATTGCCTCTTTACTGAGGCCCTTAACTTGGTCCCACCTTACCTGGGACTTACCAGTCGACTACCCGACTGCAGGAAATTCTGAGCCATTCACCCATGGAGAGAGGCTCCCCGTACAGGCCACCACTCATCGTGCTAACCTCGACCAGCAAGGAAACACGACCATGACTCTACTTTAAGCAGTTTATTCAGGAACCTTGTACACCAGCTTCCGCTCTCTTTCTTCTCTGCTTCTCCTCCCAGCCCCAGCAAGCCCTTAAATGTGTGCTCACTGCCCAATCAGCTCATGCCACCTGGTGATCCCGGATAGGCCACAGAAGGAAGAAGTGCACCAGATCCATCAAGCACTTCCAAATAAGGCTTGTTTACAGCTAAGCTCTGACTACCTGGCATCCAACCTGGTGCCATCTTGGGGCTGTGGCTTCCCACAATCAGTATTGATACAGCTTATGCCATAATAATTCAAGCCTAGATAATATTATGGAAATATCTTGCTAACACTGGTTCCAACCAAGGGTGAACTCTAGTTCATAGAAAATTTCCCTCTTTCCTTGAGATGAGAACACAATGACATTGTGTCCTAACTGTGCCCCAACTTGAAAAAGAAAAAGAATTAAACTGTTATTTTGTAGTGAAGACTTTGAATTCCATTCATCACTTAAGTGTAGCATCTTAGTAATGTAGCAACAACTCTGTCTTACAGTATTGTGAGATGATTTCTGAAAAACAGTTGTGTTTCCACCTATCAGAATAGCTCAGTTGACCTTTGCTGCAGTTTGAATGTGAAGTGGCACTTACAGGCTCAAATGCTAACGGCAAAGGTAGACTGCCTGAAAGAGATCAGCACAATTTCGTGTTTTTTTTGCATAGAATAAATGCTCAATAAACACACATCATCATCATTAAATTTCTGTTATTGTATTGCTCATGTGTAGACACTTGTATCATTCCCATGGGCCCTTCCTGTTTATTTTTTCTTCATACCTAAGTTCATTCTTCTTTAAACCATGTAGAACGTGGTGACTAGCAGTCGATGTTTTGTTCATCCCTTCTTACTATTTTCATACACACAATTAATGAGATGCTGGTATATTTGTTTGACTGTATGTTTTATATCTAAAGCAATTCTCTTTTAGAAATGACAATCTGGTACCTTTTCTGTGTGACATTGTGCTGGGAGCTACAGTAACAAGTATTATTGATGTAATATAAAATATAGATTTTTAAATTAACATTTAGAGTAGATACTAGTTGGGATGAAAAAGAAAGTCAGTAGTGGTAAAGGGGACAAAAGAAGTGAACATTATTAAATTACATTTTATATGTTAGTGAAAGTATCATATATTTATTAATAAAAATCCCTAAACCAAACAGAGGATTTTTAATATTTTTTAAATTTAAATTTGAAACAAGCTTGTTTTAATATCAATCCTAATTCCTGCACCCTCCCATCTTCCCCTGGTCCCCTAACCAACACCCATTCCATCTCCTTTCTGCTCCTCAGGGAGGGTGAGGCCTTCCATGGGGGCGTATTCAAAGTCTGTCATATCATTTGGAGCAAAGCTGAGGATTTTAAAATTTTATTTATTTTAAATTATACATATGTGTGTGAGTGTTTATGCAGATGTATATGCATCTGAGTGCAAGAATGTGCAGACAGCAGAATATGGTGTCATATTGGGCTCCCTGGATCTTAAGTCATAGGCAGTTGTGAGCTGTATGATGTTTATGCTAGGAACTGAACTCAAATACTCTGCAAGGACACTGTATGCTCTTAACCACTGAATCATCTCTCTTGACGACCAAACCCTAATGCTACAGCTAAGGGCATATTCTAGAGAAACACAGGAAACAAACACTGTTTAATACAGTACTTATGCCAAATGACTTAGCCTCAAGTTAATTATGTAACCTAAAGAAGCTGCAGGTGAATATTTTTAGAAGAAATTGAGAAAAAAATCATTGATTTATGTGTATGTGCATATGTGTTTCCTCCAATGATACCCTATCTAGTATGGATGATTATCTTGGAATTTTAAACTTCATGCTCTTAAATATAGAATTAAAATAATTTTCCCTTCCTTTTTCTCCCCTCCAGTCTTTCCCAGCTACCCTCCTCAAACCACTACCATGTGTCCACATTCTCAAGTTGATAGTCTCACTTTCTTTTATGGCAATAAATACTTACATACATATATACATACATATGTGTGTAGGTATATGTATGCACAACTGTATTTAAATTAATATTTACTGAGCCACTCATGTGAATATGGCTTCTGAGATAATCACTCTTCACTGAACATATAATAAAAGGGTTCATCCCTAGGAAAGGCTTATTCTTCTTCAAGAAATCATTAGTTGTCTGTAGTTCTTTGTCTTGAGGTTGGCCTCTGAAATTTTCTTCTTTCCACATTAACATGTTCATTGGTATTGTCATTTTCTGGTCATGTTTATGGAGTCATTTCTAGGAAAGACTGTTTCATAGTGGACTTCCTGGTTTTCTGGTTCTTATAATCATTCTGCTCCCTCTTTTATGTTTCCTGAAACACAGATGCAGTAACTGTGATAACTGATACAGATATATATGTTGGGGTTGGGTTCTGGTTATAGTTACTTTCTACATGGTGATAAGACACCATGACCAAGGTAAGTTGCAGAAGTAAAAGTTTATTTGGAGTTTACAGTTTCAGAGGGAGCATGACAGCAGATAGGCATACAAGGACCTGGACCTGGAGCAGAAGCTGAGAATTTACCTCCTTATCTACAAGTAGGAGGCAGAGAGGTCTAAATAGGAATGGCATGGCATTTGAAACTTCTGATGGGGGATGCCCTATGTATATATGCTTTTCTTATTGGTTGTTGAATAAAGCATTGTTTGGCCTAAAGCCAGACAGGAAGATAGGTGGAACTAGGAGACCAGAAAAAGCCGAAAAGGAGGCAGAGAGAGGCTACCAAGGGATTCCATGTAGAGACCAGGAAAATAGGATTCTGCAGGTGTTCTCTCATAAGATAAGGCCATGTAGAAATACATATATAAAAAGCTGTGGGTTAATAATTAAGAGAGAGCTAACCAGTAAGAAGCCCTAGCCATGGGGAATGAGAGGGTAGGCTGAAGGGTGGTGAGACCTGGCAGGACAGAAACTTTTGTCAACAAACCTCAAGGCCCATCTCCAGTGAAACACTTCCTCCAAAAACCAGATCTCCTATTCCATCTCATACAATTCCACCAATTGAGACCAGGCATTCAAATATATGACTCTAGCTAGGAAGGCCATTCTCATTCAGACCACCATAGTTCCCCACAATCTGTTGAATTCTGCATTGTATCCAGTTGTGATTTTCTCTGCTTGATGTAAAACTTAAATTTAAAATTGCTGAGCCTCAATTTCTAAGAAAGGCATAATAATCCATTGGTAAAGTAGTTTTAGTGTCAATTTCAATTTATCTCAGTGAGTCAATCCTTAAGTTACGTACTAGAAGTACTCTAAAGTTTGGCATGGTCATTATTTTTTCCTGGTTTTCTTGGCAGTAAGCATTGATGGATGAAAAATTCTAAAATCAAAATAGTCCAATTGGGTCCTCATTGCATCTAATAGACTCTCTTGTACACCACTGCAAAGAACAGGAAGTATGTTAGATGTACAAAAATAATAGCAGAGTGAAGCCCCAATAGCTGAGAGTGGTGAGCATAGAGATGAGAAGGAAGGCTGAGAGAGATTAAAGGGTGAAGGAGATTAATGAAAACATTCAGTGAAAAAGGATAACAATGATACAATCTACATTTAGAAATCCTGTTGGTATCTAGCAGGAAATGTGGAGAACTAAGCTAAGAAGAACAGTTTGGAATTGAAAATAGAAGTTAAATTGCTGGAACTGGAGGGTGTAATGGAAGTTTTAATGAGAAAGAGAGGTAAGAAATGTCAGGATCTAATGCTCATTATCTTCAGATGATAGATAAATACTTTTAGCTATATGGGTGGCTTCCACAGATTCATGCTTTATGTAGCCAGATAAAATTTCAATAAAATGGAGCAACTACACACAAACACACATGGTGGATAGATGAAGGGAGGGATGATGGGAGAGAGACATAGACAGACATACAGAGACAGAGTCATATAAAAATAGTAAACTTCACCAAATGAGGGAAAGGAATTTTAGGAAATCATAGTAAGTGCAACTGTTAGGTGAGAATGGAGATATGAGGATGAGTAATGTATAGCTATATCCACATGAGTGCTCATCATATTGATTTTTGTACATTTCTGTAATAATATTACTGCTACTATAAGTGATTAGCATATCATAAAGTTGGAATGGTATAGACTTATAGATAGATTGATCTATTATTAGCAAACTCTTCCCTTAATGGTTTGACTGTTAAGAACTAACATCTTTCCTTAAACACTGAAGGGAAAGTGCTGGAGGAAACTAGACCTTATCTTTGTTGGAAGTAGAAAAGAGTATAAAGTGAGGGGGAAAAAAAGCATCCTATTGCCATGTTATTTTTTCAGAAGAGCTTAATTCTGCAGAAGTCTGATAATGGAGATTCCTTGCTAGAAAACAGAACAGGTACATTAATAACATCCAACCTACAGTAAGACGATTGGCTCAAAGTTGATCTCACTTCAGTTAAATGGACTCTGAACACTTCATTTTAACCTAACACATTTAAGTTATCAAACAAATATAACCCTATCAAATTGTTATGTGTCTTCCACAAAGGGCACATTTAGGTTTAGCGTTATCATTTTAAGTCTCTTGGGTGTCCTTTCTCTTTTGTAGTGAAAGACTTAAACTAGCAAAGAAATGAAATGAAGCCCAAATAATTGAAATGCTGGGCACAGGCCCTAAGATAACAGGATACCAAGAATTCACACTGCCCCTCCTTTCAGTGAGTCAGCAGGTGGTGAATAGGGTCCTTAAGAAATAAAGAGATAACTATACTTCCGGTTTGCCCAGACAAGATTAATTAGCACACCCTGAGACCCTAAGGTCTGCTGACCTAACAGCGAGACCATCCACCCTCAAAGGGTCACATACTCAATGGACAGAGGGCCACACCCCCTCCCTAAGCTTGTGGGTTTTGCCTTTAAAAATGCCTGTGCCTGGAGAATGATGCTTCTCTCTAGACTGTGTGCTGAGGGGGCCTGTTTGCGCAACCATTTCCTGTTCATTAAAGCCTCTTGTGTTTCCTGTTCATTAAAGCCTCTTGTGTGTTGCATTAACTGGACTGGCCATTGAGTTCTTGTGGGTACTAACCGAAACTGGGAGGCTCCTCATTCTGAGGGTCTTACAGTAGCAAGTCACAGTGACTGTTGGGGCCCATAAAGATGGGTTCACTTCATCTTGCCTCAAGGTCAGAGAGTTCAAAACTGTCCTTAGTACAGTATGTCAAAAGATCTAAAGGTCTAATGCTTGGCTACAGAAAGATATTTTGGTCTTGGTAGTGGATGTTTTTATCTAAATAACAACAGACTTGGACTCAGGTGTGTTTACTCTGACCCGGAAAGCTGGATAACAGGTATGGCTATGAAATGCCTGGAGGATTAAGGGAAAAACGTCTGTTTACTCCTTATACATAATAACATAAGTCTTCTGCCATGTCAACCCTTTTGGTTGGGTATTAAGAATGTTGAGGAATAAACTAGAGGCAAGTTCAATGTTCACTGTTTTGCCCTTCTGACTATCCTGTGTCTCTGACTTTTTAAGTTTTTATCTGCCTTTTCTCAATCCACACTCCATGTCTCAGGTACTAACCAGACAAGTCAGCTGGCTCTGACTGTAGCCCCACAAAGACAGCTTCCCACAATTGATATTGTCAACAAATTACCTGGATTTGGACCCACTATGGATATGTGTCCCAGGTTTGAGCAGATGAACAAGGTACTGAGTTGACCCTCACGCTCAACTCAGGAAAGGCAGAACCTCAAATCACTCACGAGAAGTGGTCTTGATGTAAAAAGCATGAGGTCTTTTATATTCTAAGTGCACTGGGGTTCACTGTCATATGCCATGCAGGGGTAGAGGACTGAGGACCCTGAGTACAGAATTGAGACAGCTTTTATAGGGTCATAACAAAGCCCACACATTTTAAACCAATCATTTCATAGCATACAAAGCCAATGAATTTAAACCATCCAAGCCCAGGTTTTATTGACCAATCAGTTTTCTATAGCCCCAGAGGTCTGCATTTGCACGGGCTCCTGGGTGGGGTGACAAAGCTCATTTTCTGTTATCTTACAAGGCCAGGATCATGTACTCACAGGATCCTGTGGTAAACAGAATGTGACCTTTTGCCTACTTACTGCCAGGGGACAGGGTCTGGAATTTAAGGTATTTAGGGCTTTTCTAAACTTCTAGCTTCCTATGGTCTGTATTTTTCCATCCTTTCAGTACATAGACAACCAAAGAGAAAGAAAAGTGGAGTTGGAAGTCAGAATGACTCAAAGAAAGTCAACAAAAAAGTCGGTAAGAAAACTGTGAAAGGTATAGAGTTATGATAAAAGATATTTTGTACAAAGTATTGAAATTTTCTGGATGCATGTAAAGAAAACTGAACTAAACTAGTTTAGGAAAGAGATCAAAAAATCCATTCCAAGTTGAACTAGTGACATGAATTATGAACTTTTTATGCCTCATTTTTTTCATTTACTTAATTAGTGGGGGTCTTGAAGCAGAGAACAAGCCACATAAAATTATTTCATGATAAGGTGCATGAAAGAGGCCATTTGAGGTCAAGGGTTTTACGAAATCTACATGTAATATAAAATCCAGATTGGGGAAAATAAAGGTTCCTCTACTGAAAGAGTTTAGCAATCTAGGTAATAATCAAACAGCTAAATATCCAGACTATCTTTGTGCTGCTATCTGAAGATCATCATATGAAGACATTTTTTTTTTCAGTTCCATGATAAAATTCATTTTTATCAACTATCACACTGTATGAATTTCTATATCCTCTGCAATTTCAACACCAAAGTGATGTTATTTCCAAGTCATAGACTGAGGAAGGCAAAAAGATTAGTGGTATATGAGAGAAGGTCTCTGTTGTGAAATTTATTATCTTAAATGCCAATGGTTTCTTTCCAGATAGCTTGAGTACAAAGTGATTGATCATATTCGCTACTCTGGGGAGTGTAGAAATTTCACTAAATGGAAGGCGATAAGGCTGAAAACACTAACTAAAATAACAGTGGGAGAAGAGACACTGACAGACTGAGGGAGATATAACTGCCAGAGAAAGAAATACAGTAGACAGACACCTCAGTTACTAACAGGAACAAATCTGTGTTTATTTGCATTTTATGTTGTATTTGTTTTGAATCAAGATGGAGTAGGGCTGATCCTTAGGAAGAGTTTTAATTGTTCTTCACAGTTCAAATAATAAGATACTGGACAAGTGAAAGAGTAATGGAGAAAATCCATCTCTAGAAAAACAGACACAGCCATCAGTCATTGACAATTTACTGATGAGGATCTATGGGTCATTTCTCATAATAAAGAACAAAATTCACTTTCTTTTCTCTTTTATATAGTAGTCCAATTAAATAGTCTAGAGCTGGTATGGTGACTTTATTGGTTTAGTGACAAGAGTGTTTATTTCCTGTTGGAAATCATGCTCATCACATACCTGTCAATGTTTTAAACTTTTTATAAGCTCTTGCTAAGTGGTGCCCATTCAGTCAATCATAGAAAAAAAAAAAAAAAAAAAAAAAAAAAACAAAAAACAAAAAAACAGTGTGGTTCTACAAGGGCACAACGGGCAAGGTCTGATCATTTTTACTGATATGCCATAGGCCGGCATCATTATATCTAGGTGTAAAGTATGGGAGAAGACTAAACATGGCCTCTGTGGAAGCTATATACCTCTCTAGCAGAATAGTAGATCTCAATTTGGAAACTAATAGTGTTCACTGCAGATTTCTGATTTCATGCATCAAGCACAATTCAAGAAGCCATGTGAAGATTCCAGGTAGAGCACTACATATGGATGCAAACATGGACTTCAACTTGATGTAATATTGGTATTTTCTTCTTTGTAGGAGTGGTTCTTTTATGGGAACTAGTCCCTTATGCTGATGTGCACTTATCACATGGAACTCATATTGAAGATGCTTCAACCCAAAAGGAAGTGGATCCCTCTCCCATATTCCAATACAATGTACTGGAATAAGAATGGTTTACATGTATTGAAAACTTTGGAAAGAAAAATGAGAAGTCAAGGAAGATGATTTTTGACAATCATCAAACTGTGCTATACAAAAGTGATAGTAACTCTGTTTTGTGACTGAGTGAAATTCTAGAATTAACTTACAAAATAACTTCTGGAGTTCTCATCATCATCCCTGCTCTTTTTCTTGGGAGTTTTTCCTTGCCCACATTTTTATGGTCAAAGCCTGAGAAGTTATATTCTTCTTAGAAAGAGGATAGTTTGTGCAGTCCACACATCATGATGGAAAAAATTTAAGAACCACAGAATTTTCCTTTAAATGGAGAGAAATTAAAAACATAAAGCAAATGAGTAGCTTATAGTTATTTGAAATACAATTCTTAAAGTAATTAGTGGCTTCTAGTCAATTATTTCTACACAGTTATTTCTAAACATAGCCATAAACAAAGGTTTTAACAAAAGACTTTTTTTCTTCTTTAACAAATACACTTTTTAAATTATTGGTCACACTTTCTTTTTCTTTAATGGACTTAGAATACAGTGCATGATATTTTACCCCAAAGTTACTTTCATTCACTGAAAACACCAAATGAGATTTATGTGAAAAAGGATTGATTCCCCAGCATTATCAGTATTATGGCTACCTATCCAGAAAGTCCTTTTTAATATCCTGCAGTGGACTGTAAAAGGAAGCACAAACTAACACAAAGTAATTTTCTAAGGTTTTCTATCCAATTCCATTATACTTATACAAGCTGTGATTCAATTCTGCTTCCTACACTATTTTGGAAAATAATGCTGTGGAATGTTTTTGCACAACTAAGATCTACAACTAGATAGCATGAAGAGGTCCATTCTTTGCTAACTTCTATCAGTCATAAATACATGGTAACATATTTCAGGTTATTATTTTGTTAGAATTACTCTTATATCATTCAAATAACTAAATATCATTAATAACTAAATATTAATATCATTCAAATAACTAAATATCATTAATGATGTAAATTAAAGCATACAGGTACCTATTCTTTCTCAATAGTTTTCTAGACACTTGTCATTTGAGATAAATACAAAAGGCAATTTTAAATACTAAAATAAAAGATAAACTGAGTAGACAATAACACAAAATTATCTAGACATGAATAGAATAAAAATGTCTTTCATAAATTATGAAACATTTTTGGGTTACTTCTGGTAAAATTAATAAAAGAAAATAGAGAAGAAAGAGATAATGAAACATGAAGATGTACTATTTGAATTTAACTAAAGTTGTATATATAAAGAAGCAGTAAGAACTTGTTCCAAAATCATCATCATCACCAGTTACAGTCAAAATCAAATGTACTAGAAAAATTAACATACTCATTCAAGAAGTAGAATTTCTTGTAAGCATGAATGAAATTTGTCAAAATTATTTACACAAAGTAAAGCTACACCATAGGAATTCTGAGAGTTCAGAAACATATTTGATGAAAAAATCTAATCTATGTAGTTTCTATTAGTTAAAGCAGTTACTCAACTCACACAATTAAGCAAACATAGCTTTGGTGCAAACCATGACAAGATAATTTTGTTACTAAAAATGGAATGCCAATTTTGCTCATGAGCATCGATGAAAATAATCCTAGTCATGTAAGCAAGAAATGAGAAATCCAACTATCTGTGACACAGTTGAATGTCTCAAGGATAATTAACGTAACATTAAAAAATTAGCAAGTATATTCCTCATGAACTATAAAAGCAAGACAATCAAAATCTGGTAGAAAGGTACAATTTTGCTGTGCCATGAAGCATTTTATATTCTCATATTTGTAGACTTGAGCCATGTCCAGGGAGAAGCCAGGAGTCAAGAGTTTCCTCACAACCATTGTGAACAGGTGCTTTAGTTCTCCTATCAATATGTGCTGGCTTCATGACTGCATGGGCATAGGATATGCTTAGCCAGTTTCTGGATTGCCCAGGAGGAAACTGATCTGTTACTGAGCCAATGTCTCTATGGGGATTCCTATTCTTTCATGTTGATGACATTCATCCCCTTGAAGTTAAGTTGTCTTACCATGTTTGACTTCATCAAACCTTTTATATCCCTACATGCATTCTCATCAAAAAACTTTGCAGATGGCAGTGTCTCCACAAGCATCTTCACCAAACCCTCCATTTGTTCTGGGTAGAAAAGAAATGAATCCCAAAGAACAGAAATAGGATGTTATGAGCTTATAATTAACACACACCTCCAATGGAAAATTTTCTATTCGTCTGCAAATGCATTTTTCCTCTATAGCAAGAAAAAACCCAATCTGAAGTTATTTGCATTACAGTTAGAGATAAAGAAGTGTACTTGTGTTGTTTTGCCCCATAACAATGTACTCGGCTACCCTCTGAGGCAATCAGTATCAAAGGCACTGCTGTAGCATCTGGTGGAGCATCATACTTCTTTACTGTGTTGATGTAAGTTTGACATGTTTCCTCTCAGAGACAGAGAGAAGCTGGGGAGGGGAGACAGAAAGGAAGAAGGTGAATATTTGGGAAATAGAATGGTACCAGCAGGAAAGAATATAATAGGACAATGGTGTGTGTGTGTGTGTGTGTGTGTGTGTGTGTGTGTGCATGCGTGCGTGTGTGTTTGTGCAGTGCAAGTGTGTATGTGCATGTGTATAAATACAATCAAAGTGCATATTTGCAAGCATGAAAACATCACAATGAGTTCCATTATTACACAAACTATATAATTTATTCATATACACTAACAAACGTCTTAAATATTCATGGTGATTTTACTGATTTAATTTTCACTAATAAGGAAGTGTATTCTTATTGTGTTTTCGCTTTGCCATGTTATCTTCATATGTGATCATTCCTTTTAATCTTCTCCTGTAGTTTTACTTTTCCTTTAAGATGTTCTTAGGTTTGTTTATTTTCTATTATGAGTAGAGGTGTTTTGCCTGAGTGTTTGTATGTGCACCATGCTTGTGTCTGGTGCTTGCAGAGTTCAGAAGAGGGTGTGACCCCCTAGAATTGGAGTTATGAATAGTTGTGAGCTACCATGTAGGAACTGGGAAACTCAATCTTGGTCTTTTCCAAGAGTAACAGGGGCTCCTAACAGCTGTGGCATCTCTCCAGCAGGCATGTTTCCTTACTGAGGTATACTGAGTATTGAACCCTCAATTTCACACGTGCTATTACACTACTCCACTTTTGAACAACATTCTAAGCCTTTCATGTGTTGTTTTTTAGAATGTAGTGTTTACCACAGTATATGAAAAACAAAATATACATGATCTAAAATAATCTCTGCCTTGTTAGAACTGCTTCCCAGTGTATCCAGGATATAAATTCTACTGAGTTTCTTCTACTTTTCATCATAAAATATTACATGTGCCCTATGTTGTTTATCTTTTGCCTTTATTGTTTATTAAAGAACAACAACAATCCTATGTGTGTAAGTCATGTTTCAAACTTCAGGATAGATGTGTTCTTGATCTTTATAGCTTATGAACCAACATGAACCAACAAATCATTTTTGTTGTATTGCTGTCTGTTTTCAGTGCTGGGAATTGTGTTCAGAGTCTTCTTACACCTGCTAGGTGAGCACTCCACACTGCTCTAGATGCTCTAGATGTCCATTTTTCTATCTTGGTTTTGAAGACAATTGCACAGGCTCTCATTTTCATTGTCTGGAAAATATCTGTCTAGCATTGCTGTGTTCAAACGCAATGAGTTGATTTGATTAGAAGTTCCTATTTCCTGTCTCTCAGAGTGCTATAGGGAAATTTGTTCGGCATAGTTTCAGATTCTTACTTTTCAGCAATAAACTGTATCCGAAAGGTGTACAGTACAAGGTCTGCATACTTTTTGATGAACAGCCACAGTAACCTCATCCAAAGAGGAGTAATATGATGTCTCTAGAAACCGAAGACTCCAAAATGGATGTAGAAAGTTAGCCACTGGGAACCAAAAATGGGGACAAATCATATCTGGCTACTGCAAAGGGTAGCGTGCAGGATGGATCAAGTTGGTACTATATTTTCTTTTCATTTGCATAGGCTCTAAGGTTCTGATATAGCAGGGAATTTTACTGTACAAAAACTTGATTATGTTCCTTTAATATGATGGTGATTTTGTAAGAATGGAAAAATACATCCTAACTCCCCACTGACCACAGGAAGCTAGAAGTTTAAACCTTAAATTCCAGACCCTGCCCTCAGCCAATAAATAGGCAAAAGGTCACATTCTTTGAGGTTTACAGCAGGACCCGCATAAAGGCGGACCTCCGGGGCTGTAGGAAACCGATTGGTCTATGGGGAGCAGGCTTAGATGGTTTAAATTAATTGGTCCGCACCGCGCGGGCTCTGGGTGCTATGAGATGATTGGTTTATGATGAGCGGGCTTTTTTGTAACCCTATAAAAACTGCCTTAATTCTGCCCTCATGGTCCTCAGTCTCTATCCCTGCATGGCACATGACTGTGGACCCCAGTGCACTTGGAATATAAAAGACTGAGTGCTTTTACATCAAGACTGCTTCTTGTGAGTGATTGGGGGGGGGGCGCGCCTTTCCTGAGTGGGAGCGTAAAAGTCCACGCTCTGCAGGTCTTTCAATTTCATAAGCAAGAGTGTTCTTTCTTTACAGCCACTCAGTAGGTTCACATGTAATATATTTGGTAGCCATTTCTTTTTTTAAGATTATTTCTTTTAGTTTTGAGATTATAATATAATAACAGTATTTCTCCCTCCCCTTTCCTCCCTCCCCCTCCTTGAACTTTTCAAGTGAAAAGTATCTTTATTCATTAACCGTTTTTTGTTTTGTTTTGTTTTGTTTTTTTATGTGAGTACAATCTGTTAAGTATGTCTAGTGCTACTTGTATGTATATCTTCCCAGTAGACCATTTGATATTGTATAACCAATTATTTTGCTTTTCCCTGAGATCATTTCAGAAGAGGGGAGAAAGGTTAAGTAGTTTTTATCTCCTAAGAATGTCAGAAGTTACACATATAAAGTCTCACCAACATGTCTGCTGAATAGGAGTTGAACAAAACCAGTAACAGATATTCTAAGGTGGACAAGAAAAGCCCAGAAGGCCTTAGCCTTATATAAAGAACCATAAGCAATTAAAAAAATTCTGATAATTCTCATAATATAGCAGATACTCAAGGAATGTGATGTGTAATTAGCCCAAGGTTGATAATATTATTAGTTATCACACTAATTGAATCTCATAATTATTTTTCCCTGTTCCCCACCCCTGCAACATGTCCTAACTTACACATATGAGTCTTACACTTTAATACAACACATATGAGTTTTACACTTATACATACATCTGAAGCAAATATGTTTGTTTCTTGGTTTCTACCCTTCAAAGTCTTTCATACAAGTAACATTAGATGGAATGCAGTAAATGAATAACACTAGGAAAGGCAGTAAATGATTCTAAGATGTGAGGTTATTAGTTCAAACTTCAGAGAATGATGTGTGAAAGCACTTTGGAGATTCTGAGTTTTTTGTATGACACAGAGAAATATCTGTTCGACTGAATGAATTTTCCAGATCACCTCAAGATCTTGGGTTGTCATGCTGAACAGCCTGAGTATAGACAGACTTAAGAACTTCCTATACTGAGGCTAGAAAGTGAGTTCTACTAGTCATTTTAGCTCCAGGAAGGTCTGTCCAGAAATGAGAAATGATTATTGTTATTCCCCTGTTATGAAGTAGACTTAATTTACAACTGAATAGCTGTTAGGATGAGAGAGATTCGCCATTCTCTTTTGAAATTAAGTAAAGAAAACCTTCCCTGTTTGATGTTTGGTTTAAGCTTCCTTGAATGCTCAGAATGGCAGGGCAACTGTATTACCATGAGTATTTTCTTTCATACACTGTGGTTTGAAAATCACAGATATGGTGAGTTATGATACCCAACCATCACCAAGCAGAGGCTTACTCTGCTGCCATATACTTTTGCAGTATATGGCATTCAGTTTCTTGTCATGTTTTCAGTTAATATCCATTTGCATATTGCCAAGTTTTATCATAGTTTTCATGTTCTATAATAAATGTTATTTTCTTTAATCATTTTCCCCAAACTATCTTCCTGTAGACAAAGGATGATAGTTAATAGTCTAGACATTACAGTGGTATCTGGGCTAAATAATAGAACCTGAATTATATTTGCTTTTTAGTCAAAGACTTTCTCTACTTTGTGAAAAAAATTAGAATATCAAGAATATTCTACAAAGATTTGATTTATTAAAATGGGCCTTTTAGGAGATTCCTTTGAGGGATTAAAAAGCAGGTCTGTATTCTGTCTACATTTCATCACAGTGACTTATTCATTGCCCTAAAAAGATTGCTCAAAAAATGGTTGATGTAATTCCTAATAACATTATTTCAAATATTCCATAATACTTGATTGCATTGTGTTTATTAAATATAATGTCATAGCTCTCAACACATAAATCCATTATGTCTTTAATCTCTCTCTCTCTTCAGCTTTCCCTCCCCTTGTACTAAGGGTTGTGGCCACGCAAAATGGCCTGACTTATACAGTCCTTTACCTATGTCAGTTTCTCAAGTAACTACTGCTCATTCCTGTAATTACTTTATTGATGAAATGATTCACATGTAAAAATCTTTGTAAGAACCACACTAAAATAGTTTAAAATGTCCCCGTAACTAAATCACTGAATAAAAAACAGTCTCTGTCCAAGATATGAGAAAACATCTATTAAAAGAGATGAGAATGCACTATTGCAGATAAAATTGGTGAAAGAGTCCAGAATTAGAAGTTGATAAATCTTCCTTTTCATCTATTTTATATTTTACATCTCACAGTGCATATACAATCAGTGTTCCATTATTTGTTCCAAAATAAAACCACAGATAAAGTTTATTGTCTATTTATATGATCAGTTATAAAAGAAATCAATATATCATCCATAAACATTTACGAAGTTGCTGGATACAGATACAAAAATGCACAATTCTACAATATAATAAAGTGTCACCCTGTGAGCTACAAGCTTCAAACACTACCAAAATTTACTAATAACTCAGTGTTCCCTTTGTGCAAAATATTTTTAAAATGCTATCCCACACAAATAAAGTAACATGCATCCTAGCATGTGCTTGAAGTCCTGTAGTACTCCCTTAAAAAGATTATTTGGGCATTGGACAAAGACTGACAAGAAAATAACAGCAAATGGCATTTTCAACTGAGGACACATGGGACATTCTCTGGAATGAGTGATCTCAGGATACCACATTCCAGACAAGGCTGGCTTTGCTTAGACTGTCAAATCTGCTTTGGAGGTCTGGGCATTGTTTTGGCCTGTCTCTGTTTGGGTAAGTCAGCTTCCTACCAATGCTCTTGGTGTGCACAGCGGTTCTGCCCTGTTTGCAATTGCTGAAGTATGCACTTAGCAAAGTACCCCTCCTGCTGCTTCAAGCTTATTAGCCAGCAGTTAGTTGCTCAGCTATTCAGTTAATCCCCTCCCCATACATCCTACCGGAAGCCATGCATTGCATCAGATACTGGCTATCCTCCAGGATATCCATGTGGCGATCCTCGTTCACTATTTAATTAAATAGTTATTCCCATGCAGCTTCTTTGGAAACCATTTATTGAGAATTGAGCCATATGAGCTCTCACCACTCTGTAAAATGTGACAGATCTACAGATATTCCACATCCTTCAGAGTTTGAGGCAAACTAGCTAAGGCATCTATTCCTGGTTCATCAGAAGATGCTGTGATGTGTAAATACTTTCACTGTATAACATCTGTATAGACACTAAACACCAGTTTGTGTCAGACAGGTGATATGTTTGGTATGAATGTTTAAACATAATTAAAATCCATGCCTCAAAGGACACACCATATTGTAAGTAGTGTAAATGCTATAACAGAGGTTTGTAAAATATACCTTGGAAGTATTGAAGACAGGGATTCTTTTAACATGGTGTAGGGGGAGATTGAAACAAAGAGAAACAAGCATTAGAAGATGGGCACTGAAAAACAAAAAAGCCATTTCCACCAGGAATGAGGCAGAAACTCTAAGAAACAGCATGAGCACCTAGTGAAAACCTAGTATAATGTCAGACACTTGGTTTAGCTTCAATGACTTCTATGTCTGGTCAGAGTAATTCATACCTTATACCCATTAAGGAGAATGTCTTAGGATATTGCTAAGCAACATCTCTGGTTTACCCAGTGAGTTAGTAACAATTCTAGTCTCCCTGAACACCAGGCTGAAGTATGAGACATTCCTGTGTAAGAACATACCAAACAATATAGTTTCCCACTCAAGCTCTGTAGATATTTCTAGTATGTAGATTCAAAGAATTTTCACATACCAGCATTGAGCAGCTGTGATAACTCTGTCTTCCAGAGTGTAGTGAGTTAAGAAAAGTAACAATATCAATTATTTCTTTAACATGTATTAAATAAATTAAAGCAGACTCAGATTCTAATGAGTGCTTGTGAAATTCTCCCACTGACACTTTCCTGAATGCTCAAGTTTTGTTTGGTTCTTCCATTTCCTGAACATAACTTTATCTCTAATCCATTTATAACCTGTATAACCTGAAGAGACCCTTCAAGGCACAAATATACTTAAAATTCTCCTACTCTGTTCAAATTGTCTTCAGTCCAACTTTAAAAAAACTTAAAAGGGCTTTTACAGAATATTTTACTATAGTCTAGTTTCTCTGTACACACGGGTGGATCTCCTTCATCACAGACACATCACCTGTTTTAAGATTTCCAAACACACAACCACTCTTGGCTGCCACTTCTAGCTGATTTCCTCCTGTTCTGTTTTCCATCTCCTTTCCCACCAAATTCAAACTCTAGACTTATTGTCTCATGGCAACTTTCCATGAGTTGCCTAGTGATATCTCATGCTTGGCTCACCGCTCTATCATACCAACATTCTAGAAGCTCCCTGAAGTCAAAGGTTGATTTTTTTTTCTTAATTTTGTCCATCAATTTCTTGAATAAAGCCAAGAGTACATCTGAATAAATATCTAATTAAAAATAGTAGAAGATTGATCAAAAGAGACGAAGAAGGTAATTTCTTATTCATCACAGGAGAAATCCATCAAGATGAAGTCTCAGTTCTGAACATCTATGCCCCAAATACAAAGGCACCCAAATTTATAAAAATAGAAGCATTTTAAACCCAGATTTTATTTAAGACATGCTGGATATTCAAATAGAAATAGAAAATATGAGACTGGCATTCAGAGGGGTATTGGAGGGTGTAGATTTGTAGCATTGAGTATTATAGAGAAAATGTATAAGGAGGAGCAGTCTGTCAGTCCATCCCTGAAGACAGCCTGATACCTGCTCATCACATTCAGGTGAGCAGGACTTTCAGTTCAGAGCAGCTCAGTGGTGT
Source organism: Phodopus roborovskii (assembly GCF_943737965.1). Taxonomy (NCBI): domain Eukaryota; kingdom Metazoa; phylum Chordata; class Mammalia; order Rodentia; family Cricetidae; genus Phodopus; species Phodopus roborovskii. The sequence goes on along the minus strand of NW_026125391.1, from coordinate 25,164,454 downwards.
TCTGTGTTTCTTCTGCTGGCCAGACCTGCTCTCCCCACTAATGAGCTACAACAGGAACTGTACAGCAGCTTCACATGGAATGAAAGAAAACTGTATCCCGAAGAGAGAGAGAAAGCACCACGGTGCATGCTAAAATAGTAATGTTAACATATCTGATCATTAAATGAAAACAGAAAACCCAGGGAATGCTTGTTTGCAGTAGAAGGAGAATGGCTTGAAGGAGAGCAGTTAAGGAAAATATCATGGTTGAGAAGATGCCTTAAGTGAATAGTGAAAAGTAATTAGGACATAATAGTTAAGAAAAGAGGAAAGCAGGCTTGGGGATTTAGCTCAGTGGTACAGTGCCTGCCTAGCAAGTGCAAGACCCTGGGTTTGGTCCTCCAAAAAAGAAAGGGAGGGAAAGAGAGAGAAGGGGGAAGGAAGGAAGGAAGGAAGGACGGAAGGAAGGAAGGACGGAAGGAAGGAAAGGAGGGAGGGAGGGAGGGAGAGAGGGAGAGAGGGAGAGAAGGAAGAAGGGAGAGAGGGAAAGAGGGAGGAAGAAAGGAAGGAAGGAAGGAAGGAAGGAAGGAAGGAAGAGAAAGAAGGAAGGAAGGGAAAGCAAAAAAAAGCCTTAAAGATGGCAGATACTGAAGCTGTGTGGTACACTCAGGAAAACACAGGTCAGTGAACTTAAAACAGTCTCCCTGGCTAGGAATGGCTGGGGCTATCTTCTCTAGGAGTCAGATGGCCACCAGAGCTAGTCTCATGCAGAGCTCAGGGCATAATGCTGAGAAGCTATACTCAAGGTAAAAACAATAGGTAGCTTAAGGTGGCCTGAGCCAACGGAACTGTCAGAATGTCATGTGCAACTTAGATTTACCTCCCAGGAGAACGAACTGGGAGCCCTGGAGCCAGAAGACACAGCATGGGTAAGATGCCCAGGGAGAAGGCTTGAGGTTACACCCAAGTTGGGAATACCGCGTGCTGAGAACACGGGAAATAAGGCCAGCAAAAGTTGCCTAGGGAAGCATATAATTGAAATCGAATGTGTTCATTTATTAGGGGAAAAAATGTGTCAAATATATAAAAGACACCAAGTACCATGTAGTAAGCATGGCCACAATCCTCTTTTTAGATGGGATATAGGCCTCAAGTGTCTCCTGCGAATCCATTAGGAAGCATTTCCGCCACAGCCATATGGCAAATTCACTCAGAGGCGACATGCCTCTGAGGCCCGTAATTAGAAGGACCTGACATGATTTATTTTTCAAATGATCGATTTTTTTTTTTTTTTTTGCATGCTAAATGGTCCTGGAGGATGGTCCAGAAGCCATTCATGTGAAAGTCGAGTGCACGAGTGTGAATTCCAAACACTTAACAGAGAATGGTTTTAGAAGTGTAAATCATCTATAAAATTTGTGAATATGTTCAAATAAAATACGTAGGACACATATTTCATTACTGGTCAAACTACCAGGGAATTGGTAGCAAAGGTGCCATTGCTGAAAACACTGTAAACATACTTAATCCACAGGCAAAACATCACTTTACGTGTTCTATACCCGTAGTTATTTTTGTGTACACACTTTCACAAGCTTTATATTTATTAATATCTTTAAACTCATGTAATCTTATTTAAGAAGTAATCTTGTGGCTGTTAATGCTGTACATTAACAATGATGCATTTGTGAACTTAAGACATAATCACGGTGAATCACTGTTAAACTACAAACCTCTTGGTCTTCACGCATGTCCTTTAGCTGTTTCTATGCCATCAGAATTCCATGATGCATTACTTTTCTCCTGACCTTGGCCATTTTGAGCCAAAATTTAGGTATTTTCCAGAATGTTCCTTAACTTGGACTTGTCTGGTGATGCTGTGGTGATCAGACTGAGTTATGGGTTTACAGAATGAAGGATGAAGGCCACAGTGATGAAGTGCTCTTGCTTCTTATCAGGGGTTGTGTAACTGCATGACTTATCTCTGAGGGTGTTAACTTTAATTACATCGTTGGTGGGGGGGTTTGGTTGCCACATCTGCACTGTAAAGGAGCTGGCTTTTTTTTAAAACAAATTTTTTTCACATTCCTTGCTTTAGAGGCAGGAATCAAATGCAACACACCCAATGAGAGGCAAGTTATACCCTCTATCCTGGAAGAGGAAACATCTCTACCAGTTGCTCAGGCTTATTTGGAGTGCTCTATTAATTATATTAATTATATTATATTGTTCATTTAGTGATACAAACATATTCATATGAACTCATAATTACTGTTTTCTGCCACCTAGAGTGATAAAACATTGTAAGCTGGATTAATTACAGACTGGATCATTTATTTCTCACAGTTATACAGTTTTAGGATCTAAGCACATGGTAGATGGTACAGATAAAGTCAGTGTCCACCGGAGCCCATCCGCTTGCTCATAGAGAGACAGCTTGTCATATTCCACCCTATCCTCACATAAAACAAAAAGAGAAAAGAATCATCTGGGTACTTTTGTCATTTGCCAGGGCTCCACCGACCAGGTCTCCACCCACTTGACTTATTTACCTCACAAAGGCCTCTCCTCTAATAACATGTGGGTTTACATAAACATTCACTCTACAGTGGCTACTTAGACCTTTATTCAGAATTAGTATCCAATTACTATATTTACAAATATTATTATTGTTGCACAAGTTGATCTACCTTTGACCACTAGGAATTCTTCTAGGGTCTTCTTGCTTTGACCTACCACATAATTACTTTTTCCTTACTTTCTGGCTCTATAAGATAGGACTTGGGAGTCTGAGATAGGAGCAATGTGAATTCCAGGTCTGCTTGGGGTGCATAGTGAGTCCCTCTATTACCCTGTCCTTGGGTCTAGAATTTACACTTTTTCAAGAGTCTAGATCTTCTTGTTGGAGATCAGTATTTACCAATCAATGTGGGCAGCAATTGCTTGCTGAAGTATTTGTTTCTCATTGCTTATCTCATGTTTTTAGAACAGATCACAACATCCTTTCCTGTTATTCTTGCTGCTAAAATCAGTTTTGCGGCCTGAGGATTTTTTAAAAATATAATATTCTGGCTCCAACATTGGGCATAAAAGCTCAGTAAGTCTGTAGGTGGACAGTGGGTGGAGTTCTTGGTGTTGGTGTTGCTATGTAGCCATGCAAGGCAGGACAGAATATAGATCAGAAATTACTATATATGTAATTAATTCTATCCATTTCACCATGATACAGAATGAGGCCAAGAGTGCACACATGCCCAAAGCCACTCAGCAAAGAAATTGACTGACTTCTTTCCTCTAACCCACTAGCTAATCTACTGACATGCACTCCCTCAATACATGTTCATCAATGCACTTTGAATAAGCAACTCAGTCCTGACTCTTGGGAGCTTTAAGAAACCTATGCTCAGACATTCTGGCTCCAGGGATCAAGTATGATATAACAATTACATTTGTTTTAAGGCCATGAAAAGGGATCAGTGAATAGCTAGGGTTAAGAAATTTTTCTAATGAATAAGCTAGTCTTATCTGGGAAAGATACTCCATAGTGAGCTTCTTCTCTTCTGCCATCTCCAAGTGATGTTTTCTTTTCTATTACATAATTTGCCTTCTCATCCATTTACTTTAATAAAGGTTTGTAATGCCTACCTTGTGCCACTTAGTAGGAGGGAGACAAGATTAGGGACATAAATCAGTCAATGTCCCTTCCCTTACAGAGATTAAAATAGGCCAGTGGAGAGCTTATATGGCACTGGCCAATAGAATAACAAGTGGAGATGGGGATGAAGAGCTGCACAGAGTCCGAGGAAATCAAAAGAGAAGGGATGAGGCCTTGTTGACTTTATACTGATACTTTGTTGTCTAGCTGTGCAAGCTTTGCCTTATTTTTAAGACTTCATTACCATCCATGAATGGCATTTACCAGAGCTGTAGTGTAGTGATATATTGCACAAAAAAATAAAGGTGGCCTGAAGATCAGAATGCAAAATTTAGCCATTAGTTAGCCACACACCTAGTTCAGAGCTAAGTCACTAGCTAGCCATAGAGGACAGGCAGTGGTGGCCACACCTTTAATTGCAGCACTTAAGAGACAGAGGCAGATGGATCTCTGTGAGTTCAAGGCCACCTTGAGTGAATCATTATAAAACAGAAACAGAGCTCACACCTTTAATCCCAGTACTAGAGAAACTGTAAGACGGGATCTCAATGTAGTCTCAGGGCAGTATGAGGCTTGGTGGAGAGCATTGCAGCCTGCAGTCACTCTAAGGACAGGAATGTCCCATCCCCCTTTGTTCTGAGCCTTGGTAGAGGTAAGAACTCTCTAGTGGCTTGGCTGCTTTGCTTTTCTGATCTTCAGCATCAACTTCCATATCTGTCTCTGGGTTTTTAGTAATAATGCTACACTGTAGCTTTTCAGGGAATCTAGAAATCTTACTATTATCTCTGAAAAAAAAAAAAACACAAGTCATTAGAATCATATGTTACCTAACATAGTTATTGGCCTAATCTCGATTAAGCTCCCCAAGTAGGAGGCTGAGCAAACCATGTTAACAATGACTCCAGCTGTAGGGAAACTCACTTTATTTTTAGGCATCTTGAGTGAAAATTGCTTTGTCCCATCACCGGGCAACACTTTTATTACTGTTTTTACTGCTGGTAAATTAGATTGCGTGTTGTAGAAATTATGCACAACTAGCCTGTTTTTAATATTTGCTACTGTAATCATTTCTATAATTATGATTCAGAAGCAATGCAGCAGGCTGTTCAGAGAAAGGCTACTTTACTGAGTCCTAATGATGGTATCTATAGAAAATTCTGTTCTCAAAAGCCCTGCTAGCAAGCACCTCCCTGGCGATGTGAGGCACATAAATAAGCTTCATCAGATGCTATTAATGAGTTTGATTTATGATAGTAGTGACTCAATATGACATGTCATTTGGGCGTCTGAATATTTAGATTCAAGCCTTGATTATATCTCTCCTCATCACTTGGGAAAAGAAAGAAACAAGTTAGACTATGAAGCCAATAAGCTTTGTAAAGCTATAGTGTTCACATATCACATTTTCTTGTAAAATCTGTCTGTCGAGTGCAAGGTCAAGCCTTGCAACCGCATACCAAGAACAAGCTGTGTGTTGAATAAGGGCGGATTACTAATCAAGTAATGACTGCAACACTAGCTCCGAGTATTGCCTAACATGGGTCAGCTCGCAGTTTTCACAGAGTTAGGTGATGCCCCCCACAGCTGTTGGCTTCTGCTGTATTGATTTCTATTCCTCCTCATGCATGTTATTGTAAGAAGGTGAATATGTATGTTTTGTGGAAGCACATCCCTCTCTGTGAATTAAATCTTGGACATTAGCAAAGACAGGGTGGCCTATAATTGTATGATTCATAGGCTTTCTGGGATTTCCTGTTCTCCAAGTGTGTCCTTTATCTATTGCCTAAATATTATAGTGCCTAAACATTCTATATGAGCTTTTTTTTGGGGGGGGTTGGTTCCTTTTTTGTTGATGTCATGAAATTCAGTTATCAGTGGGACTACATGATAAATAATCATAGATTTGTATGATTGACATTCACTAAATGCATTGAGTCACCTTACCCAAAATGAAATATGCCACCTCTATGTGTGGTGAGTTGTCCCATGCTACAGCATCAGACTATTAATGAGAGGCGAGTAGTCATTAGTATGGACTAAAGTCTTGGACTGATATTATACAACTGTATTCTTTATCTTTTTTGCTGAGGGCTTTTTCTTTTTTTTTCTTAGATGTATAATAGACAAAATAAAAACCTTTATATACTAACTTATGTAGTGATAATTTGCGCTAGATAGCCATTGTGAAATGCTTATCCAAGGAGTTGACAGCATCTCACATAATGTGACAGTTAATGCCATTGTCAACTTGAGGGAATTGAAATACATATGGGAGCCACCTCTCTGGGTATGTTTCTAGAGAGGATTAACTGAAGGGGAGGACCACCCTCATGGTAGACCATTCCTTCTGACTTGTTTCCCAGGTAAAAAAATAATTGAAGGAAATTGAGTATACTTGCCACTGAGGCTAACGCTGGACCCCATTCCTCTTCCACTTTCCAAAGTCAAAGTACAATGAGCAGTACTCCAGGAACCCTCCAGAATTTCAAGAGTCGATTGGGACTCTGAAATATCCAACTCTGTGGAGTGAGAAACCACTGGATTTTCTGCTTCTTTGGTAGGCAGGTGCCTATTTGGGAACTATTCAGTCTCTATGATGTAAGCCAATACATAATTCCCATATATATATATATGGGAATTATGTATGTACACACACACACACACACATATATATATATATATATATAGATAGATAGACAGATTCAATTCATCTAGACAATCCTGCCCAATACAGTTACCTTTTCTGAGTGTGATTCTGTTTATATATTGGTGGAAACACTGAAGATTTACTCTCTTGGCAAATTTCAACTATATAGTGTGGCATCTTTAACTATAGTTATCACTATGAAAGACACCACATATCCTCTCTGAACCCTTAGTCTCACTAGAAAATGTATGCAATATTTTTCCAATCACATCAAACCTTCTAAGTCCAGCTTTACTGCATGAGAGGGCCAGGTAGGCTGAAGTCTAGGAGAAGACACCAGAACAAGAAGACAGAAATGTTTTACTGCATTCCTGGAAGTGTAGCAGCACTTCTCTACTGTGGGTGGAATTTACTCTGGACACAGGAGCATGGCTAGCTCAAAGGACTTATTTTCCCCAAAGTAACATATCAGAAACACTTTGTATCTCTTGGGAAGAATTTTTACAATCTTAGCTATTTCGTAAGCTTGACAGGTGGCATGCTATATGCCTATGACAACATCTAAAAGTCTTTTAGATGAGACGGAAAGAGCAGTGGCCACAGGGCAGTCACCTCCTGACAAGTACCATTGAAGTCTGACAAACTTTTGAAACTCTCATCTGTTCTTCTGGCTGTCTACGTTCCTCTCCGAGCCTCTTTCATCATATTCTGAACAGTAACCTATGACCTTGTTTCTGATCTTTCTCTGCTGTTCATCCACCTGCATTTATGTTTCTCTCTTCCTCTCTGTTCCTCTCCATTTCCCCCCATATACAGCTTTATATTTGAGCAAATTTTTTTTGTTGTTATTTGAGATCAGAGAAAAAGATGAAAGTATATAGCATTTTTTCCACATAACTACTACGGATGATATCCAACCAAAGAGATGTTAAGGGAAAATAAATTTTAAGTGGGGTACCATTCCCACAGAACACCTTGCTATCTTTTTGTGTGGCACTCTTTCTTCTTGATGCTTTGGGGAATGTTGATGAAAATATTAACCCAACTACAGCAGAGATAATTGGTGAAATCCATTTACAAGCATTCACCTTCAAATTCTCCTTTGTAAGGACCCTGTTAAGAACAGCACTACCCTTTTGTCTTTTTAGATTTTTGTATCACTAATCAGTTTTCTGTCTGCTTATCCATAACCAAAACTAAAAATGTTCCATGAGTTAGGTCAATGACATCATTCAAACACTGTCACCTAGGTAATGGAATAATTGCCATAGCAACAGAGCCTTTATCTTTCAGTGCCCACAACATTTTGACAGAGGGGAAAGAATGAAGATTTAAAGCAGGATACAAGTGTATTACACATTACTGGCCAGAGAGTCATAGTACTATCTTACAGTTCACCACATTTCATAAAGATTAAATTGAATGTGAGGTGCATATAATGCTATTTACCTGAGGTTAACTTTGCTTTAGTGCAAAAGGATATCCTTTCCTTCAAAAACCTGAATTAGCTCATTAATTGCAGAGATATTAATAATAGTATGTTTAAAATGTTGTAAAATTTTATGACAGTATAAAGGCTATTTTAGAATTATCGTACCAAAGTGATCACTGAAGTGTCTCTGATTCTTGCATGTATAACCTGCATCTCATGAAAAATTTTAAGAAATACTCTCCTTGAATATTTCATGCATGTGTGTATATATCAAGTATGCATATGTACATGTGTGTTGGGGTGTGCTTCCTTAACCTGTGTGTGTCTGTGTGTTGAAAGCAGGGATTGATGGGGTTGTCTTCCTCTGTTGTTGTACATTTCATTAAGAGAGGACCTCTTAGAGAAACTGCACTAGCGCTTTGCTAGAATTGCTTGCTGTCATGCTCTGGCCATCTACTTGTCTCTCCTCTACACTATTTTTATAGCACTAGAGTCACAGTTGTACATCAACATGGATGACTTTTATGTGTGTGCTAATAATCCAAATTTAGGAAAGTCCTTTGTCTCTTGAACCATCTTCTCTGCTCCTCTTTTATTTGAGCACTTACAAGAATTAACTGAATTCAATCTTGACTATGTTTTTCTTTTTATTGTGTGTATATGTGAGTATGCGGTTTTCTCCATAAACATGGTAAACTCAATGTGCATTGTCAGGGGACTTGTTATAACATGAAGAAAAGGAAGGCCAAAGGGTCACTTATATTTCTGCTGCCACCCAAGCAATAAAACAAAACATAATAGTCAATTTAACTTTTCACTCATAATTGACTCATCTCTGAGGAAATAACTACTTAATAGGAGAAGTAGGCCCAGTAAATTATCTTTTGTTGAACAAATCTCTAAGCAGTTCAGGGTACCTCAGCAGAACAATGATTTGAATAAAAATAATGCTTAATGATAATATGTCCTTGGTTTTTCCAGTGACTGAATATCAACTTTACTAATAAGATCATCTTAGATACAGGAAAAATTAGTTGTCCTAATAAGTGATAGGTGTAGGTACATATTCACATGGTCATTTACCAAGAAAGGATAGTCTCAATATCCAATCAAGGCCTTAGAAATACTAGTAGAATATGTTAATTGGACAGTATTTGTAAATAACACTCATTCATCTCTGAAATCTTTGTTCTCTAGTTCATCGAAACTAATCTAGCAACCTAAAAGTTGATTATTTTTTTCAGGTTTATCATGGTATAAAGTCAACCAGAATCCCAAAACCCACCCATACACTCAATCTTAAACAGAAAATAATGGCCATGACATATTCCTTCAGTCATAGTAAAAAATCTCAGGTCTCCTTTAGTTTTCTCTTAGAACTGAAGTTCATAAACACTCATAATTCAATTGTGCTTGTGAATGTTAGTGTGTGTGTGTGTGTGTGTGTGTGTGTGTGTGTGTGTCTGCCTGTCTGTCTATCTGTGTGTGTATATGAGTAGCTTGTCTATGTTTGTTTGTGTGTGCCTGTTTCTGTGTGTCTCAGTATCATGTCTTGTAGGTGAGTCTGTCTATGTGTTTGAGTAGCGTGTCTGTGTAGGTGTGTGGGTGTGGATGTACACATGCTTGGACAAGAACATTTTAATTCTCTGGAGGTCTTCACTAATTGAATGAGAAGATATCTATTTACTCAGGCAAGAAAATTAAGGTTTATTTCATTCTTAAAGGGCAAAGCAATCCCAAAAGTAGTCATGAGCATATTGTAAAAAATTAATCAGCCCTCAAGAGGTTACCTGTACAAATGGACAGTCCTTCACCCTGTGTTGACCTTGCGACAAACAATTGAGAGCTAGAACATGAAGTTTAAAGAGACAGAAATGTATCTGTGTATTTGAACTAATGGCTTCCTAATGATAAGGCACTGTTCTTCTCCAGGCATCTTGTAATAAGGAAATTAGAAAGTCAGAAGAAGATTATCCACTTAGGATTATTTGAAAATTATTTTATTTACAATGGATATAAAGTATCTGGTATAGGCCTAGTACAAGGTAGGGTTCAACAAACCCTAACTGTTCATATATATTTACTCTATTTTCCCCAGTTCCATGGCTCTGGCTGTGATTAGAATTAAACCTGGGCTGAGTTGAAGGAGGAAATGATCAATTTCTATCTAGTCTGAAACACTCATCTCAAGGGAAGTGGAAACAATGGAGGGCTAATGAGCTAATATATGTGGCAGCCCCCTGGTGAGATGTGCAAATGAGCCCCCTCAAGCTTATTTTTTCAAGGATGTATGAGATATTTGAAATGCCAAAAAGAAACTATATTTTCAAATGAAAATCCCTGTGAAGGGTCTCTCTCATTGGGGAAGAAGGAGACTCATCTTAGTTACCACATGAAGATGAGTGAAAGAGGCCCCAGAACAACACGGGTACCCCATATTGCCTTCTTCTGGACTTTCTGGAAAGCAGCAACCTCTGCCTGTTTCTGCTTAGTGAAGTAGAGAACTACATGTGACAGCACATGCTGGTCTGTAGGTGGGGAGCCAAAAGAGGATCATGTCTTATCTGATGACCACACATTAACAGAAACATGTCTGCACTCTTGTAAGATCCTAAGTCAGGAAACCTGATATTGAGGCTCAAAAGCCTAAGGCAGAAAACCCTGATGTGAGACTGAAGGCAAAGGTTTGGATGGTCAGGTTTCCAGATGTGAGGAAAGAAATGGAAGTAGGCAAAGGAAAGTAAGCTGTTGCAGAATTTGCTAAGTACTCGTGACATACCAAGTGAGAGCCTTTGGCAAAACATTTGTCAGATGCCCCCTAAATTGCTTTATGATTGTGATGTCAACTCCTGTCTGTCAAAATACCTGTATGTCTTACATAGAATGGCAAGTCAACATCCTGTTCCCTTTAATCTATGAGCAGGTCTGTCCCCTATGTAAACAGAATGTTGCAGTTATTAGCTTAAAAGATGAAACTCCTTCAGAGATATGTCTCCTAGATTCTGTCTGTTTGGGTCCTCTGTGGGAAAACACAGTCTCTGCCTCCCCATTCATTCTTCATTCAATTTCTCTGCAGAGAGTGTGCTTAAGCTTGCATAGACTGTGCTCATTCTTGCATACTAATGCTGCCAACCAAGGCAAAGCATCAAGGGAGATCACTGATATACATGAAGTAGCAATCTAGGTGACAAGGAGGGCCCAAGGGTGATACTAGGAATCTCCCTGGGAAGGAGATATAGAAGAGATTATGTGGGTGGACTGGGGGCGGGTGGGGGATGGAACATGAGGGTGGGGTGAGTACTGAAAGAGACAACTGGAGTAGGGGCTCTTTACGGGGTTGGATGGAAACCTGATGCAAGGGAAACTCCCAGGAATCTACAAGGATGACCACAGTAAAGACTCCTAGCCATTGTGGATATGTAGCCTGAACTGGTCATATGTGGAGAGAAGGAGATATCAACCCAGCCACATAACCTCTGACTTACATTTTGTCCTACCTATGGGATGTGCTAAGTAAACAATGACACAGAGATTGTGGGAGTGGCCAAACAATCACTATCTCAGCCTGATACCCAAGCCCATACCTGACACTGTATGGAGATGGAGTGTCAGGACCCAGAGGCTGGATGTAGAACTAAATACAACCGAAGCAGGGAAATGTCAATGTAATGAGATCTAATGATTCTCTGCTGTACTCAAAAATTGGTGTCTAGCCCAGTAGTCACCTAAGAGGCTTTATTCAGCAACTCTTGGCAACAAATGCAGAGACCCACAGACAAACATTAGGCTGAGTTTGGAGAATTTTTCTGAAAGAGAGAGGAAGGATTGTGGAAGCCAGAGATGTCAAGGACATCACAAGAAACCCCACAGAATCAATTAACATGAGCTCATAGAACTCAAAGAGACAGAAATGTCTACCAGGGAGCCTGCATGGGGCTGACCTAGGCCCATTGCATGAGTATGATAGTTGTGTATCTTGGTCTTCTTGTAGGTGAGATTCCTAACAGTGGCATGGCATCACTGGCTGTGTCTGACTCCTTTCCTTGCTTTTGGGACCTTATTCCTCATACTGGGTTGCCTTGCTCAGCCTTAATACAAACCAATATCCATGGGATGCATGTCATTTTGTGAATAGAAACAGAGGAGGCAGAAGAGAGGTATGAAGGGGATATGGGAGGACAGGAGGGGAGAGAGGGGAAATTTCAGTGGGGATATAAAATCAATCAATCAATAAATTAATAAATAAATTAATTAAAATTTTTAAAAAAAGAGAAGAAGAGGTAGCAATCTAACCAGTGTGCAGCACAAGTGAAAGGAATGTGGAGGCAGGAAGAGCAATCAATCATTCAAGGCTAACCCCCAGTATTATACGGTGAGTTTGAGACCAGCCCATGTTACATGAGACTGCATCAAGAATAAAGGTAATTTGATAGAAATGTTGAAAAATAACTGTAATTAATACCACCAGAGGAAGAATAATCATGAAATTACAAATAAAAATTAAAATATAATAAAAGCAAATGGACAATTACAGTAACAGAAATATCACTGAATTAGAAATAATTAAGTACATTGTTTAGATAATAAAGATCAGTCAAGTCTCAAGGAACTGGAAACTGTTAGAGCAGGATCAACTGTCAAAGAGAATGAGAGAAAGAAACAGCATAATGTTATAGAATTGTTATAGGAAAGTTGGTCTCCAACTGGAACAAAATATATATTCTGAAAAGGAAAGAGAAGGTAGAGAGAATAGTAAATGAATAAGTCACAATATTTCTTAAAATTCAGAGACTGCAGTTTCTCCCTTGGAAGGGCACTTTCTCTAGTATCATGAATAAAAAAACAAACAAAACATTAACATTCCGACTAAGGTATATCATCTTGAAATACCAGAGAATTCTAAATAAAATAAAAAGTCTAAAGTATTCTGGAGGAAAAAAAAAGTTACAAAGGGAGAGAGTTAAGGTCACATGATGTCTATAATACTTGTGAACTGAGCAAGCATAGTGGCTTGGGCCTGCAATCTTAGCATTGCAGAGGCTAATGCTGTGAGTTCTAGGAAAGCCTGACTACAGTATGCAACTCTGTCTTGAAGTAATGAAACTAGGAAATGCATGTGTTAATCCTCACATATATACTAGAAGAGGTCAGGGTGAAGTTCAGGGGTCAAGGGAAACTGCTAGGAATGGTTTCTAATCCTCCACATGCCAGCATCTCAAGAACACCTAGACTACAGAGAAGAGCATGTACAGTCCCTATCCCCAGCACCAAGTGGAGACTGCTAGAGCCAAAGGGATTTGAGAACCTTTCAACTCCAGGAGGTTACAGTGGAAACTTACTCCATAGGTATTTTCATCTATTTCCTGATTTAATTTCCTGGTGTAGCTCTGGCTCAGGTGCCTCATGATGCTTTTGTTTTTGTTTGTATACTGCTCATTTGGGTTGCAAGACTGTTGTTTATTTTTCCACACTCAGTTTACAGTAGGGCATTCTTCACTCTACTGCTTACATACATCTCACATACACCCCTCTTATTCCTAAATCTTTCCTTTCTCTAATCCCTATCCCCTCCTCTTTTTCCTTTTGATTGCAAGCCACCATTGATTTAGCAATCTCTAATATTTATGAACCCTAACATTATCCCAATATTCCCCTCTCAGATAATTTACTCAATTTAATTTTCTTTCTTGTCCTCTTTAGTGCCCCTCCAATCCCATACTTTCTTGTGTTGTTTATTCTTCAATGAGTGGAAGAGATGAGTGTTACTGATTGACAAGCAAGAGATTTGCATAAGGATAATACCAAGGAGTTGTTGCTTTCCCAGCTGATATCCTACTTGGGGAATAATACACCATGAGATCCTGGATTGAGGGATTATTTTTCTGAAAACTACACTCAACTGTAACACATCAAACATTGCAAATATTTCAACTGAAGGAATGTATCTCATAAACAAACAACAAAAACTGAAGCAGCACAACACCAGAGGTGCAAATGCCACTACAGCAATAACAGAACACAAGGAACCCAGACAACCGAACTCCTCCTCGAAAAAGGTGTTAACCCTACAGTAATGGCATCTATGAGACTTTATTTCTTGAAATCCTGGAGAACTCAAAAGGGTGATTATAGATGTGTTCAAAGACACAAACAGCAGAAAGCAAAAAAGAAGACCATGAGAGGATTAAAAGAGGAATTTAACAAAGAGATAAAAACACTGAAGAAAAACAATCTAAAATGTTAGGAGAAAAGCAACAAACAAACAAACAAACAAAAACAATAAAAACCAACCAACCAAACAAACAAATAAAAAAAACCATAGTAAGTCTAATGAAAAGCTCCCTGGAAAGTCTCAGCAATTTAATGGATCAAGAAGAGGACAGAACATGTTTGTGAAGACAAGGTGGAGGAAATGGAACAATTCAACAAAAACATCAATAGTTTCACTTAAAGCTGAACCATGCATGTTATAATATCCAGCAAGTTGGAAATGAGATCCCACTGGTGCAATAGTGCCTTGACTCCTATGGCAGCGAGCAGCTGCTTTCTGGTTGGATTAGAAACCCGGCTCCTCCCGAGGAAGGAATTGATGCTGGGTACTGTAAACTTTATGAAAAGCCCCTGACTGGATAGATCATAGGCTTAAACTACTAATGCTTTGCTAAATGGTCACATGTTATCAAATTGGCTTCTACATGTTTATGTTTGTGACCACTGACTCGAGCTGCTCTCAGCTCTGGTCACAGAATCTTCTTAAGAAAGAGGGCAACAGTCAGTATAGAGACTCGTGGTTACAGTAAAAATGCTTATAATAAAAAGTGACAGACTGTTCAGTCCTAAATGGGATATTTACATCTATCCCTCTGATCCAGGGTTGAGGGAACATCCCAGAAGAAGAATCAGAAACAATGTAAGAGCCAGAGGATAGGAGTTCTGGGCACAAGGGTTTCAAGCATGGATTAGGGAGGGACTCTCAAGGGGTCCCAGCACGGATTATAGAGGAGATATTGGCTGCTGGTGGACAGCCATTTTTCCCCCAGTGATGTGGCCACTAGTAGGTTCCTCATTCTCCAGTAGATGGTCCCATATTTGTGCCTAAGGGAAGCACTAATTGGTCTTACAGGGTTATTTTTAAAATGTAAGAAGAGACATGGATTTGGAAGGGGAATGGGGATAGAAAGGAGTCCAGGTGGAGATGGAGAAAGGTATAGGTGAATGTGATCAAAATATGTTGTATGACATTTTTAAGTAAATGCTTTCAATAAATATAAATTTAAATAAAATGACATTTTAAAATTTGTAAATAATTATCATTATACTCCCTCTGCCTTCTGGAGATGAGGCTCAAGCAGATGAGGCTAAAGCACTTTAAGAAAAATACAAGAGGGAATTATTATAGAACTTAAGAATCTTGGTTTTTTGAAAGGAAAGAGAGAGAGAGAGAGAGAGAGAGAGAGAGAGAGAGAGAGAGAGAGAGAGAGAGAGAGAGAGAATGAGGAGGGAGAGAGAGGAGCCCCATGGTAAGGACGAATGGCAAAGTCAGGCTACTAGCTATGTATCAAATTTAGACAGCAAATAGACACAATGGAAATAAGGAATGGGACACTCCTGAAGGTATGAGCTAAAAGAACAAAGAAACATAGAAGAACTGAAAGATTTCTTGTGCCTTGTTCATATTAATGAGTATTAGTACAAGAATAAAGCTGCCTAAAGGACAATCAAACTGGAAATGGTCACTGGAAATAGAAAGAGTGAGAACTCGTTAATTAATTTAAGACACATTTGACATTGATACCTAAATAGAAAAGAAGAACACTACAGAGTAAAATTATAGGCCAATATCCCTCATGAATATTAGCACAAAATGCCCAAACAAATATTCACCACTGAAACTATGGATAAATTTGAAAATCAGTGTGTATAACCTCTATGTTAGTCTTATCTTGAGAACACAGAACCACCTTTAGATTTTTAAAAATAAGAGAATTTATCATTTACAAAGATTAAAGGCAAAAATCCAAATTATCTCAATTCCTGCTTAAAAGTCATTCAATGGAATTCAGCATTAATTTGTGACTTAAAAAACCTTAGGGAATTACTGAGAAAAAATTTCTTTTCCTGATGAAATGTGTCTACAGATTTCCAAGGCCAATCATAACAATGTACAATATAAGAAACATTCCTCTCAATAGCAAACACAAGACAAAGAACCCTGCTCTCACAGGTTCCATTCTATAATGAGAAAGGTTTCCTTTCCCATATAGCTTTTCAAAAAGATATAATTAAAAGTACATATTCTGGATTGAGAGAAACAAAGTGTCATTATTTTCAGACATTATTATGGTTACCTACATAGAAACCTAAGAGAATCTGCAGGCAAATGATCAGAATTAATGAGAAACCAGCAGGGACTATAATACCCATATAAAAATAAATTGCATTTTTGTACAGAAGCAGCAATAGTAAGTGTATTTGAAGTGGATGTCTGTTGTTGGCACAGATATAAAAGAATCCCCAAATTAAGTATAAACAAAGAGGCTCATGATTTTAAGGAGAAAAATCATAAAACGTTGTTACTATCTGAAAGATATTAAAGATGACCTACATAAAGGAAATAGCATGTTCATTAGCTGTTTCAATGTATAGCATAGAAAATCTCATTAAAAGTAACCATATATACAATAGCAAGTCAAAGAGATCACAACAGGGATTTTAATAAAATTTGAAAGCTGCTTTTAAAATTAATTTCAGGAAAAAATGTCAAAATTTACAGGATATTGCTGAATAAGTAGAAAGCAGGCATATTATTTAGGAGTTCTATTGCTGTGAAGAGATGTCATGACCATGGCAACTTTTACAAAGGAAAGCATTTAATTGGGGCTGGCTTATAGTTTCAGAGGTTTAGTCCATAATTATCATGGCAGGAAACAAGGCAGCATGTAGGCAGAAATTGTGTTAGAAAAGTAATTGAGAGTTCTACACACTAGGCGTAACTTGAGCATATATGAGACCTCAAACCCTACACCAACAGTGGCATACTTCCTCCAACAATGCCATACCTATCCAATAAGACCACACCTCCTAGTAGTGTGGTCCTGTAGACCAAGCATTTGAACATGTGAATCTATAAGAGCCATACCTATTTAAACCACCACAGAGAGATTGACCCTATAACTCTTACAAATGAGATTTAATTAAGACCAAATATTTTTATAGGAGCAGATTAATAAACAAATAGAATAGAAAGTCTATAAAGGCATATAGTAAGAAATTGAATACTTGCAATAATTGGAATTGCAAGTCAGTTGGAAAATATTTTTTGGTGTTGTTCTGAAATGAACAATATAATATAAATAGAACAAACTCTCTGATACCTCATCCATACAATGTTCAGAACTGGTTTAAATAATTATAATATAAGTGTAAATAGTACAGCATAATAAAAAGAAATATCTTTGTGATTTAAGGAATATAAAAATATTATTAATGGCACATGAAATATAAAACAAAAATATAAATACAAGTGTATTAAAATTATTTTCTTCCTTCAAATATTTTATTTAAAATGTATATGAGGAAGCTAGTAGTGGGAAATATTCATGACATCTAGTTACTAAATGACTAAAAATTCTACACATCAAGAAAAAAAACTTAAAGAACAACTTAATGATATGAATGTACACACACACACACACACACACACACACATATTTATAATTTCATAGTTTTATTCAGCAAAGGACATAATCTTACAACTATGTAGAAAATGAAAATGCTACACATTATTCACACACACACACACACACACACACAGATGCACACATGCAAGCACACACCTGTTAGAAATAGTGTGTGAATTTAGTAATGTTTCAGGATACAACATTAGCACGTGTAGGTGAATGTTATTTCTATACTATAAAAATGTTTGATCTTAAAAAGGAGGTGAAAAAATAAAAACCTTCACTTACAACAGTTGTAAAACATTTAAGAATAAGTTCAACACAGTAGATGAAGGACTCAACCAAAAAGAAATGGATGGACAAGCAATGGAGGATGATATAAATAAATAGGAAGATAGTCCATGTTCATGGATTGGAAGAAAGACATTGTTAAAATGCTCCTCCCACATCCCACATCTTGCCCTTCAGATTCCTTGAAAGCTATGAGAATCAATGGCATTCTTTAAAGAATTAGGGAAAACAATCCTAAATGTGTGTGAAAACATGCAAAGACATTATATAGCCAAAGCAATCTTCTGCAAAAGAGCAAAGCGGGAGGTACCACTTACCCAAATTCAAATTAAATCACGCAGATCATTCAAACATAAAAAGGTATTCTAGCATTAAAAATGAACATTGGCCATTTACAGTAGGTAATACTTGACAGAAGTACCAAAAAAAAAAAAAAAAAAAAAACAGTGGAGAACCACATCTTCTTTAGTAATTCATGTTGGGAAAATTGAATATCCATTTGCAGAAGAATTAAATTGTATCCCCAATGGGAGATGTCATTCTGTATATGTTTCTCATACTGGTTAATAAATAAAGCACTGTTGGCCAATAGGAAAGGAAGATAGGAGGGACTAGGAGACAAGGAGGAAGAGGAAGTAGGAAGGAGGAGTCAAGATGGAGAGTCTGAAGAAAGCAGTATGCCACCGGCTCCCCGGTAAGAGAAATACATAGATCAGCAGAAATGGGTTAATAATTAAGGCAGAGCTAGCCGATAAGAAACAAGTAACAGGGCCAACAGTATTGTACCAAATACAGAGTCTCTGTGTATTATTTGGGGCTGGCGCGGTAGCAGGACAAGACCGGGCGGCAGGTGGAAAAACCCATACTCCTTACATATCCCAACTCATAACAAACACAAGAATAACTCAAACTGAGTTTGTGGTATAAAATAAGACGTAAAACTACACAGAGCAGTCAACTCCAGGCATTGTTCTATGCATAAGGACGTTGCTTTCTGGATGTAAGGTCAAAGGCAACAAAAGCAGAAATAGGTAGCTAGGATTAAAATAAACTGAGAAGTTTTGTAAAATGAAGGAAACAATTGGTAAGTAGAAAGATTCAAAAGCTATATGTCTAAAAGGGGGTATCAAAATTAAGAATCCATAAGAAATTATGTTTCCTTAATACCAATGACATTATCTTAGCACCAAGAGAAAAATAACTCCATTTGAAAATAGACAAAGTATCTAAACATTTATTAAATAACAAAAAAGGTCAATATGTGAGTTATTAATAACCCTTTAGAATCACTTAGCCTCAAGGAAGCAGAGACACAAATTGCAAGATATCACTATTTTCCACCTAGAATGGCTATTCTCAGACTAATGGTAACAAGTGTCGGTGTGGGTATAGGTAGAAAGAACCCTTGAGCACTGTTAGAAATGACTTACTAATGCAAAGTTTAAGTAAATACATCAGTAGGTAACTGTTATGAGAAACATTGTCAAGGTTCCACAGTAATGTGAAAGGAGAGCTGCTGTGTAATCTAGTGATCCCAATACAAAATATATATCCAAAGGAAATAAAGACCTGAGTGCCAAAGAACTATCTACACCCCAGTCATTATCAAAGCACTGTTCACAACAGCCAAGAGATGGAATAGATAGCAGAAACGTGTGTCTCTAAATTAACATTTCAGAGATGACAGTAGAGATGCTCAGCACAGCAGGAGCCCAGACTGTAGACTCCCTCCGTGCTGTTGTGCCCTGTCTTACTGCTGTGGCACCCATGTCTCTTCACTTCAATGCTGGCTGACATTTGACACACTACAACGTTCTGAACTCATATTCTACTCTTTTTTCAATAGAATCAGCTTGTTTCCTGGCAGTCCTGTTTCCTTTTTAAAAAAAAAAAAAAAAAAAAAATGAAGTACCAAATAACAAGTGATGAAGGAAAACACCATATGACCTTCACTTTAATAAGAACTGAAATAAATAAAAAATGTCTATCTATGCTAAAATGGGGAAGAAAAATACTTATGGGAGGATAGCATGTTGACATAAATTCAAAGTGCTTTTCCACAGAGTGATTATTAATTAATTACAAAGAAAAGCCAAAAGACTACCCCTCCCTCCATGGAAACACCTGGCAACACCAGTTCAACCAGGTGGCATGGGATAACATCACCAGGGAAGAAATAATGTGCATTATGTCCTCCTGCACTGATGCACAGGCAAGAAGATAATGATAACCTCTGTATTGTGCTCTAGTGAGTTTCAAACACACTAGAAAACTAATTAGTCTGTAGATTTTAAACATGTGTGTGTTTGTGTGAGTGTGGGTGTGTGTGTGTATGCATGCGTATTCACACATATATATATCTAGAGGTCAGAGGACAACTTATCACAGTTGATTCTCTCTTAATCACAAAAAAGGGTCCCATGGATCAGACTTGGGTTGTCAAGGCATAGCAATAAGTGGCTTTTCCTGCTGAGCCACCTCAGTAATTAATATGTAATTTTTTTAGAAATTATAAACTCCATTTAGTACAACAAATAACTTATAATACTGAATAGGGTATATTTATGTATTTAATAACATGTATTTATATACATATATGTCTGTAACAACAATCAATGAAAAAAGAGGCTATGAATTTAAGACAGGGAAAGGGGAGGTACATGGGAGGGTTTGGAAGTATGAAAAGGAAAGGGGAGTGGTTTAATTTTATTGTAGTATCTAACATAAAAGAAAGTTGCCTTTAAATAACAAAAAAAAAACCCATGAAAATAAAAGACTGAAGGATTATGTGATAGATTAAAAGAATGAATAAAATATGACAGCTAATAACAGTGAATGATCCTAGACTGACTCATAGACTGAAGTCTGAAAGAAGAGTATGAGAATAAAATACACTGTGATAGGACAGTGGTGAAATTTTAGGCTTGGAAACTCAATAATAGCACCACCAGTGTTAATTCTCTGATTTTATGAGTCTCTGTAGTTTTTTGCCTTCCCTTGTCTTGTTCACAGAAATTGTGGTAGAAAACCATATTGTAGAAAAAAATATGTAATGTGTACTCATGTATATAAATATATTTACAAATATTTGTCATAAATCACTTCCTGCTATTGTCACTGCTGTTTTATTGATTTATTGCAACAAAATGGCTCAACTCTGAGTATGATATGAACAATGATAAGAAATAATAAATGTCATAAAGTTTCAAGGTACAACAACAACAAAAGAGCCTTAGATTGATTTATTTTAATGACTACCCCTACACTTCATGATTGTCCACACAGAAAGCTTAGCAGATATATGCTAGAATCCAGGGAAAAATTCCTTTCCATATTAAGAACGAGAGAGAGAGAGAGAGAGAGAGAGAGAGAGAGAGAGAGAGAGAGAGAGAGAGAGAGAGATGAAGGAAGGGAAGAAGGAAGGAAGGAGGGAGGGTGGGAGGGAAGGAAGGAAGGAAGAAGGGAGGAAAGGAAGGAAAGGGAAAGAAAAAGAAAGAGGATTGGGGGTGGGCAAAGTAGAAAAGGCAATACTAAAACAAAAAGATGGAAAGAAGCCTTCAATGAAGGCTGAGTTTTGGGTTAGAAATTTTGGCATGGTGTTGTACTTAGGCTTAAAGAAATACTTTTTTTTTTTTTTTTTTGGTCATTTATTTCTAGCAGAAGAAAAGCCTTTGTGGTTATTCAGTTACACATAAGTATAAGCCAGGCTATGAATAACCTCTATAACCCAGTCAAGTTTACATTAATCAGTTACTCCTGCCAAGTATTATACCAAGTCAATTAAAAGCACCCAGATATGTATCTGTGATGGGGGCAATGGGAGGGGAGTATATCCATAATCTTTACCAATTTATATGCATAAATTAATAGGCAAACAACTTAGGCTTCCATAATTTGGTGGCATCTAGACCACAAGAAAACTAGACAACTGACTACGTCCCCACATTCAGGAGATGTTTTAGCCATGTGTAGAACCATATGCTTAACTTTCTTATGATCTTATGTTTTCCCAACACGTATTGAAACATTAGAAAGAGCAAAGATGGGTATAGGGGAGAGTTGAGAGGGAAATGAGGAAAGGGGAAATAATGTAGTTATATTGTAATCTTAAGAAATATATAATTAAAATAAATAAACACCAGCAAGGTATTCAGCATAGATTTGCCTACTACCACAATGGCTTTGTGTCTTGAAAGTTCACCATGTAGCAACTGACAAACAATAAAATTTAAATGATTGGTGTAAAAAATATATATTTGGTTCCTGCATTATGCACTCCATGATATACACTTAGTTATTTCTTAAAACATAAATTTAAGAAAGAAAATTCAGGCTTGAAAAACAATCAGAATTTTGAAGCTTGATAAGCAGCTCATAGCCAAATAGCATACAAACCTAAAGATCATCGCTGCTTCTAGAGTTTATTTAAAGACCCAGAAATAGCTTTGCTCCTTGTAGTCATAGAGATTTCTTATGAGCAAGAAAATTTCATGTTAGCAGTTGAAAAATTAACTTTTAATATACCTTTCAACTCCCTCTAGGTTACTTTTTCGTAGAAAATGGGTATTCTATGCAACACAGAACAAGAAATAGATTAATTTGTCTCTTGTGAAATAAATTGCTGCCTATATTTATTGCTCACTGTTATAAGAATTTTGTGTAACTGAAAAGGCCCAAATGTTCGGCCCACCTTCACAACATGTGTACAATGATGGAGGAGTGCTAATGCATGAACGGCACTCTGAAATCTTGGATTCTAGGTGATATTTTCTGTAATTTTTGTAATCATAGGAGCATTTTAGCCTAACGAGGCCATGATAGTTGGCCCATAGATAATATATTCCAACAGCATGGAAATATACAATATTAAAATTATAGTATTTTATTGTAATTGAAACAGTTTCTCTCTCTGAGTACATTGCAGTTAAGTTAAAAGTCAGTGTCAGTTCACAAATGCTTTTTTGGGGAAACTTTAAAATAAGTAATAAGGAAAGATGATTCTGGCATCTAGAATCAGGGCTTGAAGTAATATTAATTACTTCAAGTATATGGAACTCTTAACATAAAAATATGGAGGGCACTTTATGATATAGACAAGTGGTGGTTTGAATAAGAAAGAGCCCAAAGGGGTGCCATTAGGAGGAGGTGACCTTGAAGTAGGTGTGGCCTTGATGGAGGAAGTTTGTCACCAAGGTTGAGCTTTTGGTTTTCAAATGCTGAAAGCCTTCTAAACGCCAGGCTGAAAATATTCATTGCATCTTATTGTGTAGGGAATATCGCTAAAAATAAGATGATCTCCAATGATTCTCTCTCTCTCTCTCTCTCTCTCTCTCTCTCTCTCTCTCTCTCTCTCTGATTGCTGCCTGTGTGTATAGGTGCAAAACTCTCAACTACTCTCTGTCTCCATTTCTGCCCGCATGCCACCATGTACCCCTTCCCCTATGATGACAATGGACTAAATCTCTAAACTACAAGCCAGCCCTTTGTAAGAATTGCCATGGCCATGGTGTTTCTTCATAACAATAGAAATTCTAAGGCAAGATGTAATTGAATATGAACAAAATATAAGAAAAGAAAATGTCCTCACAACATCCTAATGTCTAACAAGGATGATTCCTCTATTTGCTGAGCACGACTAAGTTTTTTTTTTTTTTTTTTTTTTTTTTTTTTTTTTTTGTAGAATATCTACAAGTTGATGCTTTCATTTCTTTTATTTCTGGTTCTTTTCACATTCAGTGTTCACTTCAGTATTGTTGGATCCCTGAATAAACCACAATTAATATGGAGTGAGAGCTATAGAATGTTAGCATCAAGACACTTTTGAGCATGAGTGTTTATTTGTTTTTTTAAATGATTTTCTGAAGTTATACAAATGTAATGGTTGTAAACAATTCAGGCAAAGTAAAAATTGAAGTCTACATCATCAAATAAGTCATTTTCTACCACTGGCTGTATTTGTTTGTCATCCTTGCAAAGATATGTAACAAGGTGAAAATAATTGCTACAAAAAAGAATATGTAGTTTGGCTGTGTCTAAAGCTTCTGACCACTTCTCTAATACTAATATCTGATGGACAGTATTACTGTTCCATGCTCACAGCCCAAAAGTAAAGGCAAAGGTCAAGTATTTCACTTCTTAGGAAACATGACTGTCCCTTGGCCAGTAAGAAACAACCCTCTGCCCTATGGAGCCACATGGCCCTTTATCTCTGCCTTTTCTATAGTACCCAGCATTCTGTATAATGGAATCATGCCCTCATCTTTTTGTTGTGCTACAAGCCTTTGATGGACAGGACCCACCTCTGTCATTCTTATATCCTCATAACCCCTACCACAGGGCACAGGGCCATGTAGAAAAAAAAAAATGTCAATTATAAGAGCTGAGTGGAACTCTTTATAAACAATAATAAACTGAGCCCAAACATCTCTCAGGCTTCATACTGCCACACTGTAAATGAATGCAAAAAGCTACTTCCAGTCCCTTCTCCTGGTGTCTGCATAGCCTCTGTTCCCTGAGGGAAGCTCTTCAATAGCCAGCCAACAGGTTCCTGGAGTATTTAGTGTGTTTTTGCATTCCTGAGATATGTAAATTTCAGGGATTGCAAATAAATCCAGTTAATAAAATCAGGAACAATCATAGGAAGATGCTTGATGTAAGGATAATTATTACCCAAGGAGAAAGAAAGTGGCCAGGAGGGTGGGAAGGACAGGACTGTGGATGATCTCTGAGTGCCAGCATACATCATCCCTCAAGCTTGCCCAAGAGTCTTCAGGAAAGATGACTGGAAGATCAATGTCTGCAGAACAGATTTTACCATTTCCAAGCCTTTCAAGGGGAAAGGAGAAAAAGGCAGTGAACATATTCTTTTTGAATAGTGCTTAAATTATGAATGGGTTGCATAAATGAGGTATCAGGAAAGAAATAGAATGGAAAGCAGGCATGCTCCCATCTGAGCAGTGCAGAATAGTGTGGTGTGTGTATGTGTTATTTAAAAAATATCATGTAGCAAGAACAGACATCATCACATATGAAGCAGAATGGCATTTAGACTTGATAATTCATCCCCTAAAATGTAAATTAGTGAATTGCCATTTTGAAGTCTAAAATGCACATTTGTGCTATTTTCTCTTCCTTGCTTGCCTTCCTGGAAAGGGCAGGCTTTCTTCATGTACAATAAACCTCTCATCTACTATTTCCACACACTCATTTCTGTTATTTTTGTTTTATATTTTTGTTTAATTATTAGATTTGCCTTCTTCATTTTCTTATCCCCATGACTGTTATCTTATCATCTCTCTTCCTATGTCTTAGAGTTTCTATTAGTGTGAAGAGACAACATGACCATGGTAACTCTAACAATGGAAAACATCAAAGTGTGGCTTGCTTACAGTTCAGAGGTTTAGTTCATTATCATCATGGAAGGACATGGCAGCATGCAGGAAGACGTAGCCCTGGAGAAGGAGCTAAGAGTTCTACCTCTTGATCTCCAGGAAGCAGAAAGAGACTGTGTGTCACACTGAGCATAATTTGAGAAAAGGAGACCTCAAAGCCTGCTCCCATAAGACATGCTTCCTCCAATAAGGCCACAACTCCCAATAATACCACTCCATATAGGCCAAGTATTCAAATACATTAGTTCATGGGGGCCAAACCTATTCAAACCACTACACCTTGTATCATGGCTTTGATAATTTATCATGGAAGTTTACTGTAAGTCATCATTTCCTGTGTCCTTGTGATGAATCTCAATTCCTTTGAGGAAATGTGATGGGAGATGTCCTTCCGTATATATGTTTCTCTTATTGGTTGATGAATAAATCACTCTTTGGCCAGTATCCAGAAAGAAAGTATAGGTAGGAGGAGGAGAATTCTGGTGAGAGGAGGCTGAGAGAGGCTGCAGAGATGCCATGTAGTCATGGAAGTAATAACAGGTCTGAATCCTTTTCCATTAAGATAAGACCACATGAAAACACATGGATTAGTAGTTATAGGTTAATAATTAAGAGAGAACTAGCCAGTAAAAAGCCATAGCCATTGACCAACAGTTTTATAATTAATATATTGTCTGTGTTTTTATTTGGGGGTGAATCGGCTGCAGGATCAGGCAGAACAGAAGCCTCCATTTTCAGAAATGATCTGTGCTTTCTGACTCCTTTGTATGTGTACATTATAATTCTCTTGACTATTTTATTGTTGAGTTGAAATCCTTGTTATTTCCAATTCTATTGCTAATGATATTCTCTGAAGTTTTTACATTCCATGTGGTGCCCAGCTAGATTTGATGGAGGCTTAATACAGAGATTGTAGACCTTTGGACTTGTGTGTGGTAAAGGACCAGTGCTTCAGTTACCAACAAACACTCAAAGTTCATTGGCAGTAGATAAAGTGTCACAAAACCCTGCACTAATTACCCATGACATTGATCATTTAATATGTGCACTCTTTAATTAAGCCACAGAGAAAAAAAGAAAACAGATTATGCCCTTTTAATGTATACTTATCTAACTCAGGAATCTGGTTACACATCTTGCAAAAATGCAAATGAATACATTATATGGGGCTGGGGTTGTAGCTCAGTTAGTAGCACATTTGTCTGCTGTACATGAAGCACTGGAGTACTTCTTCAGCACTGTAGCTAGGGTGGTGCACCCCTGTAATCTCAGCATTCTGGGTTGGAAACATAAGGCTTAGAAGTTCAACTTCAACCTTTACTATAAAGTGAATTCAAGGCAAACTAGGCTATCCATGAGATGCTATCTCAATGAAACAACATGATGATAATAAGAGAAATGGAGATGATGAAAATTTATGGAAGTTCCAAGGAGGTTTTCACAGGCAGTATAGGTTTTATGGAGTGTCAGTAATTGATTAATTAATAAATTCTTTTTTTCCCCTCTATTGACTTTCTAAGTTGAATTCCTGATCTGAGTCTGCCACTGAGTTAACCACAAGTATATCTAAATTATAGTTACATTGTTACAATTAAGCTTTAATTGCATGATAGTCAAGCAATATGTACATCAATAAGTTTCTTGTTCCTTTGAAACTTACCAATCTGTAATGTGATATTGAACCCAGTAACTACATAACTTAATTTGAGGTCAAAGCCAGCTAAGCCATGCTGTTAATCATGTGGGTGGTGTTTAGAAGCGTTTACTAAATGTTGATAATATAGTTGTCGTTGTCATTATCATTGTTTCTGGACTTTCTGTGGATATACTGATTTCTTTAAATGTTGTATCAGTAGGCCACATCATTTTTAAGTTTAAAACTAAAATTTAAAATCATCTGATTATTGTCACTCTTTGGTAGTGACAACTATACTGATATTCTCAGCTAGGCATATACAAGTTCTATTACATATGGAGGGTATTGCTATGATATTAATGAAGATTAATCAAAATAAAGGAAGCAAATGATATTATTTTGAATTTTATATAACCAAAGAGTTAACTTCCATTACTTGGGTTTCTACAGCCTCTAAGGCAAGGAAGAAGCAGCAGACTTTTACAGGTATGACCTGAGAGTGGGATTAAAGCATTCAAACTGACTGCTTGGAGCAGCAAATTTGACTTTCCCTGGTTAAGAGTAAATTAATTAGAAGTAGGCACAAAAAATATGCCTACAGACAATCAAGTTCTGACTATTTGAGCCAATTGTTATAGGGTTATTGTTTTGTTTTCAGGATTGTTACTTGACATCTCAGTCTAGTTTATAGCATGATGGTTTCCTGGGCTTGCAATAGACAATTGGTTGGGTTTTGAGGCACATTCTATATCCTGGGAGTCAAGTTATACCTTTAGACATGGTCAAACTACTGTCCATTCACACAGTTCTCTATGGGCTTCAGATCTGGAGCTAGAGATCTCAGGAAATTGGAGACCTAGATCATACTGGTAGAGCTCACTGTGCCTTGCTATGTTAAGGCTAACACAGTCATAGATATCATTAAGAGCTTTTAAGATTTGTATAACTGGGAAGTTAATATACAAACACACCTTAAACTGCTTGGCCCATATGACTATTATATGATTAAAACAGAAAACTCAAGGACATAATTTGCAGAATCTGTAAAACTATGGCAGCTAGAGTGACATCAGCATTTTGAACCAATATATATGCTACCTTCATTTAAATCATTGTATTCTCTCTAGTACATTTTCACGAAATGACAAACTATATTTTCTTAAAAAAATGTAGATTCTCAAGCCTTTTCTTATTTCCTGCTCTGTGGTCTTTAATTGTATTACAGTAGGGGAGGTTCCCCTCTATGCTCATCATATGAGCTTGGTGCATGAAACCAAATTCTCTGTTTACACTGAAGACATACTTTGGGTGAGCAAAGATGTTAAACATGTTTAGACAACTTCGTCTCGCCTCTCATTTCTGTGATTGTCTTGAGAATTGTTTGTCACAACAGATCTTGTCTGTTTAGCCTAGTGGTTCTCTGTCTTCCTAATGCTGCAACCCTTTAATACAGTTCCTCATGTTGTAGTGACCCTTGTCCACAACCATAAAACCATTTGTGTCATTACTTACTTCATGACTATAATTTTTCTACTATTATGAATTGTAATGTAAATATATAATGTGTAAGATATCTGATATTTGACCCCTGTGAAAGGGGCATTCAACCCCTACAGGGTTGTAACCTATAAGTTGAGAATCAGGGCTTTAGCCTAAGACCAGGAACAAGTTATGTGAAATTGTCACTAAGTATGACAGAACCTAGGCTAGTATTATAGAATACTCAACTGCTGATCTTATCTGGAAGAAATATAAAGCAATTTTATCAGTCAATAGGTTCAGGGAATAGTTAACTATGAGACATTATTGTAATGATAATAGGTGATAGAGAATAAAAATAGATTAAATCTTTCACCAACAACTTCATCATCACAGGATTAAAAATGAGTTGCTCATCTTTGTAACTAGGAGGGAATACTGGGAAGCTGAGACAAATAGTAATAGTGTTTGGGGGAGGCAACAGTGACTGAGAAAGTCAGGGCTCCACATTAAGAATGTGGTTGTTAACACTGGCACATAGTAAAAGGGATTATATTTAAAGAGATTGAAGGAAGCATGAAAAGAGTGAGTTCCATGCCATTGGTGTGACTATAATGAGTGAAAGAGTTATTTTTCCCCCCAGAGCAAATATTTCCTAAAAACATGCAGGAATCTGTACAAAGAAGTAAAAAAAGAAAATATTCAGGACTAGTAATAATCAGAAAAATATACACCTTTCAAAAGAACTCATAATTTAATGGAAAAAATTCAACTATTTGAAGCACGCTGGTGGTTAAAGATTTAATATTTACAACTACTCAAGCCAGGTCTTTAGAAATGCTGTACATTTTTGAATCAATTCCCCAGTTCTGGCACGAGACTGAAATTTAATTCCATACATCTCCTGGTGATTTTGTTTAGAACACAGGCCTGCGAAGTGAATTTTGTCAGTGTGAGCAGAAAAACCTTCCTATGTTCCCGGCAGTCACAAATAGGTATAGCTCCTGAATGTCAGACACGTCAGGATATATGCAGACAGATACATTAGTCTCTTGGCAAGGCAGAACCCTGAAATGTTTTCTGTATCAGTCAAAGTATACAGTATTATTACCAATTTTCTTCACTCGCCAGCCATCTATAGATTTCAGGAGGTAACCCTATTGCACCAGTGGGTGGGCCTGCCCATACTCTGACAAATCCTAATTTACTGTGTTTCTTTCAACCATAACTTCTGTGTAGCAAAGCAACAGACTTACAGGATTCACTCCACTGTCAGCAGAATACAGGGCTCACAACAAAATAAAACGATTCTCTTAATTACACTTCTGCTTCGAAAAGGAATATGAAAGTGAGAAAAGTTAGGCTGCTGAGAGACTTCTGTGGGTAAACACACTTGCCAAGAAAGCCGAGTAAACACAGACATGAGTTCAGTTCCTGGAACCTTATGAAACTAGAAGGAGAGAAGCAACTCAAAAAAGTCATCCTCTGACCCCCCATTCAAAGCCACACATCTGTGTAAATGCATCATTGCACTTCCTCATACATACAAAATAATAATTAAATATTTTTAAAAGTCAGAAACCGTGAAGGTGAAACACCACAAAGATGAACTGTGAGCAGTTACAGAAAGCAGAAACACAATGGCCCAAAACTCAGATACGCCCAAGGCTTCTATCTCATCTCCCAATAGTGGGGCCTCTTTAGCCCCATTATTTTCCTATTTTTCTCATTTATGTTTTCTGGAAAGAACTATATAAAACAGATCTATGCAACAGTTTTAGTGACTGGCCAGAAAATAATGTGTTTCACCTCCATTCAGGACAATTTGAGCTTTAAGACAAATTACTGTTTTAAAACACAGAGAATGAAGCTAAATTAGCTGAACTACAAGTAACCTTGACGAACTGTGGGACAGCATGCTCCAGGTGACACATGGAGGGCAGAACAGACTTTCCCTGAGCGGGCCACCCACAGAGTCCACCCTGACTGAGTAGCCCTCATGGCTGTTGAGCTCACTGCTGTGACTTCTCAGAAAGTGTTGATAAAGCAGGTAAAACTTGTGCCTTAAACATAGCAGTTTTAAGCCAAGACATCTAGATAATTGTATTGAAACACCCTCCCCTGGCATTGATTGGGTAATCCGTCATTTTATGGAGAAGAGTGTTGTCAGCCATGACAGAATGACAGAATTACAAGGTCCCTGTAACATCCAGGCATGCAATGGCCATCAGGTCATTTATTTCTATCCCACATGGGTAAGAAATTACTGATGACTGATACCCATTATTTGGTGAGACTATGTTATACTAATTTCATTTTCTTTTCCATTCCACATCCACCCACTGATTATTTTTCTTAATGGGAATATATATTTCAGGAACACCAAACAATATATCTGTTCCTATATTTACAACATTTGCAAACTTTTGAAAGATTAAAAAAAACACATAAAGGACAAAATAATGGTTCATAGATCCCCAAACAAATTATTTTTGGTTTTTAAAAAACATAAATGATTCCTTTAAAACTCAGAAGTGCACAAATACAAGGTATAAATCTCTTACCTTTCTGGAAACTAACTATTATTGGTGATATCTCATAAGCATATATGCATACATATGTATATATATATTTAATAATTCTCTTTATGCACCATGCCATGACAAACATAACTGTATATGTGAATTATTTGTTCAAGTTATAGAACTTGCTTTCATGTATGCAAGGTATTTAAAATTTTTACATTAGTTTATTTATTAAAGGAGGGTTGGGAGTGCCACAGTGCTCCTGTGGAGGCAAGAAGACAGCTGGGAAGACTTGGTTCTGTCCTACCACGGGGATCCTGAGGATCAAACCCTAGTCACCAGGTTTGGCAGCATGCTCCTTCATCCACTGCGCCATCCCACCATCCTTCATATAGTTTAAAAGCAATGAATAATCAACACATAGCCTCTCACTGTATAGTTTACCCCATTGACATTCACTTATTTTCCTGATATTACGCTACATAAATATTTACATTGTCATTATTTCTATTATCAAGTTAAATATCCTTATTCATGTATTTTTTGATAGTTTGTAAAACACGTTGCAATTATTCTACTTGCTGTAGAACTGTGAACAGAAAGATGTAAGTATTAAATTTCCCAACAGTATTTTTTATATAATTTTTTTAAATTTAAATTTGAAACAAGCTTGTTTTACATATCAATCTCAGTTCCCACACCCTCCTGTCCTCCACTATTCCCCCCAACCAACCCCCATCCTATCACCTTTCTGCTCCCCAGGGAGGGTGAGGCCTTTCATGGGAATCTTTAAAGTCTCTCATATCATTTAGAGCAGGGCCCAGGCCCTCCCCCATGTGTCTAGGCTGAGGGAGTCTCCATCCATGTGGAATGGGCCCCCAAAGTTCATTCGTATACTAGGGATAAATACTGATCCACTACCAGAGGCCCCATAGACTGCCTAGTCATCCCAACTAACCACATTCAGGGAATCTGGGTTGGTCCTATGCTGGTTTCCCAGCTATCAGACTGGAGTCCATGAGCTCCTCCTTGTTCAGGTCAGCAGTTTCCAGGCATTTCCCCAGCCTGGTCTTGACCCCTTTGCTCATCACTCCTCCCTGTCTACAATTGGATTCCAAGAGTTCTGCTCAGTGTTTAGCTGTGGGTGTCTGCTTCTGCTTCCATCAGCTATAGGTGAAGGCTTTAGGATGGCATATAAGGTAGTCATCAATCTCATTATCAGGGAAGATCATTTAATGTAGCCTCTCCACTATTGCATAGATTGTTAGTTGGGGTATCCTTGTAGCTTTCTGGACATTTCCCTGTTGCCAGAATTTTCTTGAAACCTATAATGTCTCCCTCTATTATGGCATCTCTTTTCTTCCTCTCCTCTATCCTTTCCCTGACTCAATCTTCTTGCTCTGTCATGCCTACCTCTTCCCTCCTCTTCCTCCTTATTATTCTCCTCTATGCTCGGGCTTCCAATTTGCTTGGGAGATCTTGTTCCTTTCCCCTTCTCCAGGGGACCATGCATGTCTTTCTTAGGGTCCTCCATGTTTTCTAGCTTTTCTGGTGGTGTGAATTGTAGGCTGGTAATTTTTTGCTCTATGTCTAAAATCCATATATGAGTGAGTTCATACCATGTTTGTGACTGGGTTACCTCACTCAAGATGGTTTCTTATAGTTCCATCAATTTGCCTGTGAATTTCAAGATTCCATTGTTTTTTTTCCACTGAGTAGTACTCCATTGTGTAAATGTACCACATTTTCTCCATCCATTCTTCAGTTGACGTGCATTTAGATTGCTTCCAGGTTTTGGTTTTTACAAATAATGCTGCTATGAACATATCCCAGCACAATTCTTCACAGACCTTGAAAGAACAATCCTCAACTTTATATGGAAAAACAAAAGACCCAGGATTCCCAAAGCAACCCTGACTTCAACTCTATTATAGAGCTATAGTCCTGAAAACAGCTTGGTATTGGTGCAAAAATAGACAGGAAGACCAATGGAATCAAATTGAAAACCCTGATATTAACTCACACACCTAATAATATCTGATTTTTGACAAAGAAACTAAAATTTTACAATGGAAAAAAGAAAGCTTCTTCAACAAATGGTGCTGGCATACCTGGATATTGATCTGTAGAAGACTGCAGATGGATCCATACCTATCACCATGCACAAAACATAAGTCCAAATGGATCATAAGACCTCAACAGAAATCCAGCCACACTGAACCTTTTAGAAGAGAAATGGGAGGGACTCTTGAGCAAATTGGTACAGGAAATTGCTTCCTGAACATAACACCAGTAGCACAGATACTAAAATCAACAATTAATCAATGGGAACTCCTGAAATTGAAAAGCTTATCTAAGACAAAGGACACTCTTAGGCATATACCCAAAAGATGAACTTTCATACAACAAAGACATCCATCCCAACAGTATTACCAGTTAGGGTAGCTTAGATGCCCACTAACTCTACAGATTTCTTCTTTAAAAATTTATAAAATTTTGACAATTTTAAACAATGTGTGTGTGTGTGTGTGTGTGTGTGTGTGTGTGTAATCAAGTAGGGAAAATAACATGAAACTGGGATAGATCAAAGGAGTTGCAGGAAGAAAAGAAAGAATAGAAATGGTGTAATTACATAACACTTTCAAAAATAATAAATTATTATAAAAAGGCAGGGAACAATCCAAATTTGCTTTGAATTTCTTTGATAGCAATTATATTGTAGCACATACCATCAGTTGTATTTTGGATTTGGATTTACATTAATTCTAAGGTCATATATGCCTTTGTACTTTTCTTCAAGGTATTTTTATTTGGTAGGAAACCATGGGAGGGAACCGGGAGGAGGGAGGATGACCTGCAAAGTCACTCCAATTCCAGGCACATTTTGAAAGCAACTGTGCTACATGGGAAATGCAGGGTGGGAGTGGGAGAAAATGTAGGCAAGCCAGTGATTTTCCCACTAGGAAAAGTCAATGTGTGTTTCCTCTCTTAAAAGAACTGGATATAGAAAAGTCTGTATTTTCTTTAAAACAAAATGACTTTGAATCTGTCATGACCTCTTTTAATAATCACATTAGTCTGTGACCCCTTCCAAGGACAGTTGTCACTTACTCTCTCATTGCTAGCAGGCTTGCCTTGTGATTACACAGCCACACCCTGAAATGTCTGACAGAGCTGTGAAAACCTGATTTCCAGAGTGATCTCATGGTGGACTGTGGGCACAGCATAACCTCAATGTCAACTAAACACTTTTGTGGAAAGATGCTGCGATCCAGGGGAGTTTCTTCCATATATGTTTAATTTAACCTAAACTAAGACACAGTAATAATTTAGTCAAGACATTGTGGACCTGCTTTGAATTCTTAGTACATCAAGAGAGTGGGGATGTGTCAGAAGAAAGCAAGAAACACCTGAAATTCCACCATCCACAATTAACTTTCTTAGCTTTGGGTGACATGGGAGTCAGAAAGTTGGGTAGATAAATGTGTGAGCGTGTGTGTGTGTGTGTGTGTGTGTGTGTGTGTGTGTGTGTGTGTGCGTATGTATGTATATCTGAATAATGCTATTGTATGCAGTTAAGAAATGGAGCCAAAAGGAATTCTGAGTGCTTGTAACAAAACAAGATTCTTGTGACATTAGTTTCTTCAACAAACACGAACATTTCTTGGAATGTGCTTCTATGCCCCTCCCATGTTTAGTGGATAAGGATGAGTTTACTTTAGATTATTCATTATGACAGATTATTGTTATTTTTTATATGCCTTTATGGAAAAACATGGGGACTTTTTTAATTTTGCTCTGTTTTTTTGTCATGTGTGGCTTGACTTTGTGATTGAAAGCTCACCCGTGGAGGATAAATTGATGCTCTGAATCAAGTTGGCTATTGTGTGAGATTTTAGCCTGCTTCAGTTTTAGGCTCCAACCACCTCAAGAGAAGTAAACATGTATGAAATATGTAGGAAGACTAGTAATGTTTACACTTTTATTTTACAAAGATTTGAATTTTACTTCATCTTAAGAGCAACAACAACAACAATAATGGAATTTCTTTCTCATTTTCTGATGAAAGTAAATTCAGTACAAGAACCACAAGGTCCTAATGGTCCTTCCAGTTATAAAGACCTTCAAAAATTTTAAACGCATATCATTATCCTTCTACAACACCTGCATTAGTAACTCAGTGTCTCAGCCTGTGTGGTGAAGACAAACAAATGCAAATCCTTACACCACATCACTGACTCCTTCCCACACTCCCCACTTCTGTTGTTACTTTCTTATTATCACGATGTGGATTGTTATGACATTTAAATCTTATTTTGATGCTACAAATAGACTCACAATCACAGCTCTTTATCTCAATTCTATACCCAAATATAATCACTTTTAAAGTTTGGGAGATTTCTCAGAAATTCTACTGCGTGGCACTCCTATCATACTGACTATGATAGCTATGCCTCTTGTTCTTCAAGCTATTCCTCTTAATGAAGTTTCTAAGTTTTAAATGGAAGCCTCTTTCCATTTAAGGCTCTATCATGCTGTCTCTGATGTGATGTACTGTTCCTTTCTAATACTTTCTGAGCTCAATCACCACTCCTCTGGGGACATTGCCCCCTGCCCTAATAAAGCCAATCTTTGGACTGGTAACAAAGAATAGATTTTATTGCTTCTAATAGACACATTTGTGGAAGAGATAGCAGCAGTGGCTTTTCTTTTATCAAGGCTTACTGGTGTGATGGGAGATGTCATTTTGTAAATATGTTTCTCTTATTGTTTAATGAATAAAGCACTGTTGGCATATAGGAAGGCAAGATAGGTGAGACTAGGAAACAAGGAGGATTCTGGGAGATGTAGTAAAGGAGAGCCAAGATGTAGGGACTTGAGAAGGTCGGATCCTCTCTCTGGTAAGATAAGACCATGTAGAAATACTTAGACTGAAAAAACTGAGTTAATATTTAAGACAGAATTAACCAAGAAGAAATGCTAGTAACAGGCCAACAGCTTTATATCTAATATAGTGTCTCTGTGTGTTATTTGGAGTTGACGAAGCTGTGGGACCAGGCTGTTATGAAAACTGCTTGTAACACTGGAGTATTTCAGGTGTGCAGGTTTGCTTTTTATATTTAAAGAAAAACTTGCTCACTGTGACAGTCCTGAGGGAAATTTGTTTCATTAGTTAAAGTATTGATGCTGATTTAATATCTTCTGGTGTGTATAAACTGCTGGTTTTGGAGTCCAAGGTGACAATAATGATCTACTTTATCTGACTCACTTTTCTGTACCTAAAGTCCAAATGGATCTTGATCTTTCTTCATATTTGAAGTTCAATAGTTTGGCTCAATAATGGCTGACACTGGAATTATTCTTTTTTTTTTTTTTCTCCAGATACCTGTCTCCTTCCAATCACATAACATAGTTTTATTTATTTCATAAATGCGTTCCTCATTTGTTCTTTCAGGATGTTAACTGGGTAGCTTGCTTTGTCTTCCATTTTCATTATCTTAAGAACATTATAGTGTATTCTTATTTATACTGTAAATTTTCTTCCAGCTAATTGCCATGTATCATACTGTCTTAGTTGGCCTTAATCAGACTTAGACTTAATCAGACTTTTACTTCCTACAAGGGACTTTCTCATTTAAAACAAAATCTTTTAAAAGGTAATAAGGACTGTAAATATGGAAAGAAATATATTGTCATCTTGAAAATATATTACCATAACTAAAAGTAAATCATAATAGAGCACCAGTGAATATGTAAATCCCTATCGTTGAAGACACCATGTATTCCAAAGGATGCAGAGAACCCAGACTGGATCTGACATGAGAGCCTCCTCCCTGAGGACTAGGTTTCGGGGAGCCAGAAGATAATGTGCAAGTTTCCAAAGGAGGGAAGCAACCAAGAGTTGCAGCTATGATGTCTGTGAACCACAATAATGACCAGCATATCATGGTAATCCTAAAGGTGAAATAATGCCATGCATATCTTGGTAGCAACCAACACCTCTCTAGTTGGGGTGAAGGCCTGCTCAACAAGTGGAAAATCATACCTGGTCCTTTCCAACTATCCAGGGCTAGTAAAGTATGGATCTTGGAGGATAACATACAGCTGCCACATTACAAAACCAGCATGATCCCTAACTACATTCATAAATACTTATCCTCATACCTATAGGTAAGTAAAGTACCTGCCCTTCGCCAAGAAAACACCCTTTTGCTACCGACAAAGGCCATTACAGAAACTACAAAAGATCAAAATGCAGGGTGTGGAGTCCAGCCACAACTGCTACATCTACTACATGATTTCTGCACCTAATGCTCAGGGATCACTGTGGAAGAGGAGGCAGAGATTTTAAAAGACAGAGAAAGAGAGCGTTTGCTGTGAGACTGTGTCTTCTATGAGACTGTGTCTTCCTGAAATGTCAGTGAGGCTACACTATGATGTCACCAACATGAACTAAACTAGGATAACAACAATACACTGATGGGGGAAATCCCCACGAGGCTACAACACTAGACAAAGAGCTACAGGCAACTAAAATAAATAAATAAATAAATAAATAAATAAACAAATAAATAAATAAATAAATAAAATGAGAGTGGGAGAAATAATCTTCCCCAAGGGAGAAGACACCAGTTAGTCACTCAATATCAAATGGTCATACCTGAGAACATATATGCAAAAATAGTCTAGATACTGAACAACTTGTATTTTTATATTTAGGAACACACACACACACACACACACACACAGAGAGAGAGAGAGAGAGAGAGAGAGAGAGAGAGAGAGAGATTTGTAGCAACAATTAAAGAAAAAGACTCCATGAATTTGACTAAGAGTGGGTGAAGGTTGTATAGGAGTATAGAAAGTAAAGTGAGAAAATTATATAATTATATTAACAAAAACTTTTAAATTGCATTACAAAAGAAAAATGGGATTTATCCTCAGAGTCATGAAAAGTCTGAAACTTTCTGAATTATGTCACCATTCAGGGTATCTGCTTAAAGGTGGAATGTAGAACTATGGATGAAAATATGAATACTTAAGTGAATATTTATTCCATTATTATAAGCCAAATGTGAGAACACTGATTTAGACAGTTGATAATAGAAAATAAGAAAAGGAAATAAGTTAGATTAGTGAAAGTAAAACCATACCAGACCACTCTCTGAGCTCCCATATGTTTTTATGTGGTGTGTAGAAGTTTCAGCTTAATAAGAATTCACTCAAATTTCCCAAATTCAAACACAGAGTCTACCATCTGGGGCATTTCTTTGGAAACATCTGGATAATAACTCAGTATTGTATCTCCCATGTAAATGTCTAGAATAGTATATATACAATCTTGGAGTAGAATTTTAATCAAGATCAAGAGAGTAAGTATAAAATTTCCAGAAATATTCAGGGTTATGAAGCTATATAACTATAAATCTTATTTTTCATTTTAATATACTTACTCTCCATATATATATACATATATATGTATTATTCTAGATGCACATTGATGCTATCACTATTTTTATATATCTATATACCTATATATCTATGAATGTACATATATATGTAGGTGGGTGATAAATATATAAGAGAGAGAGAGAGAGGAGATGGATATCATTGTGTGTATTTAGAACAACTGTAGTTCTTCATTTGGTGGTATTTCTTGTATTCTTGTTAACTGAATGTTTGTTTAAGTCAGGGGTTATAGAGTATCTAACAAAAAACCCAGAACCGGGTATGGCAAACATCTCTTGGAGCTGTTGGTCAGGAGAGTCCAAGAGACTCCCTAAACGATATAGGCTGCTGCCATTGCCCTTCCTTGCCTTCCAAAACTTGTAGGTAAGACTATTGCTGAAATACAAAGACTTTGTATCTCATACAAAGAACTTTGAGGAATCAAGTTGTGACTTGGAAATCCCATCCCTGAGCTAGCTCTTATAGTACCTGGCAATGCTATGCAAGCTGCCAAGAGAGAAAAGCAAATAGTCCTACACAACTGTAAAGCCTGCCAGCAATGAACCAGCATGGCATGATACACTCAGGGGTACAATAAAGGCATTTAGCTCTTTGGGACAACTAAGAGCCATGAAATCAGACCTATAGGCCACTCTATAGGAATTAATTCACTCCTGGTACTGTAAATCTGGCCTACTGCCTGTGGCAGGTGAGGCCATGGAGCCTACAGGAAATCCTACTACTGCCATTCACCTTAACCAGAACAAATCACAATTGTGCTCTAAATACCTATTCTCACAGCTAAAGATAAAGTACTCCTCATTCCTATCAAACAAGAAGGACAGAGATGATAAGAGAAATCCACAACTAGTCAAAATTCATAGAACAATTGACCCTAGGGTTTCAATCTTCAGCTGATATATCTACAATGCAACTCCGACACCTAATGTCCAGGGAACATGATGGAATGGGTGAAAGAAAGCATAACATCTAGAGGAGAAGGAATCTGCTATGAGACAATACACTGTATATACAAGAGAACAGCACACATTGAATTCTAAACAAGACTTGTATAATGACAAAATTATCTGATGAGCCAATATGGACAAGAGATGTCTCACAAGGCCCCATCCATAGATGAAGTGCTACAGGCAATTAATGGTTACTAAGAAAGGAAGAATCAACCTTCACTGTATTTATCAGTTACAAGCACTTTGATTGGTTATTCCATCCCAAGTGGTCAGCCATAAATACATAAATAGGTAATATGAAATGGATTCATCAGGTTGTATTCATACATTTATTAGTGTGCATATATACATGTATATACATATTTACCAGGTTGTATTAATATATTTAATTTGTGATTATAAACATGTATATACATGTGACAATAATAATGAGGTTGTGAATTTGAGAGGATTGGGGACATAGGAGTTTGAATGGGACAAAGGTATGGTAGAAATAACATAACAAAAAATGAATTTTAAAAATTTAACTCCATACATTCATTCATTTACTGTCATAATTGTAGTTTTGTTAAATTATATATATATATATATATATATATATATATATATATATATATATATTCAATGCTTTGATATGGGAACAGAGTTCAGCCTTTACTATGTATCTCCTGCTTGAATCTCCATCTTGTTCGACTGTTACACCAGATACTGTATCTCTAGCCAACTTACAAGGTGCTGTTCAGTCTTCCTGGATCTAAGCAAGAGAGGGAGAGAACTATTGCATGCCCTAAAGTGAAGCAATAACTAATTTTTGTCATGAAGTTTAGATGAGGGTCAAAAGAGATCAGACATCAAAGCCTCCAACCTAATGCTGACCACAGCCCTCATAGCATGCAGCTCTCTGCCATGGCTTCAAAGCCCAAAATAGCTTGTTTGTATATTTCCTTCTGAAACATTCTTACACAAGTATGGGGAAAGAAAATATCAGTGAAGTCTTGGTTTGGTGGTTTTCACAGCACCTAACAGAG
The DNA here is from genome assembly GCF_943737965.1 of Phodopus roborovskii. NCBI lineage: Eukaryota > Metazoa > Chordata > Mammalia > Rodentia > Cricetidae > Phodopus > Phodopus roborovskii. The sequence goes on along the minus strand of NW_026125391.1, from coordinate 25,124,291 downwards.
AGGAGGGTGAATTTTCAACTTTAAAGGGTTTCACATCCATGGTTTGAGGACTGCCATGACAGCAGAAATCATGTGTTTAAATGTTCTTATTTCAAAAGAGGAGAAAGGAAGGAAGGAAGGAAGGAAGGAAGGAAGGAAGGAAGGAAGGAAGGAAGGAAGAAGGAGAAGGAGGAGGAGAAGAAGAAGAAAGAAGAAAGAAGAAGAAGAAGAAGAAGAAGAAGAAGAAGAAGAAGAAGAAGAAGAAGAAGAAGAAGAAGAAGAAACGCTTTTGGAGAGCAGGCAATAAAGAGGCAGAAGTAGAAAATCTCCCTGTATTTTAGAAGTAAGTTGTTGACAGAAAGCTAGTGAAGGACATAGCAGGAAGATGAAGGTGGGAGAATCCTCAGCACTATAGAAAAGGAGAGCTTGGCAGGATTCTTTCCTGTTTTTCTCTCTTCTCTTTATCCCTCCTTTTGTGCCTCCTTCTATAAATACATGTTCATAACCCACCATGTACCATGCTAGAGTAGCCATTAGATACCCAGCTGGATGAAGATTGGAGAAAGGCTTTGTTCTTCTATGGCTTCATCTGTGTGGAGAAAAGGCACTTATCATTATATAACAAGGTGTGATAGTAATTCTTACAAATAAAAATGAAACTAAAGAGCCCAAAGTATTTCAAATCTTAGAAGGAGTGCTGAGGGTCAGAACTCTCCATGTGTCATTTGAGCACAGTGTTAAATAAAGGGAGGGAGTCAAGAAAACACAATAAGCATGTGTTTTGTTTGTTTGGTTAGTTGGTTAATGGTCTTCCGAGACAAGGTTTGACAGGGTTTTTCTATGTAGCTTTGTCAGTCCCTGAACTTACTCCAGAGTATAGACTGGCCTCGAACTAACAGATACCCACCTGCCTCTGCCTCCTGAGTGCTGGGATTAAAGACGTGAGCCACCACTGCCTGGCATAGTTATGAAAAACTGTCTCTGAGGCACTGCCAAAGCCAAGTCCCTGGGGTGAGTGTATATCACATGGTAAAAGAATCAAGGATTGTATCTCTAGGGGCTGCTGCTCTTGCAGGAGATGATTGATAAGGGAAGGGTGATGGGTTCAGTAGTCTTTAAGTTTGGGAGGAGTAGATGGGGGGCTGGGGAAGGGGGGAGGAGGGATGGTAGGAAAAACTATGATTGGAATGTAAAATGAAATTAAAATAAATAAACAACAAATAAAGAAAGAAGAAAAAAATAAAGAATCAAGAAAGCTGTTCTAGCATTCATGAACTCGGGTTGAGAAGAGGTGGACAGAGAGAATAGATTGTATAGACTGGCATAGACTTATATCTTATTGTAAGTATGATAGAAAGCTGATAAAGATGTTCTGAGTGCAAAACATCTGACATCTTCTATGGCTAACCATGTTGCCTGGCCATCATTGGACTCAAATGACAGAGTTAAGAGCTCCTAACCCTTAGGTGTTTGTTAAATTACTTTCCTTACATCTAAGCTTCTTCATGTGTGGAAAGGTATGTTGTGGAGGATGTACAAAAATCCTGGCAATGCTCCCAGAACAATATTTGGGACAGAGAGTGTTCCACAAGTATAATTTAGTGGTTTTGTTATTGGCCTTGATACATTATCACCACAGTTATCAAGGAAACCTGCTGGAAGCCCCAGGAGAAGAGAACACTTGTATTCAAAGACGACAGAATTTAAAGAATGGGAAGACTGGGGCAGAGGTGGATTGTAAGAATTAAACTGGGATGTGAATGAGGAACAGAGGCCCATGGGGAGGGCAGCAAATGCAGTCTGTGTGGGAGGGGATAAGTAGGAAAATGTATAATGGTGTATATGTAGGAATGCCATCAAGGAGCACATGACTGACTTTGCATGCTAATTTTAAAAATTAGTTTTAAAAAATACTCTTTATTGAAATAATCACTTTAAAAACAGATGAGGGCAATGGTCAAATTAAAACTTTGCTTTTTAAAAACTACATTGGGATGTTTCCCTTCTAATTTTACTTTTATTACTTTTGCTTTCCTTCTCGTGTTCTCCATTAATAAACCATAACAGTGCAAAAACCAAGTGGGGTAATAGGTGGTCTTTGACACCACTTCTATAACACATTTAGTAGTCATGTCTAATTTACTGCAAGAAGTGTTAAAAACAGGAATATGTGTGAAGCAATTAAGCAAAAATATGTGATTACTTACTCTCATGTGGTCTGGAAGTTAGAGTATTGGATGCCAGCTTATTTAGATCTGTTTTGCTCACTTTATTCATTAAACTTTTTACCAAGACAAATTTGATGGCATGCAGTCACTGTCAAAGACTCATAAGCATGGAAGTGTCTTTATAGTCACTATCAACACCAGCTCTATTTACTGCATTTTACTTTAAATTCTGCTGTTTATTTTATATTTAAATCTGTAGATGAGCCAAAAGTAATAAATTTAGAGAACACATAGTAACAATGAATAATTTAGTAGGCTGAAAGCTTCTTCTCATTTTCATATGAATGCCAGTTAGGAAAAACTGCAATTTCTTTTAGCAGTGCTGTACATTATTGTGATACTGTCTAGAGCCAAGCTGGGCCCTTAGGTTGATCAGAGACATTTTGTACAAAATTAAAATAGTGTTTAAGTAATTTCAAACGTGATCATCATGCTTTTAAAAATTCAGACTTGATAGCAGGCTCAAAGTCATATTGAAGAACAAGGCACAAAGAGAGGAAGAATTTAGCAGACTGACATCCCACAAACAGCTTATAACCGGCTGAAAAAATGTTTTCCTGTCCTGAGTCCCCTGAATAGTCTGTCCATCTGTCACCATCACACAGCCATTGCAGGTGACTGTTCAAAAAGTCAGAGATGTTCTCAGCCCGAGAAGCCTAGTGCTGGCCTCAGAGACAGCAGCTGTAAATAGGAGCCACCTAGGAGAATAAAGCCTGAACATATCTGTATGCAGACCAGGGTGTGTGTTTTTCATTATGTTGTTATGGCATTATGCTTATCAAAGTATATTTACCATTTTTCTTTTAATTTATGCATAAGAAAATCAGAAACACAAGTCCAATTATATATGAATATACTGATGTCTATCTAGGCCCCAGTGGACCTTTTTTTGGGAGATGTGCTCGTGCATCTGTGAGTGGTTGGAAAAGCCCAGTGACTAGTGACTAGTTAAAATGCTGCTCGTTCATTCCAACACCTGAAAGATACTCTTTGTTGAAATTCACCTGGATATTGTTTATGAGAGAGAACCAAAGGCAATGAAATATTTGCATGTGTGGAAATATGTGTGTGTGTGTATATGAAGCAGATGATGATCATATATATATATATATATATATTGCATATTTATTGATATGTGCAATAAAAAAAGATGAAGAAGAAGGAGAAGGAGGAGGAAAAGAAGAAAAAGAAGAAGAGGATTTCCTATTTGTATAACAAGATGTGGAACATGGTGGTGACTTCTCTAAGACCTTTGGTGAGGAGAAGTGTGAATCTGTGAGATGATTGAAAGGGAATTAAATGAATTGGCATTGAAATCTAGATGAGAAGGAAATGGTATCTTCCTATTTTCCTTCTTCATGAGTAAGATATTAATAAGCAAAACTGCCTAGAGCCATTCAATATGGGAGTCTGTACAGGGCAAATGAGGTTTAGGGAACAAATGTGGGTAATCATATCTAGATATTCTTGAATATTCTTTGAGAATCCTTTTCTATAACAATACAGTACAACTCTGTGTTATTTTCATTGGGTGAGCCTTGCTGGCTTCCAATTAGGTTCTGCCATTGAATTGTAGGCACCTTTCTGAGATAATTTGCAATGATTGATTTAGTAAGATTGATGTACAACACCAAATGTATTAAACCTGCAATTGGCTCTACATGTGGTGAAGCATATTATCCCCACACAAAATAAGGTTAATTTGGCAGTTAACTCACTATTTTAACAATATATGTCATCCATTGGACCACAGTCCTTCCATATCAAAGCATTAGAACTTTTACAGAAAATTCTTCTCATCAAAATTTAAAAGCGAACCTGCACAGATAAAACACAAAATCACAAACATCTTTTCATCGTCAGTGTCTAAACTTTACCATATGCTAGTTTGTGCCCCCCTCTTTCCTTCCAAATGAATTCCTATATGCCATAAACCTTGCTTTTTACTTTATACTGGTGTCTTTCATTATTGATGCCTAATGAATGGGGACTTCTTTTTTTTAAATTTAAGGTTATGCTTCTCTATATAATGATGATGCTAAATGGATCTGATTAATTATTTAATTGAAAGGAATGGATGTGCAATTCCCATGTTCTCTTCATAGATTGAGTGAAGAAGATATTTCACTTGAGTGAAAAACATTAATTAATTTTATTTTTATATTTAGCTCATTGAAATTTAGCCAGGAAATCTGTTGTTTGAATACCTCCTCTGAATCACCCAAATATGAAAAAGTTTACACTCAGTGTGATTTATCATTTTTCAAATGTTACAATAAAGAAAGAGGAAATGGATACAGGATGAGAAATAGAAGAGAATCTTTAAGATTTTTTTTTTACTTAAGAAATAGTTCATTTAATACAAAAACAGTCAAATCCTTTTTCTCTACCTTTTAGTTGCAAAATGTTTTATTTAATCCTGGACACAAAGGTATTTTGAAGAATTTGAGGGTGTTACCCTAAAGTTTAGACATAAATTTGCATTTGTTGGAAAACTAACTTCTGGGATTTGATAATTATTTAAAGTGAATGTCAACATTTATGTTTTAAGTCTTTTATCTGAATATGAGGTCTTTATTGAGCTACTCGTGTTTGTTGGTGAAGCTAATATCCAGTTAATTAGAATTTGGACCACTTCTGAGAATACCAGCCATGTACCAGGCTAATGTTACTTAAAATATGATTAGGAAGGGTAGACACTTAAAAATATGGTGAAGATAATTCCTAAGATTATTTACAGATCTGGAGTTTAATTAAAATACTGTGTGTGTGTGTGTGTGTGTGTGTGTGTGTGTGTATTTGTATGTTTGTGTCTGTGTTTGTATGTGTCTACATTTGTGTGTGCATGTGTCTCTATGTGTGTGTCAGAATGTGGGTGTGCATTCTTAACTGTGCTAACGAGAAAATTTAGCTTGAAAATTAAAAAGAAACTTAAAAAAACCAATTTAGAAAAATAGAAGGAAGGAAAATATCTACCCATTGTTTTGACACACACAAGTCAGCCATGTGTTTTTCAAGTCAGTGAGCTTAATTATTTATTAGATGAGTGGTTGGCACATACTCAAGTTATTCATCAAAACACCTGATTCCCCTCATCATGTGACTTCTTGGACAGTGGAATCCCTTTATGAATATGTGATTTTACTCATTTGCTTATACATCCTAAATATGCAAATCAATGAGCATATGGAAATTTTGTAGTACAATGGAGACAACAGAAAAAGTCATCTGACTTGAACATGGCTTTATTCTTGAAGAGTGCTTTGCCATTTGTTTTGATCAATACCTTTAAGCTGTGTCACTATCTACAACAACTTCATATTCACCTTGTGTGTGCACATTATCTTTGCTCTCGGTTCAACACTAGGAGCCTTGCCTTGCAGCTTATCTGTACTGATGCACACATGTGGTTATTCTATAGATGTCTTACACAGTATCAACTTTGTGCTTTGTTTTCCCTCCTGGGAATATTCCCACCAAGTCTGCTTTATCTCGGTCATCTTGTTATTGTCAAAAGCACAGATATCTTGATCTCATGACTATGTTTAAGTATTGACTTTGACATTACCAAAGTGGGGTAATTACTGAGAATAGGTAATGTTTGTTTGAGACAGGGTTTCTCTGTGTAGCTCTGGCTGTCCTAGAACTCACTCTGTAGACTAGGCTGGCCACGAATTCAGAGGGCAGCCTGCCTCTGCCTCAGTGTGCTGGGATTAAAGGTGTGTGCCACCACACCTGGCTGATAACAGGTAAATTTTTCAAATGCCCCTTTCCTTGAAATAATTTTCTATCACATGAGTTTAGAAACTCTATCTTTTGTTGTATATTCATCATTAAAATGAAGCATTTCATATAGATGTTTGACCTATTGATATTCCACAATGTCTATCTCATTAACAATTCAGAGTACAGCCTTGCATTCATGTTCTCAATACTCATGACCTACATCTTGATTTAAAAATCACCCAAAGCCAATAACAGGATAGTAATTGAGTTCAAGAAAATGAGATTAGAGCCTGGCATTGGTGGCACACAATTTTTATCCCAGCCCTTGGGAGGTAGAGACAGGTGGATCTCTGTGAGTTTGAGACCAACCTGGTCTACAATAGCTAGTTCCAGAACAGGCTCGAAAGCTACACAGGGAAACCATTTCTCAAAAAAAAAAAAAAAAAAAAAAAACCAAAAACTAAAAAAGAGAAGAAAATGAGATTGGGTATTTTTCTAACTTTTTATTAATTTGTCTATTGATCTAAAGGTGTGTGTGTGTGTGTGTGTGTGTGTGTGTGTGTGTGAATTGAAAGTACAAAGGGCCCTGAGTCCCTGTCTGTGGAGAAACCTCCTAGAGAGCTTGGACCACATAGAGCTACAGATATTGAATCTCAGACCCACATAAGCCCACCGGGGAAGTACCATAGAGAGAGGGGGAGACCCCACCAACATCTACTGGAAGAAGCTATGGGAAGAAGGCAATACAAGAGAACACCTAACAACAGAAAGACAAGCATGACACCACCAGAATCTAGGGAATCTACACCAACTAGAATGGAACACAGCAACAAAGCAGAGGAAGCAGAAGGGAACGACTTAAAAATTACCATGATAAAAATGATAGAGGCCCTCAAAGAAGATGTGAGAAAATCCCTTAAAGAAATGGAGGAAAAACAAACAAAAAAGTGGAAGAAATGAACAAATTCCTTAAGGAAAGTACAGAAAGCCAAGAAAAAACAATTAAGCAGGTGAAGGAAACAGTTCAAGACTTGAAAACTGAAATAGAGAAAATAAAGGCAACACAAACTGAAGGAATTCTAGAAATAGAAAAACTGGGCAAAAAATCGGCAACTACAGACACAAGCATAACCAACAGAATTAAAGAGATGGAAGAGAGAATCTCAGGCTCAGAAGATAAACTAGAAGAAATAGATTCATCGACCAAAGAAAATCATAAATCCAACAAATCCTTAACACAAAACATCCAGGAAATGTGGGACACCATGAAAAGGCCAAACCTAAGAATAATAAGCATAGAGGAAGGTGAGGAAGTCCAGCTCAAAGGTGCCAAAAACATATTCAACAAAATCATCAAGGAAAACTTTCCAAATCTGAAGAATGACATGCCCATGAAAGTACAAGAAGCATACCGAACCCCAAATAGGCTGGACCAAAGAAAAAAGACCCCTCGACATATAATAATCAAAACACCTAGCATACAGAATAAAGAAAGAATATTAAGAGCAGCGAAGGAAAAAAGACAGGTAACATATAAAGGCAGACCTATCAAAATTACACCTGACACCAGAAGGTCCTGGATAGATGTTCTAAAAGTATTAAGAGAACACGGATGCCAGCCTAGGCTACTATATCCAGCAAAACTCTCAATAGATGGAGAAAACAAGATATTTAATGACAAAACCAGATTTTCCCAATATGTATCTACAAATCCAGCCCCACAGAAAGTATTGGAAGGAAAACTCCAACCCAAGGAAGGTAACTATGCCCACAAAAATGTAGGCAACATATAATCCTACTACACCAGAAACCAAGGGTAAAGCAGAACTAATATATTCACAATACCATTGCCAACAACAAACCTAAATCAAACAAGCATCAACAATCAATGGTCCTTACTCACCCTCAACATTAATGGTCTTAACTCACCTATAAAAAGACACAGGCTAACAGAATGGATACAAAGACAGAATCCATCCTTCTGCTGAATACAAGAAACACATCTTAGTTTCAAAGATAGACATTACCTCAGGGTAAAGGGTTGGGAAAAGATTTTCCAATCAAATGGAAATAAGAAGCAAGCAGGCATATCTATCCTAATATCTAGCAAGTTAGACTTCAAACCAAAATTAGTCAAAAGAGATGAAGACGGTCATTTCATATTCATCAGGGGAAAATCCATCAACACAAAGTCTCAGTTCTGAACATCTATGCCCCTAATACAAAGTCACCCACATTCGTAAAAGAAACACTACTAAAACTCAAAGCTCATATAAAACCTCACACACTTATAGTGGGAGACTTCAATACAACACTCTCAACACTAGACAGGACCACAAATCAGAAACTCAACAAAGAAACAAAAGAATTACAGAAGTTATGTCTCAACTGGGGTTAACAGACATCTATAGAACATTCCATCCAAAGACAAAAGAATAAAACTTCTTCTCTGCTCCACATGGAACCTTCTCTAAAATCGACCACATACTAGGTGACATAACAAATCGCAACAGATACAAGAGAATAGGAATACTCCCCTGTATCTTATCGGACCACCATGCTTTAAAATTGGAATTCAACAACAACACAAATAGCAGAAAGCCTGCAAACTCATGGAAACTGAACAATGTGCAATTGTACCACTCCTGGGTCAAAGAAGAAATAAAGAAAGAAATTTAGGACTTTCTAATATTCAATGAGAATGAGGATACAACATACCTGAATTTACTTATGGGACACCTTGAAAGCAGTGCTACAAGGGAAGTTCATTGCACTAAGTGCCCATATGAAGAAAACAGAGGATAGTCACATAAGAGAATTAACAGCACAACTGAAAGCCTTAGAACAGAGAGAAGCAAATTCACCCTGCAGGAGTAGACACCAGGAAATAATCAACTTGAGGGCTGAAATCAACAAAATACAAACCAGGAAAACAATACAAAAAAATCAATGCAACAAAGAGTTGGTTTTTTAAGAAAATCAACAAGATAGACAAACCTTTATGCAAATTAACGAAAAAGCACAAAGAGAACATACAAATTAACAAAATCATAAAGGAAAAGGGGAACATAACAAGGGACACAGAGGAAATCCAGACAATTTTCAGGTCATACTTTGAAAATCTGCATTCCACAAAAATTGAAAATTCAAAGGAAATGGACAAATTTCTGGATAACTATCACTTAACAAAATTAAATCAAGAACAGACAAACAACTTAAATAGACCTATAACCCGCAATGAAATAGCAGCAGTCATCAAAAGCCTTCCAACCAAAACAAGTCCAGGGCCAGATGGATTCAATGCAGAATTCTACCAGACATTCAAGGAAGAACTAATACGACTATTCTTCAAACTGTTCCACAAGATAGAAACAAAAGGTTCATTGCCAAACTCTTTTTATGAGGCCACAATAACCTTGGTACCCAAGCCTCACAAAGACACAACTAAGAAAGAAAACTACAGACCAATATCCCTGATGAACATCGATGCAAAAATACTCAATAAAATACTGGCAAACCGAATTCAAGAATACATCAGAGAAATCATCCACCATGACCAAGTAGGCTTCATCCCTGGAATGCAGGGATGGTTTAACATACGAAAATCTATCAACGTGATCCACCATATAAACAAACAGATAAAGAAATACCATACGATTTTCTCCCTAGATGCCTAGATGCTGAAAAAACCTTTGACAAAATTCAACACCCTTTCATGATAAAGGTATTGGAGAGATTATGGATAACAGGAACATACCTAAATATAATAAGAGCAATATACAGCAAACCAACTGCCAACATCAAACTGAATGGAGAGAAACTTAAGCCAATTCCTCTAAAATCAGGAACAAGACAAGGCTGTCCTCTCTCTCCATATCTCTTCAATATCGTACTAGAAGTTCTAGGTAATGCTATAAGAAAACAAAAGGAGATCAAGTGGATCCAAATTGGAAAGGAAGAAGTCAAACTGTCTCTATTTGCAGATGATATGACAGTTTACATAAGTGACCCAATAAACTCTACCAGGGAACTCCTACAGCTGATAAACACCTTCAGCAAACTAGCAGGATACAAGATAAACTCAAAAAAATCAGTAGCCCTACTTTTTTCAGACGACAAAGAGGCAGAGAAAGAAATCAGAGAAACATCACCCTTTACAATAGCCACAAGCAACATAAAGTATCTTGGTGTAACGCTTACCAAACAAGTAAAAGACCTATATAAGAAGAACTTTCTGGCTCTAAAGAAAGAAATTAAAGAAGATACCAGAAAATGGAAAGATCTCTCATGCTTTTGAATAGGTAGGATAAACATAGTAAAAATGGCAATCTTGCCAAAAGCAACCCTCAGATTCAATGCAATCCCCATTAAAATCCCACCACAATTCTTCACCGACCTTGAAAGGATAATAATCAACTTTATATGGAAAAACAAAAGACCCAGGATAGCCAAAACAACCCTATACAATAAAAGAACTTCAGGAGGCATCACCATTCCTGACTTTAAGCTCTACTACAGAGCTATAGTTCTGAAAACAGCCTGGTATTGCCATAAAAATAGACAGGTAGACCAATGGAATCTAATTGAAAATCCTGATATTAACCCACACACCTATGAACACCTGATTTTTGACAAAACAGCCAAAATTATACAATGGGTCAAGGACAGTATCTTCAACAATTGGATGAGGGTGTATAGAAGACTGCAGATAGACCCATGTCTGTCGCCATGCACAAAACTCAAGTCCAAATGGATTATAGATCTCAACATCAATCCAGCCACATTGAACCTCTTAGAAGAGAAAGTAGGAGGTACCCTTGAACAAATTGGTATAGGGGACCACTTCTTGAACATAACTCCAGGGCACAGACACTGAGAGAAACAATTAATAAATGGGACCTTTTCAACCTTAGAAGCTTCTGTAAGGCAAAGGACACAGTGGACAATACCAAACAGCAGCCCACAGACTGGGAAAAGATCTTCACCAATCCTATATCCGACATAGGGCTGATCTCCAAAACATACAAAGAACTCAAGAAATGAGTCAACAAAACACCAAATAACCTTATTAAAAAATGGGGTACAGAACTGAAGAAAGAATTCTCAATAGAGGAAATCAAAAAGTCTGAAAGACACTTAAGAAAATGCTCTACATCATTAGCTATCAGGGAAATGCAAATCAAAACAACTTTGAGATACCATCTTATTCTGACAGAATGGCTAAAATTAGAAACACCAATGATGACTCATGTTGGAGAGCATGTGGAGAAAGGGGAACACTCCTCCACTGCTGGTGAGAGTGCAAACAGCCATTTTGGAGATCAGTATGGCGGTTCCTCAGGAAATTGGAATTAGTTTACCACATGACCCAGCAATCCCCCTCTTAGGCATATACCCAAAGGATTCACATCCATGCAACAAAGACATCTGTTCAACTATGTTCATAGCAGCACTATTTGTAATAGCAAGAACCTGGAAGCAATCTAGATGCCCCTCAATTGAAGAATGGTTAATCAAGATGTGGCACATCTACAGAATGGAATACTACTCTGCAGAAAAAAAAATAATAATGATATCTTGAAATTCGCAGGCAAGTGGATGGCACTTGAAGGAACCATCCTGAGTGAGGTAACCCAGTCATAAAAAGAGGAACACAGTATGTACTCACTCATATATGGATTTTAGACCTAGATCAAATGATCACCAGCCCATAATTCACACCACCAGAGGAACTAGGGTACAAGGTGTATTCTAAGAGATTCATATAAAGTCCCTCACAGAACTGGGAAGGAACAAGTCCCCCAGAGCTCAGGGGAAGTTGCAGGGGCAGCGAATGGAGAGAGAAGTAGGAGAAAATGAGGGGGAGGAAAGGAAAACATGTGTAACCAGGAAGATTGAGCCTGGTTAGGAACAGAAAACAGGAAAGAGAGAGAGAGACAGACAGAGAGAGAGAGAGAGAGAGACAGAGAGGGAGAGAGAGAGAGAGAGAGAGAGAGAGAGAGCGTAAAAGAGGGAGCCAATATTGGTTTGACGATAAAATTGAACACAAAGAAAGGTCTAGAGAACTACAAGACTGCTCCAACTAACAATTTGAGCTTCCGTAGAAAGGCTATCCTAAATGCCCTTTCCGGAGAGTGAGATCAAGAACTAACTTATCCATGGAGCCTTCAACTAATGCCTGTTGGAAACAGGATCAAACACCCATACATAAACACTGAGTCAAACTAGAACCCAGATGCGGATGGAGAGGTTAAGACCAGGTGGCAGAAACACATAGAGACAGCTTACCTGAACAAGGAGGAGCTAAAGGGCCACCAGACTGATAGCTAAGAAGCCAGCATAGGAATGACTCAGGTCCCCCTGAATATGGGTCTCAGCCAGAAGGACTGAGCAGTCTAAGGGACCTCAGACAGTGGAGCCAAGATGTATCCCTGGTGCACAAAAGGACTTTGCAAACATATGGAGGGATAACTGCCTTAACCTAGAGTCAGGAGAGAAGCCCTAGTCCCTACTTCACATGACCTGTCAGATCTACATGACCCCAACTGGATGGCATTCCCCTACATATGGAATTGGGGTGGGGGGGATGGGAGGGGAGGGTGGTTATGGTGCATGTGAGAGGGCAGAGGGGGCAATAGGGAGAGAGGGAGGTAGGAAAGGAGGGTTGGAGGGAGGGAGGGAGGGGGAACTAGGATTGACATGTAAAATAATAAATTAAATAAGTAAAAAATGCTTTGACTCCAAAAATTTAAATTCAAAGACAAGTTACTGGGGAAAAGGATTTCTATTTTTGTTTCCACAGAAAATGAAAAGCTGTGGATTCCTTCCAGATTAATGTGGTTTGATCAAGCCAGACCTCCTGAAACAGAGTACAAGATAATCCTACATTCAAAACAGCTGGACATAGCAGCCTGACAGACTACAGCCAGGATTTCTGCATCTTCTTCGAATCCCCCATTATTGCGCCCCTTACCAGCAGGAAGTAGTTTGGAAAGAACAACGCCCAAATTCCCAAATATTGTCTATAAATGTTTGTCTTCATTTAAATGGACTTTGTTATATAAAATAAATTAAAGAAAAAAAAAAAGAAAGTACAAAGGGAAGATCCAGTGGAGGAGGGGTGGGGCAGGGTATTAACAAAATTGCAAATGGCATGTAAGTGTGGATACATCATAAATGAAGCCTATTATTTGTATGTCAGCTAAACACAATTTTAAAAGGGTACTATGGAGTTCCTGTGTGAGGCTCATACCAATGTCTGAGGTATGAGATCCTTGACATATATGCCTGTGCCTGTGTCAAACAGGGCAGAGTCACTCGAATTTTATCCATCCTTTACAGTCAATGGTCCTTCAGCTCCTCACCTATGAGCCTCTATTCCCTGATTCAAATCACCAGGCCCCAGAAATAACTTTTTGAAAAAGAAAAAATATTCAGAATTCTTGAATGTATTTCCAGATCAAATTGACATTAAATGTTTTGATTTTATGATGACTTTTCCCCATCAATGTATCGATTTTATTCCTTGACAAAATTACTTGCTTGTATTGGTCTACCACATATGTAAAATAGTTTCAAAATAATACTGTTTTACTCCTTTGTTTAGACTGCTGACTGAAGTTGAAGAGTTCCTTTTAGTCTTAGTTGTGATTAGAGCATTTCACACAAAACCAGTACACTAAAAATGTGTTTTGAAGTTGCCTATGTTCCTCCTATTTTGTGTAAACCCATTTATTTAATGCTTTTCATGTTCTTTTATTAAAATTAAGCTTATAAATCTTGATGTATAACTGTGCATGTATAATTTTTCAATGAAAGAAATATTTTACACACTGTTCTGTAACTTACTCATTTTTAACTATTTTATATTTTTATTTATTTTATATCTTGACCACAATTTCCCCTCCCGCCTCTCCCCCCTGCCTCTTCCCCCAACTCCTCTCTGCTCCCCCACCCCATCCACTCCTCCTCTGCTTCCATGGTATGCCTCCTATGGATATTAACAAAATGGCACATCAAGTTGTAGTAAGACTAGTTACTTCCTCTTGTATTAAGGCTTATTGCTCTTATCTAAGTTTTTTATTCTCAGAAAAACTCAGGAGTCAGATTTTGGGATGAAAACCTGATAAGTCAAAGAAGGGGTGGAGTGACCAGCAGATCTCCTTTTTTTTTTTTTTTTTAACAAAGAGCTAGCAAGCCCATCTCTCCAAGTGTCTCAGACCAAAAAGACCCAATATCTCTAGATCCTTCCCTACTCTTTCTGGGCCTCTCTGTCCATCTCCTTAGCAACTAGTGACTGAGTGTGCACCCTGATCCAAGGTTAATTTTATTAACAGGGTCTTGGAATTTCACAGTGCCATCAAATATCCTGCAACAAAGGCTGGAGAAGGCAATCCAGTAGGAGAAATAGGATCTCAAATGTCAACAAAAGAGTCAGAGACAACCCCTGCTCCTACTGTTAAGAGTCACACACGAAGATCAATGTGCTCAAGTGTAGCATATATGTAGAAGGACTCTGTGGGTGGATCAGTTAGGAGGAGCGTAGAGGGAGAAATTCCTGGGAGAGACAACCGGAATGGTTGGCATCTCGGGGATAAAGTAGAAACCTAGGGCAATGAAAATTTCCAGGAATGTATAAAGTGACCCTAACTATGATTTTTAGCATTGGGGGATGTGGATCCTGAACTGGCTATCTTCTGTAACCAGGCAAGAATTCCAATGGAGGGATTGGGACACCAACCTAGGTATATAATGTTTTGTTTCTTCTGTATATCCTACTTTCACTCCTTCTTGTGTCTAGATTGCTATCAGCTGCCAGACTTCTTGCCCCAGGCATGTCCTCTCTTTCTCCCTCATTCTCTTCTCCTTCTCTCTTGTGCTTAGATTCCTCCTCTTACTTATTTTATTTATTCTATTGGCCCACCAGTCCCACCTATCCTTCTCTTGCCTAGCTTTTTATGAGACCAATCAGGTGCCTTAGGCAGACAAGATGAAACAAATTGAACATATTTTTACATAGTTAAATATCCCACAACAGGTGCCCACCCCTGACACTGTTTAGAGGCTCAGGACACAGAGGCTAGAGAGCTCAGAGATCTAGGCCAGAACGAATTATCAGGGAAAAGTGAATAAAATGATTCTGATATTCTGATATACTCATATATTGTTGCCTAGCCCAATTGTCATCAGGGAGACTTCATCAGCAACTAACAGGAGCAGGTGCAGACCCACAGCCAAACATTAGGTAGAGCACAGGTAATCCTGTGGAGGAGAGGAAGGGCAGATTATAGGAGCTAAAGGGGTCAAGGTCACTACAAGAAAATCAATAGAATAAACTAACCTGGACTCACAGGGACTCACAGAGACTGAATAGACAACCAGTGACCTTCACAAGACTATTGAACTCATATTTACATAGTGTTGTTGTCAGACTTGGTGGCACATGCCTGTAACCCTGGCTCTTGGTAGGCTAACATCAGAGAATTGTAAATTCAAAGTCATCACATATACTGCTATATGTCATCTCAAAGTGTTGAGATACTAACCATTATTTTATGGATGTTTGGTATGGCTTCTTCCTTTTCACTGAGAACCATAGAACAGTTATTTGTGTTGTAATTAACAAACAAACAAAAACAGCACAAGGGGCATGCTACAGAGCTCAGGTGGCTTTTTTTTTGGGGGGGGAGGGAGGAGGTAATGGGAAAAGGGGGGAGGATTGGTGGCAGACTGGCCTCTGGGGACAGAGCAGCAGCAGCAGAAGAGGGAATCAGGGGAAGGGGAGACAGTGAGACAGGCAGAGAAGCAGAGAGAGAAAGAAGGAAGGAAGGAAGAAAAAGAAAGAAAGAAACAAAGAAAGGAAGGAAGGAAGAAAGAAAGGAAGGAAGAGAGGGGGTATGGGAGGAGGGCAGGGCCCTTTTAAAAAGGAACATACTGAATGTGCACAGGTGGTGCTCTTAGTGGTTGTAGCTGGGAGCATATCCTGTTAGAACCCCAAGGGCAGATGCCTGGATACTAATAACCTGAATACTGATTTTTGTCTACTTCTCAGTGTGACTTAGGACAGATACCTTGATGGAGCAACTTTGATAAATACTTTAGGTTAATGAATTTAAAGGGGGAAATGGTTTATTTTGGTTCACAACTTACAGTGATTTGGATTCATGGCCATTTTGTCCAGCTGTCTAAGCCTGTAACACTGTAGCACATCAGAGTAACAGGAGCTCACAGGAGAGGAAGGCTGTTCACCTCACAGCATCCAGGAAGCAAAGACAGAGAGAAAAGATCTGAGGTCCAAATGTTCTACTCAGGGTTGTTCTTCAATGAACTAACTTCTCTTCAGTAGGCCAACAACCTAAAAGCTGAACCAGTTCCACATAGTATAAAAGGCCAACAGTTAAACGTTTTACATACAAGCCTTTGGGGGAACATTTCAGATTAAACTTCAAACCATAACATTCTACCCATAACCCCCCCAACAGATCATATGTACCTCACAGTATAAATCCATGTGCCCATCTTCAAGAAAACCCACAGTTCTATAAGTTCAGTATTTGCCAAAGGCCATGTCAAATCTCTTGGTAAAAGTTTAACTTCCTAGTATTTTCCAAATCAGTGGTTACACAGTGTAATAACCCAGCATGTGAACCAAGTACCATAACATTGTCACATAGTGTGAATCTTCTGGTCACAGGTTTTTCTTGAGTTGAATAGGCGGATTCTGACTCTGAAGCTGTTTTGTAGGGACATGATTTGAACAGCATTTGGTTGTTTCACATGTTGAGGTCCAAGGCTTTGTCATTTTAGAGTTGGCCAATTGGAGTCTCTCTCTTTCCAGCTTCCATTAAATGACTGGCTGAGTCACTTCCCAAGACAAATCACTCATTGTATGTCATGAATTATTTTCCTCTTTGTTACTTCTAAGACACTTAATAAAGGTTGATATTGAATTCCTATTCTTTGAAATAACACTCTAGTTTTTTTTTTAAATCACTCTTCTAAGAAGCAAGGATTTTATGAATAACCTGAAAGAGAAATATTAATTTTCCTCCTAGCTTTCTTTTAATTTTATCTTTCAATTTCCCTAGCATCATGCCAGGGAACAACCACATTCTGAGTCTGACATGGAGTAATTAGGAGATATATCATCCTGGAGATCATTTCTTAATAAGCTTTGGGCAGGGAAATACTTTTATTGGAAACAAGAGGAAGACACACTAGTTGATGAATCTAATCTCATTTTGTGTGAGAGGTTTTATGTCTGCTTTGTTCTGTGTTCTTTCTCTTTTTGTTGTTACCGAGAAGGGGTGATAGGAAGCAATTAATGACTGTCTTTTCCTATAAAACCCTTCTTTTGTGGCAAGAATGTTTCTTGGGGGGAAAAGAAGAATATCATTGCTGATTTTTAACTATAATAAGACAAAGCCTTGAGTCTGTGTTGTGCTCATAGCTTCATTGATGACGAGCACTAAATGATGTGATCAGAAAGGAGAGCAAAGAATTGTAAGTCAAAGTGCTCTGAGGACCAGATAATCTGTGACCCTTTCTCTTTGCAAAGACAAAATGAGTATCCCATATATTTCAAAACAATCTGTTCCATAAACTTGGTATCCAGAATGAACCCTGAAAAAACATTGATAACACAAGCATTAAAGTCAACATTGATTGCCACTGGCTGAATAACCATGACATCTGAGGAAACTAAAGCTTATTTATTGCTTATTCATGTATGATTTTGTTTAGAGTAATTTTTCTTGATCATAAGCACTTTTGAAAATTAACTAAAAGACTCAGTAGTGTACAACTGGGCAGTGTTCAATTTTCAGTAATTGAAATAAATATTAAGAATGCCAAGCCAGTATCTCTTACCTCTATCAAGCTGAAATGGCAATCCTGTCTCCACAAATCCTCTGAGGTAAATGTTCTGAGTTCCAGTCTCCTTCTTATAGTCTTTTCTCTTCCCAGTCCTATCACTCATGTCTCCACATCCCTAGTGCTGAAAATAAAGGCATGAGCTCTGTTACTCTTTAAATTAATTATTCTCATGGAGTCCAGGGTGGCCTTGAACTCACAGATATCCATCTGATTCTGTACCCTGAGTTCTGAACTACAGCTGTGTGCCACCACCACCTAGCTTCTATTCTAATATGGCTGTGGATTAAAGATGTGTATCACTACTTCCTGGCTCCATGACTGTGGCCAGCACTGCATTTTGATCTCCAGTGGCTTTATTAAATCATAAACAATATATCACTACAGGCCTTTGGTTGATGTAACAACTGGAAAATTATTATTAATAATAAATTATGTAGCCAGGCATTGGTGGCCCATGCCTTGCATCCCAACACTCAGGAGGCAGAGTCAGGCAGATCTCTGTGAGTTTGAGTCCAGTCTGGTCACAGAGCTAGTTCTAAGACAGGATCCAAATCAATACAGAGAAACCCTGTCTCGAAAAACCAAAGACAAATAATTAAACAAAAAAAACAAATAAATAAATAATAAATTATGTAATGGCTGATATCCACTTATAAGTGAGTACATATAATCTTTGTGTTTCTGGGGCTGAATTGCCTCACTCAGGATGATTTTTTTTCTAGTTCCATCTACCCGGACCCAGAGGGGGCAAGGACACCAGGAGATCTTGGCCCACAGAACCAACTACGCAGGGCTCATAGGGGCTTATGGAGACTAAAGTGGCAATCATGTAGCATAGTTCTGCTGTATGGTCCTCTGCTTATACATTGTAGTTGTTTATCTTGGGATTTTTGTGGAATTCCTAAAAGTGGGAGTCGGTGGTGTCTCTAATGAACTTTTTCCTACTCTTGGGACCTTGGGACCCTTTTCTTCCTACTGGCTTATCTCTCCAAGCCTTGATATGAGAGTATGTGCCTAGTCTTATTGCTTCTTGTTATGCTGTGTGTTCACTTAATAAGAGAAATAGGAGCAATGAATTGGGGGGAAGGAGAGGTCTGGGGGAAACTGGGAGGAGTGGAAGAAGGGGTGGCTTTAGTTGGGATGTATTGAATGAGAAATGAGTATATAAATTTTGAAAAAGAAAATAAAGTAACTATTGAATGCCACTACTTAAAATATTAGGGTCCATTATATATGCCTTAATCTAATGAATTTTTTTTAGGCAATGATGTAACATCTGCATTGTTTTTCCTTTATGGTCATTGAACATGGCTTCCCTAAGAGTATCATTCAGAGTTTCTCTGCCCAGTGATGTTAGTTGGCCAATGTTGGCTATAAGACTAGTTATTTTGATCTTATATTATATTGTTAGTATCAGAAATTCACGACTTTCATTGGCATTTGTGTCAGTTGGCAGGGAATAAAATTGCCATTATTAGGTGTTAGGGAAAAGCCTCTTACAATACAAACTTGGTGTGGTGTCCACACCAATATTCCGCACTCACTATGCCCTGGAAGCCACAGAAAATACTAGTAATTACTTAATTTCTGGGGAGTTTGAGCCAAGCTGAAACCATAAGTACAACAAGCACTTGGTTCAAATTCAATGAAGTCCTTTGAAATTCAGTTCTTGAAAATATCTGTTAGCACATGAAAAGAGTACACTGCTATGTCTCCAGTTTGTGGGGAGCCACAATGCTGGCATCAACTTCCTCCTATTTCATTCATGTCTTTGCACTTGTCACACAAGGAAGCCAATATTGGAGGTAAGATGAATGTTCCAAAGAACCATTTTGAGAATGGAGAAGCAGTATTTAAATTTGCTCATATAAAATTTACAGCAATTTCTTTTCCTTTAGTATAACCAAAACAGCAACAACAACAACGAAAACCTTAATTCCTACATGTTTACCTTTGCTCTGGTTCTTAGTTAAAGTATTCGGAAATGTTTGAATCCCTCTAGCATTCTATTTAAAGCCAAATGATGCCTGAAACTCTCACCACTGGTGGGATTTTTTTTTTCACTGTAACTTTTAGTGGTAACTAGTCCCAGGTCTATGTGTACTTAAGGAAGTCTCCTGCTATTACTAGTTGCTGGTACTTTCTTCATTTCAATGCATCTTCATGGACCTTACATCATCTCCATATTAGATTGGAAATGAGTTGTCTTGGAAATAATGGAAAGGAGACAGGCATCTTCAAATCAGAATTTCTCCTTTATCAGAACAACACAAGAGTGACACACTATTGCAGACAGGGCACTTGACACAGGCGGGGCTTCAGGTTCTACAGTAAGAAAAAGGGTTGAAACTTTGAGGATGGAAGATTCCACCTGCAGTCCAGTGGTAGACACCACTGGAGGTTGATATATGGACCTTCCTACTAGGAGATCCCTGGGGTTTTATTAGCATGTCTATTTCCCTGTCAGGAGTTTCTCAGTCCACCAGAGACTTTTAGGTTGTTAACTCTATTTTCTAGGCATCCAAGGGAAACTATTTTATGTCTCCAGGACTCCTCAAAGGGGCAACTCTCTTCTCCCCTCCCCTGCTCTGAGAGGCTGCTTCATGCTCTTCAAGTATGACTTACCTGCCTCAACCTAGGTAAAACACTAGGAGGTTGTCATTCTCCTTCCCTGATCTGCAGCTTTGAAATTCTTTGCAATCCACAGAAATAACTTTCCAGTGTAGCCTGATTTCCCAGGTCAGGAAAATATTAATATATGTGCTTAATTTTTAAATTTAATAGTAAGAAAATTCTAGTCTTTATTTCTCCATTATAAATCAAAGTAAAAACTCACCAGTTTCTTCTTAATGCTATATTGGTTCTATAAATACTGTCATAGTCATATTTATTAATATTTATCTTATTATTCTTTGTCTTTGATGTCATGGAAATATTCTTCTTGAGAATTGTATATAAGCCTCCATTTCTTCTAGCTTCCAAATTTTCATTATTAAGTAGTCATGTTTAATACATTCATAATAATTTGTTATAAAATAAAAAGTAAGACAAGCCTTTAATTTTTTTATGTGGCTACATGGTTGTTCTTCATCGATATTTAAATAATTTACTATTATCTCATTTTAAGATAAGACATTTTTCATTTATTTTCTATAGTTATTGTTACATATCTTTAATGGGCTTACATTTTTCAAACAAAATTTATATGCAATCATATTTTACAGTATTACAGCACACTTCTACATCTCCTATTTTGTTGATTTTCTAAGAAATTCTTGTTATGTGTTATAATTAATTTTGCTCAATAATTTGAAGTAGTGTAGCCATTTTCTTTTGTTGTTCATAATTCTTAGATATTTTATATCAGTAAGTAAAACACTAAAATTTAAATTCTGAGTTCTATTATTTTAAATATGACATTGATTAAGAGTTGGAATTCTGTGGCTTGGAATGTACTAATGTAAGGAATTATCTGGGACCACCTCTTTGAGGAAGTGGAAAGTATAATAAGATAAGAGTTATTTAATCAACATCTCTGCATTCTTCATCTCTGTCTTTGGTACCTATAGTCCATCCTACTTTTTCACTTCTTGCAATGAACAAAGATATTCACTTTCCTTTCTCTTTCTTTCCTTTCTTTATTTCTTTATTTTTTTTTTTTTTGATTGCCATGATTATATTCTGATGATTTTGAACAAAACTGACAAAAGTTTGTGGCTTTAGTAACCACAATAGACAGACCAAAATCCACTCAAACTGCATTACCTTCCTCTCCCAAAGGGAGAGAAGAACAGCCATCAGTGGCAAGAAGCAGCTGCAGAAAATCAGCACCTAGAGTTGGCTTCATGCTCAGAAGATAATGCTATGTCCAGTCCCCATGGTCTCGGGTGCTCTATACAGTCATGAGAAACTTCTCTAGCAATGAACTATAGAAATGGTTCCTGAAAGTACAATCTTGAGAAGCTTCTCTTTGTTATGCATGTTGCAAACAAATGTGTGTTTGAAAAGTAAAAGGGATAGATTTTATTTTCTCACAAAAGTTGTGCATGCTAATGCATTTTAATAAATTAATATAATAGCTCTTTAGTGATGTTTTCTATTTAATGGTTTATTGGATTTTTTCAAGACAGGGTTTCATTGTGTAACAGCCTTAGATGTACTGGAATTTGTTCTGCAGACCAGGTTGGCTTTAAACTCACAGAGATCCACCTACCCCTGCCTCCTGATAAAAAAGTGTGTACTGTCCCTAATGCCACCACCACCACCACCACCATCACTACTACCATCACCACCACCACCACCAAGGGGTTTAATGATATTTTTTAAGGGCTTCCTATAGATATGGTCTCTACTATTTTATAATCTTCCAAAACTCACACACACACACACACACACACACACACACACACACACACTGTATTTATATAAAATATTTGATTGGAGTTGCCCTATCCTGGGGAATAATACTTTTTTTCATAGAAGCTATAGGCTGAAAAAAATGACAAGTATAAAATATTCTTAGCAAGCTATTGGTCAGATTTGTGCAAGAGCCCTCCAAAACAAATTAGACCATCACCATGCCTCTTTTTTACAGTAGAACTTGATAGCAAGACCCTGTTGCTGAAGGCCATAAACATATTGGTTTCAAGACTGGGAGAAATGAAGTCGGTACTGACCAGAAAGATTCTTTTTTGCTGGCTGACTTTTATAGTATCAAAGGCAGTATGCATGGTTCTGAAGGTCAAATGTTACTAATAGTTCTACCCAATTGTGAGTCCTATAAATTACCATAACAACCTACATGGCAACATATGCCTATAGGTGAAATAGTGGCACAAATGTTTGGGGGTAAACACCCACTTGAAAATTGTATCTAAGACCTAGTCTATGGAAATAAATGCATGCCTAGTACTATAAACATAGCCAAAAACCCATGGTTGAAAATCTCATACTTACTAGTATTATTTTGCTGAATTGATATAATATTTAACTGCTCTCTGAAGTCACCATCTCTATGCACATGTTGGTATAACTCTCAGACCTCATCAGAGAAGAATCTTTTTGTAGTGCTTGGTGGTTAATACAGAACCTCACAGTGGTCCAAGTATGGAGTCTGAGTGTGGAGTGCTCATTCACAAATAGGACAAATATACATTATTTTCCCCTTACCCCTCCCCACCATCTCCCCACCCCCACCAAGGATGAGTGAATATCATGGAAGCAGCATTGGAAAGACTGTAAAAGCCAGAGGCTGGGCAGTATTGGAGGTAAACAATGTCTTCCTTAAGCTTTTATCCTGTGGTATGCTGATCACATGCTGTTAAATAACTATATATCTATCAGTTTATGGAGATCAGAAATTAGACTCAATGGCTTAAGGAAAGAAAAGAGAATATGAAGTTGAGATGGGGTTGAAGTGTAATCTGGATCTTCAAGTAATTAGGGGAAGAAGAGATAGTTAATATGATCAAAGTAATTGATGCATTTATAAAAATTTCAAATAGTTAATAAGATAAAAGTATATATTCCATGGAAATTATATTCTGCTTTTTTCATTTTATTGCATTAATTTATTTGTGTATAAGAGTGTGTGGGGAGAGGATGGGTATGCAGGCACCAAGGCACAATGGTGAAGGTCAGAAGATAGCTTGCAAGAGTTGAATTTCTTATTCCCAAGTGAGTTCTGAGATTAAACTTGGGCATTAGGCTTACTGGAAAGCATATTTACCCACTAAAGCACCTTCCTGCCCCTAATCTATTTATTAAAAAATCTAGTTGACAAACAGTTTAACCAGGGCACCACATTTCCCTCCTGGGTGTATCCTTCCACTGTAAGGAATGACTAAATCACAAAACAAGTGCTTAATTCTTTCTTCTCTAACCTCTGTTTTACTTAGTAATGATTAAATTGGGAGAGTTCAGGGTGGTATAGCTATAGACTCACTTAGTTATGGAATAATTGAATAGTATTAATTTTTCTCTGAGGAAACTTCCAGCCATGCGTCTTATATATACACATAGTAATTATAACAGTAATTAAAACCAGTATAATTAATCACTTTTCTGTTTTCTAAATATGAGGCTTAAGTTTGGAGTTTTGCTTATGGTTTAGTGGTTAAAACATACTTATTGTTTTATTTATAATATCAGTTCATCATATGGTTATTAGTCTTTAAGACCATACCACTTTTTTATATTACAGGTTTTACTGAGTATTCATTGTGACTATGTATGAGCAATTTTTATGAATAATTTGTAGATGCTGTTTAAAGGGCTTTCTCTGTAGGATACAGAGTTTAATATAGAGTGTGATATTAACTTTATTAAAATCACTATTAGAGTCTGTAAATACTTCATTAGTACTCTACTCTGGCTGTGCTTTACAACCTCATGGGAGTTTTGTTTTTGCTTTTCTTTTTTTTTTTTTTTAGTAAACTAATAACACCTAAGAACCATTCAAGCCAACTGGAACTGTATGTTTGAGTGTGGTCTGGGTAGCTGCACACATGAAGCCAAGAAGTATTGCTGATATGGGGTTGGGTTCTTACAAGCACAGTTGTCGTTCATGCTTATTGTGTGTCTTATGTTTGTTTGGTTTGGTTTGGTTTGGTTAGGTTTTGGCCAATGACCAATGGAAAATATCTTAAGCTTTTTAGCTAATTTTGTGTTATAATTTTTATTGCCTGTCAAATACTCTTTCTTAAATGTCTTGGTTTATCTGTGCAATTTAACAGCCTTTGGTCTTGCTCTATCACAAAATACCCTAGACTGTGTGTCTTAAACAAACAGATATAGTTCCAACTTCAGAGGCAGGACACAGAGGTGAAGATTCTGTCATGGTCAGGTTCTGGTATGGATCTTAAATTTCCCATCTTGCAGACTGAGTTCTATCCAAGGGCATTAATCCCTTCAAAGACACCCATTTGCATGGCTCAATCACCTCCCAAAGGGTCTACCGCTTAACACCATCCTGTTTGGGATTGGCTTTTCATTGTATGAATTTTGAAGGGTGACATTGACCTCATAGTCATTGTAAAGAAATCATGCACAAGCATTATGCTGAAGTATAATTGATACAACATTCTACTTTTTGTTGTGTCTTTTATCTTGAGGAAAATAATTGAAATCTTCTTTAACTTTTATTAATATGCTGTGTATTCAGGTTTTCATTTAGCTTTCTGACTTATTCTTGTCTATGTGTACTTACTGAGAATTGTAGACTGATTTAAATTTTCAATTCTATGTGCTTACCTTTCTCTTCTTGTAAGCAATGGTTTTGGATCTGGGGATATAACTAGGTTCAGTTCCTTAACGCCCAAAAGAAAGTGCTTCTCTTGATTTACATAGACATTTTTATTAGATATACTTCTTTTCCTATATGACTTGATTTGCCATATGCTTTCTTATGTTATTTTGTTATGTTGTAACTTTGTGTATTCTGCTGTTTTTATATTTATTTTATTATTTATTTATTGGGGGAAAGGGAAATTTTATTAACATAGAGAGAAGTTTTTAAGTTGTACACGTGCACAAGCCATTTTTGGTAATCAGACTATGCAGTATAAGCCAAACTGGCTACGGAAAATATCCAAGAGTGCTGAACTAAGCTTTCTTTATTTTGGAGGTGGGTTGGTTCAAAACTACATAATTTGACTTCATAGTTTATTTCTCTTACATATTTAAGGATGTTTCCATGTGATAATCATCACAACAAACCTGTAGACATAGGTTTATCAAAACACCCTTGCAAAGTAACAAAGGGCATAAGGAGGAAGGATTTGTGATGAGCAGAAGGGTAGATTTTATTGATGGAGGAGGGATGGCTTTCATAAGGATGGTTTCTGTTCATTGAGAGACTAAGCTCAGGATAAGGGTCTAAATAATTACCAGGATATTGGGGAACATCCAGGAAGGCTGCTGGTTCCATAGGACAGCAATAAGATTGCTAGGCTGTCAGACATCATGCACTCCAGCCTTCTGAATGACCAGGCTACAGTCATTTTTCTTCCTTCAACAAAATAGATTCATTTTTAATAAGTCTGGTTCTTCCATTGATTTCTTTAATCTATAACTCCTGCAACTGTATGATAATGTAAAAATTTTGAAGGACATTGTTTTTCAAATTGTAACTACAAACTGAACACCATTTGCTAATTCACCAGTTTTTTCAATGCTCAATCTCATTTTCTGTTTCCTTTTTTCCCATTTTTTAAAATTCATTTTACATACCAACCACAGTGGAGGGCAAAAAGGGGCGTTCCATACCCTGGATCTGAAGCATCAGGCAGCTTTGTGCCACCACTAGGGGTGCTAGGAACTGAACTCAGTGGTAATGTTGTATGAAAAGAATTTATGGTGTGGTTTGTTTTTGTTGTTGTTGTTTTTGAGTAATACACTTCTACATTTGCATTTAGAATTCCATCAATTATGTGTGCTTTTTCCCTCTATTTGAGTACTACTTCCATTTCATTTATATCATTTACTCACATAGGAACACCAATTATTCACAATGGTATACTTCGCTGTCTAATTTTCATTTAGACCATCTATCCTTCCACTACTTCTAACAATTTAATCTTTAATTGGCATCCCAGAAGGTTTTTTTTTCTTTTACCCTCACTTTATTTTGTGATTTACATTTCTTGAATAGGTCTGTCTATCACCCAAAACCACCACCAAGTAAGTATCAGTCTTGGGTATTTATTGCAAGCAATGCTTTTTGTTTTGGGTTTGTTGTTGTTGTTGTCATTTTGTTTTGTTTTTTCATGTACACAAGGATGTAAATCACTGGTTTAAAAAGTGTGCAACAGTGATCTTATCCATCTCGTTTTAATCCTGATTCAGTGAAATGACACATTATAATAGTTTCTGCCCCAGTTATTTTTATGATTGTAAAACCCCTCTGTATACTTCAATAAGACATTGAATTCTTTATGTAAAAGATGGTGTCACTTCATTTAATTTTGCCTGTGTTACTCCCTTTTCCTCCACAATCCCATTGTCTGCATTCCATGAAGTTGATGTTCTGAATAGTTTATATGGTTTCCCATAATCATACCTTAGCTATATATTGATGATAAATGTTAGAATACATTTGGCAGCTTGGGAATATTTGAAGCAGATCCAAAGACTGTTCTGTAATCTCATTTCCTTAGAACAAAGGAGACCTTTTGGCTCTCTAGGTGTGTGTCTCTGTCCTTCCACACGAAGTCATTATTGAATCTGATTTACTCTACTGTCCAAGGCTTCTGTGTAAGCAGCCCACAGGACATGTGGCTTGCTTTCTCTTGTTTCACTGCCCAAAGCCTGGATTTACTGTTTCAGCCTGGATTGCTTAAACACTCAGACCCATCTGTTGATCATTTTAGGAAATCATTTCTTTTTTCTCCCCCAAAGTTAATACATTTCTTGCTTCCTAAATCTTGCCTGTTTCATTTTATTTTATTTTATTTCTTACTCTGGGGTATCTTCAAGAGTGCCTTTATACACAGTAGATGAAAGATAAGTTTTCTGATTCATCTAATGATGAGGGAGAGAGAATGTTCACTTTATATTTGATTGGCTCTGTATAAAGTTTTGACATAAATGCCAGCAATATGAATTATTTCATGTGTATTTATAGTTTTATACTATGCAACCTGATAAGAAAAATGTTATTGAAATTTAACATGCCTAGTGATATATGCTGCTTTTATGTAGCATTATTTTCAGTTGCAGTTAGGTTAATGCTATCACATTTAACTTACTTTATTTTATGTTATAATAAAAATGCAGTTAGATCTCATATTACTTATTTTATCAACCAAAAGTTTTGTTGCAAAAGAAAATTGATATATAGCTAAAATGTAAAGAAATTAAATACTATAAGATTACAAATAGAAAGTGTAACTGTAGCACACAGGAGGTGTTTGATGGCAGTTCTATGGACCCCAGGACTCACATGATACTGAAGGGTCCTGTGACCTCTATACATGTTCTATGGTACATGCACTCTTTCCAACACAAAATAAATAATAATAAATAGTTTAAATAATTTAAAAATGTATGTACGTACTTTCCTTTAAGTAAGTTAGTATAACCATTGCTGTGATGAAACATTATGACAAAAGCAAGCTGGACAGGAAAGGGTTTATCTGGCTTTACATTTCTATATTAGGGTTCATCACCAAAGGAAGTCAAGACAGAAACTCAATCATGCCAGAAACCTGGAGGCAGGAGCTGATGCAGAGGCCATGGAGGCTGCTATTTACTGGTTTGCTCCTCATGGATTGCTCAATCTGCTTTCTTATAGAACTCAAGACCACCAGCCCAGAGATGGCACCATCCATGATGAACTGGATCCTCTCCCATCAATCATGAATTAAGAAAACCTACAGGTTTGCCTACAGCTTGAACTCATGCAGGCATTTTCTCAAGTGAAGCTCCATTCTCTCTGATGACTTTAGCTTGTTTTAAGTTGACATTAAATTATTTAGCACACACATAATAATATTATTTTATCTTATTTTCAGAGCTAAATATTTTCTAGTTTTGGCAAAACTAACAACAAAAACAACACACCATACCCAAAACAACAAACCATACCCAAGACTACATATTAGAAGAGGAAAGTTGAGATCCTGATCTTCGTAGATGAGTGGCTGATTCCAGGTCTATATCTGAAATATCCAAAGATATATCTATAAGAATGAAAGGACATTTTTAAGCTTAGTGGGCAATGATAAAGGAGAAATCAAATGACAAGGCTTCATTTGTTTAAAGGAGGAAGATTTGTGCATCAAAGTTCTGATAAATGTAGCTAATTAAAAAGACAAACACGGTATGTACTCACTCATATACAAATTTCAGACACAGAGCAAAGGATTACCGGCCTACAATTTACACTGCCAGAAAAGCTAGGAAACAAAAAGGACCCTAAGAGAGACATACATCAACCTCTGGAGAAGGAGAAAGGAACAAGATCTCCCAAGCAAATTGGGAGCGTGGAAGGAGAGGAGAGGGAGTTAGGAGAATGAGAAGGGTAGAAGAAGAGGAGAGAGGTGGGCATAAGGGAACAGGAAGTTTGGGACAGAAAGAATAGAGGAGAACAAGAAAAGAGATACCACAATAAAGGGAATCATTATAGATTTAAGGATAAATCTGGCACTAGGGAAATGCCCAGAGATCTACAAGGATGAACCCAACTAACACTCTAAGCAATAGTGGAGAGGCTACCTTTAATGCCTTTCCACGATAATGAGATTGACGACTACCTTACATGCCATCCATGAGCCTTCATCCAGTAGCTGATGGAAGCAGAAGCAGACACCCATAGTTAAACACTAGCCAAACTCCTGGAATCCAGTTACAAAGAGGGAGAAGTGATGAGCAAAGGGGTCAAGACCAGGCTGGAGTAACCCACAGAATCAGCTGGCCTGAACAAAGAGAAGCTCATGCACCCCAGTCTAATAGCTTGTAAACAAGCATAGGACTGGCCCAGACCCCCTGAATATGGGTGTTAGTTAGGAGGACTAGGCAGTCTATGGAGCCTCTAGTGATACATCAGTATTTATCCCTAGTATATGAAAGGACTTTGGGAGCCCATTAGACACAGATGGATAGTTTCTCAGCCTAGACACATGGGGGAGGGCCTGGGCCATGCCCAAATGATATGACAGACTATCACCCTCCTTGGGGAGCAGGAAGGGAAT
The DNA here is from genome assembly GCF_943737965.1 of Phodopus roborovskii. Classification (NCBI taxonomy): domain Eukaryota; kingdom Metazoa; phylum Chordata; class Mammalia; order Rodentia; family Cricetidae; genus Phodopus; species Phodopus roborovskii. The sequence goes on along the minus strand of NW_026125391.1, from coordinate 25,094,794 downwards.
GGGCTGGAGTTTGGTGGGGGTTATAGGGCAGGGTGGGAGGGTAAGCAAACTGGGATTGACATTTAAAACAACCTTGTTTCAAATTTAAATAAAAAAAGGAAAAAATTAAAACACAGCAAATACAAAACTATGAACTCAGAATGAATCTCAAGAGAGGACTGGAAAACCATGTCTTCCAAGTTGTCCTTGGAAGGACCAAGGCAGCAGGTCTGAATATTAACCTTCAAGACAGGAATGGTACCACACTGTGTGCTGCCTTTAAGATAAACAAAGGGCCCTGGGTATTGAAGGAAAATCTCCTTTTTGTTTTCATGAAGATTCCAGGTAGAAAGGTGGAAGAAATGATGCAAGAAGAAATCTCTGTTTTGCAATTCCAAATTTAATAAATAATGTATTCAGACAATGATCATAAATTAATGAAAACATAAGCTGAGAGCTTAAGAAATATTTCATAATGGTGGGGTTAGATTGTCAGGACCTGTCTTCAGTAATTATCCTGAGCATTAATAAAGGTGAAATAAGCAGTCACTGTGGTCTGCAGATGGGAGGCAATATGACACACAGAATTACCCACAGAGAACACTTGCAAAACAAATGAAATCAAACCTTGAAACAAAATCTAATCAAGAGTCACAGCTAACTTCATTAGAGACATAGGTACTAGTGACATGACACTGTGCAAGAGTCCTATTGTAGCTTTCACAAAAAATTCAGTACCATACAGGGGATACAGAAAAGAGTGAATGGGTCACAGAAAAAAAATGAAAAATATTCAAGCGATACAAACAATAATGTAGTGAATGGAGCTTATTGCTATTTAATTATTAACAACTGTGATAAGCATTTTCTTCTTTACTTTATTTTTCTTTTTCTTTTTTATTGATAACCATACAAAGTTGAATATATGTCTCGAAGAGACATCCCCTTCTATCCTCAGATTTCTGCTTCCCACATTTTGAACTTTTAGTTAGGGTTTCCACTGTTGTGAAGAGACACCATGACCATGAAATTCTTATAAAGGAAAAATCTTTGAATCAGGATGGCTTACATCTTCACAGGTTTAGTCCATTACCTTGATGGATTGATATGATGGCACTCAGGCAGACATGGTGCTGGAGATAGAGTCCTACATCTTGAAAGGCAAGCAACAGGAAGTGGTCTGATTTACTGAGCCTGACTTGAGCATATATGAAACCTTAAAGTCTGCCTCCACAGTGATAGACTTCCTCAAACAAGACCATATCAAGAAGGCCACACTTCCTAAGAGTGAAACTCTGTTTTGGGACCATTTTCTTTCAAACTATCACAGATACTTTAATTCCTGTCTCTTAACTTGTAGAACAGAATACGTGATATTATGATAGAAAATAAAGATGGATATGGCTAGGCATTGGTGTCACACCTTTAATCCCAGGACTCAGGAGGCAGAGGCAGGCAGGTCGCTATGAGTTTGAGGCCAGCCTCGTCTTCAGAGTGAGTTTCAGGACAACACTCAAAGCAATGACCCTGAAAAGCCAAAAAACAAAAGCAAAACAAACAAACAAAAAAAAGAAGGAAAAAGATGGGTATGGAGATACAGGAGAAAGACATGATTGCAGGAAGTAGATACAAGTGAATGATTAATGCTAGACTAGAAAGAATGAGAAATAGTATTATAAAGCATATAAAATTTGAGCAGAGGTTTTAATAATGAATGAAGGCTGAAGAGATGTCTCAGCTGCTAAGAGAGTGTACTGCTCTTGCAGGATGAGCTGCATTCAGTTCCTAGCACCCCCAGTGGTGGCACACACCTGCCTGATGCTTCAGCTCCAGGATATGCAACTCCTGTTCTGGCCTCCACAAGCACCTGCATTCATGTTCACATTCCACCTCACTAATATACACACCCACACATAATTAAAAATAAATCTTAAAAGAAAAAGAGAAAAGAAGAGAAAGAGGAGGAGGAGAGTGACTGAACACCCGTTTCTCAGAAATTGTGGAAATCCTCACAGAGAAATAACATGAAGGATGCAAAGATAACATTGATTATTCTAAAATAATGTGAAAAGCAGATAGAGTAGAAAAATTGTGATGTCACAAGCAAGAACTGATGTGTACCTGACTAGTGGCAATAAAATGAGAGCAGGGTCAATTTTACGACAGTTTGGAGGAAAGAGGAAAGGGAAGGCTTTATACCCATATCCATGGTGTTATCTTTCAGCCATGTTCCCCAGGAGTGCCCCAGATTCAAACTATTCCTGGAAATTAATTTATTCCATCACTATCTGAAAATGAGCAAGAATCCATGAGCTGACCACTGGAATAGAAGAGTAGGGGGAGGGAAGCAAAAGTGTTAAGCAAATGCAATTTCTTAATTAATGAAAACATTACAATGCAGTGTGTTGGTGAGATAAATTTTTATCAGTGATTAATATTTGATCAATTACAACATAACCTTGCACTTGAAGCAGAACAATACAGTGCCATACTCTAAAACAAAAACGTAAATAAAGCAAGTTTCTTTGTTAGTCAAAAGACAGAGTGAAGGATAAAAAACATGAGAAGTAAATACTTTTTATGAAAATATAAGAGAATGTCTTCCAAAATATAGAAATACCTAAAAAGAATAAGTGATACATGATTAAATGATAAATGTTCAAAGATGAGAGTAAATATTTCGCTGAAAGAGTTAAAGATATAAAATGTCTAATAGAGCCATGAAACTATTATTTAACTCAATGATTTCCCAAGAACTTAGGCTCATTTCATAGGGAGAAACCAGCATATAAATCCTAGAACAACAGATACAGACAGAAAAACAAGTGCCAACAAGTGTTTGGAGAGCCAGGGCACCTGAGATGCTACAATAAAACTAGAACATTCAAATGAACACTTTTTTTTAAAGGGGGCTTGTTGGAAGTATTGTTTAACATCATAGTCTCACAAATATATTCCAAATTGCCCTCCTGTCTCACCCTCTTGAATAACAGAATTACAGCCCTGAAGCAGATACTTTATAATACCATTTAATATTGGCAATATATATTACATCTTAATACATGCAAACCCTATGAGCTAGCTATTTTACTCCTACATGTATAAAAAATAGGTCTGTGCATATTCTCCCAAAAGAATATTTCAAACATCAGTGTTGATAAAACCTAAATATGGAGGCAATATTATTAAGCTGAAAGGAATAGAATTTAAAGAGTCTATAATAGAATCCCCCACAAAACTTGGACTAGAGGGTAAAGCCCTGCAGTACACACTCACTAGGCCAAATCTCATGAATGTAACACAGAGTGAAAGAAACTAAAACAAAAAAATTACATCTATTTTTATGAATTTCTTTTAAAAATTTTGTTATCTTAATTATGAAGATATATATATTATATATATATATATATATATATATATATATATATATATATATGCTATCTGTATATATATTCCTATGTACGCAGTTGCCCACAGAGACCACCAGAGGTCAATAAGCCTTATGCAGCTGGAGTTCCAGTCTAACTTTAAAGGGTTTAATGTGATAGGTGTTCCTATAGCCCATCAGCTGCTTAACAAGGGTGCTAGGAACTTGGCTTCTCTGTGGTAGCAGTCAATGTGCTCTCAACAACTAAGCTATCTCTCTAGACCTATATTATTATGAATGTATAAAAATCCACCCTTGTTACACAGTGATGATGAATGTCAACATGTCATTCACCTGTGTGAAGACAGCGGCTTTGAGACATACAACTGAGCTCCTAGGATGGCAGTAATATTATATTGCTTATTTGTGAGGGGCTTCTAGGAGGCCTTCTGTTGAGAAAATTCATTAGGATGTGTACATTATAATTTTCACACTGTCTTTTGTATATATGTCCTTAATTGATAAGTTTACAAGTAATTGAAATTAGTTTAGCTGAGGTTCTCATTATGAAAATCAAGCATTATTTGAGAAAAATCGAATCCCACAAAATGAGCTAGATACAATTTACTAAGCAACCAAAACATATTCATAATTATTACTACAGCATATACTTGTCCAAATGCACATAACTCTCTATACAAACACAATGATAGGCAGGCAATATGTGATAAATATTATTTCTCCAAGTCTATTTCAAGTTAGTCCTTTCTCAATGGTGCCTTCTGAACTGTTTCTATGATGTATACTCCTCCTTTCCAAATCTCCAGCAATTATCATTTGTAATATATGATGCTTCAAAACATTTGTATAACTTAGATATGTCATGTAGGCATATGTCATAACATATGTATGACGTGTTTCCCAAGGTGCATATGCCTCAATGGAGAAAAGTCATTTTCAGGCAATGCAGTTACGTATTTGGTAAAGATCTAGTCAATATATAGTTTTTATGTAGTATTATTGGCAGCATTATTTTATTCATAGCATAATGATATCAAATACATTTTTAAGCACATTTACCCAAGTCACACACAATATTCACATGCAATTCTATACATTCATGGTGCTTCCTGATTTTTTTGAGGAGAGATAGTGCCTTCTCATTGTAGAAACTGAAATAAATGGGCATTTTATCTCTCTCCTGTCAGCTAGGGCAAGGGGCCAAATTGAAGTCTTGGCTAATCAACTATAACACATAGAATCAAAGACAGGAAAGTCTTTCCTGGCAGTGGCTGTGCTGGACTTCGAGTATGCAATGCAGGGTTGGTTACCAGTTTATGGAATTTGGTAAGTACTGGGTCCAGATAGGTCTGACCAAGTCAATGAATTAGTCCCATGGTGGGTTCATAATATGATGATATGAATTGAAGGAGTTTAGGTGGGAGAGCTAAGTCACAGTAGTTAGTCTTTGGCAGACACATCTTGCCACCACATAGCTTGCAGTCTTCCATGAGGAGAATAGTTTCAGATACAAGCTCATAATGAACAAAGCATAGGACTGAAATCTCTGAAACCATGAGCTTAAATAAGCATGCCTTCCTGAAGTTACTTGTCACTATTATTTGGTGAGAGTGACATAAAACTCACAAGGCAGTGAGAGCATTTTCATAGGCAGTGGCAGCAACAAAGAAGGCTTCTGTGGCCTCTGATTTGATTGCACTTAATATTGTTGGCCTGCTCTAATCACTGTAGTTTTGTTTAATATCTTTTCTATGGAAGTGGTTACCCATTCACCATCTTTTCAAATCCTACTCCCCTGTTTTTCATTTGGACCACAGTCATTATTTTCATTTTGCAGGATTTCTGCATCTTCTTAGAATCCCCCATGACAGCGCCCCTTACCAGCAGGAAGTAGTTTGGAGAGAACAATGCCCAAATTCCCAAATATTGTCTATAAATGTTTGTTTTCATTTCAATGGACTTGGTTATATAAAATAAAATAAAAAAAAAAGAATTGTTTTGAAAAAAAAAAAGCAATGTAAAAACACACACATATATTTCCAAACCTTATTTTTGTGCATGTTTGTATGTGGATGTTCAAAGTCAAATCAGATAATTGAGATGTTTTAGTTTTATATCAAATCATGTCTTGTTTTTTTATTTTCTAAGTAGACGCCATTGCTTTTGTCAAATAACTTTACCAAAAATGTTTTACTTTCCTGTTACATAAATTGATTCATTTCCAGGGTGACACCTTGAGAGTGAGAGAGCATGAGAGAGAGAGAGAGAGAATTATTTCTCTCTAATCAATCACCGGATTGCCATACTTCAGTTACTTCAGTTTCAGCATATTTTTTAGTCTAGCTGGCTTGAATTGCCATGTTTGTAAAGCATCAAACTTACAAGCACATCAAAGGTTTCTTCTGGATATTTTCCACAATTTCATTAGTCTTTAAGTTTATTCCTGCACAGAAATGTCCCTATTTAATTATTGTAACTTCATAATGTGATTTATTTTCTGATTGAGCAGATAGTATATTTGCATTGAAACAATTTTTTTTATCTGTGGATTTTATCTATTGCCTCACTTCTAATATTTTTACAAATGAATTTTCCTGGTTCTTGAATTTATTCATCAATTTCAATTTTTCTATGTGTATAAATTCATAGCTTTGTTTGTATAGTTTAAAACACATCTTTTTCTCCTATTGAAAATAGCTTTTTTATCACACAATATACGCTGATTACAGTTTCCCCACCCCCTACTCCTCCCAGTTCCTTCCTATCTCTTCCAATCCTGATCCACACCCATTTATCTCTCATTAGAAAACAAGCATCTAAACTTAACAAAAATAAAATAAGGCAAAAATAAAATAAAACAAAACAAACAGAAGAAAAAGATCCAAAGAAAAAAGCACGAGAAACACACATGCAGAGATGCCCACTCAAACACACAGGAATTCCATAAAAACACAAAACTAGTCCCCATCTGGTGCAGACCTGTGTGGGTCACGTGCATGCTCCCACCTTCTGTGTAGGTTCATTTATGTGGGCCCTGTGATTGCTCCCACCTTCTCTGTGTGTTCATGTATGCATTGGTCTTCCTGTGTTTTAAAAGCCTTACTTTCTGAATGTCTTCCATTCCTTCTGGGTCCAATACTTTTCCCACCTCCTCTTCAAAATTAGCTCAGTCCTAAGAGAAGGGATTTGATGAAGACATCATCCTTGTAGTGTTAAATGATTTTTACTATTTTTTGCATTTGGGGGACCGGCCACCCGGCTCCCAAGTAAATCACACATGGTGGCTTATTCTTAGTTGTGGATGCCCAGCCTTAGCTTGTTTCTAGCCAGCTTTTCTTATCTTTAATTATACCATCTATATTTTGCCTCTGGGCTTTTCCTGTTCTTTTATTTCTGCAAATCTTATTCCTACTCTGTAGATTGCTGTATGGCTGAATGATGTGAAGCTGGGTGGCTGACCCCTGAGGCCCTCCTCTCCTATCCTTGTCTTCTTGCTCCTCCTTTTTCTTTTCTCCTTCTTTTCATCCTTTCTGCCTGCCAGCCCTGCCTATCCTTGCTCCTGCCTTGCTATTGGCCATTCAGCTCTTTATTAGGACCATCAGGTGTTTTAAACAGGCACAGTGGCAGAGCTTCACAGAATTAAACAAATGCAGCATAAACAAAAGTCACACCGTTTAATATAATATTCCCCATCACATGCTATCTCTCACTCTGTGCACTTTGTGTGGCTGTGGGTCTCTGCATTTGATCTCATCTGCTGCAGGAGGAAGCTTCCCTGATGATGGCTGAGCAAGAAAACTCTATCTCAGTGATCTATGAGTATAGCAGAATGTTGTCAGGAGTAATTTTATTACTGCATTCCATTAGCCCATCAGTAGTACTTGGTTTCTCCTAGGTCCCAGGCCTATAAAGCCTTAGGTTCCTGGCAATCCAAGCTGTGTCAGGCATCCATTTCAAATCATGAGGTGGGCCTCAAATCAAAACATCTAGTTGTTAGGAACTCCCACAACTTTTGTGTCACTGTTGCAACAGCAGATAGATTACCATCATAACTTGAAGAATTTATTCCTGGGTTGGTGTTTACCTTTCTCCTTTGATAGCATGCAGAGAACTTTTCTGAAGCATGAGATTATTCCATAGGGTGAAGGCTCTAAATATGTACCCGTTCAACTTCTCTGTGTCCAAAGAGTTTTGTAGATGCCCTCAGCAATGGGGCTTTATCATCAGTTTTGAAGAACAACCAATAGCCTTGGCAATAGCCTGGTTTATTTGGGGATTCCAATGATGCTTCTTTGGCCAACAATTAAATTATATAAAACCTATTCCTGGTACTAAAAACTTCACTTGGTGGCAAGAGAATACTTTAATGGGGTTTAGTCTCTCCCATTATTTGTCTATTTTGATTAGATCACCTTCATGCATACATATAATTTAAGAAGTCTCTAAGGTATTAGGTCTCTCCACACCTCCTCAAATGACATTTAGTTTTAGCTGTTCCTTCACATTTCCCTCCTTACTTTCACTTTTCCCTTCCCCTCTCCACCAGAGCTTCCCAGTCTAATCCCCCTCCCCCTGCCCTTCCATCTATACCCATTCTATTTCCCATTTCTATGAAAAGGACATGCATATTACTTCCTGCCTGTGTTTCTGGCTTCTTTATTAAAATCAAATTAGGTATCCATAGGTGTGTGCTTACTTCTGGGTGCTCAATCAATTCCATTGAGTGATGTTTTGTTTTTGTGACAATATCATGCTTGGACCAGTTGTGAATTTCTTTGTCAACCAATAACCATTACTTCTCTAATGAGGTCCAAGATCCATACCAATTTACAGATATACGTATGGAAATACAAATTGAGAAGGAAGATTTTTAAGATATCTATCTGGTAAAATAATAATAGTAAGTTTTTTCCTGTGACATATGAGCTCCTTAACTATAAGTTCTTGGCCAGAATTCTAAGCATGTATTTTCTTCTGAGAAGCTGACATGAAATCTGAACAGAAAATTGGGTTAGTTACCCCTACAACATTCTTGTCAATATTCACAGGCATATCTTCCCATGAGTAATTGTTGAAGTTCATGAAGTAAGACTTAAACAAAAATTCTTTCTTCTGTAGCCTACACAACACCTTTCAATACTATGAATGCTAGCCAGCAAAAAGAAATCTTCCTGGTAAGCACCAACTAATCTTTTCCATATTTTTGACCAATGTGTGTACCTTCTGAAATAGGGTCTTGCCATCCAATATTGTTGGTAACCAAGAGCGCTGGCAATGGCCTGTGTTGTCTGGGTCCCTAGGATACCTCTGACCAAAAACCCAATAGGAGGTGTCCCACACCAGAACTGACCTTTATGTTTGGCAACCCAAACATGGCTTTCTGTGATGAACATTATCCTCTGTCAGGGTAAGTCTAGACAATTTTATGTGTATTGTCACACACACACACACACACACACAAACACAAATGAATGTAGGAAACTTATAAATATAGTGGGTAAATACAGCTTTTCCAAACATTCTTGCCATTACTATCTTTCTTCCAATACTCTTTTTTGTTATATCCTCACATTCATTTCCCCACATAAGCATCACTCTACATAATTATCCTTTTCCCTTTCATATTATCTGTGCCCCACTATTCTTCCATCTTTGATGTTTCTCCCCCAACTGACCCTTCCTTATCTCTTGAATTCTATACAGTATTCCAAATTAAACACTCAAATACATATATTTGAGGCTAAGATCCACATGCATGTGAGATCATGCAACATTTGTATTTCTTGGGGTCACTCCACTCAGTACATTTTACAGCTCCATCCATTTAGCTGAGAATTTCTTTTCTTTTCTTTTTTTGTTGTTTTTTAAATATATTTTCTTATTTTACATATTGATCCCAGTTTCTTCTCCCTCCTTTCCTCCCATGCCCCCTTACAACCTTCCCACCCCATCCCCATCCCCTGCACTCCACAGGGAGAGTGATGCCTTCCAGGAGGGATCAACAAAATCTGTCAAGTCATTTGGAGTAGGGAATAGGCCCTCTCCTGTCTCTAGGCTAAGGGAGTATCCCTCCATGGGGAATGTACTCCCAAAGTCCTTTTGTGCACCAGGGATATACCCTGGTTCCACTGTCAGAGGTCCCTTAGACTGCCCAGGCCTTCTAACTGAGACCCCTGTTCAGGGGGGTCTGAGTCAGTTCAATTCTGGCTTCCTAGCTATCAGTCTGAGGGTCCATTAGTTCCTCCTTGTTCAGGTCAGCTGTCTCTGTGGGTTTCTATAGCCTGGTCTTGTCCCCATTTTCTTATCACTCCTCTCTCTCTGCATCTGGATTCCAGTTTGGCTCAGTGTTTTAACTGATAATTTCTTAAGTTCATTTTTTATGATATAGCTGAATAAAATTTACACACACATCTATATCTATATCTATATCTATATCTATATCTATATCTATATCTATATCTATATCTATATCTATCTATATATATATATACATGTACATATATACACACACATATATATATATATATCACATTTTAATTATCCATCCCTCCGTTGATTGACATATAGACTCTTTATATAACATATCTACTGTGATTACTGTAGCTATGAACATAGTTGAGCATGAATCTTTGTAGTAGTTAATAAAGTCATCTTCTAAATACATGTAGTAGTATAGCTGAGTCATATAGTATATCTATTTCTAGTTTTCTGATGAATTATGACTGTGATTTATAATTGTTTGTTAGTTTTTGTTTTTGAGACATTGTCTCCTTGCATAGCCTTAGCTGTCCTAGAACTCACTTTGTAGACTGGACTGGCTTCAAACTCACAGAGATCCACCTGCCTTTGCCTCTTAAGTTGTGGGGTTAAAAGCATGCACCACCACTGATGTATGACACTGATTTATATAGTGGCTGCACTAATTTGTACTTTGACAAGCAGTGCCTGGGGATTTTCCTTTCACCACACGCCTACAAGCATTTGCCGTCATTTAAAAAAGTTTTAATTGAAACATTCCATTGGGGTCTGCCTTCTCTTTCCTTCCTCCAGTTTTCCCTTGTACCCATTTGTTCTCTCTCTCTCTCTCTCTCTCTCTCTCTCAAAGTCATGGCCTGTTTATTTGTTGTCATTATACACATACACATATATTCCTAAATGCAAAAGTATATAAATACAACATTCTCAGTTCAATTGTTACTTGTGTGTGTGGGGGGGGGTTTACTTGGTATGGGATAGGTAATTAGAGGATATTCCTAGTGATTATTATTTTCCTATTCTTAATATTCCTTAGCTGTATATAATTCCTTTGTCTAGGGTTGATGCCTCATGGGATTTACTTCTTCCATGTTACCACAATGTTATCCTTGACTAGGTCTTATTTAGGCAGTCATGCTGATGAGACTTCAGGGTATGGTTTTTCAGACACTGATCAGAAACTAAATCTTACAGAAAATGCACTGTTATTCTGGCTCTCATAATTTTTCTATGTCCTCTTCTGCTGTAATGACGGAGGCTTGGGTCCAGGACCTGTGTTGTAGATGTATCAGTTGAGGTTGGGCACTCTATGGTCTCTTGTTTTCTGTATTTTGATAGATTGTGGTTTTCTGAAAATCTCTTTTTATTACTAGGCAACATTTCTGTGATGAAGAGTGAAATCCATGTGATAAGATAAAATCTCAAGATGCTTGCAATTTGCATTTCCCTGGTGGCTAAAGTTGGTGAACACTTTTTTACACATTTCTTAGTCATTTGAATTTCTTCTGAGAAGCCTCTGTCTGGTTCTATGGGGAAATTTTTACCTGGATTGTATATTGTCTTGGTGTTTAGTGTTTCTGAGTTTCTTGCATATTCTAGACACTGGTTCTCCATCTGAAATATAGCTGTCAAAGAGTGTTTGCCCATTGTACATAGTGTTTCCTCAGTCTAACAGTTGGATTTCTAATCCAGAAACTTTTGGAGTTTGTAGAGCCTAACTTATTGATTGTTGGTCTTATTTGAAGGAGACTAGAAGTCAATTTAGAAAGCCCTTCCCTGAGCTTGTATCCTGAAGTATAACCCTCACTCTTTCTCCTGGAATTTCCAAAGTTTCGGGTCTAACATTGAGCTCTTTGATCCATTTGCAATTGATGCATGAGCAAGAAGAGTAGGAAGGAGCAAGTTTTGATCTTCTGTATGTAGATATGCAGTTTTCCAAGTGCCACTTGTTAATGATGCTAATAGGCTTTAGCACCTTTATAAAATCTTAGGTGCCTGTAGGTATATGGACCTATATATGGTTTGTTTTATATTTTATTTAAATATTTCAACAAATCTTAATTTTTTAAATTAATGACAGCTTTAACACACAAGTGCTAAATATGTTCTCCCCAAAATTTTCTTAAAGATAATTCCATCTCATTAACTGTTTTTCCCCAAGTTCAACAAACCAATTGGACCATAATCATGCACTATTCTAAAAGTCACAGTGAAACAGTCACCACTCTCATCTTAGACTGAACCCATTTAGAAAACCTCCTGTTGTAAACAGAAAAATCTGTTTATCTATAAATAATTAGTTTCCCTATTTGTTAAGTGGAATTTATCACAAGCAGAAGCCAAATTCCTAAGGAATTATCACCACAGTAGTCAACAAAGTTTTGTTAATTGAACAATTTTTAAATATACAATAAAGTTTTGTTTATTTAATCATCTGTCATTTCATATTTAAGAAACACTACTATAAAATCAGAAATTTGCTAATAGAATTTTAAAGAGTTGACCCAGGACAAATCAATCACATTCAGGGAAAAATAATGAAAGTAATGTTAGAGGCAAGAGGGCTTTTATGTTGGTAAATATAAGACATTTGTAATATTTCTAATGTCTTAATAACCAGAGCAAGTATTGAAGCAAGATTGTAATGATTCCTAGGAACAGTGTTAGTGTGTTTAGTATATGTTATTGTATGTTTTGTAAATTGGAAGGACAGTATACATAAACTGAACTTCTTGCTCTGAACAACCTCAGTAAGCTAGAGCTGCAAAGAGCAGCAGCCATTGATGGCTGAGCAGGTATAAAGGTAGCAGGGTCTTGAAGCACAGTTCTAGTGCATCTCTTTCTTTTTTCTTCATTTTTCAAGACAGGGTTTCTCTTTAGCTTTAGAGCCTGTCCTAGAACTCCATCTGTAGATCAGGCTGGCCTTAAACTCACAGAGATTTGCCTGCCTCTGCCTCTAAAGTGCTGAGATTTAAAGCGTGTACTATCACTGCCTGGTCTCTACTTATGCTGTTTTCTTACATTTATATTCTCTCTCTCTCTCTCTCTCTCTCTCTCTCTCTCTCTCTCTCTCTCTTCCTCTCTCTCTCTCTCTCACTCTCTCTCTCTCTAAATATATACATATATATAGACACACTATTTATATTTAGACTTAGAGACATGTTATCTAGTTATATATTGTGTCTATTTATGTATGTTATATGTATAAATAGATGTGTGTTTACTCTATAATACATATACAAGTCAGAGGAAAGCTTTCAAAAGTAAGAATATTTTGTAGATCCCAGCAGTTAGGTTACCACCACATAGAAGAATAATGAAATATCAAAAATTCATGTGATTTAACAATATTCAACAAAAACAAGATATCACAAAGTACTTATTCAACCGTGTATACACAGGCTAGTTAGCTATGGCACCATGACATCAGCGCAGGTGTTTAGTTCCATAAAAACTCTGCCATACCACTCATGACAGTTCTACGTTTACACATCAGAGTCTATTGCCAGGAGCAAACACTTTAATCCCTAATGCAGACACTGATGAAAACACATTAGTGAAGTGAAGGAAGGAACTTCACATGCATTGAGAAAGCCACCTTCTCTGTGGACTCACACCTCCAGCCAGCTTCATATGGTCAGTGTAGCTCCTGGAAGAACATTGTGAGTTTCCTCTTTCATATTTCCCAGACAGAGAATGGCTGCTGCAGTTTTCTATTAAAATAACCCAGAATCCTTGACTCCTCATTACCCATGGAACGCCTCTTAATGCCACATCATTCTCATCATCTGTCTCCCAAACTCAGTAAGCTGATATGGGCCTTGGCTGTTTGACGAGAGCAACACCAATGACACAGAAGTGAACATGAGGGAGTGGGAGGACAATAAAATATTGTTTACCCTTTTGAAGTAGAGAGAACAAATGAATGATTATTACAAAATAGATTTGTAACATATCTACAATTAAGCTTTCATGGAGAGGAAGCAATCAGAAAAAGATGATCAATAAATCAAGAAAACACCCTGCACAGTAAAAATTTTAAAGCATTAAAAAATGCCAGCATACATTATTGAGATATTCCCTTAATTGTGGCTCTTTTAAGCATCAACCTTCAAATTCCAAACCCCAACTTCCTCCACTTCCTCGACACTCTCACAGTCAAAGCAAAGTCCCCAGATGCTCTGTCTCCTGGTCTCTACAACTTTCTTCCCTTTATTACTTTAAAGAAAAACATTGTAAAACAACATTGCATGCCTTCAAGAGGAATCCCACTTAATATATGTAAATGTTTCCAAATTGTTAACAATAGGCTACAGAATAAATTAGAAGGAAGAAAAATAAAAAACCTACAAAGTTGCAGCATGTACCTTTGGTGGAAGATGATTTTTTGTAAAGAAATTAATTTAGTTCTATTTTAGTTTTAGTGAAAACGAAAAAAGAACATGTTTTTATGGAGGATTTTTATATGACTTCTAGATGCTAACTTCCTAAGCTCATATGCTTTTCTTTAACTTCAATGTTATATGTTATAAATACGTGGAAAAGGAAATTGGTATAAAGAATGAAAGGTCATGTAAGGGGAAGGGCAGCTAAAATTAAGGGTCATTTGAGGGTTCATATGGAAACCTAGTATAGTACAGCAAGAGTAATTTTGCTGTTCCCATCCCCAGTACTGCCTAGGTGGCTAAGAACCTCAAGCTACATAGGTCACTGGCCTACGGTAAAACTAAATACTCCTGTTCTATTAAAGGAACATAACAATAAAAGGACCCCTAATGACATTCTTCTGTAATTACAGTTCAGTATTTTGCTCATCCATCATCGGAAAAACTTGTTGATGCAGTATGTGGTCTTAATACAGAAACTCACATTGAACAATTTGAAGAGAGTGAGAGACCTAAGAGCATTCAGTCCTAACTGGGGTATTGCCTCCAAATCCCTCCCACCAGGGCTCAGGGAACTCTGAAGAAAAGATGGCAGAAAGATTAAGAGCCAGAGGGGATGGACAACACCAAGAAAACAAGTCCTAGACACAACAGGACCAACACAAATGAACTCACAGAGACTGTGATATCATCCACAGAGCCTGCACAGGTCTGTTAGATGGGGTCCCTGTGCTGAGAGGGGAAGTAGACACACGCCCTAACACAGAAGCTATCTCTGATTAATACACACTCACAAAAGAAAGGAAAAACTAGTTTCTCCAACAAAACCTCACTGGGTTATATAACCCACACTTAAGAGTGGGCTGGAGGCCCAGCAGTAGATGAGCAACACAAAACGAACTCAGTGGCATTTGAGGAGGATTTTTTGTTGTTGAATTTTGTGTTTGTTCGTTTATAGTTGTTTTTTGACTCACAGTGCTTCTGACTGAGCATTTTCCCCACACAGATCTTTTGCTTATATATTATGGTTTCCAACTTTGCTTTCATAGGTTTTCTGTGTGTGTAATTTATTTATGTGTGTCAGTATCTATGTTTCTTATGCTTTTTCCTTGGCTCTTTTTGTTTGTTATTTGTGATATTCAAATTTGGCTTTATTTTGTATTTTTTATTAGTATCACTACTGCTACTCCTATTATTATTATTATTATTATTATTATTATTATTATTATTATTATTACTATTATGCATGTTTGTATCCTAAAGTGACTGTGTCAGTTGGGAAGTGGGGTGGTTATGGGATGGATTTAGGGATAGGAAGCCATTATAAGAATATATTATATAAAATATAAATCTATTGTATAATATATAATAAATATAAATAATAATATAATAAATCTATTTATACTATAAATAAATATATTCACTAAAATCCCAACCATTCACAACTGCCACTCATTCCTAAGAAACAAAATAAAATTTAAGCACATAATGGTTTACTAATTTCAGTTAAGGAGCTGAAATCACAGTAAGGTCATACTGCTCCTTTAAATATTGTTCTGTAAAGAAACAAAACACATCTCAATTTTGAAAGATGTATTCATTTAGCTGGTCTTTGGTTTTGATAGATTTTTTTTGGAGTTTGCTTGTTTGTTTCTTAAAGGCACATAATTGCTGACCTTGTGTAAACAGAACTTAATCAACTCAATTGACCTAAAAAACAGGGAGTGTGGTTTCATCATGAACCTCTGTGGCAATTGTCACTTAGGCCAGGAATGAGCTGCAAACAATGTTGTCTAGAAGCTGGGTGACCTGTCCAGTGTGTCTGTCTTCTTGCCCTCTACATTTGTTGAAAAGAATAAAAATAAACCTTCAGAATGTAAAGGCAAATTTGCACACACAACTTTCAGTGATAAAATATGTCTTCAAGACGTTTACAAAATCTCTTGTTAGGTAAGACAGCTATTTAATTCACTGCGCTGGACAAACATTTGGAATTTAAATTTCAGGGTTTCCGGGCTTTTGTTTACTTGATGTGCAGTTGTGCAATCACAATTTTTAGTTGTGCATGGTATCTACGCGTGGGATGGGATTGGGATGTAATGAGTCAACTCACAGATTTAAGTAGAACTTACATATATGTAACTGGAAAGCTCTAGAAAACCAAAAGATGACTGTGAAAGGCATGATGTCTAATAGCAAAAGACTCAAAACACTGAGGTTGCTAATATCGATTGCTTTCATTAAAATTCTCCCTTGCTGTTTAATCAGGAATAGTTCCTTGCTTTACAGAGGCTCCAAGGCAGGATTTGCGCTGCCATGTCATCATATTGCACCAGGCTACAAACCTCCCTTTGAGTTTATTCTCTATACTCCCCTCATGGAACCCTCCCCATACACAGGAGATGGTGTCACTCTTCATAGCTTTCTCCTCAAGGAAAGTAAGCAAAGTCTAATAACTAGCAACAATATTGAAAATAATAACTCTTATCCACTAAGAGCCAGGGAGTGTTCTGAGCTCTTCTCAATTATTAGTTCCCATTCTCAAAATAGTACTACCAAGTAACCATAGTGATGCTAATTTTATAGTGTAGGAAACCAAAGCTCAAGGGAAGTGAGATACATTGCTTAAGATCACAAACTGTAAATGGCAGAACTAAGAATCAAAACCAGATATATCCAACTCAAAACCCCATGTTTGCACATTCTACCACACCCCCTCCTTATTCCGTGACTCCAGAGCAGAGAAACACTGCTGTGTAAAGACCTCATCAAAATGGCTCAAGGTAAAAAAAAAATGTATGCTAGGTAATCATAGGTAAAACTTAGCATGAGGTATTAGAACTATAATAGATATATTTGATGAAAAAACGAGAACTCACATAAAATATAGTTTTCACACAATATAAAATTGGAACATTTATATGAATTAATAACCAGGTCTAAAATGGACAGAAAATATGCTTTTGAAAAATTCTCAAAGTGAATCTGGAACCAAACTAAAACATAATAATGGCTAGAAGACAATGTTGTTATCACATTGTTAAATGTTCTCATATTTAAATAGTAATTTCTTAATAAGAATGGTGGTATTGCTGGGCAGTGGTGCCACATACCTCTAATCCCAGCACATGAAGGAATTTCTATTCATCCATGATAAAGCACTGATGACACTCCAAAGAAATGATTCCAGCCAAATGGTGACTTCACTGGCATTACCAATGGCAGCATCAGTCACTCAAGGGCAGCTACAGCTGTACTTATCAGACTCTATTTTAGGAGCTTCCTGTACAACTCCCAGACAGATCAGATGCCTAGACAGTCCCCTCCCCAGTTGTTATGTACATTTCCTGAGCTCTCTGAGCTTTTGAATTGCATGATTGTTTTTGTAAACGGAGTTTCCATTCCTCCAGATCCCACAGCCCTTTAACCCCAAATAAATACACAGATGCATATATTAATTATAACTGTTTGGCCAATGGCTTAGGCTTTTTACTGGCTAGCTCCATCTTAATTATCAACCCATACTATTAATCTATGTATTTCTATGTGGCTTTATCTTGCTGGAAAATGCCTGGAGTCCTATTTTCCTGTTAGCTACATGGTGCCTCCCTGGCTGTATTCTCTCCCCAGAATTCTCCTCTCTGGTAGCCCCACCTATAACTCCTGCCTGGCTATTGGCCAACCAGTGTTTTATTCATCAACCAACAAAGGAAATATATACACAGAAGGACATCCCTGATCATTTTTTTCTTGACTCTTCAGGAAGGAATGTTTCCATGGGGAAGAAATGTTTGCAGCAAATGGACTGCTCTCACTGTGAGGATTTAACACAGTGATGCGGAGTTTGTAAGTAGGATAGCCCCCTTATGCCTGTATGAAGAAACTGAGGTTCTGGAAGCTCGACAATGGCCTAAATCAAGCTGAGACAGCAGCTCTAAGTCTCTCAAACTAGTGAAGACTGAGGATGTGGATTCCCATAGGTGCATGCAAAGCAATTCTAGAAAAGTGAAAGACTGAGGAACAGTAAGAAACCAAAGAAAACTGAAAGTCCTGAGAGCAGGAGGCTTCTCCAAGAGAGGAAAATGTCCAGTTTCCTTGTCTGGGAGTTTTATAGGGCTATGTCAATAATTGAACAAAGGTAAAGGTAATTGTAAGAACATAGCCTAGCTCTCTGGGCTACCTTAGGCTGAGCCAGTGGACTCAGCCTACACTCTATGTATAACATACACTCTATGTATAACACCCCTAGATCATGCTCTGTGCATACACTGCCTACACAGTAAGGAATGGTTGGAGCCCATCTCCTACACTTGTTTTGTCAGCTGTTGACCATGGCTATCTGCTAGTTGTTAGTCATGGCTGGTGTTGCTATATCTGACCTTGCAGGTGTCTCAAGGGCTGTTAATAACACTGAGCTCTCTTAGTGTTCGCTACTATCAAGAAGTAGACACAGTTATTCTTAGTTAACTCATTGTCTATGGGTTATTCTGGGGGTGTTTCTTGCTTGTTAGTAGCTTCATAAATTATAATATATTGTGGTATTACTAGTGGTATTAGGTGCAAGCACATATAAAAAGCAATAGCATGTAGCATGGTTCTCAAGGACTTTGCTGAGGCCAGCTGGCCTGCAATCAACAGCTTTGCTTCTCAAGCTTTTATCTATCCTGAAAGCTTGGCTGTCTCCTATCCAATTGTTTCCTACTGAGCCTGATTCTCTGTTTCTTATCCTGACTGGTCCTGGGCCTGCTATTAAGCTATTAACTCTAAATTCTGTTCTCAGTAACATGTGAGTCATTTGAAGTTGTCACCATGAGTGTTACTCTCTTACTGTCTACTGTGACTAGCTTCCGCCTCAATATCCCTGGCAATGACAATGAATAAAAATAAATCCTACTCTAACACCCTCATACCTATGCAAATCCACTTATTTCCTTTGGCCTGAATTTATCTTTCTAACCAGTTTTCTATTCTGCTTCATGCTCTCCCTACATTTTTATCCTAGTTTTCTCTTCCTATGACTTTCTTTTCTTGACCTGACCAAATACATGATCTTAAGATCACTTGAATTATTATTTTTCAGTTTCTCTCATACACTGATTATCATCTATCATATAATTTAGCATTTTGTGAACCTTTATAAACATGCTAATAGTTTAGTTACTGGAATCCCCCAACATTCTTTTTCCTAGAATAGCATCTGTGTCTTCACTACTACCAAGTAAAACTCTAGATCCCTATTCCTAGAGTTCTCATCAAAAAGGGATTTAACGTTTTTTCCTAGGAAGACATTTACTGACATTAAAAGCCCTTATCTCCTGGACCAAGTGCAATTTGGATTCAACACACCGAAGAGCTTCTCTAATGATTTGGCTTGATGGATACAGTCTTTGCTGAAGGCCATGATTATGTTACATGATATCTTAAGAGCTATTTTCTATTTCAAGAATTACTCAGTGTTCCACTGCTTTAAACAAAGCAAAACAAGACGTGGTTTTGTTTTCCCTGAAACAAAAATGCACTGGACAATGATTTCCTAGCTACAGTGTTTCCCTTAGTTAAGGAGGAATGAGTCTTAATAAAGCAGAGATAGTATTCCCAATTTTGCTTTTTGTAGGTACCTTTGAGGATCAACAAAACATTATCTGAAGACTTATGAACATGAACACTTTTTAGAATAGTATAGCTCTAAAGTGTTATTTCCTTTCATTTTCTTCTCTTTGAGAAATAAAAACCTTAGCTCCATTTATCAAAAGGTGCTTGAAAATTTATACTCTGTTTTATCCATCTCAGTGTCAGCAGAAACTAAAGTGGTATTTTTTTTACATAACAAATGTCAAATAAATACTCACTAGATGTCCCAATAGCTGAAGTAGGCAAATATGGGGCCTCAGACTGTTTTAAGTGTCCTATAAACAGGGGATATTGACAAATTCCTGGTGGTTTGTTGCAAAAGTTATCAGATGTTTCCTAACTTTAATTGTAACAACCAAAAGTGCTGAAAACTATCTGTCCATACACTAGATAGCCCTCAGAAATCAACAAGATTGGGGGAATGTTTTATGATTAGGGTTAATTCTGTTCCTTTAGCTATTTGGAAAGTGAAGAAAGTTAATTTATTTAAATATCTGGAGCTGAAAAGAAAGCTCGGTATTTAAGGGCACTTGTTACACAGTCATAAAGACTAGAATTTGGGTATTAGCACCCACATGACAAAGTGGGCATCTATACAAATTCATGTAGTCCTCAGTTAAGATTATGTTATAAATGGGAGCCTTGCTGGGGCTTGTTGTTTTCCAGTATAGACAAGATGGCATGAGCCTTAGGTTCAGGGAGAGACCCTGCCTCAAGGGAAAGGGAAAAAAGTGATAGAACAGGACTCCCAATACCCTTTTCTAACATCTATCTGTATGATAAGCAAGTGAACCTGCACACACATTTATATAAGCATGTGCATTTAATATCACACACACACAAGTTGTTTGTTTCTTTGCTTATTTATTAAATATCTACATGGAAGTTCAGTAATGCAATTGTTTTAACTCTATAGAGCAAGAACATGAAGCCAAATTCTCGGAATTGTGGGGCCAAGTACCTACTGTGTTGAAGAATTGTTTCATAGTATGAGTTAGCTTTTGTGCTTTCTTAAAATAAACAGTTCAGCCTTATATTAGGGGCTTTTGCATGACAAAACTCCTGAACACCAACTAAAAGAGAAAAAGTTTATTCTGAGTCTTGGTTTCAGAGGTGACTGTCCATGGTGGGCTGGCACTAGGACTGTTAGACCATGATGGCAGAAGCTGCTCATGCATGGCAGAGTAGCCTAGAAGTAAAGATGAAGAGAAGAGGACCAAGGCCAACACTGACTCACTCTTCACAATCATCTTCTCCCTCCAATTAGGCCCTATCTTCCAGTCTTACTACTTGCCAATCATCTAATCAATAAATGCTGTGTCCACCAGTAGATTAAACCATTAATTAACCAGAGTCCTCATCCTCTAATGTTGTCCTCTAGCAACACATCTAGACACATAATTTTCTAATTCCCTAGACATCTCTCCTTACAAATGGATAATCGAGATTAAGTATGCCAGCCTGTAAACTGCTTCTATAAAATCCAGGAAACACCATTGTTCCAAAGAAAATAAAAATGATGAAGACTAAATCTTAAATGTGCAAAGGTAGAAAATCTGATATGTTTGTGTGTGTGTGTGTGTGTGTGTGTGTGTGTGTGTGTCATAATTTATAATTTATTTTCTCTCTTAGATGCCCTTGTTCTGGACACATTCTAAGCTACCTGAATACTGGAGGCAAGGGTGGTATTCATTGTCAGCCAGCACTACTGACTCCTTTTGTTACCTGAGGTAATTACCATCCTATATTTCACTTCCCCAAGTGGAATTTATTTAGGTCTTCATCAAACACTTCAGGTGAACACATCTTGTGTTCATGACTGCTGTCAAAGAGAACACAAAATCATTTAAGCTCAGAATCTCACCTCAGGAGGATTAGCATTAAGCAATTAAGAGTACAATCTTTACATCAGAGCTTATCATTTTCATACTGAGTGTATATTTCAGCAGTTACTGTGTTAAAAGCTTATAATAGAACAATTGAGAATTCTGCAGGGTGTGGATTTTGTTGTCCTCTTTAGGATGGTACTGTTTAGAAAATGTATAGGGTCTTGCTATTACAAATAGTGCTGCTATGAACATAGTTGAACAGATGTCTTTGTTGCATGGATGTGGATCCTTTGGGTATATGCCTAAGAGGGGGATTGCTGGGTCATGTGGTAAACTAATTCCCATTTTCCTGAGGAACCACCATACTGATCTCCAAAATGTTTGCACTCCCACCAGCAGTGGGAGGAGCGTTCCCATTTCTCCACATCCTCTCCAACATGAGTCATCATTGGTGTTTCTAATTTTAGCCATTCTGGCAGGAGTAAGATGGTATCTCAAAGTTGTTTTGATTTGCATTTCCCTGATAGCTAATAATGTGGAGCATTTTCTTAAGTGTCTTTCAGCCTTTTTGATTTCCTCTATTGAGAATTCTTTCTTCAGTTCTGTACCCCATTTTTAATAGGGTTATTTAGTATTTTGTTGACTCGATTCCTGAGTTCTTTGTATATTTTGGAGATCAGCCTTTATCGGATATAGGATTGTTGAAAATCTTTTCCCAGTGTGTGGGCTGCCATTTGATCTTGTCGACTGTGTCCTTTGCCTTACAGAAGCTTCTAAGTTTGAAGAGGTCCCATTTATCAAGAACCTGGAAGCAACCTAGATGCCCCTCAATTGAAGAATGGATAATGAATATGTGGCACATCTACACAATGGAATAAAAAAATAATGGTATCTTGAAATTCGCAGGCAAGTGGATGGTACTTGAAGAAACCATCCTGAATGAGGTAACCCAGTCACAAAAAGAGGAACACAGTATGTACTCACTCATACATGGATTTTAGACCTAGATCAAAGGATCACCAGCCTATAATTCACACCACCAGAGGAACTACCATACAAGGTGTATTCTATGAGATTCATATAAAGTCCCTCACAGAACCGGGAAGGGACAAGTCCCCCAGAGCACAGAGGAAGTGGGGGGGGGGCAGTGAATGGAGAGAAAAGTAGGAGAAAATGAGGGTGAGGAAAGGAAAACATGTGCGACCAGGAAGATTGAGCCCAGTTAGGAATAGAAGACAGGAGAGAGAGAGAGAGAGAGAGAGAGAGAGAGAGAGAGAGAGAAAGAGAGAGAGAGAGAGACAGAGAGAGACAGTGAGAGAGAGAGAGAGAGAGAGAGAACATAAAAGAGGGAGCCAATATTGGTTTGAAGATAAAATTGAACACAAAGAAAGATCTAGAGAACTACAAGACTGCCTCCAACTAACAATTTGAACTTCCATGTAAAGGCTACCATAAATGTCCTTCCAGGATAGTGAGATCAACAACTAACTTATCCATGGATCCCTCATTTAATGCCTGTTGGAAACAGGAGCCAACACCCATATTGAGTGGAACTAGAACCCAGATGCAGATGGAAAGGACAAGACCAGGTGGCAGAAACACATAGAGACAGCTTACCTGAACAAGGAGGAGCTAAAGGGCCACCAGACTGATAGCTAAGAAGCCAGCATGGGACTGTCTCAGGCTCCCCTGAATATGGGTCTCAGCCAGAAGGACTGAGCAGTCTAAGGAACCTCAGACAGTAGAGCCAGGATGTATTCCTGGTGCACAAAAGGGCCTTGCTAAAACATCCCCCCATGGAGGGATAACTGCCTTAACCTAGAGACAGGAGAGAAGCCCTAGTCCCTACTTCACAAGACCTGTCAGATCTACATGACCCCAACTGGATGGCATTCCCCTACATATGGAATTGGGGTGGGGGGATGGGAGGAGAGGGTGGTTAGGGTGCATGTGAGAGGGCAGAGAGGGTAATAGGGAGAGAGGGAGGTATGAAAGGAGGAATGGAGGGAGGGAGGGAGGGAGAGGGAACTAGGATTGACATGTAAAATAATAAATTAAATAAATAAAAAATGCTTTTACTCCAAAATTTAAGTTCAGGGACAAGTTACGGGGGAAAAGGATTTCTATTTTTGTTTCCACAGTAAATGAAAAGCTGTGGATTCCTTCCAGACTAATATGGTTTGATCAAGCCAGACCACCTGAAACAGAGTACTCGGTGATCCTACTTTCAAAACAGCTAGACAAAGCAGCCTTACAGACCTCAGCCAGGATTTCTGCATCTTCTTAGAATCCCCCATGATTGCGCCCCTTATCAGCAGGAAATAGTTTGGATAGAACGAGGCCCAAATTCCCAAATATTGTCTATAAATGTTTGTTTTCATTGAAATGGACTTGGTTATATAAAATAAATTAAAAAAATAAAAATAAAATGTTTAGGGATGCAGTGAGATTGGGAGGGGAACATTTTTGCTCCTAATGTAACTTATTTCTCATCAATATAGAATTTGAAATCCAGTAGTATTCCTTTGCTCATTCTCACTTTGTCAGTCACTCAAGGAGAGATCAAAGGCCATTAAGTGTTTGTTAATAAAGTTTTGTGGCAATTCCTTTCAGAATATCAAAGATCAATTAAATATTATTTATTAATCTTTTTTCCTAAAATGAATCTTATTCAATGTGTTCTCATTTCATTCATCTGTTTCAAACATAAAGGTGTTCTTTTTGTTCAAACACTGAGGATAGTTAACACTCTAGTATGTAGTAGGTTATAAAAAATTAAATAAAAACTCCTAGTTCTGTTACACATGAGAAGATACATCTTTCCTTTCTGTATTTTGCTTTTGAAAGTTTAGATTTATTTTCTTGTGTACAGAAGAGTATACATAATATACACAACTTGGTGAATGTAGAAATTAATATTGAATATTTTAAATATTGAAAAATATTTTTGCTGTTTTATCTGTTATTTTTAATGAGATAAAAAACATTTAGTACAATGTCTACTTTATTGTCATTTTTTGCTTATTCTTTGACAATTTCATCATGCATATAATATCTTGATCAAGTATATCCCTCTTTATACTCCCTTATCGCTTCTAGTTGTAACTGAATTCTTTCTTCTTATCAACTGTTTTCCCTATTCCAGGCCTGTAGGATTATGTAACCCACTCAGTTGACTTAGGGTTACTTTCATGAGTACGTGTGAATAATTGTGAGTTATTTAGTTTAGTACAGACAACTGACCAGTTGCTATGTCATTGAAAAAAATCTTCCCCACATACCTGATAGCGTTTAGCTGCCAATGGGTCCTCCAGCAGGGGTAGGGCCTCCCAAGCATATCCTATATTCATTGTAGAATGTTCAAGGGCCTGATCTCATGCAAGCCTTGTGCAGGTAATCACTGCTTCATTGAGTTTGTCATTGCAGTGGCTGTGTCATGACTAAGAACAGATTCTTTCAGCATGTTTCTCTATCTTCTGGCTCTGGCATCCTTTCAGCGCCTCTTCCTAAGTGTTTCTTAAGCCTCAGAGGGTTTGAAACAAATGCCCTGTATTGGATTAAGCACTTGACAGTAATTTACTCTCAGCATTTTTTTTTTTTTAATTTTTACCAATCATGGATCGTTGCATCTGCCCAACTCAAAAAGAAGATTCTCTGGCCAAAGTTGTGAGCAGAACTAATCCATGGATATAAATGTCAGTATTTAGAATATAGTTTGACAACTCATCCATTTTTGCAAATAATAATATAGTCTCAGATTTTAGTATTTGTTACTATAGTAATCATGCTATAAAGTAGGTCTCCAGGACTCATGTTTTTGCAACTGAATTACATTTGTTCCTTTTGATTAATAATTCTTAGCCCCTGTTCTCTCCACATTTCTATTGTTCAATACACCACCCAAGTTCCTATCTGTGGTTTAATAGGAAAATGGAGTGGGAACAAAATGGGAACAAAATTTGCTAAATTTGATTATGTGTCTAGAACTGTTTGGTTCTATTATTTACTCCTTTCAACAATTTAGTGGCACAACACAATTATATATTGTTATGTAGTCTTATTTTTAAAGTTAGGTTCTCTAAAGTTAAAAATACCATCTCAAAAAAAAAAACTTTACTATATGAGAAACAAAACAAATGAAAAAATATTTCTTGTTATAGAAGCATGAGCAGATATAACACTAAAAACTCAAGGTCAAGAGTATCTGAGTAAATAGAGAGTGAAGGAAAAGTAAAACTGTAATAATTCATGTTTATTTTATTTAGGTATTTTAGCAAGTATTATTATCACTAATACAAAATAAAATACATAGAGAGTAGGTAAAGGAGAAGAAATAAACAATGGAATCATTCTACACACAGTGATCTTGTGTCAGTCAAATACAGAAGATAAGTTGGTGATGGGGTCAATGTCAGGGGAAGAGCTTTGCAACAAGTCATACATAGAAATATCACTCATTTTAACAATTAGTACATTCTATGGGCATATATAATCTCTACTGTAGAATGTGCTGAATAAGAGGCAAACAAGAGTAACCCCTAGGAACTTGAAGTTTAAAAATCAAGAAGAAAAGAATACAGCCAAATATATCTCCCAGATCAAGTATCCCCCAAAAATAAGAGAATAGAAGCAGGAAGAATTGAGTGGTGAAGTTATGCTAGCAGGAGAGTTACACTAACAACAGTCATTTAATAGCTGAACTTCAATATCCTCATAGTTATTTTAGTGTGGTGAATGGTCATCCTAGTTAGAAGCAGAAACTCCATTTGTCCTCTTCTGCCTTTCTCTCTTGAGCTGCTACCCACAACTTCCTGAGACCTGGCTGCACTCCCCCCCCCCCCACACACACACACGTACCCACAAGCCCATGGCACAGGTGTAAACCATAAATGTTCCACCCCTTCTGATTGGTTGGCCCAGAGCCTGTAGGAAACACCAAACCTCAGAACTCCCTGATAGACTCAAAATGTGTCATCACGGAAAGTACCTGATTGCTTCTCCCCATATTACATTGTGATTGGATGGGACTCTGGAGCTATCCATTTGCAGTTTTCCACTTTAAAACTGGCTGCTGCCCCTGGCTCAGGAACATGTTTTGGAGCCTGAACCCTGCTGCCTCCCTGATACTGGATTTTTTTCTAAGTTTTTTGATTGTTCAAACCCAATCTTTCCTGGTAGATTATTCCATGATTCTCAGAAACTAATAGTGAATACAGAGATGAAAGATTTTGTCTTCTTGCTTTGTATTCCAGTATCAACTCCTGCTGTGTTAGAACAATGTTAGAATTATGTTTGTAATGTTTTCCATCCTCTCAGTAGTTTCCACCTCACACTTCTGTCCATTTCTACACAGCCACCTACAATATTTTAATATAATAGGAATTTGTTATTCCTTGTGTTTGGGGAACAACGTACTATGACACTGAATAGGAAGAAAATCTTACTTCTAATTGCAGAGCCTAAAAATAAGAGCTACTCTTCCATTGTACATGTGGCTCCCACATCTCTATAATCTACATTTCAACATGTAAAGAATTGAATCATTGCTTTTTGAACTTTTTTGTAGGGAGAGTCATTCTGTCCTTCCTTTACTACAGCTAAGTCTAAAGCAGAAAATCTCAAATCTCCCAGAGACTTTGGTATAATTTTATGCTAATCTAATTACATAGATGAAGGAATAAACCTTATAAGTATGACATCGATAAAGACAAGCAAGAATTTTGTTTTTACATAAACACGTATGTAAAGAATTGTTTTACATTTCAATAACCAATTATTTTGTTTGATTAGAAACGTCTACTGCTTTGGGGAAAAACACAGTAACACATTAAACACTTTTAAAAAATGTGTTCCATGCAGATTTTCATGACAATTCTATTTATAACTGCAGAAAATTGTAATGAAAACTAATATCTATCAACAGCAAAACAAATGAACTGGTATATAGACACTCAATGCAACCTTCTTCAGAAAAAGAAGGGAATAATCTGTCAATGCATGAAAAATATTATTTGATTTTAAAATAATGATTCTGAGTGAAAGAAGACAGAGAAACACATATATGTTATGCCATTCTGATTTCATTTTATAATATCCTAGAAAATGCACACTAATGGTTACTGACCAAACACAGATCAGTTTCCATGGGAATGGGCTTCTGAAGAGGTAAGTTGGCTTGGACAGAGATGCAAGTGAAATATTGCCTGGGGGAGTGAAGGAATTATGGCTGTGACTTACATACTTGGTATCTAGATTTGGATGATGCTCTCCATATTATGTGCCAAAGCATTATACTGTATTCTTAAATAAATAGTTTACTTATGCTTTACTTATGTAAGTTATAGCTTGGTAAAGCTGTTACAAACATAGAGTCATACGATTTTCCAAAACAGAGAAATACCAAAAGCCTCAGGGAACAAATCCTTGCAATCCCTGTAGCCAGATGGCTTTGTGCATTTTTTTCTAAACTACTTTGTTCTAATATTCCTGTCCCTCCAAGCAGATGTTATGGCTTTAGGAAAAGCATCTGTATCCAGCCTAAACATTTAAGCATAAGAGCATCTTTGAAAGCCTTGTAAAAAAAAAAAAAAAAAAAAAACCTTTCTCTGGAAATGTATATGAAAACACATTGGAGGAAACAGAAATTCCATTTTGACTCATCTGTTCTCATTGCCAAGTCTTAACAGTGGTTTGGCAACATGGCAAGTGACTAAGCAGAGCTGACCAAGATCCAGCCAAATTGCTTCAACTTGAAACTTCGCACTGCCATGTGGGCTTGAGAAAGTGGTCCTTAGATTGGTGATGACAGCATCATCTTACAGGCTGTTGGGATAATGAAATGAATATGACTGAACCATGCCCAGTCCCACAGTGGAAGAGAGTAAGCTCTATATAAGCATTTGTTAAGTAAGGAAAATATCTTAGAGATCTATTCTAATCAAAACAAATGCTGATGGGATAACAAAAAGGAAAGTCAGAAAAATTGATATAAAATGAGAAGTCTGTGAAAGTGTGTATAGTTGGAAGCCCATTTGATTACCTCAGATGTCCCCTTATTTTTATGAGAGAGTTAGGCTTATCTTCTAGAAATATAAGAAGCTCTGGGAACAGATATGTTAGGCTGAACATAGCCAATGAACCAAATAAAAGCTGCTCATAAAAAAAAAAATGACTTCAGAACCATTTTCAACTGCTCTAGGTATTAGCTAGACAGTCAAGATCACACAGCCTAGGTCAGAGAGACAGAATGTATTCCTTTTCCAGGAACAAAAATGGTGTCAACTCAAATGTAAGTACATCTAGTGACAGTGCAGACTATAGTAAACTACTGCCTACAAGTGGTAGCCATAAAAGAGAAATCCACTGTCCACATAGAATAGCTCACATTGATAATATTACATGTCAACTTGAATGGCAGCTGCCATCATTTTTATGTATGTATGAGAGGGTGATCCTGAAGCAGTGGTTGGAATGAGTAATGAAAATTTCTTTCAATGTGCATAGATGCTATCAGATTGATTGGAGTTCATATAAAACAAAAAAGGAGGGAGGAAAATCTCTCTTAGAGGTGGCACATCCTTTTCTTTCTTTTTTTCTTTTCTTTTTTTTTTTTTGTTTGTTTTGTTTTGAATGTCAGAACTCTGTGTTCTACAACACATTGTGGACTGTATAATTTGGAACAACAGATTTCCAGGATTTTGGACATTGGGCCCTGGATAGAGATCATTAGCTTCCCTAATTCTGAGACGTTAAGACTTGGCCTGATTTATGGTATCAGTTTCCTTCTCAAAGCCTGCTGTGAGACCTGCCAACTTTCATAATCATGTAAAACAGCTCTCCTAATATGTCATATAGTCATATGTCTGTTTGTCTACTCATTCATAGGTCCATCTTCCCTTCTTACAGATGTTTTTCCTCTTTGAGAAAATGAAGCTTCAAACAAAGTCCCAGCATCTTTGTTTGCCCTAACTAGAAATAGATAGTCAAATATTGACAGCCATTTGAGGGAAGCCTTCATGGTAAAGGAGAAACCCAATCAGACAGCTGAAAAGAAACTAGATATGATGCAAGAAGCAGTGCAAAATCCTTTAAAAGTATCACATTCCTTTAATATGAGCAGAATGCTTATGCAAATAAGAATAATCAAAATGGGAGGACCTGGCCTTAGGCCAGGTACCTGGATGCAAAGCCTGATGGGAGATTTTTCTTTTAACCATAGATTGACAGAGGGTATTCGGGAGAGTAGAAGAGCCCAAGGTAAGGTGGGGCAAGAAACCTCTGAAGATTCTGGTTTCAGTTGGAGACATCTTTCAATATGGTTCCACTGGGAAAGACATGGTAGTATACATTGCACCGTTGCATGAACCTCCCTTTAAATTAAGAGTTTAATCATTTAACACCATATAGTTATTGTCTTAAGTCTAAACCTCCTTGGATAGGCACATAGTTACTTAAGAGAGGCAGCTTGTAGTTGAACACAACAGCGCTATGGAGAAGGAAATGTTAAGTTTCAGCTCACACCCCCAGCACTAGCTGCTCATGAACATATTACCTGCATGCCACCTTCTCATCCTTTTTTTTTCTGTTCAGGTTTGTTCTCTCCTAACAGCTCTCCATAGTCAAATCTTCCTCTTGTTCAGAGGAAACAATTACAGAGATGATGAGATGTTGAAATCCTGTGAATTATTTTTGCTAATTTTGCTGTTGAAAACTTTCAATAAATAATAGCAAGAATTGTTTGCACTAAATCTCAGAGTCCTCTGATAAATCCAAACCAACTCTTTGGCTAACACCTGGCATGTTTCCTTCCACTTCTATTTTTATGGTGTGGGTTACATAACTGGAGAACTTTCATTTAAACTTTCTTCCTCTTTCATTGTATTAATAGTTGAGCTACGAAAATTGAGGAGAGGAGAATTAGCAAAGAAATTATACAAGAAAAAAATTCCAGCCATGAAAGACACACACAAACACATACACACACACACACACACACACACACACACACACACACACACACATACTTTACAACTAGGGGAATTCTAATCTTCCTCTCTTCATTTATCTAAAACTATTGGTTTTCAATAGGAAAATCTAAGTAGCCTAACACTTGCCAGTATGAGAGAAAATCAAAGGACTGAAGCCTTGGTTTGAGCTTAAGACTGGTTATGAATTATTTCTGTTTTTTTTTTTCTCTCTCTCTCTTGAGAATTATTATCTGCACAAGCTGTATTGTTCCCTTCTGGTCCCAGAAGTTTTTATTTAGTTTGGGCTTTGAGACAAGGTTTTATTATATTGTCCAGGCTGGCTTCCATCTT
Source organism: Phodopus roborovskii (assembly GCF_943737965.1). NCBI lineage: Eukaryota > Metazoa > Chordata > Mammalia > Rodentia > Cricetidae > Phodopus > Phodopus roborovskii. The sequence goes on along the minus strand of NW_026125391.1, from coordinate 25,064,010 downwards.
TAGAGCCTCCTACTCTAGGCTTCAACTGAGAGTATTACAGTTGTGTGCTACCATGGCTGGCTCAGATGTTTCTCACAGATATTAGTGAAGGTGGGAGCATCTGAATAAATCTGAGAACTCACACAAATGTTTTGGAGGTGGGGCCCGGTGGAGGCACATGGGATCAGGTGGAGTAAATGATAGGAGGAACACCTTTGGATAAAACTGAGATCTCATACAAATTGTTAGTGGAGTGGAGTCAGATGGAGTAGGATAAGAGGAACATATTTGGATAAATCCGAGAGTTCATACAATAGTTAGTGTCAGTGGAGGCAGATGGAGACAGGTGGAGGCAGGTGGGGGCAGGTGGGGGCAGATGGAGGAAGGTGGGGGCAGGTGGGGACATGTGGGGGCAGATGGAGTTAGTTGGGGGCAGGTGGGGGCAGATAGAGTAGGTGTTAGGAGGAACAACTTTGGATAAATCAGAGAGCTCATACAAGTTCAGGAGAGCAACTTGTTGATGAAGCAGAGTCATAAGACTCTGGTTGTATTATTTCCAGAGACACTAGTCCTAGAAACTTTACATAATGTGGACCATACCAAAAGTATTGTGTGATATTTTGGATTTCTCTGGAAATCATCAAAATAACATCAGTCCTTCCTTCCAACACAAAATTCTCATAAAAAAAATACTCAAGTTCTCAAAAGTGACTTTGCAAGGAAGCTGGGATGCACCTGGCCTAGCATCTTTTAGCATCTATGAGGAAGATGGCATGCAGCTGGCCCAGCATCCTTTAGCACTTCTATCAACTTGGTAAAATCAAAATTATCAGAAATAAATTTCTGTGTATGTCTTTCAGGGATTCTGTAGTTTAATTGAGATGACAAGAACAATCCTGAACATAGAAAGCATCATTCGAAGGACTGGGTCCTGAGACTGAATAAAGAGAGGAAGGGAACTGAACACAGGCATTCATAAGTCTCATCATGGCTGTAGACTCACTGTGATCATGGTCAGCTTCTGTTCTTGCCATAACATTTCCCTGCCATGGCAGACTGTGCACTCTGGAGCTATGAGCAAAGACAAACCCTTCCTTCCTAGGTTGTCTTTGTTGAGTATTTTTGTTGCAGCAACAAGACAAATAGCCAACATGGTACCTCAATATTAGAAAACACTGCTCTGAAATAAAAACATAGATGTCCCAAAAACTGTGAGTTAATTTCTATTTTTTTCTTGGGGATAAGACAACTCTACCCATTCTCATGTTATGTATAATCTTCATCATCTAGTACAATTTTCTTTTCAGTCAGATTTTTCAGTAAAACAATATGGGAAACAAAGAAATTGAAGGAAAGCAATAAGATAGCAAAAAGAAGGAATGGTGATGCTTTAATATAGCTGTGATTAAAACTACAAATACAAACTTCAGCCCTGCCCCAATGATATCCTCAAACAGTAAAGGACAAAGATAACCTGTCTGGTTTGGAACAGGTGTTCAACCTTACCATAAACCATGATTTAATTGTTTTTCTTCAGTTTTCTTATTTGTAAAAATTCTCCTGGGTAAGGAACAGACATAAAAAGATTTCTAAAGACACACCTATGATTTTCAGATGAGTGATCCCAAGTCTTAGGGCACATCTATTTTTTTTTTCTTTTTTTTTTTTTTTAATTTTAAAATAATCTTATTTTACATACCAATCCAAGTTCACTCTCACTCCAGTCTTCCCACTTTCCCTACCATCTCCCTACCCTACCCCTATCCACTCCTCAGAGAGGATGCGGCCTTCCATGGGGAGTCATCAAAGTCTGTCACATCATTTGGGGCAGGACCAAGGCCCTCTCTCCTGTATCCAGGTTGAGCAAGGTATCCCTCCATAGAGAATGGGCTCCAAATGCCCAATCATGCACTAGGAATAAGTACTAGTTCCACTGCCCAAGCCCCATAAACTGCTCAAGTCCTCTAACAGTCACCCACATTCAGGGATCAAGTTCAATCCTATGCAGGTTCCCAGCTGTCAGACTGGAGTCAGTGAGCTCCCACTAGCTCAGGTTCACTATTTCTGTGGATTTTCCCAACATGATGTTGACTCCTTTGCTCACAGAATATGAAATTCACGTGTGTGTGTGAGTGTAAGTGTGTGTGTGTGTGTGTGTGTGTGTGCGCGCGCGCGCGCGCGCGCGTGCGCGCATGCGTGCCTGCGTTCCTGTGTGAGAGAGGTTTTTTTTTTTTTATTTAAGTGTGTATAAGTATTTGAGAGAAAGTGTGAGATTGTCTGTGTGTGAGTGTGTATGGGAGAGTTTGTGTGAGTGTGTGTGTGTATGTGTGTGTGAGTATATGTATGTGTGTGTGTTGTCCTAACAATGATTATCAAGAAGGAAGTCCATTGGAGCCATTTCCCTGAGTAATCTTAGCTTTTATAACAACTACCCTTGCTAGATTCAGTGACAGCTTTCCGTGATATTAAATGACAATTTCTTTTAATTTAACATTTTTAATGAAAAATAATGTAGGAGTTAAAAATGAGGGAAGACTACATTGGCACCATAATTGGCTTCAAACCTACCAATTAAACATTATATGAATTAAAGTTTTATGTGTTTTTAATTGTACCTTCAATAAGTGAAGAGTACAGCTTGTCTGTTAAATATACAATGAATTATTTAACCACTAGATCCAGTTTTGAGTTTTCATAGAGTTTAATTACCTGCAGAAATAGCAGAGAGATAACAAAGAAGAGTGTGAACCAAATATGGTCAATAAGATATTTCGTCTCTGCTTTTCTTCAGAAGGAGAAAACACCCGACCACATGACAATACTTGCATAATTTCAAAGTAATTAGGGTTGTTGTAATTACTGCTGATCCCAGCATAGACATTAGCAAGCTTCCCTGAAACATGGCTAGAGTTTTAACTTCAAGGATATAAGCTGAAACACAGAAACACAATCTAGTTGTCTATCATTCCAAAAGTTTTCCATCATATCTGTCTAAATCTGACTGAAACCAAGAAAGTGGGTTGCCTAGTTTTCATGTTCCTAAATAAAAGTCCCTGGAATTCATCCCAGTCCTGATGGTAGTCCACTCAGTAAAGAGTCTTAACAAGAAGAGAAGAGATTTCTACTGCCTCTCCCCTAGCCCTGGGAAGAACAGAGAAGCTTATAATCAATCATCTGTCTTTCATTCTTCCCACTCCCTGAAAAACTCAAGTGTGAGGTACCAAGTTAGATGCCGAGAGCCTGCCTAGAGACATGAACTAGGAATCAACTGGGCTAGTTGAAGATGGAGTCCATTGGGGCAGTCCCATCCTCACCAGATCTTTACCTCATCTTCTATTTCACATAAAGGGCATCATCCGGGAGATCAGGAGCACTCTGGAAGAAAAACTAAGAGAATTTTTTTCTTGTAAGGTAACTCGAGAGCCTTTACTTTAAATCCTAGGTGTTACTCTTTGGTGTGATTTTCATTTCTCTCTGCTTGGCAAAGGGACCCTGTAATTCTTTAGAAAAGCCTGGCAGCTGAAGATTTATTGCAAAACCACAGTGAATCCATATCCACTGTCATTAAAATATACTGTGAAATGATTCAGTGATGAGTCTTGAAAGGAAAGGGGAAAACATTGGCAAAAGGGAGTGATGACGATATGTGACTTGGTGATCCCAAATTGTTAAACTTCATAATAAACATACAAAAGTCCCCCTGATAAATTCAATTCACTGGATCCCCTGCTGGCTGCATTCGATATATCAGCTGGGAACATTGCCTTAATGACATGTGCAAGGTTCAATACTCTGTGGACTCCACACTGCGTCTGTGGGATCATACATACCTTGCCAGAATAGACAAAACTTTCAGAAATCAGGGTAGGCATCAACTGGACCTGGTGTGGATGATGCACATAGAAACAAGACCAGAAGAAGCCTAACATGTCTCATCATTTCTCAATTTTCTATCTGTCTTCCAGGGTTGCAATAGTTAGTTAGAAATGGAATAAGAAATCTAGGGAAGCTATTGAAAGGAAAACCAGGCCTTGCTTAATGAGGCTGGTAAACCCCAGGATCATAGAAGCCCCTGAGACTAAGAACATACATTTACTTTATGAAGCTTTTTATTGCAATGGTCTATTCCATCACCAACCTTCCTGCATTGCCCTGATGTTTGATGAGTCTCTGAATGAGTTGTCCTCCATGCTCTGGCTTTTCTTTTCCCATTAGATTCCTCAAACAGGCTCATTTTCCTTTTCCACTTGGATCTGAATCAGTACTAATCATTTATGCTTTTTTAAAAAAAATTGTGTGATTGTTTCCCTTTCTTCTTAGTTTCAGAAAATGATTCATCTATTTGAAAATGTACACTACTGTGCCTGACTTACTTAGAGTAACTCTCTATAAGCTTACCCCTACCCATCTCAATGTGTCTTTTCCTCCAAATCAGAGGTCAGAAAATTGCCTTTCACAGAGTCTTACTTATAACAAAGTCTTACACACCATATATGTGCATGGTTTCATACATGTTTACACTTTATCTGGTCCTATTCATTTTACTGCAGAGTTTTGTACTTGCACAGAGATAATATATTACTTAGAATAAAAAAGGCATTTCTGTTTTTTGTTAAAGGATTTTCAAATATAAGTCTATCTACTGGAAGAGGCCCTTTATCCTAGTTACTCAAGAAACTATGGAAGACCATAAACTCAAGGCCTACTGGGACTATAGAATGAGTTCAAATCCAACTTGAACAATTTAGCCAGATATTATATCAAAATAAAAGTTAGAGAAAGGCATATAGGAAGTAGAGTTCCAGCATATAGTATTTGTCCAGCATGTATGGAACCCTAAGTTCTATTCTAACATCTCAAAATGAAAGGAAAAAGCACCCTAAAAATAAAGAAATGGGCAAAGAGAAACCAAGCAAAACAAAACATTAGCTCTTTGTCTTGGCCACTGTGCTGAGACCTCTTTTACTTTCTCAGATATCATAAGGTTGGGAAACTCAGCCAAGGACAACTGAACTAGAAACTCCAGTTGGTTTCATTTAACTCTGTGATAGTTGAGCCTAGACTCTTAGAATTCATGACTTGGAGCTTATATTGTTTTCTGACCATAGTATGTCTCAGTCAGTGTTCTCTTGCTGTGCAGAGAGACAATGAGCACATCAGCTATTTTAAAAGAAAGCATTTCGTTGGGGCTTGCTTACAATTTTGGAGCTTTAGTCCATTATCATCATGGTTGGGAGTATAGTGGCATGCAGGCTCACATGGTGCTAGAGAAGTTAACTGTGAGTTCTACAAGATCTGTAGGCAGCAGAAAGAGAGAGCCACTGGTCTTATTTGGGCTTTTAAAACCCAAAGTCCACCTTCATTCATATACTTCCTCTGACAAGAGCACACCTACCACAACAAATCTAAACCTTCTAAATTTTCTCAAGTAGTGACATTCCCTGATAACCAAGCATTCAAACATATGAGCCTAAGAGGGTCATTTTTACTCAAACCACCACAAGTGATGGTTCTATTTTTGCCCCATACTAAAATCAAAAGCCATTTTCTACTCAAGTATTGATCCCCATTTTCCTGAAGTCCTTGTGATGACCAGCTTACTTCTCATCTTATGAGATACTATATTCTGCCATTTCACTGACTGTTATCCTTCTTTATGTATTCCTGACTTAAGAAAATTTGATTGAAATATTTTCTTCAGAAGAGAGAACAGGTAGTGGTTCCTATTACTTGTCACATAAAAGTCAATAGATAGCAGGTATGGGAGGGAACCTGCTGAATGAGGTTTTTTTGTGGTGTGTACATTGAATATCTGCATCCACTAACAAAGTTGGCCTCTAAGCTTATTTTAAGTCATAACACAATCATATATCTTTTAAAGAAAATGTACATGTTCTTTGTATAGTTTAGCTATAATGGAATCAAGTACAAGCACTTGGAAAGAAATGTTCTCTGTATGTCTCATTAATTATGCTGTTGATTCTGCCATTCATATTGTTCATGCCTTTGTGGTAGCTAAGAAATACCTAATTACTTGTATACATTGAATAACGAATTTTTGTTTGTTTGTTTGTTTGTTTCTTTTTAGCATGGAATTTGCTAAAGATGGTTTCTTGGAAGAGACTTCTACTGGTGTTTGGGGTTTAAAGAGGTAAGTTTCTTACAGTTGAGTTCTGGTGGTAGAGATCTGAATTAGTTAATTATTTAAGGAACAGCAAAAAAGAGGGAACCAGGTCCACGATAATGAACTCCAGTAACAAGAAACATGAAGAAAAAATCAGAAGACTACCATCATCTTTTATAGGGATATTCCTGTATGTGAAAGTCTAAGCAGGGCTCTCACTTCACATAGGAAAGAACTGGGGTACTGGCCTCCTAGGCACTAGTTAATTTGAGAGAATCCTCGGACTCATTGTTCCTATGTATGCAGAGTCACTAACATTACCCATGGTTTTGTTTTCTAAAGCTTAAAAAGCTGTAATGAAAAAAAGCATACACATTAGAAGATCTCTCACATTTTAGAATAAATGTTTGGTTTTGAATGATGTTTCCACAGGTCTACTTTAAGGAATACATTAATCTGTTACAATTTCAGATTCATTGCAGTGAGTTATAGTTTCTGCAAACTCACAAATGTTTCTCTTAAAAAATTTCTAAGTACATAAGGTCACACACTCACACATAGGCACTTAACCATGTGCACATTTACACCAACAGCTTCCCTTCAGGTTTTAATTAAAGTGCCAATTCTAGAGATTGATGATTTCTAGGAGTATGTACTGAAACAAGTAAATAAAAAGGTTGGTGGCATTTTTGACAGCTGACAAGGTGACAGGAATGCAATACCCAAGTCTCACAAGAATAAATCATACTCATTCTGGTTTTACCTTTGACCTTTATTTTCTCCTTTCTCCTTCCTCTGCTCTGGGAGGAATTTCTGCTTAGGAAGAGATTAGACACAAGAAGCAGAATTTCTCCAAACCTTGCTCTGGAATCCTACATTAAGGGAGTGAAAACCAAAAACTACATATCATAATTACATGAAGGATGAGATTTCCTTCCTGTGGCTTATCGTTACTGTGAAAGCATCCAGGTCCAGGAGTGACTAAGCTGGTGAGAACAGGCTGTATCCAAGGAGAGGGCAAATAGGAAGCATCCTTCTGCAAACACGTCCTATTGTTAGCTTTTATTCTCCTTCCTGTCCTCACCATGGGTCAGAGGCTGCTAACTGCAGCTGGACAAGACCTTCCTTCACATCCTTGCTCTATCTTTCCCAGGGAAGATTTATCCTCTGATAAAACCAACCACAGTTTAGCTAACTTCATTTTCTGACTAGAGATGTCCAGCCACAATAAAAGCACCTGGGAAGAGAAAATTAGAAGTAATTTGAACTATTGTGGAGATTAGATCACTTAAATGTAGAACCTAGACTATGAAGGTTGATTTGGCTAAGATGAGAAGAGACTTTATGCTCTAGCTTGCACTTGTACCAAGCAAATTTTAAACTCATAAATGTTTATCCATTACCTTTCTGCCTTCTTTTCACGTTTTGAATACCCAGAGGTCCTCTCACCTACTTCCCATTGGTAACAGAGCAAATATATCAACACTAAAATAAAAGCGATTGATTTGTGTTCTGTGATTTCTCTTACTATTTGCTAGTTATAAAGCACAGATAGTATACATGGATTTCAGAGAAGTATTCAGAATTTGTGGGTCTCAGTTGCTAATATATAACTGAATGACATAATTAGTATAATGAATCTCACATTTTAAACATTCAATTTCACACTACTAGAGCATACACATTTAGTGAATGGAAATTGCTTTCAGTCATCCCCCTCACACTTGTGTAACCCATTACCATTTCCTGCCGTCTATTGACAGGCAGATAATCTATTCTTGTTGCTTGTATACACAGTGCAAATCATAACATTTCAACTCTTCTCAGTTAAAATTTTCTGCCCCTTAATTGAGAAATATTAAACCAATTATAGCTGAAATTGCTTCCTATCAATAACCCTCATGGTCTTGCAGTGAATGTATACCAACACTAGGCAAACACCTGCCATACATTTCTTCTATTTTTATTTTCATATTTTCACTAAAGCAATGAATGTTTTTCATAAATACTCATAAGCTCAGTCAAAAATAAAGCTATTCTGGACAAGTTGTATAGTATTTCCATTTAGGATTTACTTTCACCAAATATGGGGTGTTATCAACATCAATTTTAATAATATAAATTAGTCAGCTATACTGCAGACATGCTACATAATTATCCCACAGATAAGGAGAAATCATATTATACGGTTGACTTCATTAAAATAATCTCACTGTTTCCTTCAAAATCATTTTAAAGTACTTTGAAAGTATTAGTGGAAAAAAGATCAAAAATGTAAGTCACATGATTTGGGTACATTTAACAGCTTCATTGAAACAGTGGATATAAGAAGATGTGGAATCAAACTGCATTTAAAGCCAAGAGTGGGAACACAGAAGAACATGCTGCTAACTCTTGCCTTATTCAGTTTCTGAGACATTTTCCAGAATCAGATCAAGCTCAGACAACCCCTGCTGAGAGGTTCTGTCTTTCTTCTGTATAAATGCAACAGTCAGACTGGCATGCCAAAATGTCAGGCAGAATAGCAACTCATTGTTAGGGAAAAATAAAACTTAATACATTAGATTTTGGTATGAAGAGTGCACTCTGAAAGCCACGTTTACCCACTTCATTGTGAGACAGTCTGTGCTGTTCAGTCAGTGGAGTTGCTTACAGCTGGCTTCCTGCTGTCTGCCCAGTGGATGACATTGCATTCATTCAGATTTCTCATCCCCAGGACATTGCTCTACCAGGGATCCTAATCACCCATCTAATACATTAGGTCAGTTTGTTGAACAGTTTTCAGAGCCTTGGGAGAGGCAAGACAAAGTTTTTAAAAGTCCCCTAAGAGACAAATCTGAAACTAGAAGAGCCTTCATCCAGTAGCTATTGAAAGCTGAAGCAGACACCCACAGCTCAACACTGAGTCGCACTCCTGGAAACCAGTTGCAGAGAGGGAGAAGTGATGAGCAAAGGGGTCAAGAACAGACTGAAGAAACCCACAGAAACAGCTGACTTGAACCCATGGACCCTAGACTGATAGCTGGGAAACCAGCATAGGACCGACTCAGCCTCACTGAACGTGGGTATCAGTCTATGGGACCATGCATCAGGACGGGTCCCTACGGCATGAACAGACTTCAGTAGCCCATTCCTCATGGACAGATACTCCCTTAGCCTAAAGGCATGGAGGAGGCCTAGGCCCTACCCCAAATGACTTGACAGATTTTGATGATCCCTCATGGATGGCCTCACCTTTCCTGGGGAGTGGATGGGGGATAGGATAGGGAGGTCAGTGGGGAGGGACATGGGAGGATGGAAGGGAGAGAGAACTGGGATCAATATGTAAAATTAAAAAAAAAGTTTTTAAAAAAATGTGGAAAGTGTGAATCTAATGCAATGCTTCAGTTTTTCTAAAACCTCAATAGCACCAGCATAGAGATGAACAAGATTCCAGTAATTTTTTCATGAGGAATTCACTTTATGTAGATTCATGGGGAAGCTCTTTTCATTGCATCCCTAATTCGGAGACTATGGATCCTCTCTTGTTATGGGAACCTCGGTGGACTGAAAATTTTTCAAGGTCCTAAAAAGTAATTCCTAAGAAGAGGCTGTTTTTCCTTTTATTGAAAATGTACCTTTATTGATATAACTTATACTCATTATGGTTTCCCCTCCCAGTTCCTTCCACCTTCCCCTCCTATCTGAATCCATCCTATTTCTGTCTCCAATTAGAAAAGAGACACTGTCACTTACAGGATAATAGTATAACAATATAATGTAATGTATTAATAGAAAATAAATTTAATAAAACACCCTTGACTGGACATTATAAAAGAAGGAACCTGCAAAGTTGCAGTTGAGTTTCAGCTGTGGTCCCATTTACCAAACTGTCCTCTTTATCTTTTGTCACCACAGCTGAAAAAATGGGCAGAAAGAATGCCGAAAAAGAGGGAGGGATGGGTAAGTGTAGACTATGTAGTGTCCTCATGGGAAAGTATATGGGTAAAAGTAAGACCATTCAAATGTGCTAGCAAGATGAAGAGCATGGCCCTGAGCCCCCATAGCTCTCTTTCTACCGTGGACAGGCTCACTCCAATCTTAAGACATGACAGTGTTCATCACTCATAGCACCAACTATCTGATTTCCAAGGCTTCTGCTATTTTTGTACTTCTGTCCAAACATCTACAATATTCTTGTCATTCTCTTTTACATACATGAAGCAAAGAAACAATCATGAAATTCTCCAACCCTTTTTCTGACCCAAGCATCTGAATTTCTTCTTCTAGATTATAATGCTCTGGCTTTTTTCCTCATCTGCCCTCTTGATCAACTATATTCGGGATGATGTTTAAAGTGTGTTCTCACATTGATTATCTAAGATACTCTGTGCTTCAAACACCCCCTTTTTAATCTGCTCTGCAATCTTCATGAAAACTCCCTACCAGTAAGTTTTTCATTTAAATCACCCCTATGATTGCGTTTAAATGGATGCATACACTGCCCAGTAAATGAGGGTTTTTTTTTTCAGTATTTACTCTGATGAGCATTTGCTTCCTAGACAATTCAAGACCTGAAGAGGTTAAATAGCTGTTTCAGCTTCAGAAGGAAGCATTTATGAGGGGCTGTGGAGAAGGCATTGATGCTGATATGGTCTTGTGAGTTTTGTTCCCTTCATTTATTCTCATTAAAACAGATAATTGCATGAAAACAAGATTTTTTTCCCCTTGAGGGTGCACCTGCTCTTGCTGTGACTTGTGACTTGAATGGTGCTCCTTTTCATTGTGACATCTGTTGTTTCCAGATTGGCCCAAAATAGTGTTTATTATAGTCACAAGCAAGAAGGCAAACAACAATTCTAATCTGAAAACAACAGGAAAACAGACAAACAACCCACACACAAAAGTGTACCCCAGTTGCAAACGTATGTGTGTCATTCATTCATGGAAAGGTCATGACAATGCTGAGAAAATGACTATTTGGTAAACTTAAGAAAATTACTGCATTAACACATGTGAATATAAAATGTGAGATCATTCAGATTCAAAGTTCAGAGAGAAGATGCCTACGATGACCAGAATTTTTGTCTTTCTACTTGAGGACCCACAAATTGTCATGGCTAGTCTATGTCTAGCATTATCTGAAAGGAGGAAGCCTTAATTGAGGAAATACCTCCATAAGGTCCAGATGTAAGGCATTTTCTTAATTCTTGATCAATAGAGGAAGGCCCAGTCCACTGTGTGTGGTGCCATTGCTGGGCTAGTGACTCTGGATTCTATAAGAATGCAGGGTGAGCAAGCAAGCTAGTAAGCAGCATCCTCCACCACCTCTGCATCATTTCCTGCATCCTGGTTCCTGCCCTATTTGAGTTTCTGTCCTTACTTTCTTTGATGATAAATAGCAATATGGAAGTATTAGCTAAATAAATCCTTTCTTCCCAATTTGCTTTTGGTTCATGATGTTTCATTGCATCAATAAAAACGAAAACTAAGACACAAATTGAATGTTTTTCTCTTATCTAATGAAAGGACTCTTTGAAACTTCAATATGTAGTTGTTAAACAGCAATACATAAAAACCTATTTCTCCAGTTATCAACTTCATTCATAAGTAATAACTGTGTTGTATACAGAAAAGGAAAAACATATGCATTGCTTTGCAAAATAGCATATCATCCAGGAACAATTGTTGTAATAATGTAAATGTTAAATTTTGTTTCTATGGTTGAATAGTAAAGTTTCTTATTCTTTCTGTTCCTGGCCTTTGACTATCTCAAAGTTTCTCTTGTTTTATTTTATCAAACAAAACTAAACAAGGGAGCTTGCTTCCTGTAATCCTGTTGAATTCTGGAGTTTAAAGATCTTGCTAAGCTCAGAGTTGGAAAATATAAGAAAATGAAGAAAGGAAAATGCTACTACAGTACACAGTTTAGTAAAATCAGAACAGGAAGAGGACAATATCACCTAAGGGTGGTAGTTACTTACGCTTGTCATATCTCTGATCTACTTGTCTCAAGTATTAGTTCTATTTTTAGTTACATATTTTACAATTATGACCTTAGTTTTCTTAATGGAAATTTAGAACTGTGACCATTTATCAAACTCAAAGAACATACCAATATCAATATTACTAATTTCTCCAAAATACCTGATGTTGTGTAGCACTGTATCCAGGTTCATGGTGTTGTCTAACTTTGAGTCATTTAATACTACATAATGTCATACGACAAGCTTTGGTACAAAATAAAAGAAAGGAGACTGTGTGACCTAGGTAATCACTCAATGTTTAATTTTATGTAATGATCAACAATATCATTGTAAAAGTTAAAAATCTCAGTACTTGTTTTTCCAAAGAATTGAGAAATAATTTGGTGAGCTTTTGACACTCCTTTAATACATGTGACTATTAAGAACTACAGGAAATGTGGAATTGTATGATTTCTTTCACTATTCCCTTGTAACAGACATGAAACAATTTGCAAGAAGAGGGATTCCTTCCATTCGAAAATTCCCTCCTTTTTTACCCCAAGAGGTTGGTTGTATTATCTCAAATTTCACATTTGGAGATTAATTTCTTTTAGTTTTGAAGTCTTGTGTGCTACAAGAGTTCCCTATTAAAGTGCAAATGTCCCCGGGAGTGGAAACATCTTAAGCCAGTAATAAACAGCCTGGGGATCCATGTAGCTTTAAGATAAGACCAAGATCTAATAGTGTACAAGAGATTCCAAAGTTGTTTCCTTGTTGTTGCTTTTCAAATAAAGCAAGATACTAACATTTTAGTGAATAAAATGAAGTGCTATTTATGTTTTTCTAGTCATCAAAGTAAGTAAAGTAAGTTCCAAGAATATACATTTTTAGATTAGATTACCATGGGGCCTAGCAGATGGAAAACAAGAAAATTTAAGATTGTGTGTAATAGGACTGAAACTAAAAAAGCAGATGGATTGGGCCTGATGAGCCTGGATAACCAAACCATGAGCATAAGGATGTGAACATCATCATGGGGATAATCATACACAGAGAAACACCCAACTCAGTAAACACACAGAGCAAAACAAGGCAAAATGAGAAGGGTTCATGGAACAATCAGACTACTTATAAAAGGGGCTTAAGTAAATGCTGGTTGGCACATACACACACACACACACACACACACACACACACACACACACACACACACTGAATATCACTGAATATCAAACACTGATGTGTTTTAGCCTAGGCAATAATCCCCCCCCCAAAAAAAAAAGATGCTGACTATGTGGGGAAAGCTCAGACTCAGTCTGAATGAAAACTCTGGAGTTCCTATGAGAAAAAGGAGAGTTATAGAAACCCATGCTGCTGAAAAGAGAAATGAACCGATGTTCTCTGCTATCCAAATGAATCTCTTATTTGTCCATGAGGAAGCTCCATGTCTAGCTTGTTGGTGAAACAGCCTGACCCACATACAAGAACTCATCATGGTTCTTGCATTCAGAAACAAATCTATGGAAGAAGAATCTGAAACGAAGGGCAGAACAATTTCATGTCACCTGACTCCTTTAACCTAGTTCAGGCATGGACACAAACCAACCACCAAGTACCACTATTCACTTTAGTGAAATAGACATCAGAAAATAAAGCAAGGAGATGAATAAACAGAGAGCCGGGTTCTAGAATAAGCAGAGATAATTGTATGAAAAGGAGACTTTTTAAAACAATTTCACAGTATTCTTGAGATTATAAACCATCATGGACACACACAAACTCAGCGTGTCTTGCCAAAATAACAGAAGACAAGAAAATTGTATGGGAATTTTACCTTTAATGTAAAATACTTAATAAGGTGAGCTGTTGAAATGTGACCCAATAATAAATATGGAGCCAAGGGAAAATAAGAGAAGGCATATGAGAAAGCTGAAGCCTGAGGAACATAGATTCCAGAAGGACACAGTGTTCCTAATGGGAGCTCTGGATGCAGAGACTAGAAGGCATGACTGCATGGAAGTAAGGAAACAAGCAATGGGCCAAAGTAGCCTGCAACTGAAGGGAAAGAGGAGAGTTCAGTTTCAAACTGTTCATCAAACTTTAAAAACAAGATAAACAAATATATGTATGTGAGCTCATGCACATACACACACATGTGTGCATGCACACACACGCGCGCGCGCGCACACACACACACACACACACACACACGTATTGCTCTAGATAATCCTAAAACCAGGACAGGAGTAATAACTGAAAGGATGGGCAGTCTCTGGACTTGAACAATGGATATGATACAGGAAAGTAGAGAATTGAACCAGAGTGTGTAAGGAGCAAGAAAACCATAGGTAATTAAAATGTGATATTCACATATTAATATTCACATTTACAAAATTTGGGCTGAAAATAATTTTTTAAAAAATTAAGGTCTTGTGCAAGTCAGTTAAGTGCTCCCAACGTGTCTAGGGATTGTGTCATACTCAGCTAACTCCTATTTTTGCATGGACAAAGCCATTTCTGAAAAATACATTAAAGGTTTTTTTCAGGGATTGGAGTCATAATCTTGGCTCAGGGTGTTCATTTTGTTTTGAATCATGGTATAATGAATAATTCCACGGGTAATGACTGAACCTCTGTATTTATAGAAAACTGGCATTTCTGAACATGAACTGTTCCTGTTTCTATGTCACTGTGCCTCTGCATTTTGGAGTTCCAGCTTCTGTTCATTTTGATTACACTATCTTATGTAAAGCAAAAGATCCTATTGTCAGTCTTCATCCTGCATCACCCCCATTCCCAAACACCTGGACATTCCATAAGTGCTTTGCTTTGGCTCAATGAAAACTTCCCTTTCCTCATGTCTCTCATCCAATGTGCTTATTCTATACTAACTGGATAACAAGCCTATAAATACCTTACAACCAAATAAACTTTCTCCATCAAACTGAAATACAGTGGGCATTCGGTGTGTGTGTTTATCTGCCTCCTCTCCTCCTCTCAGACTACACAGTGCTTGGAACAGTTCCTTTCCTGACATGGGTCTTGCCAGTGTTTTGTGTTTCTAGAATATAAACTCTAGCTGGAAAGAAGCTCTCTCTCTCCTTTTAGAATAGTTTCTGTTGCATCTGAGGCTGCCATACTAAAACACTAATGACTGAGTACTGAGTGGCAACATACATTTATTTTCTCCAAGTTTGGGAGGCTAAGTAATCTGGGACTAACATGTTAAGGGCCAGTCACTGCTGGAGGTTTCTTCTGGCTCTCAGTTCCATCAGTACCTACCTGCCTTGTCCTACATTGCTTATCTAGCCAGAGGGAGGAAGAAGATCTCCCCTGTCCCTCTCTTTCCTCTCCCCAAACTATCCCTATCTTTATTATTTCACTGGACCTTAATCAACTTAAAAAAGCTCTGTCTCCAAATATATTCTTATTGGAGGACAGGCTTTCAGTGTATGGTTTTTCAGGAATAGGTGTAGGGCATGATTTAGTTCATAGCATTTTCTATATTTAGAACATATGGTAATATACTGTCATGGAGTCCTTTATTATTTCCAGATGTGGTAATGCATCATGTGAAACTATTTAATGTTATCTTTCTTTTTGTTTGCTTTAACATGAATGTTAAGAGCAGGTTTTCCTGTATTAGATATAATGCTGTTGGCCTGTTACCGGAATTACTTATTGGCTAGCTCTGTCTTAAATACTAACCCATTTATATTAATCTAAGTATTTCCACATGGTCTTATCTTACTGGAGAGAGGGCCTGGCACTTTTCTCTCTTTGTCCTACATTTTGAATCTCCTCCCTATTTCTTCCTCTCTCCTCCTAGTCTCCTAGTTTCACCTACCTTACTTTCCTATCAGCCAACAGTGCTTTATTCATTAACCAATACAAGAAACATATTTACAGAATGACATCTCTCATAATCTCCTCTTTTCTGTCTAAAATAAAAAGAAGGGTTTTGACCTTAACATAGTAAAATATACCCCCCCTCTGACACCAGATATCGTGGTTTAATAAGAATCAGGAGAAACAAATAGGCTGAATAGATGTTTATTTAGGGATAAATAACTTACAACATAGACAGATGAACAACAGCAGGTTCCTGGTTCAAGGATGCCTCCAGATGATCTCCTGTCCCCATGCTGCAAGCAAGAGAATGCTCTCAGGCCCCTCCTCAGACCTAGTTCCCCCAGATAACTTCCACCCTTGTCTCCACCCACAATGGGCGTGGTCAGTGCCACAGATGTGGACAAAGTGAATATCATACTACACATGCATGTATCAAACAAATGGCCATACATTTTTGATTAGAAGGAAATTGAGTTGGATCATTTTCGGTAGGAAATATTGCAGCAATAATTCTAAAAACATTTGTTGTCTTTGAAGAACTGGTAATGAACAAAGATGGGATTCATTCTCTCTAATCTTGTGCATCCTCTCCATACCAATTTTTAGGGAAGGATTTTTTGCCTTCCTGGAATTTTCTGAAGCAGATGGTTAGAATGGAAATTAGTATTTAGGATATTTTAGTATCAAAGTATGGAAGGAAGTGGGAACAGCAGGACAAGCAGAGGAAGAGGCTAGATGTGGGTCCAGGGGAGCAACAATAAGGCTATGTCAAACACAGCTTCACAGTACCTGTTCCTGAATCAACATGGTCCAAGCTTTTGCCATTAATAACATTCAGACTGTCTTGGGAAGAATGGACTTTTTGTACAAGTAGGATATAGTAGAATAGGGAGAAGCTGAAGCTTCTAATTGTTAGGGCAAGATGCCTGTCCCTTCAAGAGCACCTGGGTAGCACATCTCTGTGCTTTTCAGTCTTCCCAATTGTAGGGCTTAGATATGCTTCCTATTCACCCAGGAAGCATCCCTTACAGGGTTCCCTTGGGCTTCTATGTCTGGCTGAAACTTTGAAAATTAGTTGAACAAACTATAATTCCTGCCACCATAAATCATAACCTATTCTTGCTTTCCCTCCTTCTGATCTTCATTACAAGTGCCTCTTGGCAATCTATTGATGCTCATAAACCTCTCAAATCTCTGTCTTTGGAACAGCTTCTACATGCTACAGTATATAATCTATCAATGAATATCATGTTCACAGGCCCATCCCAACATTTGTATTATTAAGATGAGCCCTGATATCTTATCTGACTCAATGTTTTATACATTGGCTCCCTTGCTGATAGATTTGATTATAGAAACCATTGGGAAAATGATACAGACTTAGTGCCACTCAGATAAGCAAACCTGTGCCTGGAATTCATATTTGTTACTGATAGAACAACAAATATTTTAGCCCTTTTAGGATGTAAGTGTTCCAATATTGCTACTAAGTGGCTGGTTGGTCTCCTGGGGAAAGCTCATGTCATGAGCTCAGACTTGGTCTCTGTAGCAACAACTAGGCTGAGGCGTAAACAGAAACCCAAGCTATTGGGTCTGCAGACAGACACTCCTGGAGAAAAAGTTGAAGGAAGGGATGGTTTAATGTCTCCAGGCTTTAGGACATGTCTTCTTAGAATGATTAGAGTTCTGGAAGGGCAGGTTTATGATTTTACAGTATTACATGACTATTTCCATAAAGTAAGTCTGACTGAATCTATACGTTTTTAAGTACCAGCAAAAATGGATCAGTGTATTTATCTACTAATTTGGTTTTGTCTTGAAAAAGGGATTGAAGTGAGCCCTACTATGCTTTGGGAAGTAATTAAAATATTTGAAAGGTTAAATAGGATGTAACTCTGGTAATTTGTTGTTGCTGCTGTCCTTTTTTGTTTGTTTGCTTTGGTTGATTGGTTTTTTTATGAGACTCATGTTTGGTCTCTAGTTAGTAAAACTTTTGGAGAAGGATTAGGAGGTATGGCTTTGTTGGAGGAAGTATGCCACTGGAGGAAGGCTTTGAGGTTTGAAAAGCCTATACAGGTCCAAGTGTGCCTCTCTATGCCCCCTTTTTCAGAAAAGGTGGGAGTTCTCACCTTTTGCTCCAGGCCTGTGCCTTTCTGCCTGCTGCCATGAAACTGCCCTGAAGATCATGGACTCACCCGTTAAAACAGTACCACCCCACCCCATAAACTTCTGTAAGTTGCTTTGTTCAATGTTACTTTACATGAACAGAGTTCCCCTGTGATGTAATATTGTAAGTGACCCAGAAGTTTTCTGATTGTGCCTTGGTCTCTGATGTCAAAAGAAAATAAAAAATGTTTTTCTTTATGAAGAATGAAGGAACCCATTTTTTGTTTGTTCCAACTAAGGTAGTCAGATATGTTTGTTTATCAGTAGGAATAACTGAATTGTTGTAAGTTCATGTAACTGTTTAGGGGATGATTGAAACACAGTTGCACATAGTTTAGACCACTGTTTTAGTCAAGGCAATGTCTATGCTGAGAGTAACACTGGCACTTTGACAAAACTTTACATGATGATCCCTTAAACTTCATCTTGCACCAATTATACCAATTTCTACCTGATTTTTAGTTTTCTAGCAAGTGAAATAAGTATTGCTTATAAATCTTTGTATTGTTTCTAAGAGTAGAAACACTCTAGCTTCCTAGCCAACAACTGTTCACTTTTATCATTATTACACAAAGAGTAGAGTTACCCTTTACTTTCCATCAAAATTCCTTCTTCATTTTAAAATCAGATAACTTAAGGAGATCATACTTAGCTAGCTCTGTTGGCTTCATTGTGTATATTTAATTTAGATAATATGAAATACCTCAGTGACAAACACTATTCCCTTTAGCAAATACCGTTCTTTGTATTTTGCTGAAATAGTAAATAACTATTGGGTGCATGATGTCAGTGAAGCTTTTAAATAAATTGCCCTCTTGTGATCACAAAGGAAACACTAACCTTAGTTCTATATTTTTTGTTGTTGTTGTTTGTAATTATTTGTAATGGAAACACTGTAATAGGAGCGGTTACGGTGCCTTCCATAAGTGCTAATTAAATTATATGGTGAATACATGTGCAATTGATTTAAATGCCTTAATTCTATTCTGCATTGTTATGGAAAAATGCACATATGCTTCCAGGTCCTAATGTGCTACTTTGTTCCATTATCCTAAGTGGTTTGCTTTCTATGTCTATGATGAAAGGCGTGCAAGGAGAGGAGTGTGACTGTTAAATGCCCACTGCAATAAGAAATCAATTACTCCAGGAAGTGCCATAAAAGTAGTTACTTACTTCTGGGAATATGAATTTTATTATCTCATCTGTCCTTGTTTCTGAATATAGTGTTGCTTAGACATATGAAAGAAGATGTGAGGGGATTCTGGGATTGAGAGATGGCTCAGAAGACTATGTAATCCATATGTGGTTATGTGTAGACTAATGGTGAGGGTACATCCTAAGAAATGCGTCATTAGCAATTTTATCAGTACATTAAGTATACTTACCCAGATTGCAATAGCTATGGTGTCACTGGGTGGTACAATTTATGTAACTTCTATGATTTGTTCTTGACTGCAGCATCACTGTGCAGAAGATGACAGTAACTTATTTCAAATGCTGACATGCAGACCTTGTTGGTCTTGAAAATATTAGACTTTTATAGGATACAAGAAGGATTTAAAAGAGGTTTTTAAACAGCATTTTACAAAGAAAATCAGAACAATAAGAACAAAAGCATTTATTGTGCTCCTGAAGTCTTGAAGACAGGGTTGAAACAGTCTTTTGTAAAATGAGAATAAATGTAAATAGAAGCATTTCTTCTCTTTCTTTTCTTTTTCTTTCTTTTTTTTTGGAAAAAAAATGCATGGAAATTCTCATCTGTCCATGGGTTGTTGGAAGTGTTAAAGATACCAGAAAAAAGAGGGAAGGCAAATGGGGTGGGGGAGGGGAGTAAAGAGGAAAGATGAAGGAAGAGGAGAAAGGAAAAACAGGTAGAAAGGGAAGGAAAGGTAATGATAGAATATAAAAGTTGCCCACCAAGGAATGCCTTCTTTAAAATCGCCCGAGAACATGCCTAAGGCCAAAAAGTAATTGATTTACCATTACTGTCTCCAAATCATTGAAGAAATTGTATCTAATTAGCTAATTGTGTTGATGTTGTGGAAGAAACATCTAATCAAGATGCAAATATAAATCGGGCAAGCTTGATTCTGTTCTCTATTCAGTAGGAACCAATAGCTGTCCTAAAGGTCTATACTTGGGGTCCTGATAAAGAGAAATAAACCATTCTTGTCAGGTTATTTCCCAATAAGAAATTAATGAGTGTGTTAATGGAGATAATTAGCATTTATATAGGACTATAAAGTTTATAAAGTGTTTCTGATGTGAGCAGGGAATAGGAATTGCTCAGGCAGTTCAGGGACAGGGACCTTGATTCTTGTTCTTGGCTAGACACTGGTAATATCATTTCTATCCTGGACATAACCCCCAGAATTGTGTTCTCATTAGTCCTCTGATTTCATCTTCTTCTCTGTCCACACACCTACCTCCAGAAGCTGTGTGTAAGAGTGTGATGGGGTTTTCCCTCCAGACAACACTGCCCTTTGTAATACAGTTTTGGAACTAAATCTCTGGATTTTTGTGGCTATTATTCTTTGGGCCTTGTGTATTTAGCTGCTGTCTTAATTTTATCTCCTCCAGTTTCCAGTCAATCCACACTCAAGAGGCTCCTGTGACAGTGAAACTCCATCTATTTGAATTCTTTTGACCTTTCTCAGAGACTTAAAAGTCACCAAGGGAAAAGAACCTAAACTCTTCTGGGGCCTGATTTTTTTTTCTTTTACATTAATTAAAATTGACCGATGGCTCAGGCTTCCTACTGGATAATTCTACATATAAATTAACACATTTTTAATATTTTATACTATGGTTCTATTGTTCATGGCTTGTTACCTCACATCTTGTTTCTCCAGTGACTACATGGTCTCCCTAACTCCACCTTTTTTCTCTCTATAACTCTGTTTGAACTTCCTTTCTAGCTATATTCTGTCTGGCCATTGGCCAATACATAAAAACAACATGTATTCACAGCATACTAAAGGACATCCCACATTCTCTCCCCTTTTCTAATTAAAAAAGGTTTTAAGTTTAACATAGTAAAATCATATGTAACAATACAGTTATCAAGCAAGAATTACAGTTACAATATTTAGTTCATTTGCGTTTGACAAAATTAAAGAAAGTATTCATCATCTATTGTTTTTGTGAGTCTATACATTTGTGGGTTTTCGCTTCAGCTACAGGTTTTTACAAATACATAATTACATCATAGATGAATGACTGTGTACATTGCTTTCCTGTTTGTTTTTTCAGCCACTCTATGATGCTGCTTACCTTACCATGTACAATATTTGTTTCACAACCCTGCCCATCGTGGCCTACAGACTTCAGCACATCAACATCGATACTCTGACCTCAGACCCTCGGTTGTATATGTAAGTTGAAAATATAGTTCAGACAATTTCCCACTTTATAATCCAGGTTTGTCTGTAACTTAACTGTGTAGCTAAGCTTGAATTTATTTCAACACATCTTATGAATGATTTTAGGGGTCTCAATTCTTGAAAGGAGGGTGTTACAAGAATAAGCAGGTTTGTCATCCACTGACCCACTTTCAGCATTCCCCCAAGTTTCTCTGGTATGAAGGTACATTTTAATTGTCAGTGGACACACTAATGTAGGAAAGCCTATCCACTGTTCTTGACACCATTGCCTGGATTCAGGTCTTGAAATGTATAACCGTAGAGATGAGCTATGCTCAAGTAAGCTATGAACTCACCTCTCTCTGCTCTAGACTCCAGATGTGACTAGCTGCTTCAAGTTCTTGCCTGGAATTTTTTGTAAAGACAGACTATAGTTTGGAATGGCAAGCCAAAATAAATTATGTATTTCTTAAAGTTGCTTTTGTCAGAGTATTTTATCACAGTAACAGGGGCTGGTTACTCTAGAAAGAGGTGTTTCACAATGGCCTTTCCTTAGGATTTAAAAGATTCTGTGAAAAGATTGTAGAATCAGGGTGTTGTTGAGTCTCATAAAGAGAAAACTACCTCCTTCTGATCAAAAAAAGAATAGAATCTGAGTCCTCTCTCTATTCCTGGACAGAGACATGGCATTTTGATCTGTTCCAATGATTGACACATCACATACTATTGTCACCTCCCCTAAGAATTCATCCAGCCTGTCAATCACTTGGCCAGCAGACTACACACTACAGGTAATCTTATTCATGTGAAAATATGTTAAGGGAATGGGAGGACTAATTTCTCCACTTAATGAGATAATACACTTACACTCCCTAGAAGGCCCTTCATGTCTGTTTTTGTTTGCTTTGTTTAGGTTTGTTTGTGAGTTCTAACTTAAATTAGTAATGTCAGTTGTAATTTTCTCATTTCCTCCCCTTCTATTTATCTTTCAAATACTGCTCAAAAGCCTAAGCATACTTTCTCTGACACTCTGGGCTTTCTCGTTCTTTTTAAAAGACCTCTTATCCTCCATTCATCTGTTTAACCATACCATGTCTAGCTTAAATGACATGGTGTTCTTACTTCTTCTTACCAAATGTGACATGGTTTTCTTGCCTCTTCTTAACCCCTTATGCTCAGCTTCCTTCCTATGTTGTCTTTCAAACTCTAATGAGACTTTCTTCCAGATTTACAAATGCCCTTTATAAATAATGGGCCCCTTTATAAATTATTTTATTAACAAAACTAAGAACTATAAAAGGGAGCTCTGATTTTTTTCAATAACACTTCTATCTCTAAAATTATAGAATAAAATCCCATGAACAAGAATTTGCTATCAAAATTCATAGGGTGTAGTTACATATATGTACAAGATGTAACTAAATACCAGGGCAGAAAAGAAATTTTAATCGCTTAAAACAACAAGAAATTTAGCTAGTAAATGGCTTGAACTCATATTCTTTACCCAAACTTAAGAAGTTAAGTATCTCTCTGTGTCAACACCACAGAACAACTTCTACTATGCCTAGAATATGGGTTAAAGAACTGTGGGCCTCATCACCTTTTCTCTAAAGAAAGACAAATCTATCTAGTCCCAACTTGAGTTGTTCTATGAGTCAGATCTGACACTAGACTACCCTTGGTTTTTCTATCCTCACATTCTCAGGCAAATGAATTAATAAAGTATACACAAAGTGTTATCTATAGACCTTATTACAGAGGGAAGGGAAGTATACTTAAGAGTTGCCATAGCAAAAGGGATTCTTGCAGAGAACATTCTCAGAGTATGAGTATGAGTGTGGCTATGACCAGAGAGAATATTGTTTCAACTTACATACTATTTTCTCTTCTTCAAAATCTCTGTGTATGTATTTATGCATAACATATGCATGCATATGTACATGAACATAAAGGCCCACTGGCCACATGGCATGTGTATAGAGGTCAAAAAACAACCTCCAAGGTTTATCTATTGGTTTATGAGCTTTTCCACCTCCTATCTTACCATAGGAGCCATCACCACATCCATGGGAAGCAAACTCAGATCCACATAGTTGCTCACCAAGCAGTTCAATCACTGAGCCATTTCCTAAAGTCTCTGGAATAAATACATTTCCTGAAGGGCCATCACTTGGGCAAGTGACCAATAGGCCCATTTCAATGAACTCTCAAGAAAGGGGGTGATACTGTGTATTTGTGTTTTATCAGAAAGTCTCTACTAGATGTTATGAACTTTGAGGCAGCTTAGAATGTCACATCTTTATCAAACTGGAAGTATAATTCCTATCCCATACTATTGGTCCAAAAGAAAAAAAAAGTCATATAAAACAGTAGGTTTTAAAGAATGAGGAAATAAAAATGTAGTTCTATAAAAAGGAAACATAAAAAGCTCTCTTCCAAAGGGCCCAAGCAAAGTGCTAACGTCCCACGTACTTCTCCCTTGCATGTGTTACTTAAATATTAACAGGCAATTATAATGTTTCCTTCCTCCTTTCACACACTATTTCATGATCTAAGGAGGGGCAATCGTGATATTGTCCATTTCCTTAAAGTTAGGGCACATCGCTGAATGCAGGGGGTGAAGGCAGAAGGCAGTTAGGAAGAGAGTTTCCTTCTCCATGACTCTCAAGCCTGGTAATTACTAACTAGAAAACTTACTATCACACATACTAAAATCCTGGCAGCTTTTAATATCTGGGGTTTCCCTGGTGTTTGGCAATTTAGCTGCCAGGTATAATTTTTTTGTGTCTGTTGTATGATATCTTCCCTAGACACTGCTGCAAAGGTTTCCTTGCTATTGGTGTTGTCATCATTTTCACTCAAGGGTTGAATCTCAGATAGCCACTGTTGGATACAGACTAGGCATAGATTATGTCCATCAACATCTGAGTTTCTCTTCTCATACCTGATCATGTATAATGGCCCCAGATGAACAGGCTCCATGCTACCTGGGGCTATGAGTGGCACCAAATATACTGGATATATATTAACTTAATGGGACCCTTCTCCCAGTTTCCAAAAATGGAATATTCCCCCTTTATCTCTGCTTTCAGTGAATTAAAATCCACCTGATTTTAAGCATATACTGTGGGAATACACACCAACCACAGCTTGTAATTCTCCAGTCTTCTGAAACCTATAAGAAGGGATTACCTAGTCCAGTTTGAATTCTGTTCAGAGCCCCCAAAAATTGTTTTCTATCTGTCTGTCTGTCCATGCCTTAATAACTCTTCTTGTCTAAATAGTCTCATCCAAAGGTCAATCTGCTTGTGGCAGAACCATGGGAATGATTCCATAGATTCATGAATATGAATGCTTGGCCCATAGGGAGTGGCATTATTAAGAGGTGTGACCTTATTGGAGTAGGTATGGTCTGTAGGAAGAAGTGTGTCACTGTGGAAGCAGGTTTTGAGGTTTCAAATGTTCAAGCCAGGCCCAGTGTCACTGTTAGTTCCTGCTGCCGGTGGCTCTAAATATGGAACTCTCAGATCCTCCTCCAGTACTGTGTCTGCCTGCATGCTGTCATGCTTCCTATCATGAAAATAACAAACTAAATTTCTGAACTGTAAGTTAGCCTCAATTAAATATTTCCTTTTATAGGAGTTGCTGTGGTCTTGGTATCTCTTCACAGCAATAAAATCCGAACTAATAAAACTCTAACCCAGTTTTCCCCTTGAATCTCAAATGGAAATCTTTCATCTACCAAAAGCTCAGATTAGCAACTATATTAAAAATGAAATGGTACTTATCAAACTTTTGAAATAGTATTTAAGAATGGATACCTGGTAATTCTTAGGCAGGAGTCAACACTCCATAAAAAGTGGGGAAAAGAATCCATGTTATATGTTAAGCTATAAGTGTAGCCTAAGAACAATAAGGTTATAATTATGTAGCCTAAGATAAATCAGTAACCTACAAAATAAGAAAAATGAGTTGGGAGTAGAATGCATGAGAGTGATCATAATGCCTAACCACTCCATTAAATGGAAGAGTAACTACTCCAATTAGGCCTAGCAGCCACTAAGCTCACCATAGGCTCACAGATGACCACTCCCAATACAGATTACCAGTCTTTGTACAATTCCCACCATAATACTGTGGAATAATCTTTTTGTACACTGTGAAGATGTGTTGCTCTCTTTAGTCTAATAAAGAGCTAACTGGTCAATAGCTAGGCAGGGAGATATTAGATGGGAGAGTCAGACTGAGAGAACACAGGGATGAAAGGCAGAGTTGCCAGGAGATAAGGAGAGAAGGAAGATGAACATGCTGTGTTAAACAAACAAAAAAAAAGTACTCAGCCAGCCAGTGGTGCCACACACACCTTCAGTCCCAGCACTTGGGAAGCAGCAGAGGCAGGTGGATCTCTATGAATTCAAGACAAGCCTGGTCTACAAGAGCTAGTTTCAGGACAAGCTCCAAAACCACAGAGAAACCCTGTCTCGAAAAACAACCCAAGAAAAAAGGTACCCAGTCTCTTGGTAGCACATAAATAAATGGGTTAATTTAAGTTGTATGAGCTAATTAGTAACAAGCCTAAGTTATCATTATTGAGTATTGATAATAAGTCTCCATGGCATGGATTGGGGAGCTAGTGGTCCTGAAGAAAAACGCTGCCTACACCATAAGATTCATAAAAGAACACTAAGCAAGACAACACATTGCTATCCATCCCTAAGAACCCTTCTCACGCTCATGAGTTCTTTCTTAATTTTTCTTAATAAATAAACAGTTGTCTGCTCACTCCTTACTGTGTTCCCTAATTCTTCCTGGGTTTGGATCTACGAACTCAGAAGTCACTGATGGAGGGATGACTTTAATTGTCCCTGTTGCTTCTGGATTTAAGCTCATCTAGAGCCAGAAAAAAAAAAAAACTTTTGTCACATTTAAAGAATGTACATCAGCTCCACCCAGTGTGACTATCATCCCTCTTCTGACCAAAGTAAGCATACATGGCTTCTTCACAGCTCAGCACAGTGCAGCAGGTTGCACTGTTTCACACTCAACAGGACTCATGGCCTCCTAATCCCTCTTCCTGTGGCTGTGGAACATTGCACAAATTAATTCAAGAAGGAATAGGTGTAAGCATTCCCATACTTCAAAAAGTAAAAATGTAAAACAAAAGACCCAGGAGTCTACTGGACAATATTAATGTGCAGGAGAGCAAGGGACTAAGTAGCTGGATGACTTAAAGCTTCACTTCCAATATTTTTCTCTATGTTTTTAACTGCTAAAGCTTGAATGTCTGGAAAAGTAGGGTCTTGCATTTTGCACAGTCCTAAGCAGCTTGAAATTGAATTAGAGGAAACTTTAGCAAGCCATCATGAAGAATATGTATTTACCAATTTACAAGGCTTCCTGGAAGATTTAGTGGGGCAGGAGTATTTCAGTCACAATCCATTAACCCTATTTATCGTCTATTGAAAATGTCTAAGTGTGAAACCATTTTCAATCTATGCTAATGTGCCTAGTACTGATATAGCATACCATACTTAAATTCCACACTGCATTACATGGATGTGTTTTGTGTTTCTGGATCCAGAGGTGGTTGATCTCACAGCTTCAGGGTCTCCTTCCTACACAGTCAGAATGTGACCATAGGGTGGTGGTTTCTAGCCTTGACCACATAAACCAGCTAGGGCACTCTCTTCCCCTTAGTATTCTGTTCAGTGTACCATATCTTTCCATCCCAGAAAAGAATAAAATAAGCAGTGGGTTTCCATATAATCTTATGCAAAAACACAACTCTCACATCAAAGAGGATAAGGGATTGTTTATTTTGAAGCCAAATGTGAGTGACTGCACCTGGTAACACAGATTTAGGCTATACTAAATCCCACCCATGTTCTAATGTGGGTGCTAACAGTTTCATGAAGATGTATGTTTCCAGAACAAAGAAAATCATAAATCAATGCACTTTAAAAATAATAATGATGGACACATTAGGTAGTCAGGTTAAAGCAAATCAAGGCAATGTTTGCTACAAGAATCAGGTGCTATCTGACAATATTGCTAACCTTGGAGGATCTATTGAGTTGATGCTTTTTATAAGGTTTTACATGTTATTCACAAGGATGTTAGTTCAGAAATAGAGATGAACAATAAATGACATTTTTAAAAATAAATTTTTATTTAAATTAAAAACTATCTTATTTTATATACCAATCCCAATTACCTCTTGTCCCATCTTCCCATGCCCCCCTCCAACCCTTCATTCCCACCCCCATCCACTCCCTAGCGAGGGTGAAGCCTTCCATGGGGGAATCATCAAAGTCTGACACATCATTTTGGGCAGACTTAAGCCCCATATATCTATGTCAAGAGAGTATCCCTCCATAGGGTATGGATGGCTCAGCCACTAAAGGCTAGGCTCACAACCAAAAAATACAAAGAATGACTTTTTTAAAAGATTTATTATGTATAATGTTCTGCCTGCATGTATGCCTGCAGGCCAGAAGAGGGCACCAGATCTCATTACAGACAGTTGTGAGCCATCACGAAGTTGCTGGGAACTGAACTCAGGACATCTGGAAGAGCAGCCAGCACTCTCAATCTCTGAGCCATCAATCCAACCCTAAGAAATGACTCTTAAGGGGACTGAAGATAACATGAGATGAATTGTCATAAAGCTCTGGTGATGTGGCTTTCCAATCTCTCCATAAGGATTTATTTTTTTGATAAAATTCTAATCAGTTAATCAACCATAAAGAAGGTTCAATGCACAGTACTACAATGTGTTTCCTTTGAGGAAGTTTCACTCATAAATAGTATAACCAACCATCTCTCCTTTGTATGTGTTGGGGGGGGTCTGTATGTGTCTTTTTGTGTTTTACTATTTTCCCTGTTGATTTTCATAATTTTCAGTAAACATCTAT
Source organism: Phodopus roborovskii (assembly GCF_943737965.1). Lineage (NCBI taxonomy): Eukaryota > Metazoa > Chordata > Mammalia > Rodentia > Cricetidae > Phodopus > Phodopus roborovskii. The sequence continues at coordinate 25,035,668 of NW_026125391.1, read as the reverse complement.
TATGGGTTACTGGTGCAGTAAATGAGATTTATATTTATTGAATTTTTCCTGTATTTTCTGCTCTCTGCTAAATAGCTGTGGGCATTTAGATTGTTTCATTAGATAAAACTTGGATTTAAGTAGCACAGGTATTACAGTTGTTGGGGGGCAGGGGTGGGTGCTCACACTCAGGCACTTTCTAGGTTCTTGTGTCTTAGAACAAATAATTGAACAGAGACACAATAGCAGCAGAGCCCAGGTGGTTTATTAAGGAAGACACACCTGAAACAAAAGAAGCAGGACAGAGCAAAGAAAAGCTCCAGCCACTCAAATTGCCTGGCTGCACCGAGGACTGTGGCTTGCATATGGCAGTTGCAGGGTTGGCTTTCTCCCATGTACTTTGCCACATGTGTACACAGCTTAATGTAGCACATGTCCCTTCAACACATTAAATTTCCACCAAGGTCACCTTTAGACAGACTGCCTTTGTACCAGTGATTGCATTTGCTTGGAAGGAGAGCTTCAGCCTTCCTCTTTACCAAATATTTTTTTTGTTTTGTTTTGAAGTTCATTTTGAAGCTTTTACACAAGCATCTATGGACGTCTCTTTGCTTCTACTCTACTGCTTCATCATCATAACCATTGTTAATAAGAGGAAACTAAGACTAAGAGAGTTTATTAATCAAAATATTCCAACCAACATATTTTTTGCCAATAGGAAATAACCTTGTTTATTATTATCACATAAAATTCTGTGCTTCAGCATTCAATGAATTCTGGGAAGATATTTTTTACCTCCTACTCATTATGTAAGTTAAGTGTGTGTTTTCCAAGCAAAATGTTGTTGAGGTGTTTAAAGAAGTAGTAGACAGTTGGTGAGAGGTCAGGTAAATATGGTAGATGAAATAAATTCATAGCTCTGGTTGTGTACTCAGGCATTGTCATTAAAATTATATATATATATATATATATATATATATATATATATATATATATCCTTTCTGTTGATCATCAGTGCTGGTATCAGGCATTTCAGTATTGGGATCATCTCATAGATGTTTTTCTGAGACTACCTCTTAGATTTAATAGTTCCACCAGGATTCAGAAAACTGTAGTGGGAAAGACCAGCACCAACCACTGTCACCTTTGTGTGCTCATGCAAGTTTAGTCTAGGAAAGTACTTTGGCACTTGTCCATTCAACCCACTGAATCAAACCTTTGCCATTTAGAACATCTAGCTTCTCTTCTCCAAAGTTTCTCCTTGTTCTGAAATCCCTTGAATCCCTACTGCACTGTGTGACCCTTGTAGTCTCTAAGACAAATGTGTTGTGGAGGTGGCACTGCTTTACTACTCATTTTGAACTCAAGTTAGAGCACTGACTTGAATTTTCTTTCTGGCTAATATCATTTCCATAGCACAAAATCATTATAAAACCAAGTGTAATAAGTCATTAGCAGGAGAAAGAAACCATAAAGAAAGAAATGCTCATTAAAATTCTGTGAAATGTAAGCAGTTTATTTAAGTATATATTCCTGTCTCAAATGGCAAATTTCAACAGTGCAAAGAAACCATAATTACTTTTGCATCAACCAAAGATAAACTTCAGAAAAAGCCAGAACAACAAACAGTCAGATTTTCCATGAGGAGGGACAATTCATTGCAGTGTGCAGAATATTTCACAACCCTCCTGTGAAGGCACAAGCCAATTATCAACTAAAGGGCTGGACTAAGAATAGGAATGTATGCCAGGATGTGCTAAAAACTATCATTGAAATGGCTCCAGTTTCAGCAGGAGCTCATAGAGAGGTTTTTATTGCACAACTAGGATGTGAATAGGACTTGAGAGAGACATTCTTGGCCTTGTGCAGATCTCCAGTTATATTGTTCTAAACTCCACTACCTTTGGCAGCTTTGACTGTCTGTCAGCATGACGTGACCTGGAATTATCTAAAAAGAGAATCCCAGTTGAGGAATAGCCTTGTTCATATTGGCCTGACTGGGTGAGATAGTTTTGACTGTTAGTTGGTGTAAGAGAACTCAGCCCATGGTGGGTGCCATCATTCCCTAGGTGATCCTGAAGAAGGGGAACTGAGTATAAGCTTACTAGCCAGGGCAGCACTGTCCATGGTTCCAGTAACACTTGTTAGGCTGTGAAAATGAGTTCCTTGGTTAGGGGCAAGCAGGCTTGCCTTGGAGTTCTTAATGTGGTCTCCCTAATGGTGGACTGTGACTTGAAACTGTAAGTTAAATGAAGCTTTTCCTCTTCAAAGTTTCCTTTGGTCAGAAACAGAACAGAAACAAGACTTGAACGCCCAACTTAATTAAGCAAATAAGTTCTTCCTTGCCTATACTCACAATGACTTCAGCATTAGGTATATGTTTCTGTGTAGTATGGATTACGTTGTTGTTGTGTGTGTCTTGCCCTCTGGTTCCAGCTACTCTGAGGATGTATCCACTAAATTTACATTGCTTTTACAAACTGTCCTTAACAAACATGGTTAATAGCATTTTCTGTAGTCTGTCACCTTTGTGTGCTCATGCAAGTTTAGTCTAGGAAAGTACTTTGGCACTTGTCCATTCAACCCACTGAATCAAACCTTTGCCATTTGGAACATCTAGCTTCTCTTCTCCAAAGTTTCTCTTTGTTCCAAAATCCCTTGAACCCCTACTGCACTGTGTGACCCTTGTAGTCCCTAAGACAAATGTGTTGTGGAGGTGGTACTGCTTTACTATTCATTTTGAACTCAAGTTAGAACACTGACTAAGATTTTAATTTAAACTTGATATTTCCAGTGTTAATACCTGTTTGGATATTTAAGAAGCAGATTCAGTAAGGGACAAGACAGAGACACTGAGGAAAGGAAGACACAAACAGTGTATCTTAAGAAACCAAAGATCCTATCAAATAGAGAAGAACTATCATTGCCATCTGTTTATTGAGTGCCCCTCTTTACAGCATAAAAGTAAATGCCAACCTCAGTTTGCAGGGGTGCCCCCTTAGCGTTTGGAATACTAGTCAATGTTCTTGGCCTTCATATCCCTTGCATAACATAGGGATCCTGTTTTTAGGTGCTAAGCATCTCAAGAGGTAATGAAGATGAAACCTGGGACGTAATCAGGTTGAGAAGAATTCCTTTGTGTGTTCCTTTACACACTCATGTTTTCTCAATCCAGAGTTTTACTCTGACTTCACAAAAATGGAAGTAGGTATTTCACTTCACTTTGATAAACTCACAAATGGTTATGTAGATTATTTATTCCACATCTTGAAGTTGTTGTGCTCTCTAAATCAAGAGTTTGGGCATCACATGCAGAACCCTAAACAGACAAACCTAAAAAGTGCCATTCCTAGAAGAACATTCTTAGTGTCAAGAGTAAATGTGCTAGTTGTCTTAGGCCAGACATTGTGAGGACAAGCTTTCCTCTTCAAGGAGGTGAATCCTTGAGGGACACACTTACTAAGTTCTAAATTTTACTGCACACCAGTAATATTTTCTGAACTTGCACTTTGCTCTCCACTCTAAGAAACTGGGAGAAACATCTTACAATTGAGTGTTCCTATTCTAGAATAGAACAAATGTGATGTTAAGTTCCTGCTTCAGTATATGTACATTGTTCTTAACTTTGTGTGTATGTGTGTGTGAGAGAGGAGATAGGGGAAGAGAACCTCAGGTGTATCATCCTTAGAAGTGACACCTAAGTCCTTTGAGACAGGGTCTCTCATTGATCTGGAGCTCACCAGTTAAAATAGATTAGTTGGCCAGTAAGCTGTTGATTTCCTATCATCTCTGCCCCCCCTCCAGCTCTGGGATTAAATGGGTGTTCCACCATGCCCAGCATTTTCACATGAGTTACAGCCATTGAACTCAGCCTTTTTGCCTTTGAGGAAGGTGCTTTAGTGACCAAGCCATTCCTACTGCCCTGTACTTAAACTTTTGAAGATTTAGTTTTCCTACCTGAAAGAAGTCACTGCTTAACAAATAGAAGTATTACGCTTTCCAATCCTAATTCAACTCTATACTTCACAGACCATTTTATTTGGAAAGTTACATGTCTCAGTCATGACAAATAGGAACCTCACATCACAGATTCTTATTCTCTTAGAAAATAATGGATTGCATTATTCTGAAAATTAATAATTAGAAACTTTTACACAAGCATCCTAGTATCTGTCTTCTTAAAAATTCAGAATCTCTGGATACTAGATCAGTATGTGTGATCTTGAGGCAAATGGGATCTTTAGTGTGATGTAGATACCATTTTTTCTCTGGTCTCCTGGAAAACAGAGCTCACTGTCAGTTGTTAATATTTGTTGGCTTCTGTTAGTTTTGTTTTCTTTACTGAAAATGTTTATCATATAACTGTCTTAGTTATGGATTTTTTAGTGATGTAAAGAGATACCATGACAATTCTTAATAAGGAAAACATTTAATTGAGGGGGCTCATTTACAGTTTTGGAGGTTCAGCACATTATTATCTTGGCACGGAGCATGGCAATGTGCAAGCAGACCAGATGTCATGCTGGCTGCACCTTGACCTGAAGGCAGCAGGAAGTGGTCTGAAAAGGGACACTGAGGAAAGCTTGAACAAAAGAGACCTCAAAGCTTGCCCCCACAGTGACATACTTCCTTCAGCAAGGCCACACACCTCCTAATAGTGCCACTCTCTTTGGGGGATGGTCATTTTCTTTCAAACCAATCACCACAATAACTTTATATAGAACAATATTTTTCCCTTTTAAACATATTTTATCTTGTGGATTTTTCTCAAATGACATAGAAAAATCATTAAAGATCTATATATAAGTAAGGAACTAAGTGATATTCAGCTTTTGTAAACATTAAAAAAAATTTAAATTAATATGTGTCTAATGATACTTTACACTCATACACCATACACACACACACACACACATATATATGTATACACACACACACACACACACACACACACAAATTATCCCTGAAATATGAGTTTTTATTGTATAGGATTCTCATCTATTTTTTAGGCACTTGGTTTGTTGCTGGCATAAATTTACTTCTACTTGATTTTTCAATTATTTCTTTAACTATATTGACTTCTTTATCCTGTGACATTATCAAATTCATTTATTACTTTTAATATTTTGATATTTATTAATTTCTGTATGAAAAACATGTTTTTGTTCTTATTTCTACACTATTTCTGATAATTATGTTTGTTGGAACCTCTATTATTATACTTAGGAGATTGCTAAAATTTTCCTAGTCTTATGTGACAGCACACAGTGTCTGTAAGTTCCTTTTATTAAATGTACAAGTTTAGTTTCCTCTGATTTACTATCATGAGTGAGTACTGAAGATTACTTTTTCTTTTTTCCTTTCATAATTATGTGATTTTCTTCTTTATTCTATTACTGTAGAATGATTCATATCCACTAATGAAAAATACCTAATGAATTTCAAAAGTTTAAATTCTCCTTATTACTATGAAACTCTAATTCTTGATCATGACATTTTATTTTTATATTATATAATTCAATTTTATAATATTTGTATTATGATTATGAAGTATTATGATTTTTAATATGTTATGGGCACTGCTACAATAAGATATATGTAAGTTGTCTTTTACATTAAAAGTTTGATTATTTCTTCATATATTAGATAAAATTTATTAATAAAATATCATATGAACACAGGCAAGATTATTGGTTATAGATTCAATTTTATCTTTAACTATACTATTTAGACTTTATATTGTAATACCATAAGTTGTTGCTAGAAGTAGATCCAGGTAAATATTTTATTCCATCTCTGTTACTGGGTTTACCAAATGTAAATTCATAACATAGTTCTAACATTATAGTGTCATATTTTCCTTCCTTTGTATTGGAAATACCTTCCTCTTCCCTGCTCAGGCTTGCTTAGGTTTATGCATTTCATTAGTCATTTCAAAGCACTCCATTTTGACTGCTTACTTCTCCAATTTAATGGTTCTTACTGTATCTTTTATGCCTTTTATCTGATTGCTTTGATTACATTTCCTTTCCCTTCTTGGTTTTTTAGTGTACAAACCTAGATTATTAATTTAAAACATGCATTTTTTTAATATGCACTTTAGCTATGAGTATAGCTTAAAGAACTGGTTATTCCACATTATGAAAATTAAAAAAGGTTATCTTTGCTTTATTATTCAGTTTGCAAATTTTTTCCCAAGCGATTTGTTCAATGATTCATGATGTATTTAGCAATGTTTTATAATTCCTAACTATTTGGGAGTTATACAAGCATCTTATTGCTATTAATTTTTAATTTAGTTACATTATAGATTAATAATACAGTCTGTAGGTTTTAAATATCTCCAAATCTATTGATGGTTTAATTAGTTTTATTTTATTTTCAATTATATATATTTGTGTTTGTGTGTGTACATGTGTGTGCAGAGCTTGCAGAGGCCAGAAGAGGCAGTTGGGTCCCCTGGAGTCAGAATTGTAAGCCATTGAAATTCACTGGATGTGGATGCTGGGAACCAAACTTGGGCTCCCCTCAAAAGCAGTACCTCTTTTAACCACTGAGCCATCTTCAGCCCACATAGTCTCTTTTAAAATTGTGCTCCATGCTCACTGGGGTTACTACTCAGTACATGTAAGTCAGGTGTATGTGTTGACTATATTGTATTCTAGCCCTTTATCATCATGCATCCAATGCCATCTAATTCCTCTAACAACTCATTTCACAGATACTGGATGTTGGATATTAAAATCGCCAACTTTGATTGTGGACTTACTTATTTCATTACTTGTGTCCATTTTTGATTTAAAAATGTTAAAGTGTAGGCTTGAAGCTCATGAAAACTACAAATTATTATTTCTGTATGCCTTTTTATCTTCATAAAAATGGTCCCAGTTGTATGCATGTGTTCCCAGCCTTGTACTATTAATATGCCACACCAACTTTAAAACTCTTTTTAAAAGTCTATCTTTATTTTTAATGTTTCTCTTTTATATGGCTTAAAATGTGACATTTTATCCAGTTTGAGAGATTTTAAGTTCAGTTGAAATACTTGATTTGTTAGTTTTCTGGAAATATTGATTTGGTTGGATTGAGAATAATTTACTATAGTTTTCCCATTCATACCATGTTTCTTACATGAGTCCCTCTTCCTGCTGGTGGGGATATGGAAACATCCTTGGAATCCATTGCATTTACTGTGCTGACTTTTGTATTGTCTCAGTTTTTGACTTTTCAGGAGTTTCATCTTTAATTGTCACAGCCCACAAATAATAAGCACTGCTAGGTCATATTTTACTAGTTTCTGTTTACCTTAATATGTAGCAAAGGTAAGGACCTTACAATAACACATTCCTAGCCTCTATGCTATTTTTAAAGTATAAACCACAATTTTTAATGATTCTATAAATGCTACACAAGTCATTACCTCTGATGTATCTTCATGCTTTTTTATATATCTTGATTTTGGAGGTCTGAAGGGTAGAATTTGTAAAAACTCCATAAGATTCATGGGGGGTCCTCTTTGCCTCTCTGCCTGTAGGCCATCAGTCCAGTTCAAGAGGGAAACAGTCAGAAGGGGTGACAGAAATCTTTGTATGCAGACCATGGTCAGGAACAGAGACAGCTCTCTGGTAGACAGACTTTGAGAAATCAAGTCAACTTTATTCTAGAGTATAAGGAATATGTAGGATTGGGAAGCCTGGGGACAAACCCTAATTTGCATTAAGTGGCAGGGTTTTATCACAAGCCTCCTAGCATAAATCTTAGTTATCATATGTGGGGCAAGGGAGTTTACAGGGGATATATGTCATCTTTCAAGCTAAAGGTAAGTCAGGCATCTGGCTTAAGGTAGATTTTTAGATAAGGTAGGTCCTTCAGGCTCAGGGACAGTCTCCAGATAAGGAAAATTAGAGTCAGGAAGTTCTTCTGGAGGGAGGGAACTACATTTTGCCGAGCTATTGAGATAAGCTGCCCTGCCATAAGAAGGCTAAAACCTCTGACCAGCCAACATTGTCTTCCAACAAGGCCTGACAACCCTCCAGTCTCTGTAACACAGAAGTGGCAGAAAAAAAAAAGGCGTCCTCTCAGCTCTTCCACCTAGTGATGTGAGGTAGAGACCAGGGAACGGGACAGAAATGCATAGGCTAGCAGAAACAACCAAGAGAGGTCTCTCTTCAACAAGGCACAAGATAGGAACCAACTCTGAAAAATTATTCACTGACATCTATAAGTACGCTCTGGCAAATAATGTATCTGTCACCAAAATATATACATACAAAATAATAAATAAAAAGATGATAAATAAAAGTTAATGAAGTAAAAAGTAAATATTTCAAATAAAAATCCAGATTCTTACATGCATTTGTGTGTGTGTGTGTGTGTGTGTGTGTGTGTGTGTGTGTAATTGTGTATGTGAGTGTGTGTGGTTATGTAAGTACCAAAGCTCATTGCAGAGGACAACTCAGCTTGGGAGAGTTCTTGCTTTATACCGCCAAACTCCTGAGGACAGAACTCAGGTCATGAGGCTTTGCATCAAGCACCTTTCACCACTAAATCACCCCATAGGCCTGAGTTTATTAATGTATAATATGTACTACCTACATGTTTTCTGTTTTACTAAATGCACAGCTATTATGCATGATACAGTGTGGGGGTGGGGGGATTGTGCTGTCACCCTCTAAGTGTACTGAGTTGCTTTTCTTTTCTTCCTCTTGGAGGACAGAATGTTAAAAATATGACAAGTGTCCATGATCCTGTTGAACTTTTGGGGGGAGCTGTTAGAATTTCTCTTCTTCTAGGGCACTGGGCACACTGCAAAGGCATGCTCTCTCTGTTATCCTAGATAAAAGATTGGGTACACACAGGCTGGCACCCTTTGTTACTCTACTCTAGCTGGGGGAAAACAGCTATTTCTAGACAGCACAGTATGAGCTTAAGTACCTTCACTTCTCTTTCTTCTTCATGGCAGCTGATTTTTTTTTTTTTTTTACTTAAATTAGAGACAATCTTGTTTTACATGTCAGCCCTACTTCCCTCTCCCTCCTCTCCTCTCTTGCACCCCACGACCCCCTATCTCATTCCCCTTCTACTCCATGGATGGTGAGGCCTTCCATGGGGGATCTTCAAAGTCTGTCACTCTGTCACATCATTCGGAGCAGGGCCTAGGCCTTTGCCCATGTGTCTAGGCTGAGAGAGTATCCCACTATGTGGAATGGGCTCCCAAAGTCCATTTGTACACTAGGAATGAATACTGATCCACTATCAGAGGTCACATAGACTGCCCAGTCTTCCAAACTGACACTCACATTCAGGAAGTCTGGGTCAGTCTTATGTTGGTTTCCCAACTATCAGTTTGGGGTCCATGAGCTCCTTCTTGTTAAGGTCAGCTCTTTCTGTGGGTTTCTCCAGCCTAGTCTTGACACATTTGCTTATCACTTCTCCCTCTTTGTAACTGGATTCCAGGAGTTCAGCTAGTATTTAGCTGTGGATGTCTGCTTCTGCTTCCATCAGTTACTAGGTGAAGGCTCTAGGGTAACAGATAAGGTAGTCATCAATCTTATTATATGGAGGGGTATTAAAGGTAACCTCTCCACTATTGTTTAGATTTTTAGTTGGGGTCATACTTATAGATCTCTGGACATTTCCCTAGTGCCATATTTTTCTTTAGATGTACAGTAACTCCTCTATTATGGTATCTCTTTTCTTGATATCCTGAATTTTTCTCTCTACTCAATCTTCCTGCTGCCTCATGTCCTTCTCTCCCCTCCTCTTCTCCCCTTCTCTTTCTCTTAATTCCCTCTCCCCTCTGCCCATGCTCCCAATTTGCTCAGGAGATCTTATCCCTTCCCCCTTTCTGGGGGACCATGTATGTCTCTCTTAGGGCCCTTCCTGCTTACTAGCTTCTCTGGTGGTGTGGATTGTAGGCTTGTTATCCTTTGCTCTATGTCTAATATCCATGAGTAATTACATACCATGTTTGCCCTTTTGTGACTGGGTTACTTCACTCAGGATGGTTTCTTCTAGTTCCATCCATTTGCCTAAGAATTTCAAGATTCCATTTTTGTTGTTGTTTTTGTTTGTTTTTTTCCTACTGAGTAGTGTTCCATTGTGTAAATATATTACATTTTCTTTATCCATTCTTCAGTTGAGAGGCATTTAGGTCGCTTCCAGGTTCTGGCTATTACAGATAATGCTGCTATGAATAGTTGAACAGAAGTCCTTGTTATATGAATGTACATCCTTTGAATATATGCCTAAGCGTGGAATTACTAGATCTTGAGGTAGACCAATTCCCATTTTCCTGAGGAACCTACATACTGATTTTCAAAGTGGCTGTATGAGGTTGCACTCCCACCAGCAGTGGAGGAGTGTGCCCCTTTCTCCACATCCACTCCACCATAAACTGTCTTTGATGTTTTTGATTTTAGCCATTCTGAAGAGAGTAAGATGGTATCTCAGAGTTGTTTTTATTTGCATTTTCCTGATGGCTAAGGATGTTGAGCACTTTCTTAAGTGTCTTTCAGGGTTTTCAATTCGATTCTATTGGTCTACCTTTCATTTTGTGTCAGTACCAAGCTGTTTTCAGGACGATAGTTCTAAAATAGAGCTTGAAGTCAGGGATGGTGATACCTCTGGAAGTCCTTTTAGTGTACAGGGTTGTTTTGGCTATCCTTGGTCTTTTGTTTTTCCGTATAAACTTGAGTATTATCCTTTCAAGGTCTGGGGAATTGTGCTGGGATTTTGATGGGGATTGCATTGAATCTGTAGATTGATTTTGGCAAGATTTCCATTTTTACTATGTTGATCCTACCTATTCAAGAGCATGAGAGATTTTTTCCATTTTCTGGTATCTTCTTTAATTTCATTCTTTAAAGACTCAAAGTTCTTGCAATACATGTCTTTCACTTGTTTGGTTGTTAGCATTACCCCAATATATTTTATGTTGTTTGTGGCTATTGTAAAGGGCGATGCTTCTCTGATTTCTTTCTCAGTCCATTTATCTTCTGTATATAATAGGGCTACTGATTTTTTTTTTAAGTTGATCTCGTATCCTCATGGCAGCTGTTTTATGAGAAACCTCAAGGAATCCCACCTTCTACCCTTCTTCAACTGTGGTTCAAGAAAACCACATGAACATATGTAGATGTCTCTGGGTTCCCATATAGTGCCAGTAAGTTTTGTCAGCCTCAGAAGCACAGGCTCCCACCTCCACACTATAAGAATTCAGGCATTATGCTGGCCTGCCCCTGTCACCTGGCAGAATGCACTCAGGCAGTACCCAGGTCAGCCCAGGGTTCCATGACTACTAGTCTGCATGCATGTGCCAAGGACCTCTTTAAAAGACAGACCCCTACCCACCATATGCTCATTTCTCCATCTTTTTCTGTTCCCCTGTGGTACATAGTCTTATGTACCACATCTCCCTCTTCTGTCTTTCTCTATCTCTGTATCTCTTTACCTCTTTTTTATTTCCTTCCCTCTCCCCTCCCTTTCTAATAAAACTTCTCACTTAAGCTCTGTCTGCCTGGTATGTTTGTCCCCCACCTCAGTTACCCTCGCCTGCCAAGGAATCTGTCAAGTTTCCCCTTGCTATATCGTAACACCAACCACGCTCAGCTCTTGTTTCAACACTGCGTCCATGTAAGAGTCAGCAAACCAGTCCACCAGAAAGCCATGGTGAATGTGAGGCCACACACCGTGGGTTCCCTGTTAATAGGGAGCAGTATGTACAAAAATCTTTCATATTCATTTTGTCTAGTGTTACAATTTACAGCTAAAAGTTAGGTCCAAGACTAATTACATTATCATTGAAAATTCTGTACATTTCAATGCCCATTTACCTTCTAACTCAAGAGGAATCATTATAGAGACATAGATAGATAAAAGATAGATAGATAATAGATATATAGATGATAGATGATAGAGAAATAGATTGATAGATTGATGATAGATGATATATTTTTGTAGGACACTAACTTGTGGCAATATTAGAAACAGTGAGTGTAGTTTTGTGCATAGTCACACATTTTATATATTATAACTAACTATAATCATAATTTTTAAAAATCTGGAGGAAATACTGAATTTTCTTCTCATTTTCCCAATAGAACATAATTTTTCAAACTCCTTGCCAAATGAAGAGGCAATCGGTGTAGAAATAAAATATATTGGAGCAAACAATTTTATAAGTACACTTTAAGCAGTTAATAGGTTTTTATTTTTTATTTTTACATGGAATTTATAAATTCTTGTGTGTGTGTATTAACTCTAAACACGTTATTTCCTTTAATGAGAGTCTATAAGATTATACACATTGTACGCTCTCCCAAACCTCTATTTTACTACATTGAAGCACCTGTGGTGGTATTTAAGTAACTTCCTAGCTTCTGGCAATCAGGAAAAGAATTGAATTTGAAGTGGTTTAACTTTTGCTAAAGGTACAAAGAAGAGCAGAGTCTAGGGGAAGGGGCAAAAGAGAACACCAGTCTATGCTCTATTGCTTTAACTCCTTAAGTTTGAAGAAGGAAAATGCCAAGGGGTAAAGCTTGGAAAGTTTCACCCAGTCACTGATGGTTCCTGTGATAGGTGCATGGGGTGGGGGTGGAGGGTGTGGCGTTAGAGAGTGGGTGTCTTATCAAAAAGGAACAGCAAATATTCAATGTTCCATCAGAGCAAGGAAGCAAGCAAGGGCACACACACACACACAAACACACACACAATTGCACACAATATGCACATGTAGATTCCCTATCCATTGTTTTTTAAAACACTATTTACATTTGGAGAAATAAAACGGCAGTGCAGATTCTCTAGTGATTCCTGCAAGTCTTCCTCACATCCAGCCAACTGCTTCACTGAAGAAGGGGTGAGATTGGGGAGAGTGACAATGCTTCTATTATCTGTTAGGCTCAATTAAGACAACAGCTGTGTTCCAAAATAAACAAGGAAGAGGCTATTTTTGTGTTGGAATGCATCAAGAGACCCGAAGTAAGAAAGCACAGATGGCTCTAATCAGGGACATTGGAAAATTACCATTCTCTTCATTTTTCCAATGTGAGTATGACTTTGAGATCCCAAATAATCCTTGCATCTTCACTCCCATAACAAATCAGGAAGAAAAGTTTCTACCACTGGCCATGATAACAATGGCCCTTCAGCATTCTTGTAGGGGTGGGTACGTGTTTCTCTTCTGCCAATTGTTAGCTTCTGTGCTTATTATATGTAGGAGATGGGGGAATACTGTAGCCAGATTCTAAAAACATAGTTGGCAACTTACATGTGTCTGCAAGTAATGTTCCCTTGGGTGTTTAAAATGGAAATGAAATGACACTCCATGATATGTTAAGCTAACTGTCAAATTGCAATCTCAAAATCCCTGTTTCCATTCCTGACTCAGCTAGTCACTCATTTTATAAACTCTATCCATGCTTTTCTACTTTATTAAAATGCCTCTAATTAAAATTGCTCACTGAGAAATATATTTTCTTTGTTTCAACTTTTTGATGAGAAAATCAAATTCTCTAGTCTCCCCCAAACAAAGATATATATATATATATATATATATATATATATATATATATATATCTTAAGGAGGAAAAATGCATACATATACATATAACAAAACATCTGCTTGCCTTGGTACTAACATTTGCCTTTAACTCCTTGTAGCGGATGCCAGGCAGTCAGAAAGTGGGTGAAAAAGACCATTTGTAGCTATTTGCTTCCTAAATACTATTTGGACTTACAAATATCTATAACAGCTTCCTGTGGTACTAATAGCATAATCTATTCCTGGCAGTACAACCTTTCTGATATAAACAACAGGTGCATCCCTTGCCCAGACATGTGGACATTGTGAGGCCCTATCACCCCTTCACTAAGCCTCTTTAACAGAATGGTTCAACCTATTTCTGAAAGAAGACCACTCAGACCATCCTGTAGACAGAGTGCTAAGATGTGATGTAACCAAAAGAAACTGCAACCAGGTCTTGGAAACTGTAATAGAGTTTGCCTTCTGTAACAATAAAACTACAAATTGGTCATGTAAACGTGAGAGCAAAGGGATAATTTGCTGCTTAACCTCCCAAACACAACCAAACTCTTGAAAGCAACACCATCTACAAGATCATAGAGTATCCATGCTGGACAGGGCCAGGGAATGAGCAAAGGTAAACAGCTACCTAATCAGAAGTCATTAATGGGCAGCAAGGAGCTTCAAAGTGGAAACACTTCCATAATCGGTGAGCTGAATATGAATAGTGTGCATAGTTATCTTCCTAGTTAGGGGAATGAGCATAGAGTTAGTCAGGTGACCCCACCCACTTGCTATACATGCAAGATGATCTGTTAATTAACCCTAACAGAAATTACCCCTTCTTTGTCCAGTTCCTGCTAGAAGCCCTACAAAAATATTCCTACAATGTAACACTGTGGGCTTTTCCCTCTTTGGGGGCACCCTCTCACATAGGACCTAATCTGAACTGTCCAGCACCTCCTCCTGGAGCTTTGCTAGATTTCCAAGGCTCTGTGTTCTTTCTGCAGCCATTACATCTTTGTTCTTTAAGCTATCTCTATATAATACACCTTTTTAAACTTCATTCTTCAAAACCCCTAAGAGCATGCATGTCCCACCCAATTCAGATAACACTCCATTTCTGTAAACCCTTCAGTCAAACTTCCTAAGAAGTCACATACATCCATAGTCCATGTTCCATGGCAATGTACTTTCATCACTTCACAAAATTTCTATGGGCCACAGAACCTAGGCCTAATTCTTATATTACTGATGTGGCTAACTGCCTCCCTCATCTCACAACCCTCTGTTCCTTTCTCCAAAGTATCTGTCTCATTGTCCTAATTCTCCTCTTTCTCACCACCTTCTCTCCTATGCCATCTCCAAATCTCACCTTCTTTACCCTAGGCATTAAAATGTGAAGTTCTGAACCCTTCAGATCCTCTCTAATCAGTGTCCTTCTCTTATGAGACCTCATCCATGATTTCAGTTTCAAGTAGAACAAATGCCATTCACCCAACAATCCCTACATCTCCATGCTAGACTGCCTGAAAAATCTAGAACAATATATCTGCTTTTCAACTAGACATTTACACTCTGATGTCTCAGCAATTCTTCATCCTTAGAATGTATGATTATCTTGCACAAAGTCAAGACTTCACCAAATAAATAATAACAAAGGCCATTCCTCTTCTGGAGTTTGGTCAACCTGCTATTGATTCATACAGCAGTCTTTTGGTTTATTCTGGCTTTATTCTGCATCCTTCCAGCCTACTTCCTGCCTCTCAAACACATCACATCCACAGTCACTACTTCCAGAATAGGGCAATCTCTCAGCATCTCTTACTGGGCAGCAACACTGAAGCAGCCTCCTGTTTCACTGGTTACCTAAGTGACCTTTACTTAGTAATACATCTTACTGTAGGCCTCACATATTTGAAACACTTAATGAGTCCCATCTTACTAAATAGAGAGACCAAACACCTTTTCTCCAGAAGCCAGTGAAACTGAACTTTACCTCTCCCGCAGATGTGTTCCTTGATGTCACAAACTTCTTAGTCTCCCTGGATCTTGCTGCCCTATAGAGCAGGAGACACTGTTGGAGTCTGGCAATTGTAAGTCAAGAGAATCTGACATGGATTGATCAACAAGCAATGAGAGGAGTAAGAAACCCAGACACTTCCCATGAAATATAAAATTTCAGCTGGCAGAAATTGCCATGAGAAAGGGCCCCTCTTAAGAGCCAAAAATAATTATTTGTAATTTCCAGCTTTAGCACATTGTTGGGTTTACTATTTTTCCCATGGCTGGAAAACATGGCCTTTTTACCCATCCACTATATAACAGCAGTCAGGGAAAAAAAAATGGAGATTATTTTCCTTCTTTTTTTTTCTTTCTGTCAGAAAAGTGACAGCAAATATTAAATAGCATTTAGTATTCAACTGTTTCAATAGGTCATTAGAGATCCCTAGACTAAGGCTGGAGGGATAGCTCAGCCGTTAAAGGCTAGGCTCACAACCATAAATATAAGAGATCCCTAGACTAACTTCTGTGGAATTGTGGAAGTTTAATATAAACGCTTACCAAAAGCACTAAACCACTTTTTTTTTTCCCAGAATGATTTGGTGCCCCAAATACTGAAGAGAATCATTTTGAAACACATTTTCACAGATCACCTTAATTTAACTTGAAATAAATTCATTTATGAGAGCTGCTGGGCTGCACTGTCGGCTTATCTCTGCCATGAATTTGCCTACAATGGATATTGTTCAAGTTTCATGGATCATTGAGCAGAAAGAGCACGCCTGCCCTTCCATGTCCTTCTCTATAATCAAAGGAACTTGCAACTTGTTATGTGTTTCCATAACAAGAAGTTCAGAAATGGCCCTTGCCTGCAGCCTGGAGAGGGATGGTACAAAATGATCTGCCTAGTCCTCTGGGGTCACTCTTTCTGGTGAGAGCTATGAAGGACATGACCACTTGAAAGGAGCAAATTCAGAGAGGTTGCAACATAGGAATGCACTCCCCATGTCCAACACATACCTGCTAAATCAAAACTAAAATACATACTGCTCTTAGTTTTTCCCTCAAGTATAGTTTTGGGGGTTGATTTAGCTCAAGGAAGCATAAAAAGTCTAAAAAATGAAATGCCTTTTAGGAACCTGTCCTATGGCTCTCTCTCATGCCACAAACTCTTCTTTTACTACCTCCATGAGTGGATGTGTAGTTCTGGCTGCCAACACATAGTCCCTGGTTAGCTCTCAGTCCTAGGCTGCCAGCCAAATTAGATATGTATCTACTGAACAAAGCACTTAGATACCCCAACCGGCACTTCATATGCAGTCTGTTAAAATCTTCATGATAGGTTCCCTCCCTTAACCTGCTCTCTCTAGTTTCCTGTCATCTGGTTTGTTTTGTGTGAAATATGGAAGAATAAACCTATGTTCTTCTTGGTATCAATTATTATGGGTAGAATTAGGGGACAGTCTCAGGTCAGTTCCCAGCCTGAAAAGAAAGTGAGTATTCTGCATTTTTTTTCAGATACCACATTAGATAATATTTTTGTACAGGAGCATAAAATCACTTGAGGCGTTTGTTCATATTATTTCAAAATTATTCCATAGGCAAAAGTGTATCCTCTGGCAAAATTCAATGGCAATTGGATTGGAAGTGAATAATGTTCTTGACATGACTCACTTTGTCACATCTGTTCAGTTTTAGTCTTTGACAGTTGGTCTTGATTATCAGCTTGACTAGGTGAAGAGATGCACACCTGTGTGCCTATGCAGGTACCAACAGAGAACATTTGCAATGAGGTCAAAAGATGTCTAATGAACTGGAAGCCTGGATGGGAGGAAGTTAGCTGAAGGCAGGTTGCAGCCACATGTAAAATCCTTTTTTTTTTTTTTTTTTTTTTTTTTTTAATGAATGGATGTCTATGGCTGCCACCATTATCTGTTGACTCCAGCTTCTTCAGCCTGTCAATATAGGTTCAACAACAGTGACTCTCTGGGGTACTTCTGTGTCTTTATCACTGGACTGGACTACTTAGACTAGCAGCTAGCAGATTCTCTCTCTTCCCAGTGTACAGACAGCCATCTATCACATAAGGCAATCCAAATATCTCATATCTATCTATCTATCTATCTATCTCCCTCTAGAGAACCTTAATACAAATATTAACTATTCACTTTCTTTGGCTATGTGATATCACTGCTTTACCACTAGCAGTATATCACTAAGCCCTAAGCCTAAGCCCTAAACTTTCTTTTACATCTCTAGAATCAAAGACTCAGAGCTCACCCTCAACCTTATCTGACTTCTGCACTAGTTATCATCTGTAACTCTGGATACAGGTCAGCTACATGATATCTCTCTATACTGAAGATTCAGTATCCATTCTAATGTTGTTTTTAATTTGTTGCTTTTAACAAATGTATTTGTACACTAGGGTCTGGGTATATAACAATAACCAAAAACCTGTGCTCAATGGAGTTACTGAGAAAAAAATTTAAGTTACAAAGTTTATCAGACAATAGCAAATAGAACCAGGGAGAGGAGAGAGTAGAAAATGTTAGGAAGGAAGATTGATCTTACAAAGGGAGTTAGCACATGAGGTCTGAATGCAGAGCTGACATTTCAGCAAAGGTCAAAAGAAAGTGAGGAGAGGGGACCTGGGGACATCACTGACCAAACATGAATGCATAGGTGACAAAGAGGCTGAAGCATAATGAGCAAGAGAGAAGTTTCACATGATGAGATCAGAAAGAGTTCTGGACCACAACAATGCCAAATATGAACAGGCTTCTCTGTTCTTCACTAGGACATAGGTATGGTAAGGACCAATTTTCATCTGAGTTATATGATAATTGACCTTCATTTTCTCTACCTTTTAGACAAATGTTTTGCATCCACATCCTGTTTAAAATTACTCACTAATTCCACATTACTCAATTTCAACACATAGAATGTACTATATCCTTGGTGATGGGGAGGTCCTTCTGTACATATGTTTTTCTCTTATTGGTTGATGAATAAATCATTGTGGCCAATGAGGCAGGATGATAGGTGGGACTAGGAGACAGGGAGGATTCTGGGAAATGTGGGCAGAGTCAGTCACCATGTAGGCTGTCAGAGGAGTTAACACCATACCAGGAATAACTGGGTAAGCCACAGCATCATTTCAATACATCAATTGATAGAAATGGGTCAATAATTAAGACAGCGATAGCCAATAAGAAGCCCTAGACAGCCAACAGTATTATAACTAATAGAGTGTCTGTGTGTTTATTTGGGACTGTGGGACCAGGCCCACACACCTTGGTCTAGATCACTGTTCCCCTCCCCATACTTTGTCTTCCTTCTTCCACCGGTTTTTGTTATTCTATTAGCTGCTACTTCCATAGAAAACCATCCTTGACATCCAAAATTACTGTTGAGCTTCTCCCAATGTGGCACCCATCTCCCCCACATGCTACCTAGAAGGTACAAATCTTATCTTTTAAAAAAGATATTTGTTTATTAATGTAGGTGAAGGTTTGGTCTCTATCTTTGTGTGTTTTAGGGGCCCACAGAGGCCAGAGAGAGTGCTGGGTCCCAGTGACTGGAATTCCAAATTGCTGTGAGTGTTGGGAATCTAACCAGGGTTCCCTGGAAGTACAGACAGTACTCTTAATTATTGAGCCTTATCTGCCACAGGAGACACAAATCTTAACCAATAGGGCAAACAAGCACTTATTCCATTTCTTACTAGGCAGAGACTTTCTTAATCACTACTGTATACTATCCACACTCATGCATGTGCACACACACATGCACATGTATGTACATAAACACATACATGTGCATATACACATACACACATGTACAAACACTGCACATACACCACACACCATACATATACCACACCACACACACACACACACACACACACACATAAGTGTGGTCATACAGGCACATGTACACACACATATACATTTAACAATGCATATCACAAAGTGGATGAGATAGATGACAGGCAAAAAGATAATTGGATGGATAGACGATAGATAGACAGACAGACAGACAGACAGATGACTGGCATGCAAAAATATGAGAACGTTTCAAATTCACTATAAAAAATTATAAAGACTAATATAGTTGGTGATATCATTAATAAAAGGGCACAGAGATCTGACATCCAAACGGTTAAGCTCTAGGATTAAGAAATAATTTATCATCTATAAAATACTTACTCCCTATTTTCTAATACTCTTATGTTTTGTGCTTGCTTTGTCTGCCATAAGACCAGTCTGTTGGATAATTCACAATGAATTGTGGGTAACATCTAAGAGTTATGATTCCCAATGATAGCTACATTTTAAAAGTGAATTACTTAAAATTAAAGTTTTGAAATAGAAAGAGTTTTTCCATTGATAGTGGAGTGCCATTCACTTCCTATGTCTAAAAATGATGAATTGCCAAGGGTAGCAGAGCCTTCTCTCTCTTTTTTTCCTTTTGTGTCTGGGGTATAGTGTATAAGTACATGTGGTATAAATACACCCTTGTGAGTGCATATGCCATGCATTCACATGCGTAAGCCCTCTAATCACTTTTCCGTAGGTTTTGAGACAAGGTCCTTTACTGAACTTTAAACTGGCTAAACTCACCGGCCCAGCTAAGCTAACTGGCCAGTAACCTCCCAGTGTCCTTCTGTCTCTGCTTCCCCAATTCTAGGGTTAAAAGCGTGGGATTGTGAGAAGATTTTATGTGGGTTTGGGGGGATTTGAACTCAGATCTTCTTGCTTACATTGCAAGCACTCTTACACATTAAGCCATCTCCCCAACCCAAGACCTTATCTTCTCCACATGTAGATAATAAAAACCTAATCCTTAGAATTCCTTCTGCTTTGGGTTTTGCATAGAGTTCACATATTCCCCTTCCTCTGAACTTGATAATTGAAATACCA
Source organism: Phodopus roborovskii (assembly GCF_943737965.1). NCBI lineage: Eukaryota > Metazoa > Chordata > Mammalia > Rodentia > Cricetidae > Phodopus > Phodopus roborovskii. The sequence continues at coordinate 25,015,235 of NW_026125391.1, read as the reverse complement.
AACCAATTTTGTAGCTGGATAAATGAAAAAGGCAGTGAACTAGTACTAAAAAAGTCAAGAAATGACTAAAATGAAGCCAAGATTCAAATTGGATTCCAAATCTTGCAGATTGTCAAGCAACAGAAATTATTTAATAAGGCTGCGGATTCAGATTGCCCATCTACTCAATGGGTTAATGGAAATTCAATTCAAATAAATTGAGCTAGGAGCTATGAACCAATCTGATTTGCAGTTTTATAATTTTGTCTTAGTACCTGCACCTTCACACCTTTCTGGGTGGAATCTGAGTGTTTGAAAATGGAAAGATATGACAGTGATTAAAGGTACAGGCATGCAGCCTGCTTCCTAAGTTTTGATCATTGCTCTATCACTTGAGACTTTGGATTAGCTACTTGACATTTTAGTTTCAAATTCCTTGTCTATAGAATAAAGATAATAATACAGTTGACCATTGGGTTTTGTGAAAATTAAATGACTTAATATTTTCAAATGACCTCAAATAAGCCCAAACTCTCAATAAACACCAGTACAGGTTGAGGATCATACTCTAGTCCCCCTGCTCAGCCAAATAAATGGCTGATTTTTTTGGATACTGGAAATGATGATAAAGAAATTTTCCATGTGAGGATTACTTTAAGAAGATACAGTGATACTGCAGCTGATGACTGTGACGTAGCCATGTCTAACTGCAGGAAATACATGGCCTTCTTTTTATTTCATATTGAGGTGAAGAAAAGCTCATATAGCTTTACAAAATTTCACTTTATGGGCTTTGTTTTCTGGAGGGTCTTAGAATTAGAGATAAATCAGAATTTAAGTACTAACTTTGAAGTTAGATAGGTCTCATTCTAAAGCATACTAACACTGAATTGTGTTATCTAAATTGTGACAGTATGTATAAATGTATTTTAAGGCCAAAGAGACCTTTAAAATGAACGAAACTTGACAAATATTTTAGGACTACAAATAAAAATGTGAAAAATAACAACTTACTTGAAAAGACCAGGCAGTCCCTGACTGTTGATAAGGATGAGCAGGGGTGGGGGGAAGGGTGGACAGTGAGAGGGGGAGGAGAAAAGAAAGGAAGGAAGACTAGAGCTTTAGAAAAAAAGAAAGGAAGGAAGGAAGGAAGGAAGGAAGGAAGGAAGGAAGGAAGGAAGAATTCTAAGAGCTCAGGAGTTAATTTAGGTTGCATCTTCCCAGGAACAGAAGGACTTTTTTTTTTTTTTTTTTTTTTTTTTTTTTTTAATATATATAAAGTTGCCTAGACAACAGCAGTTCAGTCCCAGGGCAGCCACCCTTTTGATATCTCACCATTCTGTACCAGCTCACACCAAGCCCATAAACAACTCGAAGGCCATCCAGGGCCTTTTGCAATAGCTGGTGGGTTCTCTTAGTAGACCCAAGTGTCTACTAACGGAAGGATCAACACACTGAATTCAGATGGTTCAAGGTGCGGGCAGGATGTGGGTCATTGTGTAGCAGTTGGTGCTTCTGAGGAATCTCAGATCCAGGAGCACAGTCAGCCACAGCCCATCCTCTAACTCACAAAAAGGTGGGACAACCTCCCTGGAGAACATTCAGAAGGGTACAGGGTTTATTCTGGTCATCTTCACTCCTTTCTCAAAATTCGTTTTGACATTTTCTTTTTCTCCCAAATGAGTACATATGTGTTTTACTATCAGGACTCAGTTAATAATGTTCTTTATATAGAAGCATCTTCTTGGAAAACAAGACAGTTTTGAAACTGAAAGAGTCACATCCTGCAAGTCACCTTTGTGGAATTTTATCAGTTTATAGTGAGTTGTTGGGTCCTTCCTTGGCTGTTTCTCTTCTCTTCTAGACTGCAAGTTTCAAGAAAGGAGACTGCATTATGTCACACCCTAATATACTTGATGCCATGTACAAATGTGGTGTCTGTAAAGTGACTACTGAATGCATGATTATAACCAGTTCAAAACTATAGATTTTTACAACAATGCTATTAGCTAATTTGAAAAAAAAAAAAAACATCATTCTCTGAAATTGTATAAGGAATTGGATGAGGGGGTGGGAACAGAGGGAGTTATGGGTAGGGACTGGAAAGAGAGGAGGGAGGAGAAACTGCAACTGGGATGTAAAATAAATTTTTAAAAAGTATCAGCTGCATAATGATCAACATCACAGTGGACAGCCAATGTAGAAGCAATATTTAACAAGTTCTACCTACCTCAGATGAAGAGCTACTGGTAATCAGTGGCTGATGAGAAAGAGAGACTCAGTTTTCATGAGGGACAAGTTCCTGGATAGATGACCAAATTTCTTGTGGTCAACCCAAAACACTTGTACATACATATGAGTAGCACTAAGACTCAATAGGGTGTGTGTGTGTGTGTAACAAAAATAATTATAGAAAAGGAGGTGATGAGTTTGAGAGACAGTGGGGGCAGAAATGAGAGGTATGGGAGGAGAAAAAGGGAAAAATTAAAAATTCTTTAAATACAGTACTCACGTATGAAATTGTTAAGAAGAATAAAAAATTTTAAAGACATAAAATAGCAATAACAACAACAATAAAATCCTGCCATGCAACAATGAGGGAAGTGCTGAGAGTTGCTCTTGACAAATCTAGCTCTTATGAAAACAGAGGAAAGAAAAAGTGGAGAGGATTTGAGGATGCACTAAGTTCTCAACTTTATAGTTTAAACCTGTGATGTAATAGCCTAGAACTGCTATATCTATGGTTAACTTATGTCAGCTAATAAAAATAAAAAGGGTTTACACTGGCATGAGATCAGCTGTTATTTTGTTCCTTCTAATTTCTGAAGGATGGTTTTCCTCCTTGATCTGCCCTGAATTAATACTGTGGCCTTATCATGCACATCTTGTATGCAGCTCACAGCACAGTGATGTGATGGAGATGGCATGTACTGGGGTGGGAGGATTTATGGTCACATTTTCTGTGTTTTGTATCACATTGCTGGCTTCAAATTAGCTATATAGGGAGTATTTACACCAAAAAATGACCAATACTACAAATCAAATTCTACTTGGTTTCCCCAAGGTTAAAAATTAGTTGGTTCTGGGCAATGAATAAGCAGAAAACATTACAGTTTGGGGGATTAGACAAAATAGATTAGATTTGTGACTTTCTCAAAGTTGTCAGACAAAGCTTCATGGAACTGATATATTTGGCAGGTCTACTTCCAAGTCTGTAGATGTCTGAACACCCAGCACTGCTGGATTTAACCCCTTATTTCTGTCCTCTATTATTATCAGGAAGTGTGATATCATTCGCCACACAACTGAAACAGTGGAACTTATTTTCAAAAACAGTTTCAGTGGCATATGAAAGATCACCACATCTGTATTTCTCTGTGAGGGTCTTAGAACATTGAACATTAGTATGGGACCCTAGTATGTGGTATGAAGATCGCTCATTAGATACTACACAATTGAAAGTTTGGCTTTCAATTCATTCTTTGTTTTGGTTGTTTTTTTCAGAATTTAAAATAATGCATTTTGACTATATTCTTTACCTTCCTGTAATTTCTCAGAGATTCTCCATACCTCCTTATCTACCCAACTTCATTTTCTAAAAAAAAAAAAAAAAAAAAAAAAAAACAAGCAAAACATAGAAAGCACAGACAAAAAACCATGAAGTCCCATTTGTGTTAGCCAGGTATGAAACCTGCCCTGGATTGTGGTTGACATAGATAACCACTGTTACTCCATTTAAGAGGAGTGATTTTTTTTTCCTCTCTCATCAGCTATCAATTACAAATAATATTTTGGCTATTTATAATAGTGGTGGTATTTCTTCTTACCCTCTTCTACTTCTCTGTGCTGGGATCTTGTCTGGCTTAAATTCATGTATATTTCATGCATTTCATCACAGTCTCTGTAAGTTCTTATGTGCATCTGCTCTATTGTGGCTAGAGGATGCTGTTTCCTTCAAGTTGTTTGCCACTTCTGGCTTTTACACTCTTTTGATCTCCTCTACATAGATACCTGAATCTTGAGAGGTGGGTGTGATAAAACCTCCATTTAGGGCTGAGTACTCCAAAGTCCCTTACTCTCTGTACATGGTCCAGTTGTAGAAATGAGAGTTTCACTTACACAGTATGATAATGTGAAAGATTCCCCTAGAACTGGGAATGTTAGTGTCATTTGTGCCCTCATAACATTGGTATCAATTGCTTGGTTTTGCTTGTTGCTTTGCACATTAGTTGCAGTGCAAATAAACTAAATGAACTAGATGATCCCTTTATCTCTAGTGTTCTAACATTCAGAGGTATAAGATAAATACAGAGTACAGGAAAGACTTATGCAGTGGAGAGCTATTTTATGCCAGGAGATAAAGCTTTGTCTGGGGACTAAAATGCATATTCAACATCACCATACTACTGGGCTAATATGCATGCCTTTTCCCTTTTCTCTTTAGAAGAATATTATTTCTACATCTTCCAGGGATCATTATAATCCCAATTTGAAGAGTGGAAAAAACACCAGGAGCCACATAAGGTACATCTAGAATTCAAATTGCTTTGGATTCAATTGATAAACGAAAACATAATCAAAATATCTTCACTTAGGAGGCCTATACCATTACCATACCCAAAACAGGCCAGCTCAGAAGGAACCAGAGTGGTGTCTTTGAAGTGTGAAGTGTGCGCTAAAGAATACCCATCAGTATGTGCTTTTCCAACTGGGTTATTTAATAATTCAGATTTTTAGATTTAGAATTAGCCAAGCTTTTCTGGAATTCAGTTTTTAACTCCAGTTTTGACTTCCAAATCAAAAGTTCTTGTCTGAGTTTTAGAAGTATGACCAAAAAGAACACTAGGCAGGTACCAACTAAGCAAAAGGAAAACTTCATGCCAATTCTTCCAGCAGGGAAAGAAAATATAAAGTTTGACCTTTCCACAACAATATAAAGAATCAGGCAAACTTATTCACAACTTGTGGCTTGTCCAGAAAGATGATGTCAGGATTAAAATGAAGAAAAGGCTCAGGTAACTGGGGTGGTAATCTCCATAGGGTGGATTTTTGTATAGAATTCACTGCTATAAATAACAACTGGGTTTGGTTTAATGGTTCCCTTGCCCCCTCAGATAACACTGTTTTTTTCTTCTCAAACCTGCCCAATTTATTAGCCTTACAGGTTTGGTAATCTCAGTGGTTTGGGGAAATTAGACTGCTCATGCCTCAAGTCCATAGAAAAGACAAATATCTATTAAGCCTATTTACCAGGTGCTTTGAGGCAGAAATCACCTTGATCTTTATCCCCTTCAACCCTTTGAATTGCTGAGCCTGGGATGGCTTTTCCTACCTTCTGGTAAACACCCATTGCTAAGTAGCCAAGGGTACTTTGTATGCATAGGCTCAACTAAATTTTTGAGCGATCCATCAGTGTTTCTAACACAGACATCACTTTTTAAAACTCATTGTTGTATCCTCCTGAAGTGTCTTTGCCATATAGAAAATAAAACCTCAGATTAAGTTAATTGTTAATTAATTAATCAATGATTAATCTTTGATTTACTAAATGAATGAACAGATTTCCAAGCCCATTTATTACACCTCCAAGTACATGCCTCTTCCTGATTTACCTAAGTCTCTTTCCATGTAATTGGACACTTTATTTGCAATATAGGGAAAAAAATTAATCTTAAGAATAAAAGACTTTGAATTGCAAAATTAGAATGTACCATGAACAACGCTGATGACTAATTGTCCTATCCATTTCTCTCACCCCCCCCCCCACTCTCCTATGATAGCCTTCATCAAATGAAGTCTTTTTCACGAGCATGGAAATGCTAATGGAGAAAATATAAAAAAATCTCCCACTGAATGTCTAAAAGCACATGGCCTAATTTGTTAACTATAATCTAAGTCACTGCTTTTATCATCCATCCAAGACTTGTGCACCAGCACTGACTGAGTTTCTGATCACCTCTGTTGAGCTAGCCTAGAGGGAAGTGTTTATTTGAAGTGCAATCAGTGGCACAGGGTTTTCCTGCCAGAAGTGGGTACTGAACTCAGAATGTGAGCACCACCAAACCTCTTGTACAAAACCATGAAAGACATAAGGCATCAGTAGAGGCCACTCTCGGCTGACATCAGTTTTGTAAACACAAGCCAGCTTTGTGAAGGCTCCAAAGAGCCTGTTCATGTCTGTTCATAGATGACCTCATGCCATTTTCTTTGCTACATGTGCTTTTAACTTACCTGGGAGCCCTTCATTCATCTTCCCCATTGAATGCATGTTCCCTGTATCCATAAAGCAAGGACAGTTTTAAAAATATAGCAGCTAAGTAAGTAAAATATAAGAATGCATCCTGAATATAATTTTATTGATTTGTCTGTTGCCATAGGCTGTCATTGTTTTAAACTAATACACTTGCATTGTCACTGTTAGGAACTAACAGCCTGCTGTCCCTGCCCCCAACGATGGGCGGGACGCTCATGGCCATGTCACCACTACATCAGGCTTTACCTGGCTGCCAGAGGACTCAGTTATCCATGTGCAAGCCCCCCTTTTAAAGCAAGCATGCCAAGTGCACCTCTCTCTCTCTCTGGCCTCTCTCTCTCTCTCTGCCCCCCATTGCTCTTTCTCTCTGCTCTTTCTCTCTTTCTCTCTTTCTCTCTCCCCTGCTTTCCGTTGTTCACCAGCTACCCCTCTTTCTCTCCCCTCTCTCAATAAACTCCACGTGGGCGCTGGATCTCCTGTTTTTGTTTCTTAGGCAATAATTATAGCAAAAGAACAACATTGGTGCGGTGACTAGGAACAGGCCTATAAGGAGTAGGGTTTTTTCCTCCCACTGCTGGTCTTGTCCTGCCGCCATGCCAACCCCAATTAATACACCAAGACTCTGTATTTGATATAATGCTGTTGGCCAGGTACTAGTGTCTTATCGGCTAGCTCTGTCTTAAGTATTAACCTATTTGTGTTAATCTATGTATTTCCAAGTGGTCTTCTTACTGGGAGCCGGCTGCCATACTCCTCTTTCCAGATTCTCCATCTTGACTCCTCCTTACTATTTCCTCTTTCCTCCTTGCCTCCTAGTCCCTCATATCTTCCTTTCCTATTGGCCAACAGTGCTTTATTCATTAACCAGTATGAGAAACATATATACATAATGGCATCTCCCATCACAGGCCCTCCTCAAGTACTCGGCTGCTGCCTATTGTTGGATGGCCAGCCTGAGGTATTTGGGGACCCTGATTATGAACCAGCAAATCCACCTCCATTCCCCCCCTCCCCCCGTTCACTGAAAATACCATCCCACACCAGCTCCAATTAGGTAAGGTACCCTTTTTAAAATTTAACCCATTTCCTTAAGGTCGGGTATATTCCTCACGGGTGGAAGACATACCGCCCAGGGCAGTATATCTGCTCTGCTCTTGGATTGCTGAGTCCTTCCAGCCTCTGTTGGCCCTGGCAACGTTTTCGGGCTAAAGATCTTCGAATAACGCTCTGCCATTCTCGCTTATCGTGGGGCCACACTCTTGAGCTGATGAGTTCCAAGACTGATTGGTCATTTCTCACTCCACCCATGGGGAATAAACTGACCAAGGAAATACCCCACCACCACCACTCCATTGGGATGCATGATAGAAAATTTAAAACCCTTTCACTTAATGCCACTTGTTAAGGCACCCAGATTTATTTACCTTTGTACTGAAAAGTGGCCTATATACCCCCTAGAAAATAATTCAAATTGGCTGCATAACATCTCTCTAGATCCCAATATCTTACGGGGTCTTTCAAATTACTGCCAGTGAACAGGTAGGTGGAAGGAGTTTTTTCTATCTCTCTGCTAAACAATCTCCTTCCCTAAACTTTTTTCTGTTCTCTTCCCGCCACACTAAAACTCTCCTGCCTGCCTCAGCTGCAGCCTGTCTCAGGGCAGTGGGCTGGGCTAAGGCAGCATATGCTCAAGTTTTTTATTCTTCCCCACAAATGAGGTTTTCGTATTTTGTGCCCTAGCACCACTCATGCTGACTGGTGCATTCATTTCTCAGACCCACAGGGGGTCTCTCAGGTTTTATATCCTAGCACTGCCCTTAGACTGGTACATACATTACTCAGGCCTACAGTGGTCTTTTTGGATGTAGTACCCCTTGGACTCCGATGTCCTGTTAGTTTCACAAATCCTTCTGCCTCACTCGTGGAGAGAAAAAAAACCAACAAAATTATATCTCAAAACTTTGTGATTTCTGCCAGCTGTTGGGGATATGTTTATGGCAGCCACCATCTTAACCATGTGGCCTAGCCTCACCCCCCATTGTTCTTCCCTCTGCTATACCAGCCACCTAGGCAGAGGGAGTCTAGCCAGCTTCTGCCACCAACAGAATCTGTAATTCATTTACCTTATGCATTTTGTTCTTTGTCTCTAATTTCTTTTTTACTATGTTACACATAGCTTCACACTCTAGTCCTCATTTTTACCCAGACCTATTTAATATGTCTGCACATGTGATTTAAATTTAACTTTGTATGCAAATGTAAGCTAAATATACAATTTAAATTCAACTGTAGTAAGTCTCAAATATTTCTAAATTGTTATGTGTCTTTAAATGATGGTAAACATTTAAGGTTATAAATGTCTATTTCAAACTAACAAAATATTTATGCCACCCAGTCTTTCCTATAAGCTGTTTATAAAGGTTAAGCCTCTATTATCAAAAGGAGTTTTTCTCTACCTCTTTGTCCTTTACAGGTATAAGTCTAACCTACTAAGTTAAAACCAGTTACACTCAGGCTGCAGGGCTCTGAGTAAATCATCCCTCCACAGCCTCTCAGCTTGGATCTAGTTTTCCAAACAGATTAATTAATTACAGGGATAAAGCCTTACCTAGCCACCTATGTGCTTATGGCAGGTAACTAAAGACATATTTTGTATACCAAGGTATGCTAAACAGTCAGGCAGCCCTCAAATGCTCAGAGATCTAGAGAATATGGCATTTAAAATGTTTCATTGAAAAGCTTTTATAACAGAGAGACAGGCCAGCTGCTGGCACCACCCATTTCCTCCAAGAAGACTGATGGACACTGAAGAAGCTCCACCCACAAAAGTTGCAATGCTAGCCACTGAGCAATCCTGCCTTTCATCTCAACTGCTGCAAAGGGCTCTAAGGACCATGGACAAGAGGGCAATGGAATCGACTTTCTCCAAGTTACTTGGGCCAACGGTAGGTAAGTCTTCCAAAAGCTCCTAATCCACAGGTCTCGTGCCATCAGCAGAAGGCAGATGTCCTGAAAGCCTCTGACTTCAACAACTGTGGAGGACCTGGGGGGTGGCTGTCCATGCTGCCAGCTAGTAAGTCTCTGTTACTCTCTAGTCATTCAGGTAAAATTTTATCCTTCTCAAGAACTCTGATGCTTTTTACGACTTTGTCAGCTTAAAGCAGCAGCCAAGGCACCAATTGCTACAAAACAGATTTCAAAAACGGGTATCTTAAGGTTGATACTGTTCACAGTCTTAACATTAATCAATAAAGTTTTAATAAGCTACTAATCCAATTCTGACGGAGTACTAAACACCATACTATGCCACTATACAATCATAACTGTAACTATAAGCTCACAATGAAGGTGCTTTTCATTGTGCTAAAAATCTGCCAGTTGTATGTGTTAATTCTTTCATCCAAATCATTTCTAACATGATAAAGTGTCTAATAGTTATGTTTCACAAACCCAAAGGATTCTTTAGGTTCCAGGGAGCACAAATAGATCCATTTACAGGTCAGATTCACTCCAAATAAATATTACTCAACTTTTTCCTGGCCTTGGGACTTCCTAACCTTGTCCTGGGACCCCTTTGGGAGACCCTCCCCTACCTCACACTTCTCCCATTAAGAGAAAAAAACTTAACCGTGTCCCCTGTTCTGCTAACATCTTGCCAGGTCTCAAAAAAGATGCCAGCGTTCCATACTGTCAGGACTGCTACCAGGACATGGCAGCACCCCAGCTTTCACGGATCCCCCAGAGAGGATCTATGCCCCCAAGTCAGCAGGAAGAAGTCTTGAGAACTCAACATCCTTATTCCTTAACCTGCAACGTCCAACCCCCACCTTTTTAATAACAATAAGAGGTGGGAATGTTAGGAACTAACAGCCTGCTGTCCCTGCCCCCAAGGATGGGCAGGATGCTCATGGCCATATCACCACTACATCAGGCTTTACCTGGCTGCCAGAGGACTCAGTTAAGCATGTGCAAGCCCCCCTTTTAAAGCAAGTGCCAAGCATGCCTCTCTCTCTCTCTTTCTCTCTCTCTCTCTCTCTGGCCTCTCTCTCTCTGCCCCCTCTTACTTGCTCTCTTTCTTTCTCTCTCTCTCTTTCTCCTGCTTTCGGTTGGCCACCTGCTACCACCCTTTCTCTTCCCTCTCTCAATAAACTCCACATGGGCACTGAGTCTCATGTTTGTGTTTTATAGGCATTAGTTGTATCAAAAGAACAACAGTCACTAATCCATTCCTCTCTTAGAAGTAACACCTTTCCTCCAACCTAATGAAGCTAATACATTTAAAATGCTAATGATTGGGTTTTTAATCATGAAAAGTTGTAATAGTGTGAGAAATCAGATCAAAAGGTATGATGCTGCTAGATAAAGTCTTTCTTCATTTTTCCAAGGGATGTATTTATTTCTGAAACGAGGTCATTCTCCTTTTAAATTCTTTTAAAAGTGGTATTCCAACAGGCCACATGATATGCAAGAAGTAGGTGTGCTTATGTAAGTGCCACATGGCCACTCCCAACCCCATACCTTTCCCTCAAATGTGTGCCAGGACTAGCTGCAATTACGCTTGCTTATAGCCCATCCTCCATGCTTATGCCCTGTGGATTATTGCAGAACATTTATTTGTGTTGATTACTCTGAGACCACCAATAGAGTCTGACCTTGGTTTGAAGGGTGGAGTCCACATTCCGCTGACCAGAGTGGACCACAAATTTTTCTGGCTAACTTAGAGGAAGATAGAGAGAAACAAAGAGGAGGAATAAGAAGTGGCTAAGGGGATCAGGGAGGTGGAGTAGAGAGCAGGTAATCATTTCTCCATAGCTCAGTGGATTGCTCAGGGTCATTCCCTAATATTTATTCTCATGTTTTATTTTTTAATAAAACAATAAAAGAAACTGCAATATCTGGCACTCAACATGAAGCAACCTGGGAGTTAAGAGTCCCATGCTCTACCAATTGAGATAGCAGGGCAGTAGGAGTAAGATAATCTCTTCCCAGCCACAGTAGTCAGAGTGCAGGAGAGAGCCTTTTAACAGGGCTGTTTAGTCATCAATTATGCCAGGACAAAGACTATGAACTCTGTTCTTATTTGGGATGATAATGTGAAGAAACAGAAGAGAATGGGCAGAGCTTTCCCCAATAACCGGGGAATTAGGGACAATAGTTGGTCACTTGCCTTTCCCTCTTTCTAGAAGTTTTTGTTGCTGCCTATAGATGTGAACAGGAGAGGTGTGGCTACCTATAAGCCACAAAATTGAGATTTGCCTCAGAAAAGGGGGAAAAAAGAGGCAGCTTTACATTGTTCCTCCATTTGTTCCACTACCAACTAACATTTACTTCAAGTTTCTGGTTCATTTTCAATAAGGCAGGTGTAACTTTGAGGTTTTCAAAGGCCTGAGGTCTCTCTGAGGAGATGATAGCATTAACACATTGGTTCATTTACTGCCGCAGTGTTTATTTGTTTGTTTGTTTGTTTTGATTAGGATTCTTAAAAATAACCTGATATATATATATATATATATATATATATATATATATATATATATATATATTAGGAAAAGGAAAAAATAAAAAGAGAAATTAATCCCACATACTTCAGAACTCCAAGTACACATTACAAAACAAAATAGCAAATGATTAAAAGAGGAAAAGGACTCAAGAGATTTTTGTCTATTGGTTTGTTGGTTTGTTAACAGGGAGGGGATGCCACAGGTGGCTCACATTTAGGATTGAGGGATTGTAGTCAAGCTGTTCCTAGAAATTATGTTTTTTTCTAAAGATAATCTAAACCGAAGGACCTAGCTTTCTGGAGTATGTACATGGTGCAGCAAAGGCAGTTGGACTAGTTAATGCAGGTCAACAAGAGACAGACAATGTAACCCTTTGCTTTTGGGAAATGCTTCAGGTTCTATTTTAGACCCCAATGTCAAATTTGGTTCAATCATCCTCTGTGGGCATTTAGGAACCTTTTCCACAGAGCAAGTGTTATTAAAAATCACACCGCTCTGGTTTTATCTACAACTTCAGTAGATAAAATATAAATTTCAGGATAGACTATAAACAAGTATTTTGGGAAACTTCTATGAATAACCAAAGACCATGGATAAATGTCATTGCAAATGAAGGTTTTGTTTGACACGGGCATGGATATAGCAATAATTTCACCAAAATCTTGACATCCAGATTAGCCCCTTCAGAAGGTAAATGGAGAATGTTAACAGATTTAAGAGCCATAAATAGGATGATTCAGTCAATGAGAATTCCCTTGCCTCCTCTATTACCTAAAGGATGGTCTAATATAGTGATTGATTTAAAAGATTGTTTTAATTTTTTTTAATTATACCTTTAAAAGAACAGGATAGAGAAAAATTTGCCTTCACAGTGCCTACTTTAATAATTCCCAGCCTGTTAATAGATATCATTGGAAAATTATACCACAAGAAATGTTAAACAGTACCACATTGTATCAATATTTTATACAACAGCAACTAGAAATAGTTTGTAAACAGTTTCTTCAATGTATAATTTACCATTATATGGATGACATCTTACTATATGACTCAGACCTTGGATACCTTAGAAAAAGTGTTTAAAGAGGTAAAATAAAATTGCCTTGCTTGGGATTACAAATTGCTCCTGAAAAAAAAATATGAAGAGGAGATTCTATTAATTACCTAGGATATAATACAAGTTTACAAAAAGTATAAATTAAAAGAGATCAATTACAAAGTCACAATTATTTTCAAAAACTGCTCAGAGATATTAACTAGCTATGGCCTACAACTGGAATAACAACTCAAAATCTAAGTAATTTATGTTGTTTTACAAGATGATAAGAGCTTAAATAATCCAAGAAAATTATCAACAGAAGCTGAGAGAGAATTGGCTTTTATAGAAAAGCAATTATATGGATCATTTGGATCTGGAACTTAATTGTATTCTGATTATTTTACCTTCTATACATTCTCCCACACGAATTATTATACAGAAAGAATATAATATTTTATAATGGAAAGTTTTTGCCACACAAACAGAGTAAATAATTAAAGACGTATGTCAAAAAGGTTTCTGAGTTGATTCTAAAGTAAAAATTAAAACTTCATCAATTAGTAGAAATATCCTCAGCAGAAATTGTGGTACCCTTTATTAATGCTGGAATTGCTTCATTATGGACATAAAATGAACACTTATAAAGAGCTTACAATAATTTCTTGAAAGAGATTAGCAACAAATATCCACAAAGCAAAAGACTTTAGTTATAAAGAGAACTAATTTTACCAGTAACACCAATTTCTGGAGCTTTTACATTGTATACTGATGCAAATAAATCAGAAAAGGCATGTTACAAGTCAGGAAAAATAAGTAAAGTGGCTCAAAGCTTTTATGATTCAATTCAAAAAACAGAAATATATGTAATTCTCATGATGTTATCACGTTTTCCAGAACCTCTTAATATAGTTACTGACTCTCAATATGCAAAGAGTTACTGGACATTGTGAATGAAATTCTTACTTGACAATTTTTCTTATTGTATATAATTTAATTTTTAAAAGTTAGTACCTTTCTTTTCTGTTTAGATAATACCTTATAATTGTTCTTATTGTATATAGTTTTACTATGTTAGAGTTAAAACTCTTTAGACAAAAAGGGAGAAATATTGCAGAAGATTTGCTTGTATTGACTGTTCTGAGACTACCAATAGAGTTCCACCTTGTTTCATTGGCAGAGTCCACATTCAGCTGTCTGGAGTGGATCATAGAGTTTTCTGACTGACTCAAGGGAGACAGAGTGACACAGGGAGAAAGAATAAAGAGGGGGTCAAGGAAATGTGTGAAAGACAAAAAAAGTGAAGTTAATGAAGGACTAACCTGGAAACCAATATCTGTTCCTTGGAATTTGCTAACTTTCTCTCACAAGGCCCTGAGATAACAAGAATTCACACTGCCCCTCCTTTGCTGTGAGTCAGCAGGTAGTGAATAGTGTCCTTAGGAAACAAAGAGATAGCTGCAACTCTGGTTTGCCCAGACAAAATTAATTAGCACACCCTGAGGCCCTAAGGTCTGTTGACCCTAATAGCGAGACCATCCGGCCTCAAAGGGTCATGTACTCAATGGACAAAGGGTCCCATCCCCTCCCTAATCTTGTGGGTTTGCCTTTAAAAACACCTGGGCCCCAGGGAGGGCCCTCCCAGGGAGGGGGCTTCTCTCTAGCCTGCATGCTGGAGGAGCCCATTTGCACAAATGTTTCCTGTTCATTAAAGCCTCTTGTGTGTTGCAGCAACTGGACTGAACATTGAGTTCTTGGGGTATCAACCAAAACTGGAAGACTCCTCATTCTGAGGGTCTTACATGTGCAACCTTTTCCATCAGGGAAGTGCAATAGAAGGCAAGTGTTCATTTCTCCATTAAGTGAGGTTATTTTAACACTAAGAATGGATCCTGGGTTGTTTGCCCAGAATCAGACTTCAGTGAAGTGACCAAGTACAGGAAAAGTGGCCCTCAGCCTGAATCAAATTCCTAAGCTTAACTCAAGGGTAAGTTGTGAAGTTGGCTGCCAACAAGAAAGGAATGCACAAGTGGGCCTAGTGTAGGCTTCTCTTCTGCTAAGTAGCCAGGTAGGAAGAGACTTTATTGTATTTATTTCTTAGATACTGAACTTAGATACTTAGATAGATCATTTTGTTGGAACACTCATTTAGAAAATGTTGTGTGTGTGTGTGTGTGTGTGTGTGTGTGTTACAAACATAAACTTCTATTGCTCCCGATTTTATTATCTTGAAACAAGATATAACATAAGAGTTTGCCATTTTTCAGCTAGGCTTGCGGCCAGCTATTCTCTTGCCCACTAACTCCTCTCAGATCTTAGGTTATAGTCACAGATAGTAATACTTGGTTTTTTGTGCAGGTGCTGAGCATCAAGGATTTTCACCCACTGAATGATCTCTGCCACATGAAACAGTCTTATCTTTTATCTGCCAGGACACTGTTTTCAGTGACTGCCTCCCTCCCCATCTTTTATAGCTAGATATTTTGCAAATTAAACACTGAACCACTTTGAAATCTTTCATGACTATATTGACAGTGTTAGGTGCTTCTAATACGTGTTTGAGACTCTCCTACTTCTCTATTTTACTTGCCCGCATCAGACTGTGCAAGGTAGAATGTGGGGAACTCCAGAGAAAAGTTAGCATCTTAACAGCCATTTTTCCTACTACTCTCTTAGATACTAACATACTGGTAATTTTCCATTCCCCTATGACTGTTCTCTTGTTAAACATATGATGCAGCCTGACCCTGAAAGAGTCCCAACTTGTTGTATAGCAACTTATCTTATAGCAGAACACCTGCATCCTGCTTGGAAGGAGGACATTCTGCCTCCCTCACATTCTCCCTTTGGCCCATCCCTCATTTCTCCACTACTTAAACCCTGTGGTTATATTCATTAAATGACACTTGATCAGAATAATGTCTTGTCTCCTCGTTGTCACTCCTTCCCTCAGGGTCCCTGTCAACTGACCCTACGCCAGGGCAGTAGAACCAACATTATTTCCAGTGAACATTGATCAGCTCATCTGTTGCCGTAATTACATCTGTGGCATGGTCTCTGAATAGCATCATTCTTCCTTGCAGTGTTAGTTAGCCTCCTAACTGGTCACTTCTACCCCTTCCCACCAGCCCATATATCTATTCCAGTTGACTTCATGAAGGTTATAGTTTCTGTGGCATGTTTAAGTCATTTGTTTTGTTTAAACTAACATGTTTTAGAAAAGTTCTAGATATACAAAATCATCTCAGACAGAACAACAACCTTGCACCCAATTTTAACTTATTTTAAGTTTAGAATGCTAAATTCCAATGTAAACTAACACTAATGCATTACTGAGCCCATTGTTTATGTAGATTTCTTTTGTTTTTACTAACAAATTTCAGCACAGATGGCAGTGTGAAATCCCTATAAACAGTACACATATAACTATTTTTAAATTAGTTAACATTATTTTCCTTCCCCGACCTCAGCTTTCTCTCTATCCAAATCCTTCTTGGGATGACTTTTAGCACACTGAGTTCTCAGTTTCCTCCTCTGTGGATGAGGACTAAGTGGTATCTTCCAAGTTTGAAGGCCCCATGGGGGCCCAGATGCAAAGAGCTCAACTCCACTTGAGAAGCCAAACAAGCATTGTGTGTTAACAGTATTGCTCATTGATTTATTGGACGAGGTCTGAGCATGGATCCTGGGAGGGAGGATTGGTGGCCAGGCAGGTGCTCCATTCTCCTTTCTGTCACCCACCGTGCTTGGTTTGGTTTCTCTGGTTTGTATTTAAGGGCATTCACAACCCTCTGTAGCTCAGCTCTGGTGACTTAGGTTTGACTCAGGCTTGTTTCCGTTGAAAATTCCACATCTGTCTCTTCATCCCAGGTGGAAAGAGTTGGGAGACAGACACAGAAATAGGCCTGTCTCACTGGTACCTGCTTTTGAACTCTTTCCAGTTGGCTCTATGCTAACATCTGCTTATGAACCACAAACAGGGCACCAATTTTCCTCCTTTCTCCAAGAGGAGTGTCAAAGTGGTAAATACCATCTGCCACCCTTACATGTGCTTGTACTCCATATCTCAAATGCTCCAGTCACTACTGAGACTGGCTTCTCAGCCTTCTATGTAATGTCACCCCTGGTAGAAATGCCAATCTAAAACTTATTAGCAAAAAATGTAAATCTTATTCTCCAGTTCTAAGAGCAAGCATGAAACTACTTTCATGGCACAGAATAAGAGGTTGTGGGAATAAATTTAAAAGACAAAGGAAAAGAAAAACTCCAGGTACAAAGCAGTAGTTATATCACAAAAATTCCACTCCAGCTTCCCCTCTGCTCTCTGGTCCTTATGACCCCTGCTGAAATAATTCAGACAAGACACAGAGGGCATAGTATAGAAAATAAGTTGCTTATTGCAAAGGGAAGGAGAACACACTCTCAAGGATTGTGAACAGACTTTGGGCAAAAAAGCCATTGTGTCAGTCCACATGTTTAGGAAGTCTTTGTATGGTTCCTAGTTTCGCAAATAGAAAACAAAAAAGTCACATTGCAAAAGTGGAACAAGTGACTCTGTATATAAATCTCATCTCCCTCCAGGAGTTCTGCACAGGATTGTGATTATGTTTCCAATCTGTGACACAGTGTTGTGTGGCCTTTCCTGGGGAGCTGTAAAAAACTGTCTACTCATCCCAGACAGAACAATTTTGATGATACCCAAATAGTTTCATCACTATGATAGTTGATCCTAATTATAGGATTGATTGAATCTGGAATCAACAAGGAAATATATCTGGACATATTTTCCAGGGTGTTTCTAGTAAAGATTAACTGAAAGGAGAGCACACTTCCTCAAAGTGGGCACCATTGTCAGCAGAGGGACAATTATAAAGAGGTCTTCAGGATAAGCAGGGCTCCTTGCCCACTTTCTCAATTTGCTATAAGTGTATGCATCCCATTGCTGCTGCCACCTTTGTTACAATCAATATCAAGCTTCCTTGGCCTTCTCACATAGACTGAAGAGCAGCAGTTGTCCAAAAAACCTCGAGGTTTTAGTACCTTACTAGTATTACTGAAGCATCCAACTTTACAGACAAAGATACTACCTGGTTCTTTGCCACATCGGTGTGCAGGTCTCAGGAAAGATGCATTACTGAAGTCTCACCTTCAGTTAATCTAACTTTATGTACTCTAGCTCCAAACTAGAAGGAGCAATGTTTGGGATCCCAGCTGAGTGTCCTTTGACTGCCCTACCTTCTACTAGAAAGTGGTAACAACTTCATTATGGTTACCATGCACCTAAAACCAGCGTTCAGCTCATTACCAGGACCTAGGGATGGGCAAGTATAATTCACCATATTCATCTCTCTGCTCCATGATATCATGATCATGTAATACACAAAGAAAAATCACTTTTTACCAAAATATAGCTGTTTTTAGATAATAGAATATAGAAGTACATACCAGTACACACCCATGGTCATCAGCTTCATTGTTGTAATTTTTCTTTCTTTTTTTTTTTATCAATTTATTATTTACATTCCAATCCCAGTTCCCCCTCTTTCTGCTCTTCCAAATGTCCCCACTCCCTCTCCCCCCCCCATATACTTCTTGGAAGGGCAAGGCCTCCCCTAGGAAGTCAACTAAGTCTATCCCATCATCTTATTAAGTCAGGAAGAAGGCAGCTCTCTACCCGCACACTCCTGTGTCTAGGCTGGGCAAGGTATCTCTCCATATAGAATGGGATCCACAAAGTCAGTTTGTGCATTGGTGTTAGATCTTGGACCCACTGCCATTGGCCTCATATATTGCTCCAGCTGCACCATTGTCACCTGTATTCAGGGAGTTTAGTTCTGTCTTATGTGGGTTCCCCTGTTATCAAACTGTAATTTTTTAAAGGGGGGCACAGGACAGAAAGATGCTATTCCACAGAATTCATGTGGATTTCTTAGGGGAAAGGGTCATTAAAAAAGGGGAGAGGGGAAGAGAAACCTGCCAGAGCAGCAGGAGAGAGGAAAGAGATGCAGACAGAGATGCAGGCTGGGGTGTGGGGAGGCAGGCAGGGCCCTTTTAAAAGAGGATGGTAGTGAGTGTTCACAGGTGGTAGGTGCTCTTAGTGGCTACAGCTGAGGGTGTATCCTGTCAGAACTCCAAAGCAGATTAGTATAGATGCCTGAATAATAACAGTGACCTTAAGCAAATTGCCTAGTGACTAAACAGCAGTGTGGAATTCCAAACAAAACAGGCATGTAGAAGCCAGTTGGTCAAAAGAGCATTGACTCCACAGTGGAGCTTACTCATCATCCAAAGCTTGTCATCTCTGTCTCCCTTTTGTGTCTGTCTCCCTTACCTTGGCTCACTCACTTGCATGGTTCTGTCTACCTAACCTACCTCAACCCCATTCAAGGCTTAGGACACAGAAACAAAACATTGTCTTGAGGCAGGACAGAAGGACAGAAAACATATAAGGGGTTGTGGAAAGGGAGTGAAATCCCCCACCCCCTTGCCAGGCCACTGTTTGCTTTGCTTGCCAACTGAGAGTTTCACATTCAACACAGCTGTTAAAACCAATACTGCCCTCAGAGATGATGCTCATTTTCTCCAAGACATCTCACACAGAGTTGTTCAAAACAACAAACAACATGTGCTTCCTTGGAGCCAGACTGTTTGTGGCCTTCCGGGTCAATGACATTAGCAACCCTCTCTCATCCCTGAGGCCTAAACAATATGTCTCGAGAGCCACCTCACAATTTCATTTACAGAAGGGAACTCCTTAAAGCAAGATAAAATAAACCCATTCAAATTCTTCTTACTTCATTTAAACATCTTGATTAATCTTTAAAGCATCTGTAAATTATAGCCTTTGAAAAATGTGATTTAGAAAACCACAGCGTGTAGCCATTGTAAAGATGCCCAAATGCAACCTTCCCTGTTGAGAAGCTCACAGTCACACTGCTGTGTTCACTGTCCCATGTCTTTCTCTTAATGCCAGTGCTCTGATTAAAGTATGCATCATCCCTTAGTTCTGCCTACTAAACTGGCTATGTTTGCTTATAATTGATTTCTCTTGAAATTCAACTGGTTACCCTTGCTTCCAATTGATTCCTGTTGAAATTCTATTTTGCTTTGAGTCAAAAATCCTACTTTACCTGAGTGGAGATCCCTAAATGAAACTGGTTCAGACACTGGTGGCAATGCTGGGCTATGTCCTCCCAAGTCTGCACCATCTTGGATTCCAAGAAGAAAAGCATCAGAAGACAGAATCCCTTCACAGGAGGGTCGCTGTCAGTGGAGTGAAGCTTCATTGTGAAACAGAAGGAATTGTCTTATAGGAACCAAACTGGTCCACTTCTGGAATGATGCTAACAAACACCCTGACGATTAGTCTGACCACTTTGCAGGGTCAGGGCTGAGACAATGCTATGCTAAGGATAAAATGGGTTACATCTTAACTAGAACTACTTAAATACACATAACCTTTACCTTCAACTTAAAGCTAAAATTCATGTCAGTACCTGAGGATGGACTTTAGAAAACTGGACCACTCTTTTTGTTCCTTCTAGAGTAGCCACAATGAATAAATATCCTTTCTCTACTCTGTCCTATTACACAGTTCTCTAATTGGTGTATCAGAATGGATGGAAACTCTACTCTGTTAGAGTTTTTGGAAGCCTGGGATTCTGTCATAAAAAGTCGAGAAGTTGGTAAACACTGGCATGTATATCTGATTTCAAAAATCCAAGCTTTTAACCACTCATTTGTGTCCTATTATCTAGTAGACCATTTGCATCAAACTTGTTACTTTATTACTTATTAATGTATTTTTAATAAGGAAGAGGAAAATGAACCCAAGGTTACATAGATGTGTGTATGACAAGAACCAACTAGATGCTAATTATATAGCTTGTGTTTTGCAACCATACATACAATAAGAGACAGTATCATTAATACTTTCATGCTGGAGTTGAAAGATTACATTTATAAGGCCAAGAAACTCAACAAAGGAATTCTAAATGTGACCAAAGTGTCTTCTTGCTACTAGGACATGGTCTTCAGAAATATTTAGAGAGATTCACTTTAAAAGCCAGTTATACTTTGGAAGACATGAAACACAGAGAGCTTGGAGACCTACTTTTTTATTTTGGTGGGGATCTACAGACTATATTTTTAAAAGGTCTCCAGGTGGCATAGCTGTATTCACAAGTATACAGATGGCAAACATCACACAACTTTAGTTTTGTCTTGTGGAAAGGCTGGTCCCTTTCATAATACTGAATTTCTAGGGCACCGTGGCTGCTTCATCGTTTCCATTCTTTTTAAAAGTTGTTTAAAAATTTCATACATTTATATAATGATTTCAGTCATTTCCACCCCCCTATTCCTCTCTTCCATGGAAACCCTTATTCCCAAGACATCACCCTTCTACTCTCCTGCCTTCTTTTTCATGTGTAACTCCCTGAGTTTAATTACTTTCTTGCTTGAGAGAGGGTGGGAAGTTAAAGCCTACATAAAACTACTTACAGAGAAACTTTCTAATCTCTGTTCCAAGCCCTCCTTCCATCCTTCTGCATAGATGTGTTTGCAAGAAGAACACTGTCTTCAAGAAGGAATCAGAGTTCAAAGACAACAGGGAAGCAGGAGACCTTTGGGACCTGATCTAGACTTGGGCTCCTGGTACCTATAGGATAGGCAGTGTTTTCTGTAATCTGGGGTTGATAATAAGGGCAACATCCATCCTTAACTTTTCCTACCTTCTCTACATCATCACCTTTCCTACCATGATTCCTTCCTTCCATGTCATCATCATACCTGTCTTCAGAAAGGCCCTTCTGCAGAGGTTAAACAAAACCCTTAGTATATGCTTCTTTACATACATACATACACACACACACACACACACACACACACACACACACACACTAATCATGGCTTCCCAGAAGGAAGACTCACATTAATCCTATTTTCTGATCTTTCCTCAGTTTCCCCCTTTTCCTTTCTATTCAAAGTAATGCAGGTTGGTTTCTGTCACCATCTAGGACATATACTAATCAAACAGATTAATTCCAAACATGAATCAATTACTGATTATGAACTATTAACTCCTAGATAGTCCACCTCTACTAATTATCTTATACAAAGCTCTTGTGTTATAAATATGACATGCATTTACAAACCAGTGGAGCCTTTCAACTCTCCTCAAGTTATCTTAATATGTAGCCAGCTCCTTTACTTTCAAATCCATGGAAAATTTGTGTTTTCGAATCTTCAAGGATCCTGTTCTTTCCAGCCTAGAAATCAAAAAGTTTATTGTTCCTCTGACTCATCCTATGTAGTTTCACCTAGTTTATATTTCTGCATAAATTTGGGGCTATTTTAGTGTACCTTTTCTTCACATTTTTACTTAGTCTCTCCCTCCTTCCCCTGTTAGATAACTGACCCATGTACCAAATGTGGATATGCAAAATAGAAATTGCAACGGACTTCTTTTCTTACCAACTGCAGAAAGACAGTGACCTGGCTAACTCCTGTATACACCCAGTCTTGACAGAAAATTACAGAAATGCCTCTCAGTATACATTTATCAGTAGACATTATTGTAGGTATGTTGTTTGGATCTATTCCAGAGACCAGGTTGACAGTGGGAAATCAGATGTTAAAACTGCAAGCCCACAGAAGAGTAATGGAGGTCAGAAGTTGAGTGAAGGAAGGAGAGAGATGCTGAGAGATAGTAGGCAGTCAAAACTAACTTGTCAGCATGGTATTCTACTCTGCAGATTGCAAGCCAGGTGGGCTGCATGGCAGCAGATGACCCTCTGATTCCTGGCTCCTCTGTCTCAGTTTTCAGATGAGCCCCCTCATGAATTCTGCTCCTTTGGATATCTGCCTCCAGGGTCTCCAACAGAGCACTCCTTTGGAGGCCCTTGTTACTTTCTGTTTTGCTGCCTGGGGAGTTTTGCACCAACTGTAACCAGAGCCCAGACTAACCCCCCATAGCCCTCTATCCTTTGGTCATGTCTTCCCATTTTCTAAGATGTAAATGTTTTTACTGTGTGTTTGGCTCTCAGTCACAGCATGGCACTCCACAGAACATCTTCTTGTACTTTACTGGATCTCCAGTACAGAGTAACACTCAGTACTCACTGGATAAACAAATGGGTTTTTGATGAGCTAACCTTATTGTAGGAATAGAATTTAGTTTGGTGTTTTCCAGTTCTAGGACTAACAAAATTGTGAATTTCTAAGTGTTACATGACTGGGATATTGGCCAATGCTAAATTGCTCTGTGAAAAAAAATCTACTTCTGTTTCATTCTCTCTGATTCCATCAGAGACAAGACTCCTTTAAAAGTCATGCACTTTTAGGAGTTTAAATTAGAAAGAAAGAAAAAAAAAGCATAAGGTTAAAGGTGAGTGGGGAGGTGGGGAGGAGAAAGGAGTTGGGGTGGGGAAAGTAACAGAACATGTTGTATGAAAAAGAATTTGTATGAATGAGAAAAGCCAAAAAGGAAGGAAGAGGAAAAACAAATGAGGAAGAAAAATCCAAGCCCAAGCCTAAATCCAAGCTGCAGAAATTTAGAAACAATTTTGTATTAATTCTACCTACATTTTTTACTAGGTACCTAGTGCCTAGTAAAATTTGTCCTTAAAATTTCATTTGTAAAAAGGCAGAAAAAGTAAGAAGAAAATAGAGAGAGGAGGGAAGCAAGAGAAGAAGAAGGAAAAGCAGAGGGAGACAGAAAGACAGAATGGAGGAAGAAAGGAGAAAAGCAGGAAGAGAGGGATGGAAAGGAAAGAAAAAGGAAGAAACTGTTCTTTTAGATAAAAGTGGTTCATGGATTTTGAAAATAGGAAAAAGAAAGGGCTGAGGAATTAGCCACACTGACAAATGCACCTGCCCTATCCCTGGCAGAGAGGAGGCATATCTTTTGATAGGACACTAATCTATGCTCTTGGCAGCAGAGCATGTCCATTTGCAATGCACAGGGAGAGGACTTTGTCCAAGATGTATGCTCTAGGACAGTCCCTGAATGACAACCCTGTTTTGGCAAGCTTACAGGCAGAAAAAACAATTAAAGGCAGAAGACTTCACTCTTACTGGTCTCTAGTGTGTTTGTGAACGATATTTAAAGAGTGGTAAGAGTGGAGTGTAGTCTTGTGCATCCTGGGAGCATGCCATTAAGGGCTCCAGGGCACCTCAAGTCATGTCATTATGCTGATGGGAAGCAATGTAGACTCCAGTATTAATAAACTAGTATGTCTTGGGTATTATGTAGTCTGTCCCTACCTGACCTCGATTTACTATTAGAACACATCATGGCAACTGCCTACTTTTCAAGTTCCAAAGAGGCCTTACACTTGACTCTTAGTGTAGAGCACTTGTCATTTAGAACTACAAAGAAACAGCAAAAAAATAAGCCCTTCTTATTGTCAATCGTGTACTAGAATTCAGCTTTTTAGAGAAAATAAAACAAAACAAAAAGAACATTGGGATACTTGGTAGATAGAATAAAACTAAAGTATACTGCTACTATCCAGAGCAAATGGTATGATTATTTTTGCCTTTGGTTCTGAAATTTATACTCATTAGTATACATGAAGAAAATATAATGTCTACTCTGCTATGCTTGCCCCTTTTTGTTATCCTTGCAAAATAGAATTTTAATGAAAAATTGAAACATTAATCCTTTTTAGTCATTTATTTCTTTACCATTAAATTCATTGAAGAAGGATATTCTTATAAATGACCTTGGACTACTTTCAAAAGTCAACATTCTTAGTCCTTTTAAAGGTTATCAGTTCACAGAGCTTAATTCAGTCACATGGAATTATTTCTTATTCTTCTCTGCCATGGTTCTTTATACAGCACCTCTAAGCATAGTCATTAGAGAATTTCCAGGTGGGGAAAAACTGGCAAGTCAGAAGCCACATAACACCCCGAGACTTTAGTCACCCCATGAGTTTTCTTGATAAAGACTTCCAACAGCACAAGGAATGTCTTTCCCCCATTGACGAATATGCAACTTATTTTCTTAATAACACAACATCAAACACAAATTAATTTGTGTTTCAAAAGTGTTAGTCATCAGTCTTCAACAAAATCCAGGCTGTCATAGATGAGTTAGCTACCAAAGAATAAGGCTATTGATTTAAAAGAAAGATAAATCAAGTAGCATTTTGTGCTAGAAGTGTGGGAAGGTGGCTGAGCTAGCATCTGCCTAGCTCTCTCTCTCTCCCAGCTTCCATGCAACCTTGACTTCAGACCACACAATTATTCTCACAATTCTCTCAGTGGAATTACCTGTCACTTCTCAATTTTACCCAGGCTTGACTACTGTTTGGAAATGATCATCGACCTAACCCTCTGCTCTGTGTCTGGAAAAATTCTACCTTTTTCAAGGATCATATGAAACCCTAATATCTTAGGAAGCTAATGATTAGTAGCCCATGTTATTATTTGCTGAAAATTAATATATGGTGGGCAATGTACTCATCTCTTCATAGACTTAACACAGCTATCAAGAGATAAATGTCACCTGGAGAAAAGTAACTACAACTGATGCAGGTATAACACAGATGTGTAAAAGAGAGAGAACAAGCCATATGGGCCTCCCACAATAAATCCAATTGTTCCTATAGGAGGCTAGTTTGTAGATTTAGTTTTAAAATACCAATTTGTACTAAATAGTCGAATGTGTCTTGGGTGGCTAAGGTTTCAGCCAATTCACCTGATAGTTGACTCACTGTACTTGTAGTATTTACAGATTGGGAGAGGGCTATCCTCAAAATGTTGCTGCAGTGGCCGAGGTGGCAATGGTGATAACAATCGCAGCTGTGATCCTGAAAGAACATTTCCTCTATGCTGCACAAGTTGGTTATCTGTAGAGAAGGTCTTCATGACAGGTGCCCCCCCGCCACCCCCGGGTACTCAGACCATAACAGCTATTAGTTACTTCATTTGTCCAGCAACTCACCAGTTGGCAGACCTGCTGAGAACAATTGAGACTTCCTCCAAAATTAGTAGCAGCAACAGCAATTTGTCCATAGACCACTGGGTCAAAAAGAATATGACCTGCAAGGGCAGCATATTGCCCAGTGCCTGTAAGCATATCTAAATTCCTAGCAAGAAATCTGGCAGCAGCATTGCATTGGGCAGTTTTTTTGCAATTTTCTTGAAATTCACCTCTCCAGAGCAAATAATCACCCCCACTCAGCATGGCTCTACAGAGCTGCATCCAATCACTAGGGGTGCAATTTAATGCTGTGAAAGACTTAAAATATTGCCTGAGTAAAAGGAGCATGGGGCCCATAAGCAGTGACAGCCTCCTTAAGTTGTATATATCCTTGAAATTTAGTGGTTTGTTGTGCTCCCTAACCCTGTTATCCTGAGGATCCACTGTCTCAATCACAGGAAAAAAGCTTGTCTTTCCATTCCTAATGCTTCTACTTTGGTTATTAAATCTCTGACCTCCTCCTCTAGTCCTTTAGTGTAGAGGCCATACTAAAGGGATCACAAGAAAAGGGGTTGTGCCTCGGCAGACAGAATTTGCACTTATCAGCTTCAGCAATTTTTTGCTTTAATTGTTCAATTTCTGCTTCCAAAATATCTTCTTTTATTATATTTATTTATTCATTTTCTTATTTTACATATAGACCCCAGTTCCCTCTCCCTCACTCCCTCCATCACTCCCTCCCTTCATCACTCCCTCCCTCTGTCCCTCCCTCCCATGCACCCTGATCACCCTCCCATCCCAACCCCACCCCACCCTACAGGGGGGTGTTGCCTTCCAGGAGGGGCATCAACAAAATCTGTCAAGTCATTTGAACTATGGACTAGACCCTCCCTCCTGCCTCTAGGTTAAGGAAGTATCCCTCCATGGGGAATGTGCTTCCAAAGTACTTTTTGTGCACCAGGGATGCATCCTGGTTCTGCCAAAGTATCTTCTTCATCAGTTATGGCAGAACTATCATCTCCTAGTTGAGATCCCTCTTGTTCCATGTTAGATTTCACAGATTCAAAATCTTGTACTTCCTCAAAAGTCCTATTCATCTCTGCCATTTGTTCTTTAACACTGTTGCTCAGGATTGAATCTTTAACAAGGTGCCAAAGAGAATAGGTGGCAATAGGGAAATTATCAGTCCCCTCTTCTTTATAAGCCTTTTGGAGATCTCTTTTTATCTGTTCCCAATTGGGGATGTTTAAGCATCCAGTCCAGAGTGCATAAACCAGGGACTATGTTTCTCTAATATGGCAATGAATTCTTTAGCTATCTTAGTTTTAATCCCAGTACCCTGTCTTTTCAATAGAGGCACTAATTGCCCACTGAGAATTTCCTTAGAGCTACCGGCGGCATCCATCCTTCAATAGACCCTCACTCACTTACTTTGCTGGCCCACCTCCAAGGGGGATCTTATAGATGATCCTTTCTTCCTGATCTCAGTGGGACCTCCACTTGTAGCATCTTTGCTACGATCAGCATCTGCTCCTCTAATTTGGCAAAGGCCTAGAGATTGAAATAAGAGACAAGACAGTGGACCATTCATTCAATATAAATGTCTGAATGCCTAATGTCATTTATTGAGGGGATGGGGTCAGCTTATATATTAACTCACAGCACAGTAGAAAACAGGGTATTCAGGCTTAGCTCCTCCCTAGCAGATTTGTGTTAGCAAAACAGGAAGAGTACCAATAACAACTCTTGCTCAAGGTGCCTGGGGTGGGGGGGGGTGGGGAGTGGTCCATGCAGTGCCCTACATAGTGTCTAGAACATTTTTTCAAATGATTAAATTTAAGTCATTAGCATTCCAGGCACTGGCCTTAGTATATACAAAGGGCTTTCCAAATCTGTTCCTATAGATTAGAAAACACTAATATGTCTACAACCTATACTAGCTGGAGAAACACCATTTTTGACATACTGTTGTTTTTTTGACATACTGAGATTCTGTATTGTAGAACATGCAAGGAATTAAGAACCTTTCTTCTCATTTGGAAGTCCTGCTTATATTTTCTAGTCATGAATAAGACCTGTTTTTTTTTAATTAATTTATTTTTTACTTTCCAACCCAGTTTCCCCCTCCTCTCCTTCCTCCCATCTGTTTCACAGAGAGGGTACGTTCTCCAATAGGAAGTCTACTAAGTCTGCCCCATCATCTTGTTGAGGCAGGACCAAGGCACCTCTCCACCCCCACACCTGATTTAAGTTTAAGTTTAGGGACAGGTTACTGGGGAAAAGGAATTCTATTTTTGTTTCCACAGAAAATGAGAAGCTATAGATTCTTTCCAGACTAATATACTTTGATCAAGCCAGACCCCATGAAACAGAGTTGCAGGTGATCCAACATTCAAAACAGTTGGGACAAAGCAGCCTTACAGACTACAACCAAGGTTTCTGCATCTTCTTAAGATCCCCATGACAGCACCCCCTACCAGCAGGAAGCAGTTTGGAAAGAATGACGCCCAAATTCCCAAATATTGTTTATAAACGTTTGTTTTCATTTATATGGGGTGGTTACAAATGGTTAATGATAACAACAAATCTCTTTTTAAAGGTTAAAAAGGGAATTATGGTATAGATATGAATACTTTGTTTTGGAACGGATTTTAAGGTCAATTTTGTGATAGGTATATTTCTCCTCTTGTTTAGGTATTGTGTTTATATACCTCATTTAAAAATAATGTATAATGTAGAACAGATTATAGATAATTACTATAATACTCAAAACTTAGAGTTAAGTTAGTTAAGTTTTTGAGATGTATTTGAGATGGATAGGAATTCTTCAAACCTTTCAAAGACCTACAGAATATGGCATTTAAAATGGTTTAGGGTTTTTCTTAACAATAACTGCTCCTGGCAACACCCCCTGCACCAAAAAGGACGATGGACATTAAAGAAACGCGTTATGAAATTTACTTCCAATATGGCAAGACTAGCCATTTGGACAAGATACTGCTCTTGTCTGGACTGTCTGACTTTATGCTGTATAAACTGGACATGCAGGACCCACAGAAAAGTGACTGCTGATTCAAGATGGACATTGGTGCAGAGTTCCTGCTTCATGGAAGACTCTGCCAGACAGTCTGCAGGACACAGAGAAAAATAACTGACAAACTACTAATACAAGAAGACAGTTTAAAGTTTCCTTCTTTGCTGAAGAATCTGCCAGACACACTATGGCCTATGGGCTGAAGATGGAAGATTACAGAAGAATTTCGGTGACTGACCAGGCAGTGAGTTGTCTCTGTCATTTCTAGAGTTTATATACTATCCTTCTGTGGTCTTTGAAGGAGTTAAAGACAGATAGTTATGGTTATAGTTTTCCTTAGTTAGGACTAAAGATAAGTTACATATAGGACTTTAGACTCACAAATATAGAATAGATGGTGGAATATTTTCTTAAATCTTACTAAATGTTAATGAACATTTAGTTAACTGATTTTTATTTGATAACTGTTGTATGACATATTTTGCTATGTTAAGGTTAAAACCCTTTTTATTTAGACAGAAAAGAGGAGATGATAGGAGATGTCATTCTGTAAATATGTTTCTCATACAGGTTAATGAATAAAGCACTGCTGGCCAATACAAAAGCAAGATAGGTGGGACTAGGAGACAAGGAAGAAAGAGGAAGTAGTAGGGAGGAGTTCCAAGATGGAGGATGTAAAGAGAAGAACGCCAGCCCCTCTCTCTGGTAAGAGGAGACCACGTGGAAATATTTAGATTAATAGAAATGGGTTAATACTTAAGACAGAGCTAGCCAATAAGAAACTAGTAATTGGCCAACAGAATTACATCAAATACAGTGTCTCTTTGTGTTATTTGGGGCTGGAACTGCAGTGAGACCAGGCTGATGGAAAACATACTGGTAACACACACCCCTGTGTCTAGGCTGGGCATGGTATCTCTCCATAGATTGTGGTCTCCACTAAGTCAGTTTGTATATTAGTGTTAGGTATTGGACCCATTGCCAGTGGCCTCATATATTGTTCTAGTTACATATTGTCACCCATATTAAGGGAGCTAGTTTAGTCTTATGCAGATTCCCAATTTATCAGACCTGAATCAGTGATCTCTCACTAGCTCGATTCAGCTGATTCTATGGGTTTCCCCATCATGGTCTTGACTCCTTTGTTCATACTTTTGCTCCTACCTCACTTTTATTGTACTCCCAGAGCTTGACTCACTAGTTAGTGGTGAATTTCTGCATCTGCTTCTATTTATTTCTAGAAGAGGGTTCTACCTTCTTTGTGGCTGGGTATCTTTTGCTTTATTTCTGGTATCCACATATGAGTGAATACATACTATATTTATTTGTCTTCCTGGTTTTGGGTTACCTCACTTAGGATGTTTTTTTACTTCTAGTTCTTCCCTTTTATGGTCTATCTGTTTTATATCAGAGATGTTGATATTTTAGACTGGATAGTATTTATTTGCTTGGGGGAATTGTTCTGTGCATTGTAAAACATCCAGGAGCACTTCTAGGCTTTCTAACCTCTTCTAGATGCCAACAGAAATTGTCCTCTCATTGAGATATGAAAGAACAAGGGGAAAATATCTCCAGATTTTGCCTTTGTTACCTGAAAGGCAATGCTGTGTCAAATTGAGAAATATTACCTTAGAGGAAGCCAGTTACCCCTACTTCCAGCTCCACTAATACGATGAAATCTAAAAAAGAGTGAACTGGATTGATAACTTTGCCAGTAACTTACTTACTCAGGAGAAGACATGAACCCAAATTAGGGTCAGTGACATTAAAGCTAGCATTTTTATGTATTGTCAATTTTTAACAATTTTTTAAATTAAAACATCATTATATCACCGCCTTCCCTTATCACCATCCAAACCTTTGCTGTAACTCCTTGTTCTATCTCAAATTTATGGCCTATATTTCTTTAATTGTTCTTACATTTTCTCTCTCTCTCTCCCTCTCTCTCTCTCTCTCTCTCTCTCTCTCTATATATATATATATATATATATATATATATATATATATATATCCTAAATATATAAAATGTACCGTGACTGTACAATTTTACCAGTATGTATAAAGTTTTAAGGCTGAACACTTGGTTTTAAATAACCAGTTGGGAAACTCTTCCCTGGGGCAGACTATTTTTCCCACTATAAACATTCCTTAGTTGCCCATAATTCTTTGTGTAGGGTTGAAATCACTTTAGCTCCTCCCTTCCATGTTAGCACATTTACTGGTATCATTCTTGTTCATGTCTTGCTTAGACATTCCTAGGTAGTTGTCTAGGCCTCTAGTACCAGGTATGTTTTTCCTCTTGTGGAGAGGGTCTTAAGTCCAATTATGAAAATTGTGACACTATTGCAACCCTATGAATATCATGGCATGCTGGTCACTGCTATAGTTAATAAATGTTATGTTTTAAAGGAAGTCTGTCTTTTAAGTTATCAAGACTATCATCTCTTTTCTTCCGGTAAAGTGAGGCTGGAGGTGTTGCATCCATATTTCTCAGTCCATGGTTAAATGTAGAAGGGTGGGGGCATTCCCTAAGACACTGAGATGCCAAGAGAAACAAGACAGAACCACTGGATTCAGACTTCCAGTATATGAGCCAATAGTTTCTTCTTTTTGTTTTGTGATAGTATTTCTTTCCTCCCCTTCCTTTCTTTTTTTCTTTTTAACCATTTTCTTCCTCACTCCCTTTACTTTAGGACCTGAAATTGATAAAGAAAAAATTTATTTGTAATCTCAAAATAACAGCACAATGTTCACTTGTAGCTTTCCATTTCCCTCTCACCCTCCTCCCCAATTTCCAGTCTCTCTCTGTCTGTCTCCCTCCCTATTAATCAAATCCATTGTTTTTTTACAGATATAGAGACATGTGTAAGCTTAGTGTTCTGTATGTGTTCATTAGATCATTAGTTCTGATGAAAGGTATTGGATATTTATTTCATCCTATGTCTAGCATAAATTATGGTTTTATACAATCATTACATTCATTTGCTGTTTAGTGATATACCATATGCACATACTATATTACCCTACCATATTTTATAGTATTCTATGTATTTTTACCTTCAATAGTTCTAAAATGGGTTTTATGCAAATATTTCACTGTGAGTGTGGTATATAAATGAAATGACTGTGACACTACTATACCAAGTGTATACATGTATTTATTTTTACTGAGTACTGATCCATGTTTCAAGAGTAAATCTGTCAATCCAAATTATGATAAAAATACTCTTGTTTCCTAGCATCATTTTATGTTCCCTAACTTTTGCCCTAACTTTTGTATTATTTTTTAATATGATCATTGCAAGTGTCTTTTGATAGGTTCCTTTGTGCAGCTGAGAAAATTAATGAAGGCAGGCACTTATACATACACACAAACACACAGACACATACATACATACATACACACATTATCAATAATACTATGCCATGTGTAGTTTGTAAATTAGCATATGAAAAAATTACTGGGAAAATAGAATTAATTTTTTATCATGATGATTGCTACCAATACTTTTCTTGTTATTAGCTGTCTTTCCTGTGATTTTGTTGCTCTAACATTTTCTACAGATCTCTATTTGGCTTCCAGCCATGTACTTTCCTTATATTTAGCTCTTCAGGATACCAAGTGCTGCCTGTTAAATGGAGCAAATATCATCTTCATATCCCTCACAAAGCTCACAACCTTATCAAATATGTGAAGAGAATTGTGAAACTGGATGTCGGCAAAGGCTCAACTTTCCTTTTTGTAAATTTTTCTTTCTCCCAGGAGGGGTGTTAGGACTTTTCCATCATCTCAAACTGACACATGTTTTCCTGTATTTTTGCTTTTTCACTTTGAAGTTATACATTTGGATCTCTAATCCATCTGGAATTCAGAAATGAGATAGAGGTAAAATTGGAGTTTTATGATTTTCAATAACATGTTCCTATTTTTCTGATACCATTACAGCAAAAAAATTCATTATTTACTCGAGCATTGTTAGATACCACCATATCATATAATAGTTTCCCTTCATACATCCTATCCTAGGCTTTCTATGTTTGTTTTATTCCATTATATTTCATTGGGTTCCTATGTTAGTGGAACATAGATTTTCTTATAACTGTGGCTTTACGATGGGTGTTTATATCTAGGGTCAAGTAATTTTCAGTTTGTTTTGTTTTGTTAAGAGTGGTCATGAACTCACTATGTAGACAAAAATGCCTGTGAAGTCCTGATCATTCTCCTCACATTCCTGCCTCTGTTTCCTAAAGATTGGGATGACAGATGTGTGCCATTACACTCAGACTTCCATCCATTTTCTAGAAAGCTGCCTTCTTTTTTCTACTAGAAGTGAGGATGATAATATGCATGTTAAAATTCTCTAATGTTCAGTAGTGATTTTCTTTGCTCTTTAATTTCCCTGCTTGCACTGGTAACACATTTGCTGTTGTACCAAGGGAAAGGTGGACTTACTGACAGACTTTGATTCTTTAAAATATCTGTTTTCTGCATGCTATGGGGCTTTCTTACATGTTGCTGAGAAATTGGATCTATAATTTGCTAGCCTAGAATTACCATAAAATTAATTTAAGAACCTATGACACACAACCTTTCAGAGTGTTCCTACAGATTCTGCTATGTGTTATGTGACCAGGATTTGTCATTGCTCCCATCTATGTCAGTTTGGGCTTATTCACGGGATATTCTGGAATAGAAGTAGGGGTTTAAGGTGTCTGTTGAAAGATCAACTCTAATGAAAGCAAAGAAGAATCCATAGGTGGTGGTTAATCTGCTATACAGACCCAACAAAGTCTCACCCATCTCAGCAGGGAGTTGTTGAAAAACTAACTGCTACTCATTAATTGGTCAATTAGGAAGAAAACAGCCAGGCTTCCACATGCTACCTCATTCAATAAGCACAAAACTGGTAATCCAAGAAGACTGTGGCATCAAGTGAAGAGTGTGTGTGTGTGTGTGTCTGTGTGTGTGTATGTAGAATAATAACTCTGTTAATTAGCAACCATTTTAGCAAGCATGACGATAGTATTTCTAAGCTTGAACGGAAGATGTGCAAAGTTTCTTCATTAAATTCAATGTGATATTTGCTGTAGGCCTTCGTTGCATGACCTTTATCAAGATAAGAAATTTGCCTTCTACTTCTAGTTTTCTAAAAGCTTGTTTTTTGTGTGTGAATAATAACAATGTGGTGAGCATTTATAAGCAATCATAAAGTTCCATTTTATCTCTTACAGGGAAGATAATGTTAGTGTCAATACATTTGCTGACTCAAGCCATTCCAGCATCTATGATGATTCTACCTTGATGCTGATGTACACAACAGACTTTACCCTTATATTTAGGGTTTTTCACAACTCTAAAATTTGTATTGCTGGATTGACTTTTCCCACTTGTCAAGATTGACTTCTTTTTCATTACTTTGTTAACAAATTTCATTTAAAAGTTATTATATGTGCTTGAAATTGTCATACAGCTTAAATGCATTTATATTATTTATATTTAACTCTATAATTAAATACTTCATCCTTCTTTAAGTTTTATAAATCTTTACTGATGTGCACAAATTTCAGTTAGGAATAAACATTTCTTCACAGATTACATTTAATTTTGAGTGTTTATGGTATTGCTTTTGTGAAGTGGTTTTACATTAAGAACTTTTACATTAGATACTGTAGATATTTGGAAGGGCAAGGTTCTTATTGCCTTGCCCATTTTCCACAAACTGTTCCATAACTGCTCATGGAATGCAAGCATGGCTGCCTAAGAGGGCTGGAGAATAAGATGGTGTCCACAATCCTGAAGAGCTGAAATTGATCTAAATTAGCAATGCTTTAATATTCAAGCCTTATCCTAGAAGCTTTAAACCTCCAAATAAATTCAGAGATCCAGAATCATTACATCAAATGTATACTTAATTACTATCTTATTTATTTGTTTATTTTTGACCCAAGGTCTCACTATACATCCCAAGCTGATGTGTTCCTTCTTCTGCTATGCTGGTGTGTCACAATGCTAAGTGTACCTCATATTTGGCATAGGGCAATATTTTTCATCAATCAAAATTATATAATATGACCCAAAGCCAATGATTTGCAACCCACAAATTTAGAAGTCTTTCAAAACTAACACTTTTTTAAAAAACTTATCTGGGAGTAAAACTGGGATTCTCCAAGTCTGAATTCGGGCAGAGTAGATGTGTCATGAACTCTTGCATGAGATATAGAACCTTGCTCCTGCTCAGTTCCCCTATGATTGTTCATTTTCCTTTGTGCTATTTTTTAAGTTAGCATATGTACATATGTTACTAATACCCAAGTACATTATGATAATTATATAATATTATGGCTAATTAAAAAGCAGCCAAAAGGAAAGAACGCAAGGGCAGAGTTGCAGATACTGCTATATTAATCTTGTGGCCTTGTGTGATTCTCAGTCTTCGTTTCTGCAGATTCAAGTTACCTTTCACACCATTTGCTGTCCCCATTACACCTAATTCCCCTTTCTTTGCACTCCTAGTGACAAATGTACTTAATTTCTCTGTGACAAAGGAACTGATTATTCATAGTGCTGTAGAAAATTATTTAAAATCAGTCAAGAGAAAATGAAATGTGTATGTTTATTTGTGTTTTAGAATTCTGTAATTATCATTGCCAGTATTTCGTTTTTTAATTTGGTTTTGAATTTCTACACTGCGGTGGCTTGAATAAGGATGGCCCCTATAGGCTCATATATTTGAATGTTTAGTCATTAGAGAGTAGCACTACTAGAGTAGGAGGTGTGGCCTTTTTGCAGGAAGTGTGTCACTGATGCAGGCTTCCAGGTTTCAAAAACCCAAACCACACCCAGTGTTTCTCTCTGTTGCCTACAGATCCAGATGGAAAATCTTCTGCTATTTCTCCAGGATTGTGTCTGATATACACTGCCATGCTCCTTGCCATGATGATAATAGACTAAATCTCTGAAATTGTAAGCAATCACCAATTAAATGCTTTCTTTTATAAGAGTTGCCATGGTCATTGTGTCTCTCTCTTCACAGAAATAGAACATTGACTAAGATACATATTGTCTCATTCTCTATAGACATGGTATCTTCCTTTAGCATATTAAAATACTTATTATATAGTGGGTCTTCAGGAACAAACTAAGTTTTTGTGCATCTAGTCTCTGAATGCCTTCAATTGGATGCTTTAATTTTAAAAGATGTATTTTCTAGTTATAAGATAATATGTTGGCAGTTATTTTCTTTCAGAATTTGAATATGTCACCCTCCATATTTTCATAGCCATTGTTTCTGAAGAGAAGTCAGCTGTTGAGTTTGTTAAGGTTTACTTGTTTGTTGTCACCCACTGCTTTAAAATGTTCTCTATATCCTGGACTCTCAAGACAAAGCTTTACTATTGTATTTGTGTGAGAGTCTCTTTATGTTTATCCTACATGGGAAAATCTCTGAGCCTCACCTCTATAACTGGAGGTGAAATCAGTGACTAGCTTCTTACAAGTGGTACACCTCTTTTACCAATGGGAGGGTAGGGTCTGAAGCATCTGATCTCTTCTTTCTTCTGTTTACCTCCCCTAACAGAACAAGAAGACCATACAAACAGACTGGCACAAGGGTAATCAAGCTTTATACTTATCACATTGATAAACATTTACAATATAAGTTGAAGTTTGGTGGCAGAAGGCAAACCCTAAGCTGTGAATCAAAATGTTATTCTTCACTTATGCAACTTGGTGCTAGGGATTACAAGAAATGACAATGCCCTGATCCTCTTGATAACTATCCTGTCGTTTGATTGGGAGAGGATGCAAGAAAAATACCTTAAGTAGAGCTGCTATCAGGCTTAGTTAGGAGAATGTAGCTAGAAAAGAAGTAGGTGTAATAATCTTGAATTAATGGTGTTTCATTTCCTGAATGCACTTGGGGAAATTTCCATAGGTTCTAACTAGATCTGTATATCATGATGGTGATTAGATGATAGCTAGATATAGATATACATAAATATATACATGCATACATACATACAGACAGAAAGATAGATACAGATTATGAGAGAATGCATAAGTTATAGGTTTTTCTTCTGAAGAATACCTTCTAAAACTCCTCATTCTTAGAGCAGAATTTCTGATTTATCCTCTGATGTCATCCAGGACAGTCTTTCAGCCCATTCTTCAAGCAAATTTGCTGAGATAGTAACTTGACTTTTTTTCTTTTACAAACCTTCCACATTTCCTATGAAGTTCTCCTGATTCCAGATAATTTAAATGTATCTCAATCCTAAAACATAATTTTTTCTTGTGTCCTCACCTTCCTTTATATTTCATTGGCTTTACTGGTTATAAATGGAAGAACTAGGAAGGAGGATAAGAATGGCCTGGGGTAGTACAAATGCCTACAGTTCCAGTTTTCATTCTAATAGAAACTTATTGACCATGGCTAGCACTAGACTATATCTCCCATTTCTCCATCATAACTATTGGACAGATGGTGATCCACTTAAATAGATACAATAGAAAGGAAAAATGCATGACTAGAACATTGCTTATAAAGCCCCCTGTATCTCCTCGTATTGCAGTCTACTTTCTAGTCCATCGTTTTCCTGATCTTTGGCCTCATTCTAACTCCTGAAAGCACATCCAGAAAGCAAATCATCTTTCCTGGGCCTGAACAGCATAGAAGAGTATACTGAAGACATAGTTTAGGTTGAGTGTTATAGGAAGATAAGATGAAATCACAATTTTAATGTAGCTTACTATTTAGTAGAAGATAAAGGAAAGGCACTTGGACTTGTATTTTTCTATTGATCTTTAATGTTTCAGTAAATGAGCTCATTGTATCAAGGGTTAAAAACATAATGACATTCATGGTTTCAAAGTACCAGTAAATGGAAGAATGATCTATTACTTTCCAACGTTATTCTATTGATAACTAATGCAAAGGTAGATTTCAGCTATGCATCAACTCTTTTCTTCTACTGTACTGCTGTACTTAAGTATCTCCCAAAGCAATTGCTTTTTGTTTCTGCTTTTAATATCATGCCGTTAATCCCAATGTTCTGTTTGGAGCAAGGTGGTATGTGTGAACCTAGACTTGGGAATTATAACAGTTAAAAGCCCACATTTAAAGAGGCAGATGTAAGATGGGATTCATTTCTTTCTAGCATCATGCTTTTAAGCATCAGAAAAATAACAATCTGCAGGCAGAAAATTTTCAATAAGTGCTGCAGTTCTGATATTTTTAGTCACAATTCCTTCCACATCAACTGCAGATATGAATTTCATTGGAATAATGATAGCTCAAAACCATGATTGTATAAAACTGATTGGAAAATTCTGACAGTATGTCTACATTCTATAGCCAATTAAAAAGAGTTTTGTGGTCCATGGATGTGATCAGTATAAAGCAGATATTCCTCATCCTGAAAACTTATAATTCAGGACTGTTATTCCCTACTGTTGTGCCTGTCCTTTACCCCCAGAAAGCTTTGCAGCCCACTTGAATCAAGCCCATTTACTAGATGTATATGATGAAAAAGTAAAGCTGATTGAGAGACGTGAATTTGGTTGTGATCATCATTGAAATGGAAATATTTTTATATTCATATGAGAGTGAGAACTTTTCCATCAAAACTTCTCATGTTATTGAGGTTCTCTGGGCTAAGGGGAGACTTCATGACTTCATGGAATAGCACAGACCAAAGTGTCTTTTTTTTTTTTTTTTTTTTTTTTTTTTTTTGACACAAGTAAATGGGACAGGAGCCTATGGTTCAGATGCTTCCCTGGAGGACTCAGGTTCATGTCATTAGTTCTCTTTTGTACTGGGTAGGACATGAGGCTTGGGCAAGGATGGCCTCAGAAATAACCAGTGTCCCTGATGAGACTCACCACACTTTCACCATTTCTGACTCTTTGCTGCTACCTGGATGATTCACGATTAGGGAAATTCTCTATTGTATGTGATTCGGTAACTTAAGACCCACAACTGCTAAATGACGATTCTTTTCAGTGCACCAATGAATTTCCTAAGGAATCTATTTTTTTTTATAGTCAGACGTTTAAACAATTACAATTTTAAAGATAGATATTAAAATGTGAACTTGACAAATTAACATCTAACAATCCAATAATAGTCTCTAGCTAGCTAGCATTTATGTATTTTATGTGAAGTGTTAGTAATTAGGTTGGTAGGATTTTAGAGCCATTTTGTAAGAAAGGAAATCAGGGCACAGACAGTAAACTAACCAGAAGGTGGTGGAGGTAGGATTTGAACTCAGTTGTCTGTTCGGGATCTCATTCTCCAAACAATGAAGGATAGGGAAAAAAATGATTCAATCATTGTTGTTCATAGGTGCTGTCTTAATAATATGAAATAATGTGGATGAGATGTTGAGACCAGTGACATCTTAGGGGACTCTGGGTCATGTTTCTGAAGTACATTCCACTTTGAGGGGGTGACAATCAAAGGCAATAACAATAGGTTATGTGTTTGGGGAGTCCCTTGGACAGCCCTGACCAACTACTCCAAAGAAGG
This sequence comes from Phodopus roborovskii, assembly GCF_943737965.1. Lineage (NCBI taxonomy): Eukaryota > Metazoa > Chordata > Mammalia > Rodentia > Cricetidae > Phodopus > Phodopus roborovskii. The sequence continues at coordinate 24,975,975 of NW_026125391.1, read as the reverse complement.
CTGCTCATATCTGGTATTGAGGATTTTATAGTCAACCCAGATGAGAAATTTCATTTAAACTCTATATGTATATTTAAGTATTATAAATTTAGATGTTTAGTTTGTTTATTGTTGTTTTGTTTTGTTTAGATTTCGCTGGTCATTAAGGATTATATATAAATTATCCTGTGAAAAAGTTTATGTTTGGGGCTTGAACCTACAGACGGCAACATTTTGGGAAAGTTCTGGAAAGTTTAGAAAGCAAGTCTCTGCAGACAACTCCTTGGGTATCCCCTGTCCTTAGTCCCTTTTTCACCACCTGCTCCAGCTTCCTGTCTACCATGAAGTATCCTTATGTGCTCATATGTTCCTGCTTCCATGCTGTTCTGCTCCAACATAATTCCAGAAACCACAAAGCTGGCTGAGATGGCCTGAACCCTCTGAAATTGGGAGCCCAGAAAAATGCTTGAGCTAAGAGCTTTCTGTTGAGTGTGCCAGTCACAGCAGCACTACTACTTACAATACATTGCTATTTCTTCAAAGTATCCTAGTGCAGACACCAGTTTCAAGTCACCAATGTGGTGACACTCTACTGAGCTCAAACACAATGACAAGTTTTCTAACATTCCTTCCTTGTTTTCTGTGCCATTAAAATTGCCAGTAGAGTACCCACAATATGTTTCTTCCCCCTGATTTCTTCTCCCTAGATGGATAAAAAAAAACCCTACAAAACTTTCAAAATATTTTCTTAAGTTATAGATTTGAAATTTATAGAGCATATGGATATGGATTGATAGCAAAAAGCTATGTACTTGTTGCCTTGGATGGTAGCTTTGGGGCCTTAGAAATTGTCACTCTGAGGGTGGTCCCCAGGGATTTGCATCATATGCTTGGCCCTGGGATACCACACTGCTTTTACTCACCACCACCAGACTGGGGAACGTGCCCAGACAAATTCCCCAAGCTACAGAATGCTTTAGATCATATATATGGGTGGCTTCTATATTCTATAAGGAAGCCCACAGGCGGGTACGAAGAGTGCTGATGTTTCATTTTCCAAAAGCAGATGAGTATTGGAGAGAAGAAGTGGTGTGGCATAGAAATGCTAAACTAAATGTAGAGTACTATGAATTTGTGGGGTGTGGGGTGCACAGTTCTAGGGGCTCAATAGTCCAATGCCACCAAACCCCATTGTTAGATGCTTGAACTAAAGCTATGTCTTGAAATGGTTTCCTCCCCAGATCCCCAGAACTCCTTCTCCATGTTTCTCTGATACTTCAGTCAGATAAACAACTTTCAAACATTTTCCAGCCTTCCATTTGCAGGACAAATATTGTATCAACTCTCCATCATGTGTGGAATAAAGTTCTGAATTGGTTGACATGGCAGGTAACTCCAGTGTCTCCCTGCTTATGAACAGTAAGTAGATTTCAATTGGGGAGAGTTTGTTCCTCAGAGGACACATGGTTCCCTTAAATCTGATGGTGAACAGCATAATTGGTGGAGGTTAGAAGTACTGAGAACTATCCCCCAAATACCTAGACATCCATGTAACAAAGAGCAGAATATCAATAGTGATGTAAGTTGAGAACCATGCTGTACACAAACAAGGTTGGGAATTGTTCCTAGATGGACCGTGCATCCTCAATATGCCTTCTTTAATGTTTAGACTTCACCCAGGCTTTTATTCCTACCAAGTGCCTAAGGCCTCTTAGTGAAATCCTGCCACTCTCCTCTAAAATTTTAGACTATGTTTTTGTCTCATTCATGGGTTGTTTTTCTTAAATGATTTATTTTATCCCCAACATGAGCCCCTTTTGAAATCTGTATTCTCTTCCCCTCCCCCCTCCACTTTGTATTATGGAGCTGTACATATATGTGCTGAAAAATATTTGTGGTTTGACTGGACACACACACACACACACAAACACACACATACACACACATACACACACACACACAAAAGCATTTTGTTTTGAACATAGCCTCCCTTTATAGCTGTGTCTCTATACTTGCTATGTAATTTGATAACTGCTACCACAGTTACTGAATTCCTAATATGTAAGCTGGAGCACAACACCTTTGTTTTAAGACAGTGACAGTTTTACCAAGTCCACAGCTCCAGGGAGCATAATGGAATATTGGTGATCAGGTATGGCCCTGTCTTATTTGTCACGCCTCTTGGCCTGCTATTATCCCAAATGAGTGGCCATGTGGAACAAATCACCAACGTGAAGGACAAGGCAAAATTACCAGGAAAGAAAGCATGAAATGGTAAATGTTTTATTTAATCTAGAATGATACGGAAGTGTTTCATCTGATGCCAGCCTGCTGCTTTAAACAGCCTCAGTCTCATTATTCAGAGCCACTCACATTAATGTATCTTTGCAGGGGAAAGCTTGGTAAGTAGGCTGAGAGAGCACATTAGTGCAATTGTGTCTGTCCTAGTCTCTACCTCTCATGCACATAAATGGCTCAATTTAATTCAATTTACTAAATATGCGTAGAACACCTAGTATATAAAATGCACATATGCTTGGTGTCAGGCAGCTGTACTGTATGAAGAGGATATAGATGTCCTTGCATGGTCTTATAGGGATGTAAGTCATGACAAAGCAAACTGTTGTATTAATAGAGCTTATGGGTACCCCAGGTGTAAGGAGAGAAAGTAAGGATTGTTTTTAACAGCCTTGAACATTTTTTTTTCTAATTTGGGGTAGGGGGCGTGCTAACTTTCTCTTGCTGCCACAAATTATCCCAGATCACTGGCTTCCAGAGACAGAAATGTATTATTTTCTCCTGTGGGCCATGAGTCTCAATAAACTGATACAAATGTGTCATCTGGAGTAAACTACTGTTCCAGGAGTTCCAGGAGTCTGTTTCCTCAGCTTTTTAGCTTTGTAAGATGCCCATGTTCCTTGGTTTATGGCCTCCCCTTTTCATCCTCAGGGTCCTCAGTGCTGGACTGAATTTTCATGCATCTTTTTTTTTTTTTTCTTTTTCTGCTTGTGAGGACCAGTGTGGTTTGTTTGGACCTACTTGGATAAGTTCAGGATAATTTCCCCATCTTTGAACTTTGTTACCTCTCCAAAACTTCCCTTCCCAAATTCCAAGCAGAGGATGAGAACATCTGTAAGGAGCCATTATCCTGTCTATCACACAACACAAAAGTTAATACACTAATCTAAGGATGTAACTTGATAAATTTTTTATTTGTACACATACCTACAGTTACCACTGAGAGATGGAAAACACTCCTAATGCTCTCATTCTGGAACTCTCTGATCATTGCTATTTATCAGTTTTGTCTATTTTTAAAACTTTACATAAGTGGAATGAAACAAGTGCATTACTTGTGTTTAGAATTATATTTCTCTTAGTATATTTGTGAGTGGCATTGTCCTTTTACAGGAACATTGTTGTTTTGTTTACTTCCTGCCATTTCATCCCATGGACATTCTATTCTACTTATTTGATACACTTTTAGAATACTTACAGTTTGGGCTACTGTGAGGACAGCTGTCATGGATACTTCTTCTTGTATGTCTGTTGATTCATGTGTATACAGATGTGAACAGTTGGCTACTGTAAGGGTTCTCTAGTGCAACTGGATTAATTTACACTACCACCAACCACAGTGTTTTAGTTACCCTATTTTCTCTTCAAGGTGTAATGTTATTGGTGTAATTTAAACTGTGCCTCAAGAAAGAAAGACATCTTGCAACAGAGCTCACATGGAGACGTTTTTTGTTTGTTTGTTTGTTTGTTTGTTTAATTGGGAAAAGGGAATGGGAAGGGGGTAGGAAAGGGGAGACTGGCCTCTGGAGACAGGAACAGCAGAAGAGAAAAGAGACACAGAGAAGCAGAGAGAGAGAGAGAGAGAGAGAGAGAGAGAGAGAGAGAGAGAGAGAGAGGAGGGCAGGGTCCTTTAAAACAGGAACATAGTGAATACACATAGGTGGGGCTCTTAGTGGCTGCAGTTGAGGATGTATTCTGTGAAAACCCCAAGTGAAGTACAGTTAAGATGCCTGAATACTAAGTTATCACACTTGCTGGTTTGACAGTCCATTTTGCTTTGACTTGCATTTTCTTGATGACTAATAACACTCAGCAAATTTTGCTTGTTGTTTGATTTTTCTTTTGACATAGCAGGTTGCTATATAGCCCAGATTGACCATGAACTATTTCAGTCTCCTGAGTGCTGAGAGTAAGTAAAATCACTCACCACTACACCCATTGTTTTAAGCAAATTTTCCTATGCCTACCAGCTATGTGCACTGTCTTAAAGTCTTTTGATCATTTTACTTGCAGTTTATTTTTCTCTTTTATTAAAGCCAATTTACATATATTTGAGAGTTTTTGTCAGGCAGACCTATTGCAGTTTATTTCTGATAGAGTACTTGTTCTATTTATTCATAATCATTTTTGTGAGAGAAAAGTATTTGATTTCAATAAATTTCTTTTTATCCATGTTTTTTGTAGTTAATGCTTTAATATTCTTGAGTTAAAATTGTTTCCTAATACAATGGAATGAACTCATTCTTCTGGGTCAACTAGGTGCTACTTAGCTTTGCCTTTTCCATTTAGGACTAAGGCTCATAACAACTCTCCTCATGGATTATATGGCATAAGATTCAAATGCATTTATTTCCTTTATGAACAACCATGTAACTAAAAACTATGTTTTTGGGGAAAAAAGCCTGTCATCTTCTCATATTAACTGGACACTACTGAAATGTATCAGAAGTGTGTGTGTATATATGTATGTATGTATAATTGTGGAATCTCTATTCTGCTACTCTGCTATCTTGATATTTTCTTTCTGTCCTCAAGTCAAATCACACTGTAGGTTCAATGATGGAATTCCTTCATGGTGTATTCTGACTAATAATCCTTACACTGGTTGAGACACTAATAGATTTATATGCTAACCATTATAGCCATTCAATACAATGTTAAAATGATCTTATGCATCAATATTTCTACTTGAAGTTTCAAGAGGAAAGCAATTTTTCTGTCTATTTTGCAGTCACTCCATACCTAATAAATGTTCAGTAATGACTGATTACCCACAGCTGTGAAGCTTCTCAACTAAGACATGAACAGGAATGAAGTTGACATATTATTTGAAGGCTAGAAAGTTACAGAAAGAAGGACAGCAAAATTGAACAAATTTTAGAAAAACCAAGTAGAAATTTTGTGATTAGGCTTACAGACTGAGGAAACTGGAGAAACAATACTGGCTTTGAAGAAATGTTGTTCCATATGACCCCTTGAAACCACTTAATCTTTTGTTTTCTGTCGACCTAGCTATAAAATGAAAAAAAAAAATGACATTATAAAAATGCTTCAGCTTTATAGACCTGAGAAACTAAATTAAAAGAAACTCAAAAAGGAAGTGCTTGCTGTGGAATGACTTGATCTGGATGCAATTCTTTTGTAAAAATACTAAACCAGAGGTTGACATTCCTACTGTGCAATTGTTACGGATATATATGGTGAGGAGTCTAAGACCCTGAAAGAGAGAACGTTTTTGGTTTAGCAAGAAGAAAAGAACAACTTCAGACCAGATACAGACTTAGGTGTATTGTACTACACACTAACTGAAAATGATATACCAAGTACATACACACAGAAACTGTCATCCAGAAGCTCTTCTTCATTAATTTGGTCAAGGAGTAAATGTCTGTAACAGCTGAAAAAAATGTGGAAAGTTGTTGGATCTGCACTCACATTCAGAATCAAAGGCAGGTAGGCAAGTAGCAGTTAGAAAAAGTACAATCTAAGAAACACTACTATGATATCAAAAAGATCAAAAAATTTCTTACTAGTTTGCTTCCCTGGAAAAGAAACAATTTACAGGGAAAGAAATCCAAGATATGCACCTCTCTTCCTTTTGATCTTTTAATTTATTTTTAATATCTTTTTTTCTCACCATACTTCTTCTGTGTAGCCCATAGTCGTTGTTCAATATATGGGTGGAATGAAAAACTGTGGCTCTCTTGGAGTTCCAGGAGTTCTGACAATTTTGAACTTTTCTGCTGTGATCATATTCCATCTTGTGATCATTTACTTGCAGGCAAGTTCCTCCTTAAGCATGAAGTCCTTCAGAGAAGAAACTGTTCTTTAATCATCTGGCTATCTCCAGTGCCTAGCAAACTAGAGACACTTTGAATATGTCATTAAACCAGTCCTGATTGGTTTCTCCTAACACCCTCATGGTTATCCGGGGAAGCTTTACCATTTATGAAGCCCCATAACAGAGTTTTCATTAGCACCTTGTATTGCACAGAGCATTTCTCACATCACTTAAAATGGGATTAGACAAGCAGAAGGGATTCTCTTGCAGTAGAAAACTATGAGGAAACAGCATACAGAAGCTGTGTTTGCCATCATGCACAATTAACTGTGGAATCCTTGAGGATGAGTTCTGAGCTAAACATGTACTTATGGAAATGCAATACATATGCTATCTACCTTGCAATGTCTTGCTTATGACAATGTCTTTATTTATTTTATGTATCCTACATTTGGGGATACAAAATTGATCATTAATAGTCGTTTTCTTCTTATTGTTAGGAAAAATGTTGAATTTGTCTCAGCAAAGGACATCATGTTACCACAGATTAATGAGCTAGACTAGATGATCTTACTTGATTGGCAGAATGCATTCAAGAATGGTATCTTCTACCTTCTATTATTTGACTTGCAGAAGGGGTAGGATGAGTTCAGTTGAGATTAAGAAAAAGAACCTGAGAGAGCTGAGTGTTTGCTTCTCTTCTCTAATTGTCATTTCCCCAGACACAACAAATCATGGCTTAATTAACAGCAGCTAGACAGGACCAAGTGGAGATGAACTTAGATTCCCTGGGATGATACAGCCTTTTGCACTCATGTGGAGTATTCAATTAGGTACAGGGCATGGTGATAATGGATGGGGTATATGTGCTTTCTTTTTCAAATTAGTCCTAGGGGAACTAAATAGTGAAGTTCTCTTGATTATAGGAGAGACACTGAAGACAAAACCACCTCCCTTATGAAGCACCTGCTGTATGCCTTGTACTAAATTTAATGTGTTCCACACAATTCTTTTAAGAGCCTCTATCATTATTTCTCTAGTATAGTGATGGGAGATGTCCTTCTTATGCTATGAATATGTTTCTCTTATTGGTTGATGGATAAATGATGATCGCCAAGTAGCTAGGCAGGAAGTATAGGTGGGGCTACCAAACTAGAATAATTCTGGGAAGAGGAAGGCAGGGACACAGTCACCAGGAGACGCCATGTAGTCTCCAAAGGAGTAACGTGTCAGAGCATTATGGGCAAGCCACAGCCTCGTGGCAATACATACTTTAATAAAAACAGGTTAATAATTAAGAGAGAGCTAGTCAATAAGAAGCGTGAGCCATTGGTGAAACAGTTGATAATTAATAGACACCTCTGTGTGTTTATTTGGGACTGAATAGCTGTGGGACCAGGCAGGACAGAAGCTAAGTCATCAGTATAGAGATGAAAACTAGGAGTCGAAAGGAGTAAATAATTATTTCAGGCTCATGACATCAGAGTTACAGAAATTGTTTAACCTAACCTTATGTTGCAATGCATTCTGATTCTCTGAGAATTCAAAAGGAAGGAGTAATTTAAAAATGTGGATCAGTACAATCCAACAGCCATTGGCCACCTGTGGCAAGTGAGCATTTAAAAAGTGGCCACTTCAAACTGAGATGTGCTGTTAAGTGTTACTATATTCTAGATGTCAGAGATAAAATAAGTTAGATGTATTATCTAGAACATATATAGCCTTGAAACTGAATCCATCTGTGGCTTTTTTTTTGTTTGTTTGTTTTTTTTTTTTTTTGTTTGTTTTTTACTTTGCTTATGTAGCTGTTAGAAATTTTTAATTAAATTTTTGGTTCCCCACTTGAAATTCACATTACATTTCTACCACACATGACTGAGATTATTAAGCCTCATGACAGTTACTGGCAATTGCACTGGAAAGCATGAACAGTGTGTTGGACCTTTGGAGTAAATGAATGCATAGTTTAGGAACCAGTGGCATTTTGCCAGTTCCCCAAGTAATGCTAGCACTGTCTGGTGACAGTGAGGTTTATAATGACTGAAACATGGGTGTTAGTACTCAGGGAGTACAAACTGGGGGGGGGGTGATGCTATGAATCCTGCAATGCACAGAAAAGCCCCTATGTCAGAGTTTTCATACCCTACATATTAGTGAAGCCTATGTTGGGAAAGTCTGGGTTTTGGATGGGCTAGATCAGCATACACAGTTGAGAGATGCTAGTGTCTGAAGATCTGAGCAACTAAGCATAAGGGGCAGTCTGGGATTCAGGCATTAAGAACTGGGTTTCCATGCCAGGATCAAAGCACAGTATGAGAACTGGGCTTCACAAGCAAACTGCACAGGTCTGTTTATGAGAACCGAGGCACACTTCTGAGATATAGTCTCATCCAGAGCTTAGCTCTGCCCCAACCAGAACCACTCATTTCTCTGGGTGGAGGAAAGAGTTCCCAAATTAATCTAAGGATTAGAGAAGGGCCAACCATCAGGGTTCTGCTCACACTTTCTGCTCTGGAGAAAGGCACAGAGAGACTCCGAGCCAGGCAAAGCCTGACAAACCTAACAAAAGACATTGATACATGATATTTTTTTCTCTGAAACTGTGGACCAGGTATCAGACCATAGCACATGCTTGTGTCAGGGCCCAGGGAACAGTCTCTTCAACTAAATAATACAAACTGAATTCATGAAGAGAAATTGGCTGTATGGGTGAAGCCAGCAATTTCTGGAGATGTTTTATGGATCTCAACAGAGCTTTTTGGTTTTGCTTTTTGTCTTTGTTTTGTTTTAGTTTTGGTTTTGTTTTTTTCACAACTTAGAACACATGTCAAGTCAGAGAGACAGAGAGGCTTTTTTTGGTGATGAATCAATTTCAGCAGCAAAATTTTAAACCCATGATGTGTGCTTATTAAACCATGGAGGGCTTCAAATGGGATGATGGGATGATTGGATCTGCACCCCTTCCTGAGATTCTGCCAGGAGACAGGTGCATGTACTCTAAACTGGGATCATTCCCAGTCCAGGGTAAAATTACAGTATTTTTTCCTATGCCCCTTACAATGGTGCCCCATTGATACATTGGGTACTAGTCAATTACACAATACCTCTTTATCTCTTAAATAGGAGAAATACTTCCTTCAGTGTAAAAACTAACAAACAAAACCCACACAAATCTCCACTGCTGTCACGCTTTCATTTATCAGTCTGTGTGACACAGGTTTCACAGGGGAGAGAAATATGAATTGGGGCTAGGGATGGTGGTGAACCTAAATGGGATGATTTTTATCAAAGGAAGTAGGAATAAAATTGACTCACCTACTCCTGTACTGAAATATTTTATAGGACTTTGAGAATCAAGACCAGTTTCTTGGCACATGGATAGAAAGGCAGGCCAATGTAACAGAATAGAATATCCAGAAATAGAATCAAATATATACAACTCAGTATATCATAAAGGTAACATTTCGAGAATAAATGGTGTAGGAATCAACTTTGTACCATCTGGAAACAGATGAAGTTGGATCTAACTTCTTTAAGATTTCCAGTGAACTTCTTGATGAAGAAAGGAGAGAAAAGACAATGCTTTCTCAACTCCCAGGCAACTTTTCTGTTATTCAAATTTCTGACACCCCAAAAAAGAGTGATGATTCAATCTAAACAACTGCTTAACAAATGAGTATTTCAAAAAACAAATGGGGGGCACAACCAGGCTACAGAAACCCACAGAGACAACTGATGTGAACAAGGGGGAGCTCATGGACCCCAGACTGATAGCTGGGAAACCAGCATTGGACCGACTCAGACTCATGGGTCTCAGATAGAAGGCCTGGGCAGTCTAAGGGACCTCTGACAGTGGAACCAGGATGTATCCCTGACGCTGAAAAGTACTTTGGGAGCACATTCCCCATGGAGGGATGCTCCCTTAGCCTAGAGGCAGGAGGGAGGGCCTTGTCCCTACTCCAAATGACTTGACCGATTTTGCTAATCCCTCCTAGAAGGCATTACCTTCCCTGTGGAGTGGGGGGGATGGGATGGGAGGGGGTCAAGGGACATGGGAGGGAGGGAAGGAGGGAGGGAGGGAGGGAGGGAGGGAGAGGGAACTGGGATCAATATGTAAAATAAGAAAGAAAAAAAATACAACTGGTGACCCAAAGAAGATAGTTGCAATGATACATACCATATAGAATCAATTCTCTAATGGTGTTATAAAGTGAAACAAAATGACAATAATTGAACAAAAATAGCAAAATATATAAACAGAAACCATGGGGTGGGGGGTTGTTGACAGCCCTAAAACAAGTTACAATATACTTATTTGTGAAAGGTAAATAAATTTCAAGCTATAAGAGGAGGCACCATTTGTTATTCATTGTCAGATGGGCAGCAATACTGAGGCATAATAATAGCCTATGCTGATGACATTAAGACAGTACTCACAGCCATTATTGGCTGATGAGAGGGTGGCACCACACAAAGCCCACCACAGGAATATGGGGCTAGTAATCAAATTACAAATGCAGTGTCCTAACAAAACATCACAATGTGGTAGCTTCAAGCAACCAAAATTCATCCCTTACATTCCTTACTTCATATAGACTACATGCTCAAAGTTAAAGAATTGCCAGAGTCACTGCATAGGCTCTGGAAGAAATTTGCCTTGTGTGTGTATTGATAGCCTCTCATAGTTGCTGGAAGCCTGTGCCACTCCACCCTCTGCCCTCTGCCTCCAGTTGCACATGACATTCTTCTCTGTATGTTGCCAACCAAATTTTCCTATTTTATTTTTTATATAAATTTTTATTTAAATTAAAATCAATCTTATTTTACATACCAAGCCCAGTTCCTTCTGCCTCCCATCCTCCCATGCTTCCCCCATCAACTCCCCCATCCCACTCCCCATCTACTCCCTAGGGAGGGCGAGGCCTATACCTATGGGTATCTACACTAGGTTTGGAATCACTACAGTGATCTCCCGAGAGCGGGGGACCATGAGGTTGTCTGAGGAGGGTGAACCAGTTCAGGTCAGAAATGGACCAGGTCAAATTATCCTTTTCTTTTTAAGGACACTAGTCATGAATGAGGATAGACTTAAAGTAGTATGGCCTCATCTTACCTCCATTGTAACTTCAAAGATCTAATTTACAAGAAAGGCCAGTTCTGAAGATCTCTTCTTTCACTCATGTGTAATGTTTCCTTTGACCAATACTTCATGTGTGTGCATTTTTCTTGCATTTGCATGCATGAACACACACACACACACATACATACACACAGTTACTTCACACTTTCTGTAACAACAATTTATTTAAATCACTCAGTCTTGGCACATACAGGCCAGTTACATAAACCATGGTACATCTGTGTAATGAAGTGTACTCAGCAGGACAGAGATGCAAGAGGGACTTAATGGAGACTTTGGAGTTGCTTTTACATTTTATATTTTAGCTCTGTGAATATATTACTTATTCAAACTATTTTGTGATGATTTCCATGGAAACAATTAGAGCCTCAGATGAGGATTAGAGGGTGTGAATACAGACACCCTTTCTGCAATTTTTAATGCTGGCGTTTTGCTTCCAGGAAGTGTTAATGGAAGGTTTTCAAGCTAGAAGCAGGGCTCAGAATGTTTCCTCAAATGATTCTCCCAGGGTATCTTGACTGAGCAGAGGAAGTATTGCTTTCCAGTGGAGCCGAATCCCAGGAATGGAGACAAATGCTAACTCTCGTCTTGATGACAGACATCGCCACATATTGAAACTTTCATTTTTACTTCAAAGATGTTGAAATGTAGAAAACAGAAAGCCGTAGGAAGGGTTAAATGTGGTAGCATATTGCAAGGCTGTATCAAGGGGGCATCTCCTTCTGAACATCAGGTTACTGCTGGCCTGATTGTCTGCTTCTTTCCACTCATGTTTGGCTCCCAGAATAGTAAGAATGGGTACAAGGGTGAATTTATCAGAAAGGACAGATTAACCCCCAAGATAATGCAAAAGCAAGTTATAAACTGGAAAAGACATCTGTAATAATGTTTATTACATACAATTAAACCTAATAGTATAAACTGAAACAAAGCAATAATGGTGAAAAATATAATCAGAATTTATTGGAAAAGATAGTAGTCCTTAGAAATGGAACAAGACACTTATTCATAAAGGGAAATATAAATTAAAACTACAAGAAGCACCATTTATTATCTTCTCTCAGCACCACCTTATGTAGGTTGTGGTCATAGGATAGAAGCTAGGTAATGAAGGAAGCAAAGCTGTGGGGCAAGTCAGTGACAGATTCCCTCTCTAGATGACATACTCCATTCCATGCACATATTTATTCATTTGCCAAGTGTGTTTTATTTCTATATGTCCCACACACCACTCTGAGCTCTGAGGGTGTGCGAATGACAAGACAGAAAATTTCCCTCATATCCTCAAATTGCATTTAAATCCCCTTGTGGCTTAGGATTTTACTCCTGTAATAGAGAAATAGTCATTTATAAACAACAAACAAAAACAAACACATAAACAAGAACAAAATCTAATAATATTCAGAGCTCTGCAGGGAACTGAATTATGGTGGTGTGGGCAGGTGTTTTGACTCAACTGGTAAAAGCACTTGCCAAATTTATTCCTTGGGATCCATAATTTTTCCTCTGTCATCCACATTTGTGTTTTTGCACACATGTATAGAATCATTCATCACACACACATACACACAAACACACACACACCATAAATATAACTAAAAAGTAGTATGAGAAAAATGATTTGTTCAGCTAACATATTCAAGATGTCAAGGAAAGCATCTGTAGTAAAGTGACATTTATACTGAGATTTGAGGCACAGGAGTGACATGGTCATGTACATAGCAAAGAGAATAAAGTGTCCTGGGAAGAAGTAGGAAAATGCCATGTGCAGAGACTACATTTTGTAGACTACAAAAAGAAGTGAGTTTATTGTACAATAGCTGGACCATCGTCCCTAGGATGGATGAGAGATGGGAGATGGGAAACACCAGTGGGCAGGAGGTCATGAAGGGCTTTGGAAGCCGAGGAAAAGTATTTGGCTTTCAAGTCAGATATACATTATGATGTGATCTAGTTTCTCTTCATAAATGTTCAATGTAGACTCCATGCTGTGGAGGGAATTATAGCCATTAGTAATAGGGGCATGTAAAAGAATTATCAAGTTGTTGCAAAAATATTCATGAGAAACCATCCTGCCATGGTTATGGAGATGGATGAACATAGATTCATTTAAGTCTTCAATGCTTTTCACTTTTATAGTTACAAGTGTTTGAACCTTGCAGGAGGTCACATGTAAAAGAACAGAGAAAAAATCTTTGTGGAGATGAGTTAATACTTGAGTCCAACATTTGAATATCATCCTGTATTTTATGTATCCTCTGTCCCACCTTATGAGTCACAAAGGGAAGATTAAGCATATTTATTTCTAACAAATGTTCTATTGCCCAAAACTTACTGAGCTGGCAATAGGAGTTCCACCAATGTGATGAGGAAGAAAAAAAAGAAAGGAGGGGAAGGAGGAGAGAAAGAGGTGGGAGGAGATACAGGGAAAGGATAGTTAGAAGGAGACAGGAGGAAGAGAGAAAGGAAGGGAGAAAGGGAGGGAGGGAAGGAGAAAGGAAGAGATGGTAGCAAAATCCCACCATATGAAATGCTTTAAGGCTACAGAGACCATATCATTCAATTTTAATTTGGTAATGGGAAAGCTATATTTTTAAGGACATCCAGCATGTCCTTCTCAAAGGACCATTCGAAATAGGTAGCATTTCTACTTCACTGGAAAATGATTAGGAATGTATTTGTGTAATATCATAGTAATGACTGCCTTTCTCTGCAATGCTATTGTTGAGGAACCTAAGAGATTCATACAAGGTCCCTCACAGAAGGGGAAAGGAACAAAAACTCCTGAGCATAGTGGCAGTGGGGAGGGCAGTGAGTGCAGAGGGAGTTAGGAGAAAGAGAAGGGGTGGGGGTGGGGAGGAAAACATGTGGGACCAGGAAGATTGAGTCGGGGGATGAATATAAAAAAACAAGAGAGATACCATAATAGAGGGAGCCTTTATAGGTTTAAAAAAGAAATCTGGCACTAAGGAAATGTCCAGAGACCTACAAGGGTGATCCCAACTAACAATTTGAGCAACAGTGGAGAGGCTACCTTATTTGCCCTTCCCTGATGATGAGATTGATAACTAACTTATATGCCATCACGGAGCCCTCATCTAGTAGCTGATGGAAACAGAAGCAGACACTCACAGCTAAACACTGAGCCGAACTCCTGGAATCCAGTAGCAGAGTGGGAAGAGTAATAAGATAAGGGGTCAAGACCAGGCTATAGAAACCCACAGAGACAGCTGACCCGAACAAGTGGGAGCTCATGGACCCCCAGACTTATAGCTGGGAAACCAGCATTGGACCGACTCAGATCCTCTGAACGTGGTCTCAGTTAGAAGTCCTGGGCACTCTAAGGGACCTCTGACAGTGGAACCAGGATGTATCTCTGGTGCACCAAAGGACTTTGGGAGCACATTCCCCATGAAGGGATACACCCTTAGCCTAGAGGCAGGAGGGAGGGCCTAGACCTACTACAAATGACTTGACAGATTTTGCTAATCCCTCCTGGAAGGCATCACCCTCCCTAAGCAGTGGGGTGAAATGGGATGGGAGGGTGGTCAGGGGGCATGGGAGGGAGGGAGAGGAAACTGGAATTGATATGTAAAATAAGAAAAAATAATAACATTTAGAAAAAAAAGAACACAGATTCAGAAAATGCCATGACATCCATACCTTGGTATGCAACCTTACAGTATTAATAAAATTTTTAAATAAATGAAAAAAAGAAAAGCCTTGGTTATGATGGGATGGAAGACAACAAATCTTCACTTGGAAGCACAAGTACATTTGAAGAAGCAAAAGTAGGAATCAGCTCAGCCAGATACAGTGGATGTCTTCTGTGAAAGCAGTCCAGCATAGATGGATGCTGGTCTGCCTAGCCAGCCTGCCTCATTGTGAAGAACACTTTGGGAGGAATAGATGTATTTGAACCTGAAGACTAAACTTTACACAACTTAAATGTCTATGGGCAGCCACACCTGTGCAATTGCTGCCCTTGGTGCTCTCCTTAGTAATTAGAATTAACTCTAACCTCAGTTGGTGATGTGAATGGTATGTAGACAATTTTATTCCTATGCCTTAGAAATGGTTTGGAAAAAAATATTCCTCTATGTTGTGTTGGTCAGAGTTCTCCAGGAGGGACAGAAAAAAAAAAAAAAAAAAAAAAACCTAGTCATAGATCTACTGGAAGTTGCAGATTGGAGAATGGATACCCTCAAATCAGATGCTCCTCGTTTACATACAGGAGTCTAGACACAGTCCTATCAATGAAATCTGGCAGGGTTATCATTGATATTTTCTGCAGACAATTTTTTTGGTAAAATAAATTAAATCTAGAAATTAAGCAAAATGGTAATGCTGGTGAAATGACATTTCCACACATGAAATTGTTCCAAAACTATAAAGTCTGTCAAAGTATCCACTGAAATAATGACCAGAGTTATGGCATTTTTACCCACAGCCTAGTAATGTGCCTATCTGTGAAATACAACACTAATTTATTTTATACTTGTGGATGCCAAATAGCAAAAGTGTCAACCGAGAAATGTTATTGTAACATGCTGTAAAGCAGGCAGGTTGGAAGGATGTTCTAGAATCAAATTAAAATGGCACGAGTGGAGGCAGGTTTTTTGCTGGAAAAGTCAAGCAGAACATTCTTCCATCGCAACGCAAGAAGGCACAGGGGGAAGCAGGAAAAAATGGCTGTTCCAGAATCTCCTCAAGGGGAATGTCTTTTCTGCACCACTATCCTCAGGAAACAAATGATGCCTACATGGCAGAATCTTTGCCCAAGGAAACAGGTTCCTCACCCAGCTATGACTGTGTGCTTCCGTGTAAAATTCAATTTTACTGAAAACCCCATCAGGCCAGTGTAGCATGAACCTTCCACATCCAACATCAGTAGTGTCTGATTGCCTCTGTACCTCACTGTTCAATTTCAATGAATCAATTAAATCAGATAAACACAGTCATCCTTTAAAATTAAGTTATATAAATCCACAACTAAATAAGTTAAAGTAAAACCAAACCTCAAAGCATACTACTTGCTAGTTTATGATTTACTATTATTGAAATGGGTCATGGGAAGATTATCTGTATTATGGAAATCCGTGAACACTATAATCAGGGTTTGGTATATAGTCCTGCTATAATCTAGATGTTTTAAAGTGGTAGAGATAGTATTAATGCACATTTAACTTGTGAGTTCATGCTATAGTTTTCATACGACAATATGAGAGTAGAAAAATTCAGGAAATATTTTCAAATGCTCAAAATCCTTATTTGATGAAAAAGCAAGTCAGACCCTCACTTGATAAATGTGTTCCAATGTTCAATTTCCTAGTATTAATTGCCACCTTTCTCTTTAAAGAAAATTTCAACCAAATATTTACTCATGTTGGAATTACCTTCCTTCATCAGACGTAGATAAAAGAATCCAACAGCATTCAATGAAAACCTCCCATGATAATTAATTGTCATTTTAGAATTTACAGACAAAGTATTACTATTATTTGCAAATTGTGTGCCATGTGACCATAATATGTGTGGAACAAAGATCCTCACTTCATAATAAATGTTTGAACTTTCAGAGTATCAGAGAGAGAGATTTAGTTTGAGTTCTTTGGAAGCCAATCATTAACCTAGACAAAAGGCAAAACCGGCTGGATGGAGCAAGCCAGTGATTTTTATATTCCTGCACACATTTCCTTGCATCCAGAATTCCTCCTTGACCTACCACTTTAGAGAGAAACAATTGTCCCTACCTGTCTAGCCTTGTCTAGCATAGCTCCCATCTCAAACTCTCCATTCTCCTGGGCTGGGAGATCTTCTTAACCTTTCTGATACTTATCTTAGTCAGATATTAGATTGTAACATTTTAACAACACTAATATAAACTAAAATTAGCCTAGGTAAACCTGCTCCAGTGCTGCTAGCTAGGGAAGGCAGGTGACTAGTGCCTACTGCTTATCTGTGATTCATTCATGAGCTCTAAACACCCCTCATGCCAAAAGTGGACTATATGACCTGTTCTTTGCAATATCGGTTACATTCATGTGTGTGTGGGGGGGGAGGGGTGGTGTGTGTGTGATGTGTATGTGTGTGGCTATGTTAAAGGAACATAATTGTTGAACAATGATAAACTCATTAAGGATGAGTAGATACTGGCAAAAGTAAATATCCAAAAGATATTTGATCAAATTTCAAAATTAAAATGTACAACCCAGGGATGTCTTTGAAAGTGACCAAGCCTTTTGGTTCCAGAAACCTCAGTGAACACCAAAGTAACCCTAGGCTAGGGATTTTTAAATTCTTGTCTTAAAAATTCAAGGAATGACACTGATGGATCACAAGTTAAGTTTAGAGAGACGTTTATCTAATGGATAGCTGAAAGCTTGAGAGAGAAAACAGTGTTGTAGGAGGAGTCACAGGTATGGTGTCATCCACCTGATAATGTGGGGTTTTATAGAACTTGTGGCAAAAAAATTGGGTGAAGTACAGAGGAAGATGACCTAGTCAGTCCTGATGTCCTGATGCCTTTTCTGCGTGTCTGTCATGGTATCACATGCCACCATTAGGCAAGGGTGCTCACTAAGGAGGTAACAAAGAAACAGGAGCTCTGCTCTTCTGGCATCCATGTCTCCAGCAAAGACATTCTCAGGTTCAGTTTCTGGTCTCATTAGCATACACCTATATCTAAGTGTAAGGAAACCAAAACATAGAAGAAATAACACATAGTGATAGAACACAGCCAGAATTGCCCCTTGTTTGTGTTGTCTATGAGAACCCATAGTTTTGTTCATATTTTTCTTCACAAAAATGTAGCAACACAAACAACTTCCATTTATGTGTTTATACACACATTTCCATATGTTAAATGCTATGCTAAACATATTAGGTGGAACATGTATTTGATGACCATAATAATCAAGTTTTTATGTCTATCCCCCACTTCCTCTAGACAGAAGCTAAAGGATAGGTGTGATGTAAAACATTGTTCAAACATACATACTACTAAGCCTCTCCATTACCCACCATTTTAAATCATGCAGGCCATTGTTCCTAAATGGGGTATTTTTAAACTACAAGAAAAAGTTATTTCTATTATAAAACCCACAACATAAATAAGATCATGACTGTAAAACAAAGCTTGACATCACCAGGACTACCAACAATTTGACTTTTCAGTTTATTATGTGATTAAACCTACCACATTTCATCTCTTACTCATGAAGCTCTTCGATTTTATCTTGGGGAGCCTTTTCTTCTCTTTGGGAATTCCAATCTAAAATCCATTTAGGGATGCATCTTTCTCTTCAGAAGTCCTGTTTTTTCCAAGTTAAAAAGTAACCCTTTACACACTGGAACAACTTTATTTGCATCTCTTGTGTTGCTTCCCCAGTGTCCACACTACCTCCACTCAGTGGTCCTTCTACCTCCAATGCCATTAAGCTTAACTTACTATGGAAGGGAAGTGCTATAATGAAGAAACACCATTAAGCTTAGCTTTTGGATTCCAAGTGCCATCCCTGTTTATGGCTCTAGTGTTCCAAAGTAACCACAGTTTGGTGAACACTGGAACACATCATCTTTTATACTAACAGGCATCCCACAGCTAAGGCTCAGATATCATTCAGAAGATGAATTGGAAAGACTAGAAGAGCCAACAGAGTGGGGGGGGGTGCTGTGAGACTGTGTCCTTATACCTATAATGCCTTACTACCATGACTTTATAAACATGAGCTGAATAAGGAAAACACCAATAGACATTCTAATGTGGAAGGGAACTGGGAGCCTAGCAGGTCCCAAGCCACATAAAGAAATTCAGCAATGTGCACTTGTGTGTGTGTGTGTGTGTGTGTGTGTGTGTGTGTGTGTGTGTGTATAACAACAGTTTATAAAAACAAAGGTCATGAATTTGAAAGACAGTAAGGGAGGTATATGGGAGGATTGGGAGGGAGGAAAAAGAAGTATTACATGGTGTAATTACATATCTACAGAAGTAAAGAAATAATATCTTTTTAAGAGCAGAGACTTAGCCATGCATGTAGGGATACAAGACTGGATTTTGTTTATCTTCATATCCCTCTGAGACTTACCCATTGATTTACAAGTAGGGGAAATATTAGTTGAAGAAGGCAGCTCGGCATTTGTGGTAAGGAAATAGAAATGGTCATGGATGAAACACGAGCTCTCAGTGCCCTTCTGTAAGTTGCTGCTTAGAAGCACTCAGTGCTGTGACCTGTGACAGTGGGTAACATCTCAACCTCAGTCAATGAGCCACAAGAAGGCATCGTGCCAATTCTTGCTCAACATATTTCTGAAGTAAGAGAAAAGAAAATAAGAGCTTGAGGAATTACCAAGATGCCCTGTCACTGCCCACAAGTCTCCCTTGCACTGGGTTGCCCTAGCCTAAAATGCTCCTATCAATATTCCCTCTATGGTTTAGACTTTATCCCTCTGCCTTCTAATTGGAGTATTTCTTGGTAAGAGGCTCTTATTCTCTCCATAACCATGTTATCCCATTGCCCTTTATTACAGATTACATGGAGGCCTACAGGAAACAGTGACTGCTTTCCATAGAGCAAGTCCTGGGAGGAAAGGGGGGATTTTCATGCCACTATTTCCTAGACACATGTGTGCGGGTATGTAAAATATATGGTCTGTGTGTGAGAGGATTTTCTCCATTTGAATGGTGCTCTTGCAGCTCTTAGCACACATGAAAACCTCAAAAATTTAAAATACATTTATTTTTTTATTATAAATTGTTTGGCCAATGGTTCAGGCTATTTATTAGCTAGGTCTCTCTTAATTATTAATCCATTTTATAAAACTATATATTGCCAAATAGCCATTGCTCACATATGCTCTGGCATGTTCCTACTTTGGTGACTACAAGGAGTGTCCACGTACTTTTTCTGCTTTTCTAATTCCAGCCTTCTCCTAGTCTGGTAGCCCAGCATGTACTTCCTGCCTGGCTATATCCTGCCTGTCCATTGACCAAAACAACTTTATTCATCAACCAATAATAGAAACATATATTCACAGCCTACAGAAGGACATCCCCCATGACAAGCTAGCTAGAATTACAAAGCACTAATGAAAAATTCACTGGTGCATGTGAGGGTAGGAGAAAAGGAAGGAGGGAGGGAAGGAGGGAGAGAGGGGGGGGACATTTATTCTTAATAACAAAGGTCTTCCTGTTTTGCCTTGACCTAGAGCTACACTGAGCAAAGCTCAGCGGGGGTCTGAAAGCAACAGAAAAAATGACCCCCATTCTGTTCAGTGTAACAGAATGATGGAGCAATTAATCTTCATCACCATTTATAAACTGCCTGCCATACTTCCTGGAAAAATAATGAAATCTGTTGCATCCCAAAGCAAGCCACTAAGGCATATTCCTCCCCAGCCCACCACCTGGAACTGGGTAGCTCCTACCTGGAGTCCAAACACAGTCTTTCCTCATGGCTTAGAAACAGCAGCACTGTTTAGTGGGTTATGCATACAGGCAGAAGGGAACTGAGACAAGACAACCAGACAAGCACAGGATGGAGTGAACAGAAATAAAAAACAAATGGAATAGTATTAAATAATTCAGGAAAATTGCCTGAAGGAAAACAGACATTGAGTGGAATGGAGGGAATAAATAGATCAAGGTATATAACAAAAGAGGGAAAAGAGTGAAAAGAAGAAGGAGATAAAAGATCTCACCCATGGGAGAAAGGCAGGAAGACATTGCTGGTTCTTGCAGGAATATTAATAACTGGGTATTAAATAGAGAAGAAACAGCATATAATTTCCCTGGAACCTCTGAAGAAGCCCTCAGCAGTGTCTCCTTGTTTTTTGTGTAGGTTTGTAATGCCATCAAAAAGCTGATTTCCTGAGAGCATTTCAAGGTTGCTTAGTAAAAAATAAGTCCTATACTTAGGGAACAAAGATGAATTTCCAGAGGCAAGGGACCTCTAGCAGGGGACAGACAGAAGTTCAAGTTTCTAGACTTGGGACACACACATTCTGAACTCACCCATCTGCCCTAACAATGGAGTTTGTCCCAGCTAACCACTTCAACATAAGCAGAGTTGAGGAATCATGGCTTATCCTATTATGGAGGTTGTTATGTGTATAAAAGGAATTCCTCTAGGACTGTTCCTATAGTAAGTAAGTAAAGATAGTAATTGGTATGAGACAGTTGGAATGCAAATCTAGTTTGGCAAGAAGTAACAGAGATCCAGTCAAGCAGGTCCCTCAGGCAAAGGGCTTGCTATCAAGCTTACTAACCTGACCAACATGATGGAAGGAAAGATCAAGCTCTTAAAGGTGTCCTCTTACTCTACATGCATTTGTGGTACACCACACACACACACACACACACACACACACACACACACACAAATAAAATACAACACACATATACAAAATACACAACAAGATGGTCGAATAAATGTGCATAAAATGGTACTTTCGAGGTGATTCAGTAGATTTGAAGCATTCACAATGCAAATATACAAATGTAACCACTTGGATTCCACCCTGAGTCCTCTCCAGTAGAAAGAGAGACCATGTTGGTGAAAGGTGAAAATTGTCCTTTGACCTCTATCTACATATACATACCCTACTATACACACACACACACACACACACACACACACACACACACACACACGGGAGGGAGAGCATAAAAGCAGACATGAAAATAACAGGCAAATTATTTCATATGTGAAATAAAAGGAATCAAAATTTTAAAGGCTGGAGAGGTATCTCAGTGGTTAAGAGCACTGACTGGTCTTCCAGAAGACCTGGGTTCAATTCCCAGCACCCACTTGGAAGCTAACAACTGTCTGCAACTCCGCAATCTGACTCCCATATACACATATGTGCAGGCAAAACACCAATGCAAATAAAATAAAAATAAATTATTTTTTAAGTTTAAAAGCAAGTAAATGATAAAAAAGTAAATAATTTTTAAAAGGGAATATAAATAGTAAACATGTGACATGTATTCTTAAAGTGGGAAGTTAGAGAAGTTATTAATTATGCTAGAGATAGTTACTGAACATCTGTTACATGTCAGTTTGTGCCCCTTCAAAGTTAGTGAATAAAATATGGAAATTCCAGAATTTCCATTTTAGCAAACACTTGAATTGATATTGGGGTGAAAATACAACCAGTTTTTCAGAACATTATTCTATAGCAATATTTCTCAACCTTTTTTCAGTTAGACATTTTCTTCATAATTGTGTGTCTCTATGAAAGTATAAAGAAACAGACAGGCTCTATGTCTCTTCACTTTCTTGTGGCCATTTTTTACCTGCCAAGAATGAATATTCATACTCATGGAGGAAGGTTTAACCTCCATTGAGATATCAACCATATTCTCATAATTCATTGAAGAAGGGTTTTTCCCCAAAATGTCTGGATTCAGAAACTATTCACTGAGCACAAATGTGTTAGATGTTGAAATATACCTTGGTGGCACTAAGTGCACAGTTGAGATTCTCTCTCCCCACCTTGCACTCTCTGGCATACAGAGACAATAAACACTCAGGATCACCCTTAAAAGTGTAAGTGACAGAACATGATGACTTCAAGATATCTCATTCCATAGAGGGTGGTTAACAGTTCAGATAGAGGTTAAAGGGAGGCAACTAAGAGAAGGTGGGTAAGTCAGTTTATGGGCTAAGGGAAATTAGCCCATAAGAAAGGCAGTGGTCCTCACAGCCTGGACTCCCAATTAGCAGTGCTTATCTGCCATCTTGAAACTACTTAGAAATTTAGTCTATGGTCTCTTCCAGACCTAATGGATCAGAAACCCAACAGCAGCTTTTGACTAAGGCCTTTCTGCACTTCTAAGAAGTGCTGAATCAAACAGTTTGACCTCTCAGAGATGTATTCACCTATTTATGAAGTGATATTGATGGTCTTTCTCTGGATTATCCATGACTTTAGGATTTATAACTACCTGAAGAGCCTTGCAAGTTCTAGAGGTAACACAATGTGGAATTAACAAGTACTCACTGAATAGATAATTGTGGGGAGAGTTAACAAAACTACTAATGCTGGAGCCAAAGGTCCACCTACCTAACACAGGCTGAATAAACTGGAGATTGAACAAACACATATCATATTCATGGCATGTGTACTGATACCTGTGATCATTCTCTCCTTCCTGTCTCTTACCCTCCCTCTTCCCTCCTTCTCCTAACTCTTACACACACACACACACACAGAAACACACACCATAATGGGGAAAGAAAGCATTGTAAGTTTTATAATCTAAAATATATCATCATTTATGCAAGCACATTACCATATGCTGAACCATCCTGTCCGATCCATGATTGGTGCTAGTGTATTTACCATGTGAGATTTTGTGCATGGCCTACTTTCTTCTATCCCATGGTCCAGAGATAACAGTAGGGTCAAAAAAAAAAAAAAAAAAAAAAAAAAAAAAAAAAAACCAGTACAAAGCCATACACATTGATGAATCTATTGCAAAGTATAAATAAAATTAAGTGTGACATAAGTTTGTGCTAGGTAAGTCACTATGCATGGTCCAGACAAGGTTGATCAGCAGTGACTGATAACACCAAAAATTGAGGGTTGACACTGCCCCTCCCCTCAGGTCTCCAAGACATTCCAACTCCCTGAGGCCCATTAGTCTCTCATATATGCCTATAATTTCACCTGTATTTTCAGCAAGTTATCTTAAATCTGGTTCATAACTGAAATACACACATATTAACACACATACACATGCATATATATATATATATATATACACACACACACACACACACAGCACCTGCTAAGTTTCTGAGGTGGTTTCAAGGTCATATGTAGGCTAAAGACTTAACTTTTGGTTTCTTAATTCCCTAGCCTAGGTGACATTCATATTTACTCTTCAGAAATATCAATCTAGATCAATCTAGATCTTGAGGCTATTAAAATGGTGGAATTTTAACATTCTAAAAGTAAGTTCCATGATCACAGGGAAACAGGAGCTCCAACAGACAAGAGCATGGTGCAGAGCTCTAGGTTGTACAGGGTTCAGAAACCAAGGAGAGGGGAAGTTGGCAAGGAGAACCGAGCGAAGAGGAAGAGCAGTAGGCAAAGTGTCACTGGAGAACAAAGGGGTTGGAGATAGATCAGTGCCATTTGTATCAGTTCTACTGAGAAGTTAAGTCCCCGTGAGAAGGAAAATGACTAAGAATTTTCTTGGTAATCTTGCAAACTACAAGTTTAAAGCAGGTATGGAATGCTCTTCTCTGGACAATATGCAACCCTTGCCATTTTATTCGGAGCAGCTGTGATCATCAGAGCAAGACTCTTACAAGATCAGGCTTGTTGACACTTGCTTGTAGTAGCCAATGGGAAGGGTCACCAGCTTTCATTAAGATCCAGCTACTCTCTCTTTCTTGCTCTGTCCTGCTGTCCCAGCTGAGGTAGTTCTGCCTCAGCTGTATACTGTTTCCAGAGATGCTACACCATAAAGGAACTATTAGGACAAATGACAGGCAACTCCAACTAAGCATATTTCTACCAAGATGGGACTTTTTGATGGTACACAGTTCAGGGGTCATTCACACTCATTTGAGTAACCCCTCATGGATATTCCTCCAAGGAAGTCCAATAAACAACTTGGTTCACTGTGCTATACTTAAAATTTTTGGTCTATCATTGCTTCAGGATCCAGGTAAATATTGGTTCATGTGTCTTGAGGAAAAGTCATCAGGTGGTATCCACCTGGGAATGGTATCAACATTCCATAAAGATAATAAGAAACAGTCTAAGGGAGGTAGTGCTGGTTGTGGGCAGAATGGACAGGATATATCCAAGATGTATTGGTTATAGACACAAAGCAATGGATCAAAGAGATGCTGAAAGATGATACTAAATCCCTTAACCAAAACCCTGAGAAAGATTGGAAAGACCTCATATAGCTCAAGGGACAAGAGAAGTAAACACAAGTGTTAATTGGGCAGCAATAGGCAAATGTAAGAACCAAATAGTTCAAAAAGGACCAGAAGAAGGATCATATATTTTTTGAACAAATGCCCACCCTTTTTCACCAAATTTTAAAGACTGAAAGTTGGATTAGAAACATACTTCAAGAATGTTCAGGAAAGAAGAAGAAAGGCTTGGGACTGTTGAGGAATTCAATGGAGACAGTAGATTTTGTAACAAAGCAGAAGTTGGTAAAATACTTATTATATTCTAACACGCCCCAACCTATTCTCAGACTTCAGAGGAATGACAGAAATTAGTCAAAGCACTCCACCTATGTACAGACCTCTTTAAATGACAATTGGGCCTTCAGGTGCAATGTTGCTTTGGCTCAGCTAACATGTTCTATTTTCTCAGTGTCATCACAGGTGAATGAAGAGGTAATTTACCTAGCAAGGAAAAGAAAAGCATATGTTTTCCCACAGTTTTACTGACCTGCCTAAAAGACAATAATTAGCAAGCTGACCAAATCTAGGACAGATATTGTTTCTGATGAAGATCACACACACTTACACACACACACACACACACACACACACATACACACACACACACACACACACACACAGTAGAGCTGTGGGTCCAACAGAAGGAAGCCTTAAATAGCAATAACCAGAAAAGAGGTGCTGCAGAGAGTCCTTCTTTAGCCTCATGCATTATTCCTTTGTTTTAAAAGAGGCAGAAATCTAAGGAAAGAACTGGAACACTTTGCTCTGGGCTGGTGACAAATCCTATGGCTGGCTCATGGCAATGGAAGCTACTTCCTCACTCACTGTCAGCTTCTTCTTCCCTTCAATGATGCATCAAGACAATCCAAACTCCTAAAGAATTGATGTGAGTTAAACAGGAATTGGGAACCTACCACATGATCAATACAGTAAAGTAAATTTGAATGATTTTGTTTCTGCAATTAGAAAACTCACAGTCCAGTAGGGGACATGGACATACACATGCATAAAAATTAAAAAACAACACAGATAAAACACATGAACCAACTTTAAGACATCCAGTTCACCATTTGTGTGTGCATTTAAGCTTGTAGGAAGTGTTATGTGTGATGTGTGTATCTGAAATCAGTAGCTTAAGACAGAAACATAAGAAATAGTGTTGATAAGGGAGAGTTTAAGGGGATTTAAGAACTGGTGCATTTTCTAGCATTTAGTGCACTGTGAGGTCATCACAGCACAAGATCCAGGGCAGAGGAATCAACAACCAGTGCAATCTCAGACTACAGAAAGAGTTTATTCCTCAGCACAGGAGTGAGGGAACCTTGGTACACCCTGGACACTGCCTCCATCAGAATGGTGGGTTTTCTCACCATGGTCCCACTTGTAATTGAGTGCTCTGAATATGAACATCACAAAATATGCTTTCTGGTGTCAATTTGGCAACTTTTAAGATAGTCTTAGGCTGGATTTCAGAGCTAAAATCTAAGTCTTGAGGTTTAAAAAAATGCATATAAAAACAATGAAGCTTTTCTTTTAAGGAGAAAACATATTGTATTTATTTATTTTAGAATTGTATTCAACTTTTATTCAATAATTTGATCATATTCATTCCCTTTCCTCAGATCCTTCCTACCTCCCCATTCCCCCAAATCTATGTTCTTTCTCTCCAAAAATTAAAAAAAAAACATGAATAAAGCAGACTAAATTAAAAAGAAAGCCAGTAAGACGAAATAAAATGTACACACACAAACAAACAACAACAATAAACCCAAGGAGTCTGTGACAGCAAGCTAAAGAACTGCATAGTCACCCTCCAGGGCAGGCCACATAACAAGGAGTAGCTGTATAATTAGAAGCAATTCAGAGCATTATGCAATATATCAAGATTTGCACATAGAGAGGGGAGGTCTCTTCTGTGTTTTATACTTCTTTTAAACTGGTTAAAGAAGATTAGAAATAATACAGTGCTTGTGTAAGGGTTTTCCAGGGAAACACAGTGATATGAAAGCAGCATATATGTGAGAACTGACTCACACAATCATGCAAATGAAGAAATCCCAGAGTATTTGCAAACTTTGACATAAGTGGCATGATTTGGCTCCAGTCCAAAAGACATCAGCGACTGCAACTATCTTCCCACTTAAAGCATGAGTGTAATAGTGATTGTTGGTAAAGTGTCCTACAATTCAAAGATCCAAGAGAGTTGTGGATGTCTGAGGATAGGAGAAATCAGTGATCCCAATGATGAAAAATGAGACATCCCCCTTTCTCTACCTTTTAATTTTGTGGTGCTCAATACATTGGATGATATCTACTGCCCATATTTGTTGGTGACTCCCCTTTCTATATCAACTTATTCATATGCTAATCTGTTTCAGCACATCTAATATACACACCCAGGAATAATGTTTGATCACCTTACTTAACACAATCAAGTTAATGTATAAAAATTATCATGGCAAATCTTACTGTTTTATTATTTGATCAGTCTGAGTGTGTTGAATAAACTCACAGAGCTAAAGCCATAGCAGCAGCTCTTATCACACAGTAAGTCTTCCTTAGTTCAATAAGCATGAACTGTAGGCTTCATTTGTGTCACTCATAAGTTTCTGCATAAGTAAATTCAAAACCAGAGGTGTGTCATGAACCCTCTAAGCCAGTGGTTCTCAACCTTCCCAATGGTGCAACCCATTAAAACAAATCTTCATGTTGTGGTGACCCTCAACCATAAAACAATTTCACTGCTACCTCATAATTTTGATTTTGCTACTGTCATGAATTATAATGTTCTTGTATGCAAGATATCTGATATGTGACCCTCCCCAAAGGGTCATGATCCACAGGTTAAGAACAGCTTCTCTAATCAAACAAGATTAATCCTCTTAGCTCACAGCCACACATGCAGCAGGATCACGGACCCCCAGATTGTAGCCTAGGAAGAGGCTAACGATCATTTTTTTCTAACTCTTGTGAGAATGGTCTTCACTCGCAGGGCATTCAGAGCTTGAAGTTTCATAATTAAGGAACATAAAATCAAGTTCATTGTTAAGAGCTCAAGAAAATCATGGAGTAGCACTAAAATCTCTTGACATCAGTGCATTTCTTTACCTGCCTTTGTATGATGTTCCTTTCCCTGGGAAATCTGGAAGGCAGTCTTCCGAGTGTAAGTGATGGAGCGAGTCTTCCTTCCATCCTCAGCTCCCATCTAGCATGCTTTGAATTTATAACTGAATTTCTATTAGTTCCCCACAGTCCTCCCTCGATTAAAGCTGTATCAAAAATTGGATTTTTTTCTATATTCACCCCTGAAGAGTATAATAATAATAATAATAATAATAATAATAATAATAATAATAATAATAATAATAACCACTCAATAAGTCTAGCAAATTAACAATAAAGACTTTAAACTTTGGGGCAAATGTACAACTGTGCTGTTGGGTAAGAACAGTAAAACTATTGACAGCTGAGCCAAACAGATTGGACATCACTATTTACAAATACAGGTATAGCCAAATTCACCACCAAGGAAAACCTATCCCAGGAACAGAGAGAGAATCCCATTGTTTGATTTCCTTTGTAACTTCTATAATCTTTGCTGAAATATTTCAAAGTGTCCTTACATAACTTTTTTTTTCACTCTAAGGTTGGAACCTTTGAATGATTTATATTTGAGACCATTTCTTCTTGAGACTCATTGGCTGTAGTATGGGCCAGCATTAAAGAAAATCACCTTCTCCTTATTTATGGCCCCTTGGCTGTATAAAAGAAATACTAATTCCACACTCCTGAACAGCTCTTAAGAGAGAAAAAGGTAGGTTCTCACTCAAGGAATACCTTATGCACACCAGTCTGCCAAAATCCACTTTTAAGAACTGGAGTGACTGAGAGAGGCATTTTATTTGGAGCTGTAACATTGTCAACCCCTGTCTTCTGCAATCATATTTCCTAAAGTATTCTCTTTCTTGATAGTGGCTTATAGATCTTTCTACAGCTGTCTTTATGGACTTAAATACCATTAAAAAAAGCAAAGTAAAGGACCTATTTATCCCTGGATCCTTCATATCAAATTACCCAGCCTTAGACTTAGACTTAGGGGGGTCAAAGTGTGAGAACTCTGTTGACTTGATTTGCACTCTCATTTCTTCCCTCCACATTCATTCTGAAATGCACTGCATGCACCTAGCTGCTGGGCTGCATGTTTCTTTGCAAATTACATCATCTCTGCAAGGAAGCTGCCTTGCAAATGCTGTTTCCACCTGTGGGCATGTCCCTTTATCTTTCCCTCAAGCCCACATTTTCATTAACACTATCCCAGCCCAGCACTTCCTTTAAGTATTCCCTGCACCCACTCTCTCCCAGTTCCTAGTTTGTATCACCTTTTGAGTATTTAACAGCTCCTAATCTAACTCATGGTGTGAATATTGTTATTGTCACCACTACTGCTTGACATCTAACATTTCCCAAACTTTCAATCAATTTTTCCTAGACTTATACTGTATTACCCTTGAGGCAAAAACATCTTCATCTATGATTTTTAGAAATGTCCAAAAACTTGGACAATACCATATATTTAGAAGCTATTCAAAAAGTATAAATAAAGGGGAAGAAAGGAGGTATGAATGGAGGGACTACTCAACTGCCACCTACTCATACATCCTTTATTCTGTTTGGAAGTCTCCCCAAAGGCTAAAGTGCTAATGAGAATCAGGATGTTCATTGGGAAGATGAGGAAAGAAGAAAGTTAAGGCTATATTGTTTTGTTTTACAATCTATAAAGGTGAGTTAATGGCTTTGTAGACAGGAGTTTTAGATTGCTTGTGGTGTATGTGTGTAGGGGGCACAAGAGAACAAGAGCAGAGCAACAGCTTTGGTGACCACTCATTCCAGTTAGTCATGCTTTTAGTTTGCTGTGTTTTCAGAATCAGTTTTCCTCCCTCTCCCATCCCTAATGCTCTTCATTTCCTAGCACCTATTGTGTCTTAGGCAAGTAAATTCATCATGAATGATCTGTAGGACAGAACAAAACCAGACAACAAGCTAACATCAGCTCATGTAGGTGCATATGGAGGTTTGGCCAGGAATACCAGCTCAGCTAGTGAGAAGACATCGTGAAAGTTGCAGGCACAGCTACCCTTTCCAACAAATGTTAGGCAACCCAGTTTGGACCCTTTATTCAAGATATAAGCCCTGAGCAAGAAACAAAGGTGTCAGACAAGAGCTGGATATTCAGGTTTTCTTTCGATAATCTGATCAATGTGTATAGCTTAGTAATACTCAGGACTCATTTATGAACTTCCAACCTAAGTTACTGCAAGTGCCAGCAGAATTTTGAAAAAGAAGGAAATAGGATATTAACCATGCGCTATAGAAAAGCAACAAGTGCTACATCTCATTATGGGTTTCCATGGCAAAGTTGAGATGGGATGAGCAACTTACTGGTTATTTTGCTCATAATTTTGACTAAATATCTGAGAAGAAACAACTGAAAGGGGAAGGTTTGTTGTTGCTGCTGCTGCTGTTGTTGCTGATGTTACTGTTGGTTCTGGTTGGAGGCTGTGGTCTATCACTGTAAGGAAGGCGTAGTGGCAAACTTAGCTCTCAGCTGTGGGGGACAGGAACATGAATCTGCTTCCTCGAAGTTCCTTAGACAAAAAGTAGAATGAGATGATTCCAGATGCTCATATCAATTTTCTCCTTTTCTGCTTGTATTCAGTCTGCACATCTAACTTTGGAAAATGTCACCAATATTTAGGTTTCACCAACATAAGTTCTCCCTTCTTAGTTAATCATCACTGAAAATACCCAGTGACTCCCACATACTCCTAAATTCAGTCACATTAACAATGATGACTAAACTTCACAGGCAGTATACAAAAAAATTAAATGGAAATTTATGAATAATTTTCAGAAATGTAAGGAGTTGAAAATTTGTATTTATGGGCTCATAAGAACACATATGCTTTCTACATTTATTAAATTTTAGGAAAATTTATACTAACTCCTTCATATTCGACTTGGAGATATCACAAGCTTAGAGAGAGCTGATTACACAGTTGTTGAAGATTTACTAATTCTAGTCTGGGCAATAGCAAATGACTAGATGTGGAATTCTCTATAGGGTTAGGTGTCTAACCCTGAACCAACCATTTTTAGTTTTTTGTGTTTTTTACACAGAGAAAAAATCTTAAAATTTCTTTCTGCTCACAGGGTTTGCCTTTGGGGGCAAAAAGTCTATATTCTGGGCAAGAGTGCTATACACAGTTCATTTAATTGCACACATATAAGTAAACTTAATCATTTTTCTTTGTAACAGTAATACTCCTTCTAGAGGAGGACTTTATGCTGGCCATTAATTTTAAAGTGATGTGAGACCTAGCGATGCCTGTAAAATGAAAACTGGTTCGTTCCATATGGTGACTAGCAAAGAGTTTAATGAGAAAACTTACCTTAGTCTCCAAAGGGGTCTGGAGTCTGAGCATGACATATAGTCTTTTGAAATTGCATGTGTTTGTGGCAGTTGAGAGCCTTGTCTATATTCAAGAAGTAACTCAGGAAAAGCCAGTATTCTCTCTGGAGGATACAGTAAAAATTCTGGCAATGTTGGCAGGCAAGCAGTGATCCACAAAAACACTAGTAGCCTAAAGACTGTGTTGCAGAAGTAAGAGGTAGAACTAAAGAAATTCAGACTTGGAAACAACAAGGAATATGCAGAAGCAAACTACTAATCTATGTATTTCTATGTGACCTTATTTTACCAGAGAATGTCTGATGTATCCAATCCTCCAGATGCATCCAATCCTCCAGATCCCTCCATGGCGTCTCCCTAGGTCTTCTGCCTACTTTTCCCAGAATTCTCCTCCTGTCTCCAAGTCCCATCTGTCTTCCTGCCACTATTGGCTGAACAGTGTTTTATTCATCAACTGTATGTTCTCATGATTTAGAACTTTGAAGCAATGCTAGAGATCCAAGGACTCTTGGAGCTAGACAAAATGCCCTTCATACTGTAGGACAGGCACAAACCTTTCAGGTCCAGTAGCTTGTGATTAGAACCTGAAACATCCCCAAAAGCCTTAGGGAGATTTGGGCCCCATCTGATGACCCTATTTAAATGGTGATTGGATTATGAGGGCTGTTTTACTAACAAAGCAAGCCACTATCTCATAGCTTAATGGGCTACTGGGAGCTAGAGCCAGGTTGGAAGAAGTGGGTGACTGGTAACTTTGAAAAGCACATCTTGTCCTGAGCATTTTTTTTTTCTTTCTCTCTGCTAATAAGGTAGGAAATTCTGGGATCAATTCACATTTATTAACATATGCCAATCAATAAAGTACACCCACACTATAGAACAAGGCTGCATTTCTGCCTCCAAGCTGCCACTCCTCTGGTTCCCAATAGTGATCCAAAAGGTGTGGGGTAGGTCACAAAGTGGTGGCATCAGCAAGCCCTCCTCCATCCAAGGGAGTGAGTAACCCTTTTCCTGGATTTTATCAGGTCACATATCTCCAGAGAAGATCAAGCTCATTGGGCCAAGCCTTCCCAATAGAATCCATTATCAGGCCAAGTTCCCCATATCTCACCTCTGGCAGCTACACTTCATCTATTAAATGTCCCACAGCTCCCAAAAATCTACCACCTGGAGACCAAGTGTTGAAACTCATGAGGCTGTGAGGGACTTTTCAGAGTCAAGCCTTACTCATGTATAACCACTAATAGGAGATTATCCCTGTGTTCATTGAATAGCAATATAATGCATACTCTCTTGGGATTGAAAGAAAACTACAGGAAAGGTGGAAAGACATATTCCATAGCATCACATAGAAGTGTTATATCAATATTTGTTAGGTTGTTCACACTGAGACATGGCATATATTCGTGTCATATGTTATACGTTATAATTATGCTCGTTATTTAGCTAATTAGGTATAATGTACTCTGAGGTGTAGAACACATTGAGGATCTCTCTTTTGTTAACTCCTAATGCTTAAGTTAAGCTGCCAAACTCTTAAAGTGTCCAGAAAATTAACACACAAAAAAATTTATTAGCCAAGGATAAACACTCCTATTCACATATGATATATTCCTAAAAGCCTCTTTGATAACATGTGCTGGCTACCTTTTTCTTGCCTGTCACCTGTGGGAATCAAGCACCATACTCACAAAGCAAGAACCAAGTGGATGTAGACATTTCATTGTTAGCAAGGTTGACAAAATGCCCACATTAAACATTTCTCCTTGACCACTGCAGAATACTTTCCACCATTAATTTTTTTTTTTTTACAATGACATTAACTTCTGGAAGTAGGGCAAAATTGAACTATCGCCTAATTTTGAGAACTAGACCAATAAAGGAATAGATGCCCTGAAGGCATCCTTAGGAAAGAAACTTAATATAAAATCAAGAAAATTGCACATGTCCAGGAAGTTAACTCAAGTCCATTTTTCTCTGGCCAACTGCAATATGATGTAGGATTGGGATTCAAAATTAAGGCTTGAGTCTATTGTTTAATACCATTTATGAAGTTGAACACCTTTCTAAGCCTTAACATCTCTAAATTTAACATTTAAAAACCAATGATAAATATTACATGGATTCATACCAATTATTAAGTTCAACTATATGTTTGAAAAACACTTTTTAAAGTATCTTTACTAGTTATAACTACCACAACCTTGAAGGAGTTTGATTTAAGGATTAAAAATTAATAATTAAATAAACCATTTTGCACTTACAGTGTGGGCAAGATGAAAGTAAGAAGGTATTTTGTAGGAAGGGAGGAATGGCAGGTGGTAGATCAAAGTCTAAAACAATGTCCCTTTTCAACACATTACCATGGACACAATGAACACAGACTTCCCAAGCCAAGAGTGATGAAGGAAGGCTCCCAGCCCTATCATATACAGCCATCAAGGTGTTGCTCAGTACTTCAGGGATTAGACTCCAATATGCCTGCAGTATTCATTTAAACTGTCAAGGGTCAGAAACATTGGATAGGTGAAGTATTAAGCTCTTGGGAAATCTATTCAACTAAATATAAGTTTGAAAAGAGGGAGAGAGAAAAAAATCTCATATAAAAAGTCTTTATAGGCAATGGAGGGCAAGAGCTGTGGATGTGAGCTATTTTATTTTGCTGTACACTGTCTGTAAAGCAATCTCCTCTCTTAGAAAATGATGTTTCTATTGGACTCAAAGCTATTTGTCATTCTAGGCTCCAAACAAAATATTTTTCATAAAAACATCAGGAATGCCATGCTGGACCAAATCAGTAGTTCCTCTAGTGTCATGCTTTGCCTTTGAAAGTGGTACCAAGAGAGAGTTCATGGGAGGCTTTAAAACATTTCTGACAATGGCCCAGATAAACATAGAGCTTTCATTGCAATATCATACTCACCCTCACCTGTGTGTTCTTGTATATATAAACTTTCCTTATACCTTGTATTGAATTTCTTTTATTTGAACCTACTGACCCCAACACACTAAACTGATTTCATAAGCCACTAATAGGATCAAAACCCACAGCTTGAAAAAATTTGGTCTATTTGTTGTCAACCTCAAAGGCTAAGGACAAATATCTAGCACTCCCATTTTTCTTTAAGTCAGGGAGACCTATCACCAGTGAATTTGCCCAAAGTCATTTGCTGGTGACACAAATTCTTCAAGTATATTTGGAACCCTTCATGATCACTTTATATCCATACAGAACTTGTTCTAAGAATCACCTTCTCACCAAAGATACTCAAGTCTGCGTGTTTTCAAGTCCTTTTTATAAATTGGTGCAGCATCTGAATTGAAACTATTCTTCTGGTGGCTTCCCCTGTAAAACTTAATGTTTTACTAGGCTTTTCAGGGAATAATGACAATAAAAACTGTGTCTGTGTTTGGCTCACACACACATTTGAATTTACTGATGAATCTACATTTAAATCTACAAATGATTGAATCTACAGATGTGAATACAGAAGATTGCAGTCACAATATGAAGTGGAATTGGCCCTCACTTGAGATTATGTAGCTTTACAGGTTGTATAAATATGATCAAAATATCTAGGTGAATGACAGTAAACTTGAGGTCCTTCCTTTCTGCAGAGAACCCATCTATGTGCTACAAGGAGTAAATAGAACCTGTGCTGGATTGCATTTTTTCACACTGAGAACTTGCAGAGGGATAATCAACTTTTATAACAAAGATCTTTGGGCACTAATTTATCAAACACATACCAATTCTGTCATTGATGTTGGTTTTCAAAGATGGCTATAATATTATGATATTTTTCTTATAAGGTTTGCTTTTATGTGACATACTGCATCCTATTTTGGTATACATTTCCCCCACTTCAATTCTGGGTGTACTCTGTTTTTGCTTTGACCAACAGTGTATATACCTTTGTGACAGTCATTATGGTAGGCCAGGCATCAGCCAAACAGAGCACCTATTCAAGGGCTGTTTTAGGACAAGTACAAGATATGTTAAGAGACCCTGGAGAGTAGGATGCCAAAAAGAAGAGTAAGGGGGAAGTAGGAAGACAGAATCATCTCTAAATAAAGCCAAAACCTTGGAGTAAATATGACAATCCCAACTATAAAAAACAAATACTCCAGTCAACTATTTCCTAAATTCCCAATTCAGAAGTTTAAACAAAACAATAA
Organism: Phodopus roborovskii; assembly: GCF_943737965.1. Lineage (NCBI taxonomy): Eukaryota > Metazoa > Chordata > Mammalia > Rodentia > Cricetidae > Phodopus > Phodopus roborovskii. The sequence goes on along the minus strand of NW_026125391.1, from coordinate 24,940,189 downwards.
CATTTTATTATAAGCTTCTATGTTTTAGATGGGCTGTTATACGAAAATAAAAACTGAAAATAATTGTGTGTATCATATAAATCTGGAGTTCTCTGAACTCACAAAAGAGAATGGAATTCATGATTGACTTGGGGATTTATTTTACAATAACAAAATGAACATGAATACTATAACTATATCAGTCAAGTTGTAAATCGCACATTCGGAGGACAGTTAGGTATAATATCATAGTTCCCATTTTCTAATATTTGTGTCTTCTTAGTACCTGCTATTTTCACATTTATGTGTTTCTATAATGCTCAGTGCTTACTGTGTTTCAAGTATTCTGCTTGGCACAGGGGAAAACAGCATTGAACATGCCATCTTTGACTGGAATGAGCCAATTTGCCAGTGAAGACAAACAAAAGAACAAATTTCTTACAACAAGATTAGAAAAACTATGTCAAAACACTTTACAGAGGTGGACTGTAAGGTGGATCATTGAGGATGAGAAGTCAAGATGAAGACTTGCAAGGAAGATGTGATACAGAGAGTGAAAAGAATGGTACCCAAGAAAAGGCAGTATATAAAATGGTAAGAAGAGATAAAGGTGTGGTGGGCTGGGTGTATTATCAGGGATGGTATAAACAAACAAACAAACAAAAGTAGCATGACTGGGGCTTTGCTTAAAATGCTGCCTTCAGAAGTCATGCTAGGAAATATGGACTTGGACTAGTAATCTTTATGGATCCCTTTGAGTAGAGGTGTGTCCTGAACATGTGTCTGGAAAGAACTTCAACAAAGGAAATCACAATAATAGAATGGGCCCATGGGTCCACCTCCCCAGGCCCTGCAGCCCTGAACTAATCCACTATAGACAGGTATACAGAAGCAATGGGAAATATTCTGCATTGCTTTGCTCATAAGGACAATAACAGGACAGACACTCCCTAACAGGACAGACACTCCCTACCATAGACATTGACCTGCTGGTGTTATATAACAAGAAGCCAAGATATAGTCAAGAACAAAAGAGAAAATGATTAGCTGAAATTGTAGAAACTGAAAGTTTACACTGGAGATGATGATGATGATGACTATGAAAATGATGATGGTGGTGATGATGATGATTGATGGTGTGTGTTATATACACTGAACACTAGAATAATATACTTCAGAATCATGTTTAAAAATCTCATTTCCATCATAGCTCACAAAACCAAAACCTTAAAATTCTAAGAAAATTTTAGTTATGTGATGGATGCTTAGGGTTTTTTTTTTCCTTCTTATAACAAAGAATTTTACTTTTTAAACATTAAATAGCATGTTTCAGTGTAAAAAATGTTAAGATTTTGGTCTGGTGAAGTTAATCTTATTATTACTTCAATGGAAGAGACAAGCAAAGAAAAAGCAACCACCAGAGATTGCCCATGGCTAAATGCTTTTAATACAAGTGGACACCACAACCCAAGGAATCTTGCTGCTGGAAACAGAAGCAGAATGTCAATCCCATCACATGTAAGCCCCACAGGAATGACACATGAAAAATAAAATTCTCCTTTGTGGTATAAAATACTTTATTATGATGACCCAATCCCCAGGCTATTTAAAATTCTGAACTTACGTTCCTTGAGTTCTGAAGTTCTTCTCATCAAAATCACCATCCCAATTTTAACTGCACTTCCCTAGAGGCAGAAAACATCAGCTCACTGTATTTATAGCTGGTACATAATTACTATATGTAATATTTATCTGGCTACTCATCTGTTTTCATGTCTTCTCTCTAACCAGTGAGATTATCAATAGGCAGATCTCCCAGCACCTTGGACAGCGATACGTCATTCACTATATATTTATCTACTTAATCCACTTGGCTTGTTCTTTGGCTTTTTAAAGAATGGTCTATATTTACCAGCAAATTTTGAGATGTTTTCCTTTGTCCTACATTATGGTTTAGAGGCCAATTAGACTCTTGTTTCTATCTAATTATTCTGGTCACTGATGTAGAACAAGATCCCAAGTTATATTTTCTTTACTCTGCTTCTTAATGTAGTTCCTTAATTCACACAACCACTGTGAAACTTTAGGCTGCTTGATTTGATGAGCAAACTATTTTACTCTCACTCCATCAAAGTATACGCAAAAGTTACACCTCTTTAACTACCTATAAATACTGATCTGTTTATGGATGAGGTTCAGAAAAGCCAAATTACATTTCTTTATAGATGTTACCTCTCTTCTTACGAACAAATGAGAAAATGAGACCTTGTAAGTTGTTCATCATAATAGCCTTTCTTAGCTCCCAATTCTACAATCTCTTGGATATTGATAGGTAAAATCCAAGCTAAACCATAGAGCAGGTAGTGAACCTAAGCCAGGTGAGCACAAGTCATTGCTTAAGCTATCATGGATAATGCATTATCATATCAAAAATGTAAATTGTCTATTAACTTCTTTATTTTCCAAATCATTTGACTTTGGGACAACTAGACATCTCAGACTGCCACTGATCCAGCTCAAATTTGCAGCAGCAAGCATGGATGTACTCTAAAAGAGCTGCTTGCCCCCACCCATGATTTGGCTGTAAGTTTCTTTCCCAACAGAAAAGACATATACCATTGGCAAAACAGGCTTTATTTTGACATTCAAACAATGTTTAATCCAGTATAAACTTGGACAGGGGTGACATTTTGATTACATCCTCCTCCCCCCCATATTCTGTCCAACAGAACAGTGAAAAAAATAACAGAACACTATTTTTTTCTTTTATGATTTACAACTATGAATTAGTGAATTGTTTCCCTCCATGAGCGTAGTCTTTAATTTCTCCCTTTCTTTATGTCTGTTTGCTCCATTTCTCTTTCCTAACATGTTTCTGGATTTTCCTTTTAAATATTGCAGGCCTCAACCCTCCTACTCCGGGGTGTGGTCTATCATGAGTATTGAAGAGCAGGGATTGGAAACAGAGAAGGCGATGCAGATATCTGAGTTGAGAAACCCTCTTCTTTTGAGCTAGCCTCTGTCCCTGGTGGTCCAGTGCCCCAGCAATCTTTGCTTTGCCTCCCGCATTGTGAATACTACAAAAATGACTTTCCTATTCTACCAGAAAGGGTCTTTGTGGGTTCCAAATTCCTACTCACAGCCCCTGTCTATTGCAACTCTCAGCATCTCCACTTTGTGTGCCCCATCCACCCCTTCACTGTCAACAAAAAATGATGAAATCTCTAGCTTTTCCTTCCCTGCTGTTTGTAATCATTCTAGGAGCCACAATTTCCCTTGTTACCCATGGAAGAGTAAGAGCTAACAGCTGTGTGGGGGTCAGAGCCCACCTAATAATCCATAGCTTCCTCAGAGAATTTCCCCTTTTTCTTAAAGTTAGCTGCACTTCCATCATAATATCAGAAGATAAGAATCGATACATCGTCACCTCCCTTCTACCACTTGCATCCAGAAAGAAAGAAGGAGAAAAAAAAAAAAAGCCTGCTATTCTTTTATCATCTTACTGAAAAGCCTAAAGGCTAGCTGGTGAATAGACTGATGGAGGCAGGAACTCCAGAGCCCTTTTGCTATTTATAGCCCATGTCATGGCTTTATTTACTACTACTGCCTCTTATCAGATCCACTTAAACAACCTGTAAATTGTCAATGATGTCCATGGGAATAAATTGGCCAGATGAACAATGCATTTAAAAAAATAAGGGTGAGGAGAAGCATAAAGAATGAGAAAAACCCATACAAGGTTCCTCAATGAAAGGGAAAGGAACAAGATCTCTTGAGCATAGGGGGAGTTGGGGGTAGGGGGGGCAGTGAGTGGAGAGGGAGCTAAAAAGAAGGGGAGGGGAGGAGAACATGTGGGACCAGGAAGATTGAGTCAGAGGATGAATAGATAAGAGCAAAGAAAGAGATACCATAATAGAGGGAGCCATGATAGGTTTAAAGAGAAAACTGCTCTAGAGAAATGGCCAGAGACCTACAAGGATGACCCCAACTAACAATATGAGCAACAGTGGAGAGGCTACCTTAACTGCCCTTCCATGATAATGAGATTGATAACTAACTTATATGCCATCATAGACCCCCTCATCTAGTAGCTGATGGAAATAGAAGCAGACACCCACAGCTAAACACTGAGCCAACTTCCTGGAATCCGGTTTCAGAGAGGGAGGAGTGATAAGAAAAGAGGTCAAGAGGTCAAGACAAGGCTACAGAAACCCACAGAGACCGCTGACCTGAACAAGGGGGAGCTCATGGACTCCCAGACTGAAAGCTGGGAAACCAGCATTATATCAGTTCAGATCCCCTGAACATGGATCTCAATTAGAAGGTCTAAGGAACCTCTAACAGTGGAACCAGGATATATCCCTGGTGCATGAAAGGATTTTGGGAGCACATTCCCTATGGAGGGATACTCCCTTATCCTAGAGGCAGGAGGGATGGCCTAGACCCTATCCAAATGACTTGGCAGATTTTGATGATCCCTCCTGGAAGGCATTATCCTACATGTGGAGTGGGTGGAGAATGGGATGGGAGGGGGAGTTATGGGGCATGGGAGGGAGGTAGAGGGTACTGGGATAGATAGGTAAAATAAGTATATATATATATATATATATATATATATATATATATATATATATAGTCAGAAAATAAATGCATGTTCCTTTCTAAAATCACACAGATGTCATTGTCACTTCTACTTTCAAAATATGGAAACCAAAGCCCATGGAGAATGGGGCTAAGTCAGTCCAAGTGGAAGTAGGACAGAAGCTATTGGAAATCCCACAAAATCTTGACTGGGCCATGGGTATACTTCCATCCTTTCTGCTTGTTTCTCATCTTTTATTTCCTTGTCTTTATTATGTCTCTGTATTTGTTGCCCTTCCCAGAAAGCAACCCTCAGTAAACCTGCTTATATCAGAGGCAGAAAGAAAGTGAGCATCCATCCTGGGTGTTGAGGAGAGCTTCTTTACTGTAAAAGGAGACTCAAATGTTTGAACATGAACTTTTATTCTGAAACCTTGCAGTAAAGATGAATTTGTTGTCCACAGCTGACAAATAGCTTCAGATGGATGGAAGAAAATTCATTTACTTACTCTTCACAGATATTTTGTTTTAGTGCCTTTGTGCTCTACATAAGCAAACTGAGGGGGTGGGAGAAGTGTGGTGGGACAGAAAAATAAAAAACAAATACATAAAAGATATCTAACCATCATGGTATAAAAATATACATAATTATCATAGTAATAGCTGGAGTTTATCCACCATATTTTCCCATGCTGGACACTAGGCGCTTAGCAGGATAAACTCATTTAATACCCACAAAAACCTGTGCCTCTTTGCTGGTCCACTTAACCAAGCTGTAAAATTTCAGTAGTTTCTATGGAAACAAATTGGCAAAATGGACAGTGCTCTTAACAAAAATAGTGAGACTACAGGAGTCCACAAAGACTTCATCAAAAATAAAAGCCATCTCATTCTAGAATCACATATAAACAGCCAATGCAGTTAGAGTGCCAAAGCTAGAGACAAGGTGCAGTACCCCTCCACCCCCTCAGTTCATGTATACCTTCTTCCTGGAAGCCCAGAAGGCTGCTTGAGGGCAGGGCTGACCTACATTATAGACCCACAGGGTCTGCAAGGTCTGGAATGTTTGCCAGATGGGTGTTCCCTGTTTTATATCAAGTGTCTTTTCGTTTTTAGACCAATAAAGAGTTGAGTTGTTACACACCATTTAGAGAACACGAAACCAGGATGAAGACAGTCAGAGAAGTTTTCCTAAAGTGGCAGAGCATATTCGTGATGTAACTTTGACATCTATGGAATCTAGCACTGGAGACCACTCTACCCTTGGGACTGTCTTCCCTGAGGAGTCATGTATCACCTCACTCCACAGGAGCAATTATAATGTGAGCAGGTTCCCAATGACAAGAGCAAATCACCCCCACCTTGTGCATAGTGCAAACAACAGAGTGACATTTGCAGTTTAACAAGAAGGACAAGGCATTCACAGAAAGCAAAGGAATGTGCATATTAATTAACATCACATATTGGGCGAACTACAGGGAGGGGGTGAATGCTCCCATGCATGTGTTCAGAGGCAGACAGACTCTGACAAACAATAAGCTGAGAGGTTCAGGAGTCTAACTTGTGAAAGAACTTTCACTTTCCTTCCCACAGTTGGCTATACCAGATGTATCCTGGAGGTTCAGCATGGGTCTTCTCAGACATCTGAGTTCTGGACTGCCTGGATATTCCAGCATCCCCACTATTCATTGCCCACATGTTAAAGTTGTTAAGTTATTAAATCTTCTCCCCAATGTTCCTTGTTGTCCTTATATGAATAAACTTAAATATTCCCCCTATGCAGTTAGCCCTTTGAACAGAAGAACAATGTGCTCAATATTTCCCGTATTTCCTTCTACTCAAGGACTTCATCCCTGAAAGCAGTTCAGCCTTCTTCTACGTTGTCCTTTCCTTTTTCATTCAATTATTTATATCAACTAGAAAAAGACCCTATTTTCTCCCTTGTTTGTCTTTTGAATTCTCTATTTTTTAAATTTCCACCTGAAAGAGATTTAATGAGGAAAATTAAAGTCTTATGAAACTGCTAGAATGTGTGTGAGATCACATAACATCAGAAGGTGGGAGGGGAGCTGTGAGCTGCTAGCATTTCAGGTGCCATATCTGTACTCAGAAATCATGGACGACTCTAGGTCTCAGGCTCATAGGCTTCCCATCTGACATCACAAAGCAATGGGCAAACTGTGCCATCAGGTAAAGCCCTCCAGCCTGCAACCCTCATGTTTTTTCTCCTTCCAAATCTGGAATAAGAGTTTTCCATTTGCAGGCCCTACACTGGAACCCTACAGACAAAGAAATGTATCTAATTTTGTTTCCAGGTTTTCAGATCCTCCAAACAGAAGCCTGGGATGTGTGTGGGATTCCAATAGGAAATTTAGAAAACTGAATTCCAGAGATTTTTATCAATCTAATCCAAATTACCCATTAGTTCTGTCTTCTTTATCTGTTTTATAGGCTGCTGGTCCCAATCCTTCCTCACTTCCATCACCTGACCTAGTTTGGGTAGCAGCAACACCACTATTTTCAATGACTGTAATTTTCACCTTACTGATCTACCCAATGCCACTTACTTTCTTCATCTTGCTTGACTAACGCCCCTTCTTGAAAAAAAATTTTCTTTCCTCCCACTATTTTTCTGAATGACTTGAGCTATGGTCCTAGTCCCATTGTCTTCTCCCTCTAGCTTCTAAATATGAATGGGTTCTTTCTCCCTTCAAAGCTGTTTCTTCCATGTCCTCCAGCTCAGCCAGTGCAGACTGCATAGCTACTCAGTCAACAAACTTAGATGCTGTTCTACATCCATTGGAAAGAGTGTGGCTTGGTCTACCCATACATTCCATATTCTTTTGGATTTCCCTAGCAACACCATGTCCAATATTACTACCACCTACCACTTAAAGACTATAGAAAGTTCCTTTCATCCCTCCCTGTTTCTAATCTTATGTGTTCAATCCTTTTTCTAAATTGCAACTGGAAACATGTTTGTCTTATTTTCTAGCATGTCTTTTAGCATTGAAATAAAACACACATATAGAAAGTAAACAAAACATGCACCTTCAGGCTGGTGAATTAATACAATGTCAGCATCCAAAGACTAACCCAGCAGTTCAAGGTTTAGACTCTTACCAACACACAGATCTTCAGGGCATTCCTCTCAGGCCCAGCCATTGCCCTCTTTTACACAGGTAGCCAGTTCTTGACTCCTGCAGTAAAACATTGATTAGTTTTTATTAATATGTTTTAGTACTAAATTATGCACACCCCAACTAAATAGAATAAGCAATAGGTATTTTCATTAATTCCATTTTCATTCATGCACTGTTGCATTTATGTCTATCATGAAAATAGGTGTCTGTAATGGGAGGCAATCTATTTCCAGCGCTATATAGCATTCAGTGGTAATCCATTGTGTGCCTATGTCACCATTTTTCCATTTCATTGTTGATGGAAGTTTTCAGGGTCTCTGGTTTTGTATCATTGCAATTAATACTGCTCTGAGCATTTGTATGATGTCGCTAGCAAACAGTGCAGACATTTTTCTTGGGTTGAAAATGGTCAACAAAATTCTTGTTATATACTATTTTTAATCTCAATGCTAATACAAAAAAAAATCTTCCAAACTTCTTTCTAAAGTAAGATTTCTTTTACTTTTTCCTATTTGAATTTTAAACAAAGTTGTTTTACATGTTAATCCCAGTTCCATCACCCTCCCACGCTCCCCTATTACCCCCACCAAACCACAGCTCCCCCTTTCTTCTCCCCAGGGACGGTGAGGCCTTCCATGTGGGGCTTCTTCAAAGTCTGTCATATCATTTGGAGCAGGGCCTAGGCCCTCCCCCATGTGTCTAGGCTGAGAAAGTATACCTTTATGTGGGATGGGCTCCCAAAGTCTATTCTTATACTAGGGATAAATACTGATCCATTACTAGAGCCCCACAGACTGCCCACTCCTTCTAACTAACACCCACATTCAGGAGGTGTGGGTTGGTCCTCTGCTGGTCTCCCAGCTATCAGACTGGAGTACAGGATCTCCCCCTTTTTCAGGTCAGGAGTTGCTCTAGGTTTCTCCATCCTGGTCTTGACCCCTTTGCTCATCATCCCTCTGTTTCTGTAACTGCATTCCAGGAGTTTGTCTAGTGTTTGGCTGTGGGTGTCTGCTTCTGTTTCCATCAGCTACTAAATGAAGGCTCTAGGATGGCATATAAGGTAGTCGTCAATCTCATTATCTTGAAAGGACAGTAAAGGTAGCCTCTCCGCTATTGCTTAGATTGTTAGTTGGGTTGATCCTTGTAGATCTCTGAACATTTCCCTAGTGCCAGGGAACTAGGCACTACAATGGCTCCCTCTATTATGGCATCTCTTTCTTGTTCTCCTCTATTCTTTCCCTGTCTCAATCTTCCTGCTTCTTCATGTTCACCTCTCCCCTGCTCTTCTTCCCTTCTCTTTCTCCTAACTTCCTCTCCTTTCTCTCCATGCTCCCAATTTGCTCAGGAGATCTTGTCCCCTTCTCCTTCTCCAGGGGACCATGAATGTCTCCCTTAGGGTCCTCCTTGTTTCCTAGCTTTTCTTCTGGTGGGAATTGTAGGCTGGTGATCATTTGCTAAGTCTAAAATCCATATATGAGTGAGTACATACAGTGTTTGTATTTTTGTGACTGGGTTACCTCACTCAGGATGGTTTCTTCTAGTTCCCTGTGAATTTAAGGATTCCATTTTTTCCCCAATGAGTAGTACTCCATTGTGTAAATGTACCACATTTTCTTTATCCATTCTTCAGTTGAGAGGCATATAAGTTGCTTCTGGGTTCTGGCTATTACAGATAATGCTGCTATGAACATAGTGGAACAGATGTCCTTGTTGTATGAATGTGCATCTTTTGGGTATATGCTTAAGAGTGGAATTACTGCATCTTGAAGTAAACTAATTCCCATTTTCCTGAAGAGCCCCCATACTAATTTCCAAAGTGGCTGTATGAGTTTGCACTCCCACCAGCAGTGGAGGAGTGTACCCCTTTCTCCACATCCTCTCCAGCATAAACTGTCTTTGGCATTTTTGATTTTAGCCATTCTGAGAGGAGTAAGATGGTATCTCAGAGCTGTTTTTATTTGCATTTCCCTGATGGCTAAGGATGTTGAGCACTTTCTGAAGTGTCTTTCAGCCATTTTAGATTCCTCCATTGAGAAGTCTCTATTTAGTTCTGTACCCCACTTTTTAATTGGATTATTTGGGATTTTGATAACTAGATTCTTGAGTTCTTTGTATATTTTAGAAATCAACCCTCTGTCAGATGTGAGTTTGGTGAAGATCTTTTCCCATTCTGTCGTCTTCTGTTTTGTTTTGTTGATTGTGTCTTTTGCCTTACAGAAGCCTCTCAGTTTCAGAAGGTCCCATTTATTAATTGTTGATCTCAGTGTCTGTGCTACTGGTGTTATGTTTAGGTATCGGTCTCATGTACCAATTTGTTCACGGGTACCTCTCACTTTCTCTTCTAAGAGGTTCAGGATAGCCAAAACAACCCTGTAAAATAAAAGAACTTCCAGGGGCAGCACCATCCCTGACTTCAAACTCTATTATAGAACTATAGTCCTGAAAACAGCTTGATATTGGAACAAAATTACACAGGTAGGCCAAAGGAATCGAATTGAAACCCTGATATTAACCCACACTCATATGAACACCTAAATTTTCTTATTTATAATTTTTTTATTTAATTTTATATAACAAAGTCCAATCAAATGAAAACACACATTTATATACAATATTTGGGAATTTGGGCGTCGTTCTTTCCAAACTACTTCCTGCTGGTAAGAGGCTCTGTCTTGGGGGATTCGAAGAAGATTCAGATATCCTAGCTGTAGTCTGTAGGGCTGTTTTGTCCAGCTGTTTTGAATGTAGGATCAGCTTGTACTCTGTTTCAGGCAGTCTGGCGTGATCAAACCACATTAGTCTGGAAGGAATCCACATCTTTCATTTTCTGTGGAAACAAAAATAGAAATCCTTTTTCCCAGTAACTTGTTCTTCAAGTTAAATTTTGGAGTCAAAGCATTTTTTTTAATTTATTATTTTACATGTCAATCCCAGTTCCCTCTCCCTCCCTCTCTTCCTCCCTCCCTCCCTCTAGCCCTCCCTCCCTCCTTCCCTCCCTTTTACACTCTCTGCCCTCTCACATGCACTCTAAACACCCTCCCCTCCCATCCCCCCACCACAATTCCATATGTAGGGGAGTACCATCCAGTTGGGGTCATGTAGATGTGACAGGTCCTGTGAAGTAGGGTCTAGGGCTTCTCTCCTGTCTCTAGAATAAGGCAGTTATCCCTCCATGGGGGTTATGTTTGCAAAGTCCTTTTGTGCACCAGGGATACATCCTGGCTCCACTGTCTGAGGTCTCTTAGCCTGCTCAGACCTTCTGGCTGAAACCCATATTCAGGGGGGCCCGAGTCAGTCCCCTGCTGGCTTCGCAGCTATCAGTCTAGTGGCCCTTAGCTCCTCCTTGTTCAGGTAAGCTGTCTCTATGTGGTTCTACCGCATGGTCTTATCCTCTCCATCTGCTTCTGGGTTCTAGTTCGACTCAGTGTTTATGTATGGGTGTTTGCTCCTATTTTCAACAGGCATTAGTTGAGGGCTCCATGGAGAAGTTAGTTGTTGATTTCACTCTCCGGGAAGGGCATTTATGATAGCCTTTCCACGGAAGCTGAGATTGTTAGTTGGGAGCAGTCTTGTAGTTCTCTCGACCTTTCTTTGTGTTCAACTTTATCTTCAAACCAATATTGGCTCCCTCTTTTATGTTCTCTCTCTCTCTCTCTCTCTCTCTCTCTCTCTCTCTCTCTCTCTCTCTCTCTCTCCTATCTTCCATTCCTAACCAGGCTCAATCCTCCTGGTCGCACATGTTTTCCTTTCCTCCCCCTCATTTTCTCCTACCTCTCTCTCCATTCGCTGTCCTCCCCCACTTCACCTGAGCTCTGGGGGACTTGTCCCTTCCCAGTTCTGTGAGGGACTTTATATGAATCTCTTAGAATACACCTTGTATCCTAGTTCCTCTGGTGATGTGAATTATAGGCTGGTGATCATTTGATCTAGTTCTAAAATCCATATATGAGTGAGTACATACTGTGTTCCTCTTTTTGTGACTGGGTTACCTCATTCAGGATGGTTTCTTCAAGTGCCATCCACTTGCCTGCGAATTTCAAGATATCATTATTTTTTTCTGCAGAGTAGTATTCCATTGTGTAGATGTGCCACATCTTCATTAACCATTCTTCAATTGAGGGGCATCTAGGTTGCTTCCAGGTTCTTGCTATTACAAATAGTGCTGCTATGAACATGGTTGAACAGATGTCTTTGTTGCATGGATGTGAATCCTTTGGGTATATGCCTAAGAGGGGAATTGCCGGGTCCTGTGGTAAACTAATTCCCATTTTCCTGAGGAACCGCCATACTGATCTCCAAAATGGCTGTATGAGTTTGCACTCCCACCAGCAGTGGAGGAGTGTTCCACTTTCTCCACATCCTCTCCAACATAAGTCATCACTGGTGTTTCTAATTTTAGCCATTCTGGCAGGGGTAAGATGGTATCTCAAAGTTGTTTTGATTTGCATTTCCCTGATAGCTAAGGATGTGGAGCATTTTCTTAAGTGTCTTTCAACCTTTTTGATTTCCTCCATTGAGAATTCTTTCTTCAGTTCTGTACCCCATTTTTTAATAGGGTTATTTGGTGTTTTGTTGACTAGTTTCCCGAGTTCTTTGTGTATTTTGGAGATCAGCCCTTTGTCGGATATAGGATTAGTGAAAATCTTTTCCCAGTCAGTGGGCTGCCATTTGGTCTTGTCAACTGTGTCCTTTGCCTTACAGAAGCTTCTAAGTTTGAAGAGGTCCCATTTATTAATTGTTTCTTTCAGTGTCTGTGCCCCTGGAGTTATGTACAAGAAGCAGTCTCCTATACCAATTTGTTCAAGGGTACCTCCTACTTTCTCTTCTAAGAGGTTCAATGTGGCTGGATTGATGTTGAGGTCTTTGATCCATTTGGACTTGAGTTTTGTGCATGGCGACAGACATGGGTCTATTTGCAGTCTTCTACACACCCTCATCCAATTGTGCCAGCACCATTTGTTGATGATGCTGTCTTTGCCCCATTGTATAATTTTAGCTGTTTTGTCGAAAATCAGGTGCGTGGATTAGTATCAGGATTTTCAATTCGATTCCATTGGTCTACCTGTCTGAACACCTAATTTTTTAAAAGGAAGCTAAAATTATACAATGGAAAAAAGAAAGCATGATCAACTAATGGTGCTGGTATAACTGGATACTGGTGTGTAGAAAACTGCGGATAGATCCATATCTATTGCCATGCACAAAAATCAATTCCAGTGGATCAAAGACCTCAACATAAACCCAGCCACACTGAACCTCTTAGTAAAGTAATATTTCAAAATTGCAATGACCTCAAACAAACTAACATGGGCTTCTTCATCACTTATAACTATATATAAGGCATAAGGTTATTGACAATCACTCATTAGTTAAATGAACTTCATGATCCTTCAACTCTAAACCTTTCTGCATAGACCTTAAGAGAACAAGCATGTTCAAATGTGTCACATTTTCTTTCTAATCAAACTCCAGAACTTTATCATAAATAAAATACAATTAAGTAATACAGCTTGGTGTAATTCTTTCCATGTGCACCTCATCTAATGAGTCTTCTTATAAGTGAATCTAAAGTATTCTGTCTGTGATGGTATCTGAATTTTATTTTTTTCATTGCTATATTAGAGACTCAACACAGGGCCTTATCAATGCTAGGAAAATGTTTTCTCACTTACCTCAACCACAACCTATGCCCACAATTTGCATGTAATACAAGATCTCCTCTAGCTCAGGCTGCCCTCAAACTCACCAAAGGCTAGTCTTGAACTCATAGATATCTGTCTGCCTCTGCCTCCAGAGCCCTGAGATTAAAGGCATGTACCACTCCATCCTTCCCACATCTATTATTTTAAAGACAATGTCTGCATTTCACTGTGGTTTATCTAGATGTCGATTTGTTTTTAATTCATGTTTTTTATGTTTTTCTATGGTGAGCACAGGAATTGGAATACAGATCATCTTTGTGCCAGGGTGGGACTTGAAAATCCCTCAGTCCCTGAGAGGAGTCAAACTAATGTGGCTCACATACCAGCTGTTTTACCTGAAGCTGTCCTTTGTCCTTCAGTGAGTTCTGCAGGCAGTTTATAGGAAAGCCACCAGATACATCCCACCAGTCTTCCTGTCAGAGGGCCTTCTCATCTCCCACATGGATCTTTCAATCGATAAATCCCTCCTGGACAAGAACAGAGACAAACCCTGACCTCCCCTGGATGTTTCTGGAAAGGTCTTCACTGACTTATGACTCCAGCACCCTCAAGCAGGTTAAATAAAAACCTCAGTAGAATAGCTAGCTAATCAGAACTATTTCATCAAGTACATTCTGATGCTGGAATATTACTACTCTTTTAAAACTGTGTGTGATAGGGCTCACTCTGAGGATCAATCAGTAACTACAAATTACAAAAGATCAGTGGCAAAGAAGCAGATTTTTCACATGAGTTTCAATGGAAAACTTTGACAACTGGGCCACAGAAAGACCAAATGTGCTGAAGAATTTACAGCAGACTCTCAAGGAGGGAAGATGTAATTGTAATCTTCTTGTTTAGAGAAGTGACTTATGAGGTTAGTTTGTAAAATCAGGAAACTTTGTAGTTAGGAAAACACACACACACAGAGAGAGAGAGAGAGAGAGACAGAGAGAGACAGACAGACAGACACACACACACAGAGAGAGAGAGAGAGAGAGAGAGAGAGAAGTGACTAGATCTAAAATACCTAAAATGAAAGGCAATCTAAAACCTAAAATATCTTATGGTGTCAAGGATAACAGATAACACCCCCCATGCCTGGTAATGATGATCCAAGATGCACAAATATCAAATAGTTAAAATGACCCTAGGTCAAAAGATTTGCTTCTAGGGGAAATGGCATCCCAACAGAAGGTTTATATGAAATACACTGCCAAAATTAAAATCAACCATGGAAAGAGATTGGAGGGATCAGGTGTGGGATTATAAAAGCATCATGATCAGAGAGTGCTCAACTAGGAAGCCTTAACAACCCACAGGCGCCTTAGGTAGCTTTCAGACTGAGGGGAAACAAAGCCGCCTTCTAATGCTAATGCAGTAAAATAGCTTGAGTTCCACTGTCCCTCCTCTTACCTTGCACCACAGACTTGCAAAGGCCAGCAGCATCATCTGGTGAGTAGATCAATAGGAAAGCATACAAAGAAGAGGGGCATGTAATTAAACCTAGCCCTCAAATGCAAGAAGTTTCATTGCAGTGGAGCATCTCCACTAAATAAAGATTAAAGCCTTATGTTAGGATTGGCATCCAGATTTTCATATTGAACTTATATTTATCACTTAAGGAGAACTAGGATTTTTATTATTAACAACTAATCAGAAATTTCAGAGTCCCTAAGGCATTTTACCCAGAGTGGGGAAAAATAAGTTCTGGTAAATTAATTATAAAGGGTCAGTGAGAGACAAGAATTCAGTGAAGATATTTCTATGATATTCTATTTTTCAGAGAAAACAATGACAGAAAAATTTTAGTAAGATGATTACAGGCAGGGTTGGGTAGGTCAAAAGAGAAAGGGTTGCATCTATGAAGGCCAGTAAGGTACCTGGTGCAATTATGCCACAAGGATAAGTAAGAGAATAGACTCCTTTGGCTCTGGGCCACGTGGAAGTAAGGTGTGTTTATGTCACACGGTGTACAGCTATGAAATGGTAAAAGAGAAATCAAATTAGCTTAAAGTCCTCCATGTTTGTTCTGCTTGTATAGTTTACTCAGTGTTGCTCACAATTAATTTTTAACTATTAATTCACTTCCCTTGTGAATAAAATGAGAAGATAGTGCCTGAAAAATTGCAAGAAAATGTATAGTGGTATATGAGCCTGTCATAAGTGAAATGAGTATTCATTAAATTGCCTGAATGAATGAGTGACTGAGGAATGAATGAATGAAATGTGCTTCCATCTCTAGGGCAGAAGAAATAAATGCTGCATATAGTACTTCCATGGAGCTGAACTTTCTCATATAAATATATCTTCAGCTCTGTGTGTGTTTTCAATAATCAAAGTGGTGTTTAAATATTAAATAGGTGTTTTGACTACCTCAAGGGCTAATCTGGAGAAACCACCTACCCTGGCACAAACCTATTGGGGTGAGGGACCCTACTTGCTATTCAGTTTAGCGTTTGCCAGCAAGCATTTAGAGCCCTGTGCTGAAGGCTGCTGGCAAGCCTTCCAGTGAGGGCTCAGTTGAAATGAATAGCGAGGCAGTGTCAGCCCTTGGCTTCCATTACAGCTTCTTTGACTGAGCTGAATATTAAAACAAGGCCACCTGATAGAGTCATCTTGGATTCCTACAGGAAGAGGCTGGAGGTGCTGGAAGCAGAATGAGGTGCAGGTGCGGTAGCATAATAAGTTCTGCAATTTACAAGTGTTAATATGAAAATCAGAGTGAGATCCTCACTGGAAAGAGTCTACAGGCTATTTATCCACTCCAAGTGACCTTGTAATCCACCAGTCATTAAAAGGGTAACAAAGAACATGAACGCCACCCTGTGGCTACCAGAAGAAATTATATTTAATATGACATAATTTTACATAATTAGAGGGTAATGAGAACGTGATTAGAAGAACTCATGCAGATGACATGGGAAAAAGGCGGGGGACAGCTCCGATTGACTGTTGTCATTACTAAGATATGACTCAGAGAGTATTACTCAAAATGCTAAAGAAGGAAACTCCCAAATCTTGCCTCTTCAAAGGAAGAAAATAAAATAAAACCAATGAACACCAATAGAGCCATAGAAATCACCAAGCAGAGACAAGAATAAATTACTGGCAATGGCACCAGTTTCCACCATGGGGGTGGGGGAGCTGAAGGTAGGTTTTACAGTATCCCTGTTTCTGTAAACACCAACAATAGGTGAGATGCTGGCATATGCACGTAGACACTTCTACATGACTTTTTATACCTCCCCTCAACACAAATATATACATTGCAATTTATTTGACCCTGAATATACCCAGAAATTTTTTGTGTAAGGTTTCTCTACATCTGGAAGGAATACTTTATTTTTATCACACTCATTTCATAAACAAATGTGCATGGAGATCAACTTTGGGCCATGGCCAGTGCTAAAATCTAGGGCTACAAAACAATAGAATCCCTTATGCTCAATGCTCTTGTATTCTAAGGGGTTAGCCAGAAAACACTGTGTAACTGTGTTCTTGAAGAGGGCTATAGAGAAACACAAAAATCTGTTGTAATTAGAATAATGGGGTAAAGAAGACAGACTACGGTACCACATGAAAGATAAGGATGTCAGCGAAGAAGTAAGCTATACATACAGAGAAGAAAGAAACCTATACGCAATGAAGATTATAAATGCCAAGACTACTGTGTATCTACTGAACAATGAATAGGCCAGTGGGTTTCAGGGCAAGTGGGCACAACAATGAACAATAAGGACAGTGAGGGTCTCTCCGAGAACAGAACACCTAGAGCCTTAGAGCCCTGAGGATTTGGGCTTTTAGTGAAAACCAGAATGTATTTATTTGTGTGTGTATGTGTGTGTGCATGCATCTGTGTGTGTATATGTGTGCATATGTGAGTGTGCATGAATGTGGTGTATGTAGGCTTGTGTGTGTGTATACACATGTGTGCATACGTGTGTATGTACATGCCTCTCTCTGTGTGGGTGTGTGGGTGTGTGCGCACATGCATGGGTTTGTGCATGAATATAGTATATGTAGGTTTGTGTGTATGTACATGTGTACATGCATGGGTGTGTGAATGCCTCTGTGTGTGTGTGTGTGTGTGTGTGTGTGCATGCATGGGTTTGTGCATGAATATGGGATATGTAGGTGTGTGTGTGTGTGTGTGTGTGTGTGTGTGTGTGTGTGTGCATGCATGGGTTTGTGCATGAATATGGGACATGTAGGTGTGTGTGTGTGTGTGTGTGCACATGTTGGTGTAAGTAGAGGACAGAGGGCAGAGAACAACCTTTAGGTGTTGGTCTTCTCCTTCCACTATAGGTTCCTGGTATTGAACTCAGGTTGTCAGGTTTCACTTGCTAAGCCTCTCAACTGGGTTAAAACCAGAACTTCGGAAATGTGTTGACTTAGATTCTTTTATTGTCATTTATTCTATGTATCTTTGTGTGTCTGTGTACCTGTGCATATCTGCCAGAAGAGGGTATGGGATTGATTCCCCTGGAACCAAAGTTACAGATGGTTGTGAGCCACTATGTGGGTGCTGGGAATGTAGTCCCTGCTGTCTTGGAAGAGCAGCCAGTGCTCTTTACAGCTAAACCATCTCTCTAACCACTCTCACTTACATTTTAAAAGAATCAGCATGACTTTGGTGTGGAGAAAGGATTATAAAGATGGCTGCTTCTTGCCCAGCACTTGACGGTGGTGACTTGGTCCCAGGTGGATCTATACATGTTTAAAGGTGATCAGATTTTATACGATAAAATAAAGGTAAGCTCAAAACCATATATTGTCAGATTTAATCAACATACAACAGAAAGTCCAAAATATTAGTACGGAGTTTAAAGGTTTACAGAACTTAAAAATGAGAATATTTGAGTAAAAAATGCTAATCACCCTGATGTGTTCACTACAAATTATACACATTATCCATAAATAATACTCTAACGTACCCACCTGTTACCTCCCTCAGATCCCTTCTATGAAACTTCCATTCTCAAGTTTATAACTTCTTATTCTTTGATTGAATTTGTTATATACACATATACATATGTACATGTATTTTATATAGATGTATGTGACCGGTTGAGTCTGTTTGTGGTGTGTGTGTGTGTGTGTGTGTGTGTGTGTGTGTGTGTGTGTGTATGTGTGTGTGTGTGTGTGTGGTTTCAAAGCTGATCTCTCTGCACTGGACAACCAGTAGAGGGAACTTAATCCTGGGAAAAGCTAATTCTCCTTCTCCCTTACCTCAATAGCTGTCTAGTTCTTTATATAGGGGTGGAAACATCTCAAAAAGGTCACTCTTCCATGTGAATATGTTCAATGACATTGCATTGTTCCTATCTTGTTTGGGTAGCCATTTCTAGGGGAGACATTCACAGCAGAGTTCCTGGTAATGTGGCTCTTAACGATCTTCCTGGCCCCTCTTCTGTAATATCCCCTGAGTCATAAATGCAGGAGCTGTGATGTAGATACTGTCATGGAGGCTGGCCTCCTCATAACTTTTTGATCCCTGGATTATGTCCAGCTGTGGTTTTCTATGATGGTATCAATTGGTGTTTAAAAAAAAAAAAGCTTCCTTGATGAGGGCTTGATGAGGGTGGTAGCTACATTTATCTGTAGGTACGCGAGTACAATTTAGAGTATTAGGAATTAAGCCACTCTAGCAAAGTGGCAATAGGAAATTCTTTTTCTAATGTCCATGACCTCACTAGCCCCGAGAAGCTGGCTAGGTTTCCAGTACCACACATGATTTTACTCATTTTGGGCTGGCCTTACATCCAACTAGACAGATGTTGATTGCCACTGACATGTAAGTGCCACATATTTCATCTTTATGCATAGCTTGCCATGTTGTAATTGTCACAGTTCATAGCTGGGTAGGACTATTTAACTGTTTCTCCTCCTGTTAGTAGAATGCATAGTATTTTCCCATGAAACTGGATTATGGGAAAGAGATTTTCAGGTCAGATCCAGCTCAATTCATCCAAGTCACATATCCTAACTGTGTAGTGACTTCAGCAATATGAGCCTACCTTCAACCCCTGAGAGGTGACCAAGAGCTACATACAACAATAAACAATTGTTTCAGGAATCACTGGAATTACCTTGACCAGTCCTTCAAAAGATGATTCAAAAGATGATTTCTTGAGTCTGGTACTAAGGGTTCTGCTAGTTCCTGAGTCTTGTGTCAGCCCAAGTAAATATATATTACATATATGTGTAATATATTATTGTGGTGGCTTGAAAGAAAATAGCCTGCAAAGAGAATGGCACTATCAGGGGGTGAGGCCTTGTTGGTGGAAGTATGTCGCTGTGGGGGCAGGCTGTAAGATCTCTTTGTCAGACTTTCCTCAGTGGGCCAGTCACTTGAGTTCCCATTGCCTACAAGATGTATAATTCTCAGCCCCAGCACCACGTTTGCCTGCATGCTGCCATGCTCCCAGTTATGATTATAATGGACTGAACCTCTGAAACTGTAAGCAAACCACACTATTAAATGTTTTCTTTATTAGAGTTGCTGTGGTCATGTTGTCTCTTCACAGCAATAGTAAACCCTAACTAAGACAACAATATATATATATGCATATTATGTATAACTTTAGGCAATATGATACTTTGAGGCCCATATATTAGTACAAATATTACCTCTTGAAAATTAAAAATAATATGATAGTACATATCTTTGTATTATTTGAGGGGTACCTAAAGCCAATATGAATGTGGCACCTTCATAGTTAAAGACTGAGACACTGAGATCCCTGAGGGAAATCTGAATATCTATAAGTAAGTTGCTCTGGCATGGTGGTCAGTCAAACTTCAAACCGCCCAAAGCTTCGTTAGCTATTGAACATAAGAATCACAAGTATCTATGCTCTGGCCTCTCATAATCAGATACTAGCTCCAGAGCTTCTTGTCTACAACAGCTCATCTCCCACACACATTCCTTCCATCACACCACAAGCCTCTCTGTCAAAGACAGGGACAAATAAAACAACTTCTTAGTACTGAGACCTGAAGAGAGGAAATCACAAACACTCCATCCTGGATCACCATAGTAACCTAGGTTACAAAATTACTTAACCTACTTTCAAATTCCACCTCCAAGGTGAGCAAAATCAATGTGAGAGAAGACATATTAGTGCAGTGGATACTCAAGTTTTAATGCCACTGTTACAAGCTTCTAGAGAAAGAATGAAGGTGTGACTAGATCAACATTTCATTGTAGCCAGTATGAAGTTCATCCAAGCTCTCAGAAAAAAGGAAAACTTCATAATACCAAACACACACACACACACACACACACACACACACACACACACACACACACACACAGAGAGAGAGAGAGAGAGAGAGAGAGACAGAGACAGAGAGAGAATGTCTCTTTGGGGGTTCATAAATTTTGATTCACATTTTAAAAGAAAAACATACAGAAAAATAGTAAGTTAAAACATAGTATTGGTCATTTTGTGCTGCAAACACATTTTGTGCTGACTCTAACAAAAATATTACACTATTCAACTAACTAAATACTGCATACTGGAGGGGAAATACTGCCTCTGGAGGGAAAAGTCTCTAAGGGCTGTGAAGATAAACTAGCATCTCCCATTACAAAAAGAAAAAAAGAAAAAAAAAAAAAAAAACACTGCAGGAAACAAACAGATGCCCTGTCAGTGGTCAAACAGGTGCTGAAGCAAATGCTATCTCCCTCAAGAGATGCCATCAGATGGGGATCCTGAGAAATCTCTGAAACAAAGTCAGGCATGCCCAGTAAAGGTTAACCATGAAAATGTTCTGTGTCATTTTGTATCCAGATATAAAATGTTTGGAGGAAAAAGGAGGGGACCTGAGAGTTTAGTGACTCGCAGAAGTCACTGGTTCCAATCTCAGACCTGAAGACATGCCCCATTGTAAGTTAAGAAACCCTGTAATTCACCTCAGTTCTTCCCTGACTAATTGAAACTATGCATTCCCAAATCATCAGTTCTCAAACACTGGTCTTGGTGAGTCAAGCTTGGCCTTTATTATAAGAGTTTAGTAGGGAGAAAATCCCAAGAACCAATTTGAGGTAGGAAGTAAAGAAAATCCATGAGTCAGAAAGAAAAGTAAGTAGAAACAGGAGGCAGGGCAGTGGTGGTACACACCTTTAATCCCAGTACTCTGGAGGCAGAGGCAGGTGGATCTGTGAGTTTGAGGGGAGCTTGGTCTACAGAGTGATTTCCAGGACAGCCATGGTTACACAGAGACACCCTGCCCCAAAGAAACATTAAAAAAAAAAAAAAAAAAAAAAAACCAACAACAAAAATGGAAAAACAGGGGCTTAGACTAAAGGACCATCTGAAGAGCCTGCCTCATGCTCACTCATGGGAATAGCCAAGAAAATTCCGTCACCTATGTAGAAGAAATACCTTAAACTCTTTCAAAATCTGTGGCTTAGGACAATATGTTTCTGTAAGATGTTTTGGCTTTTGAGGTTATATATATATATATATATATATATATATATATATATGTATGTATGTATGTATGTATGTATGTATCAACCCCATGAAAAGTAATGTTACTGCTATGAAGGCAAGAATGGTGCTTTAATTTGTGCGG
Source organism: Phodopus roborovskii (assembly GCF_943737965.1). Classification (NCBI taxonomy): domain Eukaryota; kingdom Metazoa; phylum Chordata; class Mammalia; order Rodentia; family Cricetidae; genus Phodopus; species Phodopus roborovskii. The sequence continues at coordinate 24,918,219 of NW_026125391.1, read as the reverse complement.
GGGGGGGGGGGAAGGGGATGAAGGCCCAGGTGTTTGCTCAAAACATCCCAGAGATCAGAAGGGCTGTATCAGAACTCAGAAATTCTGAAAGAGTTGAATATTGGTGCTATAAGCTTTGACCTCTGAGCCTTTTCCCAAAGTCTTTTGTTACTCGTCAAATGGAAGAGAAAGGCATCCTTTTGTAGGGCTGTAGATAGTGTTCAAATAATTTGGGATGTCTTCCATCTTGGATTCTCCCCAAAACAGAGAGAATGACATTGTGGGGGAAATTAGAGTCAGATGAGAAGCAGTCACATCATCTATTCATGACAAACAGTGAAGGTTGTCTTTTAGGTGAAATGTTGACGAAACTAAGTATCTTTTGCAATTTTGATCCATCTTAGTTGGTGTTATCCTAGTAGCTTAGATCTATGGCTTCAGTCTGAAGCTGATATCCCTAAGGTTGTTCATTTACTCTATTAAACATGAATAATGTGCTTTAACTGGGAGATAAAATATGCTTTAAACCCTAATTAAAAATGAAGATTACAATGTAGTGCCCTTATCCAAAGAACACTAAACACAAAAGAAGTTGCCCTAGAGGTTAATGGGAAAAGAAATTGTTATCTTGATTCCTTTACCTTTTTTTTTAAACATTTCCATTCAAACCTAATTGGAATACTGGATTAGCTCTAGTGAAGGATGGCAATGTATTGAAAAACAAGAAAGAAAGAAAAAAAAAAAAAAGCAGTGTGGTCCTCTCTGAATGGTTCTTATTTACATGCTTACATGCTGAAACAAAGAAAAAGAAACATTAAATATTTCTCATCACAAAGATCAGAATGTGGTTAGATGTATGAAGTGAGGCAACACAGACTATTGCTTCGTGAACAAAAGCATCTAAGTGGATGGGAAACACAGTGAGCTGTCCTTGCAATATAGATGTGTTTATCAGTCTATCTAGTCACTGCCTCCCATTTGGCCTGTAATCAGGAAATTGGAAGGACTGACATGGAACATCAGGTTTGATATAGCAACACTGAATTCAAAGGGAATACCCATTTCTTTGTGCTTCAAGACAAGCAGGGAGGTATGAGGCAAGGTGAGTGGGAATACTAGCACCAGTCTTGTCAGTATCTTCTGGCTGCACTGGGTACTCCATCTATAGCTTAAGGGCTACTTTTCTATTACAGCATCTATTTATTTATACAATTCTTGTTCAAAAAGTACTTCAAATTATCAACTATTTGCAGGCATAGTGTAAGAGCTTGCTAATATCCATTTTTCCCTGCTGGCAATGTAGTGATAGATAAACATGCTTAAATATTTGTTCATATTCCTTGAGTCACATGTATACATGTCATCAGAGAATCATCAATTGAGTGTGAAAAATAAATTGCAAGCACACCAAACAGTAAGACCTTAGTCAAAGCAATATTGCATATGTTCAAATGCAATACAATCAAAGGATAGTGATTGAATTTGGTTCCTGAATTCCATTTAAGAACACATAAAATTATTCACAGCATATTAAATGAAAAATTAGGTTTATAGAACTCTATCAGGTATACCTGAATTTATTTTAGTACCTCAAAATAACAATGTATGTCATAAACTTTCAGTTGGCTAAGTAATCTTGCTGGGTTCTCCAGAGAACTGTGTATGCCCCAGAGCTGTGTCATGTAGATCCAAGGTCAACAAGGACCTGGCTCGTATAAATGGGATGAGTATGTTTTTCCATAAATGTGGTTTTTTATCCTTAAGGTAGCTAAACCAGGGTATAATCAAGGCTTCTAATTGCATGTTTCCCATTAACCAAAGCAAGTCATATGGCTAATCCCACAGCCAATGTGACAAAGGACTTCACCAGGACTTACACATACCTGGACAGATGAACTCAATATAAGTCATAATCCACAATTCAGCTACAGGTTGTATGCCTCTTGGATGCACAGTCTAAGACACACACATTTTAATACACAGCATCTTCCAGCAGTAAACCAAAAGCTTGGTTCATCTTGAAAAGGGGTAAAGTAGCTTTACAAATATCTCTTTTTTTAATTTGAACTTAGAGTTTTGCAATGGAAATGTATCATATGTTGTTTCTCTTAACGATTCTAAGTTAGTTCAAATAAGATGTGGAGATATACCAACTAACAACTTTAGAAGTAGGGTGGCAAAATGGCTCAGTGCAGTGGTTCTCAATCTTCCTAATGCTTCAACCCTTCAATACATGTAGTGGTGACCCCCAACCATAAATTACTTTCACTGCTATTTCATAACTGTAATTTTGCTACTGTTATGAATTATAAAGGAAACATCTATGTTTTCTGGTCTTATGTATCCCCTGTGACAGGGTTGCTCAAGCCCTCAGGGTCACTACCCACAGGTTGAGAAACATTGGCTTAGCAGGTGAAGGCATTTGCAGCCAAGCCTGACAATCAAGAGTTTCACCCTCAGGACACACATAGTGGAAGGAGAAGACCAACTGCCACTAGTTATCCCCTGAATTCCACACAACTAATCTGCCTGCACACACACTAATATACACAAATAAATAAATATAAAAAATGACTTAAAACTATAGAATCAGTTCAACTTTTGTGTCTAGCACAGTGTACACTTCAGAGTAAACTCTCATGCAAACTTGGCCACTCCTCATCTTTATGGAAGGAAATCTGCAGTGCTGCAAATTTTGCTATTTTTTTTTCAATACCTTGTCAAACTTCACCCATCCATTTAGTTTTCCAGGGCTGAAAATTAGATATGTGTCATATGCTATTTATCAAAAATTACAGTAATATTAGCATACTTTCAGACAGTAATTAAATATACACACTTGTATGGAAATCAAATTATTCTCAAGGGGGTTGTCTCCTTCTCCAGATTTGTTAGTGGAATCTGAGTTCTGAGTTGCCCTCACTCACCCCTTTTGTGCTATCATTTTCTCAAGGTCCACTTTGCTGCAACAAATTATTTAGCAAGCTCAGGGCATACTCAAGGATTTGCTTGCAGTTTGTTTGGTCACCTAGTTCTTTGCTGTTTTGTGTCATCATTCAGTGGATACACACACACACACACACACACACACACACACACACACACATATATATATATATGTATATATATACCCTCATGGAACACAGTGTTTATTTGACTGAAATGTCAAACACAGCTCTGAATTTTGCACATCAGACTTGAAAAAACACATTAATTACTGAAATGGCTTCAAAGTGTTGTGACTCAAGCATTTGTGTGTTTGTAGGTAAAGAGTAACACCCAGATTGTATCCTTGGCATTGAGAAATCCATGGATATTCATTCCCTGGTTGTCGGTGTGTAGTTTTTTCTCCAAAGTGATGATGCTAGGTTTCTGTAAGTGAAGATGCTATATGGGACTGGGTGGTATGGAGTAGCTGTGCTCTTGTCCTAGAGGCAGTGAAGGGCATGTGATTCAGCAAATGAAGCCAGTTTCTGCATAGGTAGAGAAATTGAACCAACTTATGGTAAAGACCCCCCCTTTCCTCTGTCTCCTCCCTGGGGGCCCTGTCTAATCTCAGGGGCTAAGGAAGAATGGTATTGGAAGAGGAAAATATTTTCATGTTAGTATTTCCTGGAGCCAGAGTGAAGGCAAAGAGCTCTTGTTGCATTATGGATAGATAAGGAGACAAGGCTGTATCCATTCAATGCAATAAACCTCCCCCTTTAAAGTCCCCTCTTTCTTTACACTGGCTGTTTGAATCTGATTTCCTAACTTTTTACACATGAAAAACTAGGCAGAAAGAAATGTTTATCTAATAAAGTATGTGTTGTTGACTATGCTGTGTCAACACTTTCTTCCAACCACACCAGAAATAATTTAGGGCCTTCCTTGCTCTCTTAGAACATTTTCTTTCTCTCTCTCTCTCTCTTCATAGCTCTGCCACTCCTCAGGGTTCCATCTATTTTCTGATTCTTCTAAGGCATTATGGCTACCTTCAAACATCTTGAATTATGCATAGGCAGGAGTTTGCCAGGTTCAAGGGTATGGCCAGTCAATGGCCAACTTCCCTTCAGTAGTGCAGGATCTGATGTTTAGAACAACCCTTTTGTGATTTCCAAGCCAGTGTGTCTATGGACATTCTTTCTTTCTTCCACACCAATAAGGGACAATGTGTTCGCATCTGGAATGCTTTATATGGAGCTTGCCTCGGGTCCTGAATGCCATTTCCAAGGGGAGGAACAGTGAGAGTCTTTCTAATAGCTGCATGATCATGATTAAGTCACACAGAGACAGAAGGGATTGAAAATCTATAGTGTGGTCAAGAATACAAAAACCTACCTCAAGTTTGTTGTCATGACTAAATAGATTAATATATGAAATCATTTTATATTGGGAGGGAGGTTACATGACTCTGCTCCAAATGCTAAGGAGGCTGTGGCAGGAAGATTATGATATTGAGGCTAGCCTGGATACATAGTAAGACCTTGTGTCAGTAATGAAGCCAAGCCTAGCCAAACTAAACCAAAACAGGAAAACATACAAATGTAACACAACTTAGGAAAAAGTATTGCTCACAATGTTAGCAATCAATAACTACTATAATATTTATGTGAATGTTCTCATGCACCTGTGTCCTTAGCTAGTTCCTCTACTACAGTATCTAACTTAGAGGTCCTATCCCCCTAAGAGTATTTGGGGTTGTAAGAGGCATACAACAAAGTCTAATATATATAAGGAAACTCAAGGATATATGAATTTAATCCATAATCCATGCAGCAAGTCTTTTTTTTTTAGAATGCCGAAGTGATAAGTCAGAAATGGTTTCATGCATGATTATCAAAAATTAAATGATTATCAATCAGTATATCATAGAGAGTATAAATGCATATCCATCCATTGCATGCTACTTTATTTTTTCAAATCTAATATTTACCAAACCACAGCAGGGATTCTGATAGGAAGATTCTTTGAGGGCTACACTGTATATTCTGGAAAATACTATCAGATGATTCTGACATGTCTCTATCTACCCAGAATCCTCTACCTACTTTAACTCACAAAGGAAGTCAGGGCAGGAAGGTGGAGCAAACAAAATGAGGCTGAGAGACGGAAAATACCTCTGATAAGGATGTGTCGCTAATTACTGTACAACCAAAATTTCTCTGATTCTCACTGGTTTCTTGCCAGTTTAGGTTTTTGTTTCATAACAGTTTCCTCTAATACTGAAATAGGGAGAAAGATCCCTAAGTGAGACAGTAAATAACTCAGATAGCTTCAGGAAGTCCCTGAAACCCATCAGATTCACCAGTCCCCTCTCAGAGTAACCAATCCAAGCTAAAAGCTGGCTAGCAAGCAAGCCAAGCTTCAAAGAAAACTCTAAGACCAGAGGAGCTGCCTGGAAGAGGTTTAGAACACCTGAGTCCCTTGGAAAGAACACTCCAACATGTTGAGCTACCTGAATTGTGCAGTGTTCATTAGGTTCTCAGCTTCTGTGAGTTGTCACCCAAGCTTGTGCAAGTTTTAGCGATGAAGCTGTCTTTGAATTCTTTCTGTTCCTGTAAGTGACCCTAATAAAACTCATTGGTTCACCAACTTGGACTTTGGAGGTATCTGTACTTTGGTCTGTTGTGGGATTCCCTGTCTGGAGTGAATAGACATGTGTGTAGCATCTCCCAAGGAAAAGTCTTATCACACAACAGGTGTTTGCCCCATATAAAAGCAATCTCTGAAGTCTTTAGCATACATATACCCAGAATGGAAACAACCCTGTTAGCCATTAAAGGTTTCCTGGTGTGTCTTCTCTTTATCTTAATCAACCCTGAATTACCAGACTTATGTTCCTGATATTACTGGGCCATGTCTCCTCTTGTTGTCCTGATTCACATCTCAGTTCTCACTCCTCCCTCTAGTCATACTTCATGTGTTAGGTATTAATGCCCACCTATTGGTGTGGTCATTTCCAGGTAGTACCACTGCCTCCTACTGGAGACTGGAGCCCACTGAGGTTCTGAAAACTTTAAAATTCCAGAGGAGAGAGGTTTGTGCTGTGTAGAATACCAAGAAGTACATGCATGTAGTAACCACTTCAATTAAAGCCTTGCTTCTATTTTAATTGGGCATTCTGGTTTCCTTTTCCTGTTTAAAAAAAATAAAAAAAGTGTTCTGAAACTAAAGTTATGCGTAATAATAATAATATACAATGTTATTCAGAGCTTTCTGGTCATATACTTTGTCTAAGGCATGCTGCTAATCACTTTACCATGCCAATTCATTTAGTGTTTACACTCTCCATGGGATATAAGAGTAGTGAGATATTCACTTAGTCCGCACCTGTGGCACAGACCATGCCCATTGTGGTGGGGACAGGGGCTGATGTTACCTGTGGGAACTAGGTCTGAGGGAGGGGCTCCAGGAGCTCTCTTGCTTGCTTCATGGGGACAGGAGAATGTCTAGAGGCATCCTTGGGACCAGGAACCTGCTGGTGTTCATCTATCTATGTTGTAAGTTATTTCTCCCTGAATAAACATCTATTCGGCCTATTTGTTTCTCCTGATCCTTATTAAACCCCCATACATAAATATCTTTATCCCATTCTATTGATGAAACTTTAGAGTGTTTAGAGGTATGCTTGGGAGCCAAGGGCTAGTATCAGGCAGAGCTGATATTCCAACCATGTGTGCTGATTAATATCTGCCAACAAACTAGAGTTACCAGATGCAAACTAGAGTCACCTGGGAAGAGGCAACATCAATTGCCCCCGAGACTGCTCTGTAGGTATGTCTAATGGGGCATTTTCTTGACTGCTGATTGATGTGGGGAGGCCTAGCTCAGTGTGGGTGATGACATCCATGGGTAGGTCAGCCAGCATGGATTTTAATCAAAAATATAGTTGAGCAAGCAGGGGAAGTTCACCAATAAGCAATGTTTCTGCGAGTTCACTGTTTCAGTACCTTCCTTCAAGGTTCCTGCCCAGTGTCCCTGCCCTGACTTCCTTTGGTAATGAAATATAACCTGTAAGAAGAATATATGCTCTCCTCCCCAAATTGGTTTGGTCAGTGTTTTAGCTCAGCAACAGAGAAGCAAACTAGGACACCAAGTATGCTGCCTCCAAACTGCAAGGTCCTGCCCTTCTTACCACTTAGGTTTCAAACAGCTTCTAAACTCATTAATACTATGTATAAAATGCTTCAAATATACATTCTTTTTCTTTCTGGGGAGACATTTCACATACACAAAGGGCCACAGAAGACCTTGACATTAGGTAACCTCTCCTGTGGGAAGATCTATTATCTATAATGAAACCTGTGGGTCAGCATCTCTGAACACACCCAAATCTGGCTAATCAACTAGCTCAGGTTCTCAGTGCATCTTCAGAAAAAGACAAGGCCAGGCATTTAGCCCAGATGCACAAATTCAACAGATGTGGTCATGGTCTCCTGTTTTCCCTTGCTGATAGACTTTGGATCCCCAGTCTCCATGGATTACTGAAGACATTATTGAGTCACAGGGGCTGAGAAGAGGAAAGCAGAAATGACTCTGTTCCTAGGAAGCAGGAAGCCCAGAAGCCCAGGCATTGGACATGTCTGTAGGGGTCCTAGGGCAAGAGCATCCTTCTCCACCTGTGTCTGTTCAGGCTACCCTGAGGGTGACTGACTTAGCATGCTGCAGCTGTGCAAATTTCCATCTCTGATAAAACTTGCCTGAGAAGTATTTGCTGATGATTGTCAACAATCAAATGAATTATAGATGATGTTTGTAAACAAAATGCTGCCTTGATGAACGATGAGATGGCTCCACTCTGACACGACTGCTAAGTCATTCAAAGCACTGATTAAACCCATTACTGTAAAATAATCACCATCCATTACTTTTAATGTCGTGAACTGACAACCTAGTTAAGGCAGCTGATGGTGTCAGCGAGGTGATTTGTTGCATTGCATGTCCATCACCAATAAATCACCTCGATAAATCAATGAACAGTAGCAATAAAACAATATATTTTCATATTTCTTGACATTCAATTACAGAGTATGTATACTGACTTATTCTTAAACACCAACACTGATAGGGAAGGATTCAGTGCTCACGAGCAGTGAACACGAGATTAATTCTATTTTAGCTCAGAATGAAAGAGGTGTGTGTGTGTGTGTGTGTGTGTGTAAGTGAGCCTTCCTCAACTACTCACCTGGCTGCTGGTATCAGGATGACACATGCATAATGATGGCACCAGAAGCTAGGGGACCTTAGAACTGAACATTGAAACAGCTGTTTGACCTTGCACAAAGTGCTTAACTTCCCTGGAACCTAGTTCTTCATTTCTAAATGGGAGTATTACCCAAATAACCTTCATTTGATAAAATACATATACAACCCCTTTACAGATCCTCCCAAATTTAGTTTTCATTTCTCTTATTCTGAAGCTATTACATTAACTTCTAAATTCTCTCATTTTAGATTCCAAGGGCTTTTTTCCAGTTCTCGAGGTCTCACAGCAATTAAATCTTAGCTAACTTAATTTTTAATATGGTAATATTTTATGTACTGAACCTTTCCTAATTTGCTGACATGTTATCTAGCAGTTAATTTTGTTCCAAGTAGTGAGCTAGGCTCTGTGAATACATTAGTGAAGAAATGGTTTGCCATTCCATGCTAGAAACAGAAACAGAGAAAGAACTAAAGAGAATCTGTGTAAAAACTCATCATAGAGATAATAGTCTCCCAAACACCTATAAAAGGATTCCTTTATCCATTACAATAAATATTTTTAAAAATTACATTGCACACTTGAGCCTTCAATTCAGTTAAACAAGTGTTTTTCATAAAGCTGTTAGGTTCAAGGGAATATGTAGGTTGATTACATGAGTAGACTCAGGGTCTTCTGAAGACCCAGCTTTGCCATAGAGGAGGGTAAGCACAAAGGAAAAAAAAAAAAAGATGTATTGCTGAGTTTCTTGTCCCACCAGCTCCTGATGCCCTTCAGCCCCAAATAAGCACACAGAGACAAATAGTAATTATTAAACTGTTGGAGGGTGGCCAGGGCTTCTTATTGTCTAGATCTGCCTTAATTATTAACCCATTTATATTAATCTATGTATTTTCACGTGGCCTTGGCTTACCAGAGAATGCCCGGACATGTTATTCCTTTGTGGTCTACATGGCATCTCTCCCTGCCTACCCCTTCCCGGAATTCTCATCTTATAGCCCCACCTATCTTCCTTACTCTATTGGCCAAACTGTTTTATTCATCAACCAGTGAGAGAAACATATATACAGAAGGACAATCCCCATCAAAGAGGAGATGGAGTTTATGAAGAGACAAGAAAATTAACAATTACATTTAAATTGACATTAAAAATGTAGAAACACCTATACAGGTTCTTATCACAGATGGTTCTAGAAGAATGAGTAAAATATCAGTAAAGGGAAAAATGTGATAAAACAACAACAACAAAAAAAAGTAGATGAATTGATTGTTTAGAAAACGAAGTGCCCAAGGAAAAGAAATGCAAAAGCAAAGATCAGAATATAGAAAAAGCACAGAGCCAGACATATGGCACCTTCCTGTGGTCCCAGGATTTGAAAGGTGGAGACAGGAGGATCAAGACTTCAAGACCAGCCTGGACTACACGAGACCCTACATGCAAGAAATTAACCAAACCAAACCAAAAAAAAAAAAAAAAAAAAAAAAAAAAAAAAAAAATAGGGGGAAGGAGGAAGGAAGAGAAAGATCCCAGTTTGTTGCTGGCATTGAGACCTTCACCAGCTTTGGTTGTTCTGTTACACCAGGGCCTCCAAGTTTTAATCCTTGCTCATCCTGCATCTCTGTATCATAGCAATGCAAACTCAAGTCCACTTTGTACTAGAAATTTTGTACTTGAAGATTCTCTTGTTGTTTCAGGAGAATAAAAACCTATGAAGAACTCACCCTGTCTATCTACTCTAAGGTGTAGCAGTAAAATGTGTCTTTTCTGCTAAGAGCTATTTAACCAGAAGTAATCATCTGGTCTGCACAGCAAGGAATTTAGTAATAAGGGCAAGGCGTGAGATTGGGTGAAGACCACAGTACTTTTCCTGCATGGACTGTAAAATATGTACAATGGGCATGAAAGGAGGTATTAGCCTCTTCTACCCATGAATATTAGGATGACTGATTTGCATTTCCCTTAAGAGAAAGGGGGGTGACATTAAAAGCACATGACTAGAGCAACGGCCTGATGGAGTTTGCTTAAAATCCAGTTGTTAACCAGAGCTGGAGATACTTTACTAGATATATTCTTAATGCATATAAGTTAAACTTGTGTCTTTCTCAGAAAAGAAGGATAATTGAAGCCTGCATTGCTAAGAGGAAGAAGAGGCTGTAAAGAGATTTAAGTTAAACTCTATATGGGATCTTCCATTGAATGAGGAACCCAATTGGAAATATGGAAAGCATTGGTCCAGTGAGTATCATTGTCATTGTCCAGGTAGTAAGAGGACATGCCATTCCTGGGAGGTCAGTTAGCATTGTAAGAATCTTCATTGAGCTGTGACACAGCAAGCATAGAAAAAGCCAAGTTTCATAGTGTTTGCCTTGAAATCCACTAAGAAGTTGTCTACAATTTCTAAAAGGCCACTCTAGTTCTTCTGTATGAACACTGCATACTTCATCACTAAAGAGACCTCATGGTCCTGATACATCAGCAAACACAGTCATTTTCAAAGGGTAACAAATAACAAATATCTTTTCTTGGCTGAGGATATAGCCCAGTGTAAGCATACTTAGGCATGAAGCCTTAATTTCAACCTGCAGGACTGCAAATAATAGTTATGTAATAATAATAACAGCTAGTAAGTATTAGGTAACATTCTTGGAGATTTATAGTTATTGCATGATAAAATCAGGGTCCATGTGTTCTGCCTTTCGCTCTAAATGACTTTATGCAAGTTATCCCATGATTCTGTCTTCAATTTCTTTACCCAAAATGCATATTGCACTAATGACAGCGTGTTTGTTTTTCTCCTTTGTCTCTCTTGCCATCTGCTGTGGCACATATCATCTGTTTTATTCTATTTCTTCCACTGGAAGGTAAGTTCCATGACAAAGGAGATATGTGCTTATTCATTAATGTTCAGTGTACAGAGTTCATTCTTCAGATGGTGTAATCATGAGAACAATATTGCTAAACAAGGCCTTGCCATTGGACTAGCAACCAATTGGATACAAAAGCTGTATCTGCAAGACTACTTGGTCAGAACATGCATTTCCCTGACTATCAATGTTTTCAGTGCCAGCACTTCAAATATCTGTGTGGTGTTCCAGGATAGCCGTCTCTTAGGTGTGTACTGGAGTGAAAGCAAGGGTGTAATGATTTCACTAGACCCAAAAAAAAAATGATAAATGGGTGTTTATTGGGGAACAGTTAGACAGATAATAACAAAGAACTGAGGGAGCATTTGTCAGCCCTTCTGATCAGATCTGCTGATCCAAGAGAAAGAGAGCTCGAGAAAGAGACTACAGGTCACACTTTCCTCTTTCTGCTTCCATTTGCCTGAAGCCACACCCAAAGGGGTGTGACCACGGTTACAGGTTCACACGCTACAGTGGGGTTTCCTATTCCAGATCATTTTTCTACTATTATTTATCTACAATAGACAATCCCCACACACGATCTCGCATCCTCACATCCTTCCCACATGAGAACACAAGTACACTCTAACAACTTAAGTGATTAAACTGGATTTTACCAAGTCGCTCCCACACAGGAAAAGTCCTTTTCTGGTCCTCTTAAACGGAGATGGCCTAAGAGTTATGAGATTATGGTATCCAACATGAACTCTGCAAACCTTTGTTCACCTACCTCTGCGTGAAACTTCTGGGCCAGTTATCGAATCCTGTCTGAATTCCCACATTTGAAAACAAGTAAGATAGCAATTTATCATAGATCCATTGTGCAGTTCTAGCATGAAAATATATCGAAAATGCAAAACTGGAGCTGACAGCACACTCTAAATAAGATTTAGCCATTTTTTCAATGTATAACTCTATCTTTTCCCCATCCTTTTCTCGATACTAGATATTTTCCTTACATAATCTCAAAGTGGAGCTATAACTTTGAATCAGCTAAATTAGTGTTTATTTGATCACTGATGGCAATGAATATTGTTTCTTGTGGTTATAATTTCATATTTTTTTCAATTGGGGTTATCATCTCGTATTGGCTCAAATGATTTCTTTAATTAGTAAGGAAATTAATCCTTTATCTCTGCCTTGTAGATATTGAGGAATATATGTTAATATTATGGAAGTGAAGTTCTTAAAAGCCCTTTCCAGACTGTAAGCTGCCTTTTAATTGTGTCTGTGGATTTATTTGCATCACAAACTTGAAGTTTTTATGTTATCAACTTGATCAGTACTTTCCCTTATAGGCTATGCTGCTGGGAATGTGTCTAGGCGGGTCTCTTTTAGCAAGGGTAAGATAATTATTTAATTATTTATTCTAATGCACTCAAGCTTATGTTATTTATATTTAAAACTTTAGACCATCTGGAATTTATTTTGGAACCATGCAGTGATGATCTAGATTTTTTTTTCCACATGCCAGTTAAGCTGATTGTACTGTCTGCTCTCAGCTTCTATTCTTTGCTTTGTTTGACTGATATGCTAAGAAAGAACCAATGACATCAGAAATAAAAAGTCTGCCTGCCTAATCAAGTCCAGATCATTACTGGATAGGGCAGTCTAATATACAGACCCTGTCCTGACCTCTCCCAACTCAGTGATGAATCAATCAGACAGGCTGTGTGTCACTGTGGCCCTGGTTTCACTCCCTGTTCACTTCAGCAAAAATTAGTCTTCAGGCTAATGTTGCCTTAAGAATTCCACAAGCCTTGTAAGTCTCTCTACCATAGATGCACCCATGGGATCCACCCAGTAACACGGAATCTGTGGGCCCATTGCAGAAAACTCCTGAGTGTGTGTAAGATTACCCTAACAGACATTTTTGCTTTGAAAATACTGACTTTCTTCCCTAAGTCTATTCTTCCTATTATCTCAAGTGATACAGAAGGAATTTTGAAACATGACTATTGGAAGCCAGCATTCAACATTTTAAAGCACAGCTTATTTTAGTTTTTTTTTTTTTTATTTCCATTTTTGGAATTAAATCTTTTCAAAGATTTCTCCAAACACCATAGTAGTAGTAATTTATCTGAAGGATTCTTTTGGGTTTCTTTCAGGTTCTGTGATTTTCAGACTGGGCATCATAAACTCTTCTCCCAATATGTAAGATCTAAGGAATCCTATTGCACTAGAATATTTGATTATTGAGAGCAGACATTATTCATCAAATGGTCTCTTCTGGAACTCTCAGCCCTGAGCCTTAAAGTCAGATATTTGAACATTTTTTACTGGTTCATAAGTGTAAATTCCAATGGCCAGCTGGCCTTGAGTGACAGATCCCTTATAATTAACCCTTTCTCTCCTAAAGTCATGCTCCTGTCTATACTCATCTATTTGATTTTAACTCTTGATTCAAATCTGACTTAGAAACTTGATGCCAGCCTTTATTTGGTTTAGGTCTTGTTAATTTAGATCTTTTCGTCTGCATTTGAAGTATCCTCATCATTGTCAGGACAACTTGTTCATCCACTGATGCTGTTTACTAGAAGGGAGATGATGAATTACATGGATTGCTGCCTGCTGTGGGTAGTGAATAGCTGAGGACATTGCCATATCAGCTTACATAAACAAGGTTCATAAATCATATTTTATTTCACAAGTCATCTCTTTTTATCACTTTATTCACTCACTTATGTTTTATTCATGATGCTTAAATTCTCTGTGTCTTTTCCATGTTTTCTATTTCCAAATTATGACCATTTATGCGCTATTAAAAATCATTTCCTTTTTTGTTTTATTTTGTTTGATTGTTTTGGGATTTTTTTTTTGTTTTGTTTTGTTTTTGTTTTTGTTTTTCAAGACAGGGTTTTTCTGTGTAGCTTTGGAGCCTGTCCTGGAACTTATTTTGTAGACCAGACTAGCCTTGAATGCATAGAGATCCACCTCCCTCTGCCTCACAAGTGCTGGGATTAAAGGCATTGGCCATTACCGCCTGGCTCAAATAATTTCTTCTTCATGAATCAATCATATTAAAATTGTCTTTTCCTTCCTTTCTCCTCCTTTCCTTCATTTCTTTCTTCCTTTATCTATACTTGCTTTCTGTCTTCCTTGATTCATTGTTTCGTTAAACTTTCTTCTTTCTCATTTCTTTCTTTGTTCTTTTCTTTCTCCTTTTCCCCTTACGTTTCCTTCATTTTAGGACTCCTACTCTCCTTAAAATACTTCTTTAACAATTTATAAGTTCATCTTCCCTGTACATTTATGTGATGTATGAGTCCATTTGTGTAGCTGGGTTATAATCTCTATAAGGGAAGTTCACACACAGTCTATAAATCTCCCAATAACCATGATGCGGAGTGCTCAATACATGTTGTCCATGGGTTTCTAAAAGCTCCTGTCTCCTGCATAACAGCCTCCTGGAAGAAGTGTTTGACTTTTGTAACCAGAACTAATTCAAGGAGCTAAGATCCCAAATGTTATCTTTCTTTCCATGTTGTTTTCCTCTGTAAATTCTATCATAGTCCTCACATTCCTTACTATCTCCCAACCTTCCTGGTGACTATGGCTGAAAAACATACTTGCTTCACTATGAATGCTTACTAGTTAGATTCTACTTAAATCTTAAGGCCTTAGAGTTGTTTCATTATTTTTCAATAAATTTTAGCCATCAATCCTTAAACTATTGTTGAAAATACCACATATTTCAGACACAAGACTGAGAGGATTTGATCTGAAGCTGACTTCAAAACCTCAGGACTGGGCCTCATGGTATCAGAAGGAGCTGTACAAGATGCCAAGGCTAAAACAAGCAATAGTTCTACCTAGCTACAAAACCTACAAACCACAACAATGACTAGCACAGCAAGCTATCCCAAGGGGGCAATAGTGACACTTATATCCTGGAAAAACTATCACCTTGTTGGCCTTAAAGCCCACTCAATAGTAAGGAATTCACCACTGGTACTGTACATTTAGCCAGCTGCCTGTCTATGGCTAATGAGTTCATGAACCCCAGAGGAAAACCTACTAATGCCACTTTCTTAAGCTAGTATAATTTCTAACTACATTTTAAATATTATCTTTAGCTCCCCAGATAAATGAAGATAGCATCCTTTATCAAATATGATTATTTTTATAGCATACAGAAAGAATTACAGAAAGCCATAACTGGTCAAAACATAGAGAACAATTGACTATGAGGAATCCATCCCCAATCAATAAATTTGCAACACAGCCCCTACACCTAAGGCTCAGAGGCATCATGGAAGAGAGGGCAGAAAAGACTGTAGGAGTCATAGAACCACAATATCAACTGTTAAATGCTCTTCTCTAAGAAAATAACAGGATGAGAAGTGGAGAGAGAGAAGGGTAAGGAATGAATATGATCAAATTCATTGTGTGGAATTTTATTAATTAGCACATAAAATATATTATTTTAAGAAGAAAAGAAATGAGAATGGATATTGGGTAAGCCTCAATATATTGATGAAAAAAAATCCTAGTTAGGGTTACTATTATTGTGAAGAAACACCATGACCAAAAGCAACTTGGGGAAGAAAAGGGTTTATCTGGCTTATACTTCCAGGTCAGGACAGTACCTTATCCAAGGCAGGAACCTGGAGGCAGGAGCTGATGCAGAGGCCATGAAGGGTGCTGCTTACTGGCTTGTTCATCATTGCTTGGTCAACCTGCTCTCTTATAGAACTCAGGACCACCAGTTAAAGGGTGGCACCACCCACAATTAGCTGGGCCCTTCCTGATCAATCACTAATTAGGGGAAAATGCTCTACAGATATGGCTACAGCTGGATCTTATGGAGGCATTTTCTTAATTGAGATTCCCTCCACTCAACTAGCCTGGATCAAGCTGACATAAACTAGTCAGCACACAAATAGAGGTCTGGAATTTTCAAGTCCTCAGACTTAGAAACTAGCAAAGATGAGATTGATTAGCACAATTGATCTAGTTTAGAGGAGGCAGTCTCCAGAATGACCAAAACTTTTTCCATAAGCTCAACTGACCCTCATCTACTGTGAGACCAAGTCACACTTAACATTCCTTCCACCAGAGAATGAGATACACATGAAATGATAGCAATGCTCCAAACCAATCACAAACTGGTCCAATGTGGTGAATGATTAAAGACTTCTGAAAGTCAGGGCACAATTTGTCTATATAATCCACCCCTGCCACTAGCATTAATACTTGCACTTGAACCCAACTTTAAGTTAGATAACCATGTCAGATTTTTTACAGAAGTACTTGTGTTCCTTTTAACTGCTTGGATATGAGGCTTGTGCTTGAAATTAGTCAGGGACCTAAAGTGGCTAGGGTGTTCTGTCTCTTTACAAAATGCAATAAAGTCCTGGGATGTTAGCCAAGAACCCTGGCAAGCAAAGGCTAGACAGACATGGACACAGAGTGGGGATTATATCAAAGCAATATTAGTGGTATCTAATTGCTACTTCAGCTTCCTCTTTTCAATCATCCTTGGTGTCCTGGCAGAGAGCAGGTGCCAAGTGAATTAGTTTGAATTTTTTTGTGTCTGAGTTAGTCTAAAACCTAGCCATGAGAAATCATGTATTTCCTTTACATCCTTGCTGCCTCTCCAGATTTCTACCTGCTTATAGATGTTCCTCACTGTTGATTCTGGTTGCCCCTAGGACTGGGAATGATGACTGGTCAAGACCTGGGAGTGCAGTCTTGGGGCCATTGCTAACAGATTTTTAGACTAGGGCATTGCAAATATTTAGATATTATACTGAGAGAAATGAATATTTATATGCTTTTGGTAGGCTTATTCAGACTGGTCATGATGGCAGTCTAAAGAAGTCAAGCTACACAAGTGTAGCTTGGTAAGCTACTAAGTTTATTGTAGTTATTTACAGAAGCACAGGTGATTGTCTTTTAAAAGTAGTATGGTCCTACCAGTTGTTAAATATAGATACCAAGTTTTCAAGTATAAATATCACATACCCAGCTCACAGAATATCTCCTATGATTGAAAAGGACAACTGAAAACTTTCTAAAAGGGATTCATTTCCTCTATATTGCTCGGAAAATCATTTCCATCCATTTATCATTCTCTCTTTCTCTCTCAAAAGAATGCTAGAATTGTGTTTATATCTTTCTTCTTGATGAAATACCTCAAAATCAGCACTTTTCCTGTCACCTGTGCTACAGGTGGAGGAAGAAAAACCTCAGATTTGGTGTCTGACTTCCCAAGCACTCATCATGTGGAGCATAGATGCCGTGATGTGTCTACTGTGCTCGTTAAACCAATGCCATTGGAAGCAGAGCTCTCTCATTCACCATTCACACATTCCACTCAGTGGTGTGAATAGCATAAAAGGTGTTAGAGATAGGAGCAAAAGGATTGCCGGACATCCACCACCAGTGCTAACCTTTCCTGTCCCAACTTTTCAAATAATGGGACACCACCCTAGCTTTCCAACATTGTCTTAAAAGAGAAGAAATGAGAAGGAAGAGATGATAGTGAAATAAGAGAGAAAAAGAAATCTGTAACTTCACTAACTTCTCACAGATTTCCTCACACTGATTCTGTCCTCTCTTTAATGACACCTTTTCTCCCTGCATCCCTTTCAAGACACCCATCAGCTTCAGTAAGTGAGGATGGAAAAGAGTTGCTCTGAGACTCAACCGAACTGTGATTTCAGCTCCAACATTAAACCTTTTTACTTAAACCAATAGTTTAGTTACTTGATCTCTAACTTGACTACATAGAAATCAAAGTTTCTATATCAACTGAGACTCTTTTCTCAAAGCTTGTCAGTTACCTAGCTACATCTTCAGTCTAGAACACTAATTATCATCTGGATAGAAGAATTCCTGAACTAGAAAGTTTATCAAAAACATTGTGGCAGAAATATGATGCCAATGGGTCTGCAAAGATGGGGACAGAAATGAAGATGCTGTCTTGGAGAAACAGAGGCTTATGGGTAGAGAAAGGTTTATGAGTTACAAAAATCATCTTGAATCTGTTACCTTATCCTGATATCTTCAATAAAATGTGTAGGTTAATATTCATCTCATAGCATCATGATGAGAATTAAATATGATGCTGTGTGTGAAGCCTGGGAAGCTTAGCACAGGGTGCAATCACCGGAGTGAGGAAGGCAAGGAGATTAGCACTGTAGGGCATGTTTTGGAATGAATAAACCATCAGTTTCTAGTAGAGCCAGATGTTCAAGAAAGATGGGTAACAAAATTAGAGAGTAGGTTGGATCAGATTGCCGGGACGCCTACATTCCTAGCTAAAGTAGCCTGATCCAAAGGACTACAAGTGACTCTTACAATTGAACACATTAACAATAATCTTAGGAGAGTTATATGTAGCAATATGTATGTATGTCTGGAAGTTTGCCCATAATGTAGATGACAAGGGAGATCTTGTCCTCCTGCAATATTTTATGGGTCAAATACTTTCAACATTTCTTGGCAAGGGAATATATGCATTAGGAAACATTTTTAAAATGTTAAATCTTCATCCATTATCCCAAAATATAAATAAGAAAAATTGGAATATAAATTTATACCAGGAAGCTATATATTGAGCATCAACCATTTAAAACATATCTACTAACAAAACAATGAAAAAAGGACTTGGTCACTGTGGTTATGGAGCCTGGTCTCATGGAAGAGATAGATCAAATAAGTATGACTTAACAACACACATATATTGCATGTTTCAAGTATATTATAAAAATGTACTATAAATAGCTATGATAGCAAATGCAGGACCTAATACAATTTTCTAACAGAGTGAGATATGTCTTCCTTAGACTGATTTAATGAGCTCCTAAAAGCCCCAATATGATATGATAATACCTGGGATTATAGTTATTCAGATGAGGTTCGGAGGGTTCCCTCCCCTATCCCTCTGAAACAGAAAAGGTTAAAAGTCTGTAGATAGGATGTGAGCCCTCACCAGAAGCCAGCCATTCATACACCCTTATCTAGGACTGCCAGCTTCTCAATCTATAAGAAAATAAATATCTGTTGTTAAGCACCCAGTTCATGGGCTTTTGCTCTGGCTCCCTGTGTTGATTAACAAAAACTCTCAGAAGTTTGTATCCTTGATAGGATACAAGAGGATTTGGTCCTCTCATAATCTCCAGAACTGACCCCAGAATGACATTAGTTAGTTCAGGACCAGCTATCTTCCTGCCTGTAGCAATTGCCTCTCCTATGAGCTTACCCCTTTATGTCATCTTCCCTTGCCATTCAAGTATAATTCTCACCACTTATCTATTTTCAGGTGAGGTGTGCATGTAAATGCTAGATGCAATTTTGTCCTATAAGAATACTTCTTCTCCTATGCACCTCCTACACACTGTGGTCAGCATCTACTGAGTTGACTAGTCGAGAATATGAGAAGCTCTTTCTTTGAGCTAAAATGTGGCCAAGTTGGTATGGCATGATATCACAAATATTTTTTGGAGAAAATTAAAAAATGGAAAATAAATCAAAGATTTTTTAAGGATAGGAAAACAAGTAAGAAGCTATTGGACATCTAAGAAAGAAGACCCCAGTGTGGGTTGAACTTGATACTAGTCCTCACATTTTACTGAGTCAAATTGATCCCAGAGAAATCACTATTCAGTTGATTCAAGTCTCTAAACCAAAACCAGAGGGTTAGACAGTTAGAAGTCAAGTTAGTGCTATTGACCCTGTATCCTGATGCCTTTGCTGACTGAAGACCTTGTGACATCTCCACCTAGCCTGTACTTAAAGCCTCTAGGAAGTCTATGGTCACTGTCTTTCCTTTCCAAATCAGTCTCCACAAGGTAGGCAGATGTGCATCTATATATCTAAATCAGGTATTTATATACAGACATCATGTCATGCACAAAACATCCCAGTGGTTTTCTTGTGATTGGATCCAATCCGTACACCATGACTCACATCGACTCAAAATCCCTAGCCCTGTGTGATTACTGAGCCTATTGACAATGACCTGCTACTCTGGGACCCTTCCATATTTAAACTTCCTGGTGTTCTTGCCCTTATTGAGCCTACCCAGCTGATCTCTTCTTTCATGTCTTTTATAGCTGCCACTTTGTTTTGTCTGGTTTTAAATGTGAGTACCACTTCCACAGAGAATATTGGCAATATGCATTCTGTTATGTGACTTTTGGCCTACCTTTTCTGTGGGGAGTTGAAACAAGCATTATTTCATTTCTGGATATATCCATTTTTTGCTTGCCATTATAGTAGCAGAATCTAATCTTATATCCTATATGTATATGGCTGGCACTAGAGTATTTTTTAATCACTGAATGGACATGGGGAGATGGGGAGATGGACATGGACAGTTGAGTGGATGGATAGATGTGTGAATGAGTGGATGGATAGAAGAATGGATGGATGGATGGACAGATGAAGGCTGGGAAAAAAGGACGTGTGAATAAATAGCAATTTCAAGAAAATAAGCTAGAATTTTTAATTGAATTTTAAGGAATTCAGGAAAAAGCACCTTTACTAGGCCAGCCAAAAGTCCTCTAAGACCTGTGCTTGCTCCTGATTACCCATCTCCCTGCATTCCTGTAGCCCTGGAGTCTTGACAAGACAGTTGACCCATTTGTTGTTGTTGTTTTGTTACACATGATTTTGTCCCTGCTTCATCTCTAGCTTATAGAGCTGTGGTCCAATGTTTGAAAGTTGCTTGATATATTTCTATTTTGTTAGACAAACCTTGGTGGCAAGAACCATGCCAAATATCCCATGGGTATTTTAAGAAACTAAGTAAGAAGTCAAAACATGAATTGACATTAATGAATTTAGTTACCAATTCTTAGAAATGAAAACATCTTAAAAATCTTACTGAACCACAAGAACCATATTTTTGCCATCTCACATATAGGCCAATCAATACCATTTGACACTTTCTTGATGTCTCAGGATTATTGATGTGAACATCATTTTTGTTTGCTTTTCTGTCTAAGGAAGGAAAGGAGGCTATAAGCAAGTGTTGTTTTCATGTGTCCTCCAAGCCATCTCTGCCAAGTAACCCAGAGAATGCAAAATGGAAATTCTAAGATGATCAGGCAAACAGTTTTCTTACGCAAAGACAAACAGATGGAAATGTGAGTGCAGTTTTTATTTTCTCTCTGAACACAGTAACACAGACATTGAATTTCTAGAATGAGATGGCTTTCTCATCCTTCCTTAAACTTACATACAATTAAAAGAAAAGAAAATTAGGCCAGCCTGGTCTACAGAGAGAGTTCCAGGATAGGCTCCAAAACTACAGAGAGTCCCTGCCTAGAAAAAAAAAGAAGAAGAAGAAAAAGAAAAAGAAGAAAAGAAAAAAGGAAGGAAGGAAGAAAGGAAAGGAAGGGAAGGGAAGGGAAGGGAAGGGAAGGGAAGGGAAGGGAAGGGAAGGGAAGGGGAAGGAAAGGAAAGGAAAGGAAAGGAAAGGAAAGGAAAGGAAAGGAAAGGAAAGGAAAGGAAAGGAAAGGAAAGGAAAGAACATTGCTCTTTCTGTTTTTGGCTTCCTGCTGTCCCTTTGAAAAGGATTCTGAGACACTACACTGACAAGGGCACTGTGTGTGAAGGCAGAGGAGGCTGAACCTGCATTCGAGGTTGGCCACTACCAGAGGTCCAGTGAGAGTTTGCTCACATCATGTATTGCTTGCACAGCTTCCCACAGCAAGCAAATGCCTGACTCACAGGCTTTCTCATTCTCCTCAAGTGTGATTTCTGCCCCTTTCTTGTCTGGGGGAAGTGTTCTTCTCCCCTGCTTTCTTTTTTTCCTGGGTCACAAACAACCCCAAGGAAGTAATTCACTAATTGATTCAAAGTTATTGAATCCTGAAATTACTAACCTCTGAGGTTTTCTTTCTAGAGGTATATGTATCAGGAAAGGAGGTGATCAATTCATCCACCCATGAGCAACTCTTTATAATAGACAGTCAAGTACCATAGAAAAAAACATGGGTACACTTTGCTTAAGGCATTGGTTTGCTCATTGCTATCTAAACTAAGTCATCAAGGTAGTACTGGCTCTGCCTCCCTGTACAGCAAAGACTTGCACTCCATTTCTCCATGTGTATAATTAGAACTTATGTGCTCATATCTATGATTGATATATATATATATATATATATATATATATATATATATATATATTCCTTCAAATATAATATGGTAAAGCTTAGATGATGCATTTCCTACCAGGAAAATCATGTCACTGCTGTGTCTTTATATAGCTGTGTCTCATTCTGACTTATTGAAAGATTTCAGCTTTTCATAGAGAGGGTTTTAACAAAGCCACTTTAAGCCCTTTTTAGATTTGAAATGATCAAAGCATTGGCAGGACTCATAAGAGATAGCACAGGGGTTGCCATATGAATGTCTTTTAACAGTGGAAGTTTGCCCCCATCCAAAGAGAGCATGCTGCCATTTACCAGGATTTAAGGAGGAGACTGAAGTGTAAGCATGCTGTAATTTTGAAAGGTCTCTTTGAAAGCAGGCATTTCTATACCCAGTGCAAGGAGGGATCGGTTTATCTGAGAATCTGCAGGGGGCATGTTTTCCATTTTGTGACCATTAGAGGATGGTTCCTGGAGTAGAAGCTGAGTCGGGAATTCTAAGTTCCCCCTGAGAGTAGAGCATCTTTTCAATAAACTTTTAATAATAAACTTTTAATAATAAAATATATGGGATAAAAATGAATAATGTTATAGTAGTGACCCTAAGAACTAAGTTTGTGTTGCAAGGTAAAGAAGGAGGTATTTTAATTTGTCTGTCTGTTACTAGTGTCTGTTGAAGGAACTGATATAGCTGATGTCTTATGAAGTGGCCTCAGATAATTTTCACTTCCTGGTACTCACATTCATGTGTAACCCCTCCCTGCTTGAATGTAGGATACATTTAGTGACTTGATTCTACTTTTAAAAATATATAAAAATTAGTGAGTCACCACCCCTAAGACTTGGTAGTAAAACATTGAGATATAACCCCACCTTCAAGCTGCCATTTTGTGGTTAAGGACTTGACAAAAGCCCTGAAAAGAAAGACTCAGTTAGGCCACACAAGGGCCCCAAACCACCACAGGAGCTGCAGTGCTAAGTCACTAAGTTTGGAGTGGCTTGTTATGCTCTGATTTCTAAGTGTTTCAAGAATATTTAAAAAAAAATAAAGTACACTTTCTTATTACAAGGGTGGAAAAATTAAAAACTATGATATGTCTACAAACTATAAAATAGACTGAAGTTGAAGACTATTCTATCATATGAAAATATCTATCTAGACATATGCATGACTTCCAAATAGGAACACATCAATGTGTTTAGAAAATCATAGATGTTCACAGAACATCTAGATAATTTAAAACATATAGAATTTCCCCACAAGCCATAGATAAGCTTTGGGGCTGAGGATATGGCTCAGGAGCAAATGCTTTTTGAGCAAGAGTGAAGAGTTAAGTGTAGATCCCTACAACCTATTTAAGATCCAGACAGGGTGGCAGGTAGCTGTAATCTCAATGCTCCTATGATGAGAGGAGAAAGAGACAGGAAAATTCATGGAAGCTTGGGTCTACATGGCCTGACATATGCAGTGACAAGCAATAAGTCATCCTATCACAGACAAGACAGAAAACAAGATTCCATGTGCAGTGTTGTCCTCTGACTTCCACGTGTGCCCTGTAGCACAGACACAAATGCATTCACACATGTGAGCATGCACACATGCCACAAGAATAAAAGCAGTGGCAAACTAAATAAATGGAGGATGGACAGTGGCATTGTCCAGAGTAGGAATTCTTCTCCAACTGCTCCTGCTGTCTCCTCTTAATATGTCGTACAAACAGACCTCACTGACAAACCTTCCTTTGTGACCAACTAAAAGGAAGTTGAGGCTCATACAACCAGAAGAATGTTGGGTGTAGGTAAACTCCATGCATATGGAACTAATTTCAACAATGACATATATTCTTCAAATGGACTTATTGCATGTGATTCTTCTAGTGTTTTACACTAGTCTTATGGATTAAACACAAAATTATCACTGTATTCATATGAAGACAATGTAACTGCTTGAATACATCAATCCTGTAATATACAAAACCTAAAGATTAAAGGTTTAAATTAAACCCTTAATAGGGACAGAGATTTTGACTGAACAATCTAGTCATAACAGTTTTTTTTTTCATAAATGTCTTGTGTATAATTACTTACTAGCTTTATCTGCCCAGGTTTATATCCCCAGTTCATTGAGACATAGAAGCAAAAGTACATATGTTCAATTTGACTGCTTTGAGATCCAAATATTTTCCTTGCCTTTGCACATTTGTATAGCTGTTTGGGATTCTGAATATGCAGCCTTGTCATTTCCAAATACATGAGAGAGTGTTCCATGCCCTTGAGCACTTGACCTGCCTTTATTCTAGAGAAGTGTCCAACCACACCCATGCATTGGAAAGCAATCATATTACTAATTAATTTTTACCTAACCATAAGTCTTATTTTCTTAAGCTTTGCTGTTTCTTTGGGTATACTAAACAATCCCTTGGTTCTTTGACCACAGAAAACTAAAATGCACAAAACAAAGAAAAAAGTAAAGCAAGTGAATAGGCAACTCTGGTTGAATGGCAGAAACCAAAATAGAGAAAATAGCATGAGTAAAAATATAAGTGAATATATTCAGTAGAGGGCTTAGAAAATTAAGGAATTGTCATGCAAAGGGAACACTTAAATAGGAAAAATAACTCTTGGATATTACAGCTGTGACAGCATGTACTTAAATATTTAATAGAGAGAATAAAGAGGTGAAGTTTGAGGAAATTTTTCCCCACACTGAACAACATAACAAAATTGAAAACAGGGGGTTGTTGTTGTTGCATTTTGTTTTATGTGGAGACATGTCCTCATTGCTGACTGGCCTGGAACTCACTATGTAGGGCAGGCTGGCCTCAACCTCAGAGAGACCTGCTTGCCTCTGCTTCCAGAGAGCTGGGTGTAAGAGTACACACTGCCATACCTGGATCAATGGAAAATATTTTTTAAGCATGGCCTAGTGGATGAAAGAATAAAATACTCATGTGCTATTAGAAAAGATAGAGAAATGCTAAGTTTGGAGAGTGGGTGATGGTAGTAATAAGGAACAAATAAGTAGCCATAGTAACACAGGGACACAGATATAAACCAAATTTTGTTGGCAGAAGTCTTGGAAATGAAAATCAAGGTCATGTGGCAGAGATGGCTAGTTTTCATAACAAATGTTGAATGACTCTTGAAAGTATTTTTGTACATAACTTTAATAAAAATAAATGTTGTTTTTTTTTCTAAATAGCACAGTGCACCTGCCTTTTAAAATCTTAGCTCTGTCTCATACATTTTGAGCTTATTATTGAATTCTCTAAATGTTCCTTATCTTTATATGAGGGAATTATGACACCAATGTTTTGTGATTGTCAAATATAATGTGTGTGAAGAATTAATCACACTATCTAGGATGTATTATGAAGGCACAATACATGCTAGCTTTGACTTTTCTCCTTTCATACTTAATTAAAGTGTAATAATATTACCCCTCCTCCCTCCTGTCCTTCTTCATACTCTTCAGCTCCCATCCAAACTGATGACCTACCTATTATTATTAATGTTGTATATATGAACAAATAAATATATAACTGTAACCTGCTGAATCTGTTTGGTGTTACTTGTGTGTACCTAGGTTTAGAGCTAATCACTTTGGACTGGATAATGAGATAGGGGGCTCATCTCTAGGGAATGCTAATTTTTCACTCTCTTGGCTGAATTCACTTGCTTGCAGTTCTTCTAAGGGTGGGGCCCCATGAGCCTTACCACACCTTCTTCTGTGCTGTTCCCTGAGTCTTGGGTATGGGGGTTGTATTGTGAATGGATCAACTCAGGCTGGCAGGCGTTCCCTGCATGTTGACCAGTTGTGGCTTTCTGTAATGGTCTCTGTCTACTGCAGAAAGAACCATCTTTGATGAGGAGCTGAAAGCTTGAAAGTTATAGTTATCTATGGGTATAAGAACAAGTACTTTGGTGCACTGAGTAGTCATACAGGTTTTAGAAAGCAGTAGTAGGTTCTCTGAGAGCTAAAACCTTGATAGCCACAGGTAGTTGCTTAGGTTTATAATGCCCAGTATTAATTATCTCTTGCTTGGTGAGCCTTAATTCTGATTAGACAGCTACTGGTCACCACCGAGATATAAGTGTCACTATTACATGTTTCATGACCTTGGTTGCCTCTTGGAAGCTGAAGGTAAGTCCCTACTGCTACACACTTTCAATATAGGAATTGAGTGAATGGAGCTGAATTTGATCTGAAGTATTTTCCTAAGGAAGGTGCTATGGAAGAAAGCAATAGTTTTACCCAGCTATACTCTGTATGAACTGTGTTAATGGTCAGTGCACCCTACATTAAGGGGGAATACATTTATTAGTCATTTTACAGGGGATTTCTTCTTTCCATCTTTAAGGTAACAAAGATG
Organism: Phodopus roborovskii; assembly: GCF_943737965.1. Classification (NCBI taxonomy): domain Eukaryota; kingdom Metazoa; phylum Chordata; class Mammalia; order Rodentia; family Cricetidae; genus Phodopus; species Phodopus roborovskii. The sequence goes on along the minus strand of NW_026125391.1, from coordinate 24,891,673 downwards.
TAAAGGATTTTGTAAGAAAACCATATTTCCAGGTGTTCTTGGACTTTGTAGAAAAAAAAACTGACCAACTAGTGGGTCCTACCTCTCTCTTCTCTGTCTGAGTCACAGATCTATAGAAAAAGAACATCTGGATATTTTGTGAAAAACAACACTCTATCATTCAATTACTCTTCTAACTCTAGTAAGTTTCAAGGTACTGATCTTCAGAAGACAGAACAATCTTAGCATTTTGCTGGTTTGTGTAGCTGAGTGGTACCCTAAAGACACCAGGGTCCTGTCCTTAGACTCTGAACCTTACTTGACTTAGCACAAGAAGCTTCCCAGGTGTTACTAAGGTTACAACCCATAAAATAGGAACATTTATCTAGATATCTTAGGGCCAAACCTCATCACAGGGACCAAAACCAAGAAATTTTCTCAGTTTTGAGGTAAGAAAGAAGTGGAATGGAGGAATCAGAGAAGCAGAGGACTGACCACCACATCAGAAATCACTTCAGAAACATTGGAGGGGTATAGGCAATGACTAGGAGCAAATATCAGTCTTGGACTACTGGCTAACAGGAAGCAAGGAGGCCAGGCGTCCTATTGCAAGGAACTGAATTCAGGAAACAACCTGAACAAGCCTCAAAATAGATACTTCGTTTGTTGGTTTGAATAAGAATAGCCCCCATAGGTTTTTATATTTGAATGCTTAGTCATCATGGAGTAATGGAGTAGAACTCTTTAATAGGATTATGATCAGGAGATGTGTCCTTGTTGGAGAAAATGTGTCACTGGTAGTTTCAAAGCCTTTGCCAGGCTCTCTCTCTCTCTCTCTCTCTCTCTCTCTCTCTCTCTCTCTCTCTCTTTCTCTTTCTCTCTCTCTCTCTCTAAGATAGAGGTTGCCATTATGCTTTGTCCCACAGTTGATTAGCACCAAATAAGCACACAGAGACATATTAATTATTAAACTGTTGGCTGCTGGCTCAGACTTCTTACTGGCTAGCTCTCTCTTACTTATTAACCCAATTCTATTAAATTATGTATTGCCTCCAGGCTGTGGCTTACACATAATTCATCACGTTACTCCTTCGGCAGCATGGCTTATCTCTCGAGGCTCCTCTCTGCCTTCCTCTCTCCTGGTCTAATAGCCCCACCTATGCTTCCTGCCTGGCCACTGGCCAATCAATGTTTTATTCATCAACCAATAAGAGAAACGTACATACTGAAGGCTATATCTCCCCCTGCCTTTGGATTAAAAAATAGCTGTCATCTACTTCTCCAACACCAAGCCTGCCATGCCTGTTGCCATGCTCCCTGCTATTTTGGTAATGAACTAACTGTAAGTAAGCTCCAATTAAATGCTTTCTTTTATAAGCATTGCTTTGGTCATGTCTCTTCATAGCACTAGAACTGTGAAAGAGATGCTTCCTCAGCATGTGGTCTTGTTAGACTTTAGCAAAGGACCCGGTGACGCTCACCGAGAAACTGTGACATGATGAGTTTCAGTTGATTATGATGTGTGTGGTCAGCTTGTATAGCAGCAGCAAACACTGACACAGTGTTCAAACAGGTATGCTCCTGGTTGACAATGGGTCATCTTTTGGATTTGGTATATTTTCAGAGTTTTTTCAACATAAAAACACAATACTTTCATATTTTGTCTTGGTTTTATTTTTTTTCAGGTAACTTAAAGGTATGTTTTTTTTTTCTCAAATGTTACATCCTGACTATAGTTCCTCTCCCTCTTCTCCTGACCTCTCTCCTCACCTCCCCTCTCTTCTAGATCCAGTTCTCCTTCATCTCCCTTTGGAAAAGAGGTATCCAGGGACATCAACCAACATGACACAACAAGTTGCAATAAGACAAGGCACATACCTCATGTGAAGGCTGGATGAGATAACTCAGTAGGAGGGAAAGAGTTCGAAGAGTAGGCAAAAAAGTCAGACACAGCCTCCAAAACAACCCAGGTGTCCCTCAACTGAATAATGGTGCATTTACACAATCGAGTATTATACAGCCGTTTAAAAACATGACATAACAAAATTTGTAACCAAGTGGATTGCACTAAAGAAAATATTTAGTTTTGTCATCTTCAGCAAACCAATAAAACTTTACTAAATATACATGCTTTCAAATGGATGAAAAGTTAGAAAACTCGTATTATTTCTCACTATAACTGCTTTTCAGAGGTGATTTGGTCATTTACTGACTCTATAAATGGTTGAAAACACTAATATACACCATATGATACAAACTGTCAAATTCTTTGTCATTGCTATCAGGCTACTTTTCAGCCTTCACTGACAGGTGATAAAATACATATAGAAAATTACTTAATTACTTTCTTCAACAGAATATTTAAGCATAAAAGGTATAACTATTCAAGGTTTAGAATTTCAGTGAATTAAAATGCTATCATTTCTGATATATATATATATATATATATATACATACATACATACATACATATATATATATATATATATATATATGCAGTTTTAATAGTCTATGAAAGGTCTTTGAATTAAATGCTAGAAAGGGAAACTAAAGGAAACAAGGTATGTTCCAAGCAGTGTCTAGAGACCATGTAAGTTGTGGAAAACTAAAAACAATAGGGTTCATAACAGGTTCCATTAAAACAGTGAATAAACAATGGTAAGACTCTGGAGAAGACTGCAAACATTACTGAATGCTCCCCCACCCACCCAACCAAAATTCCAGACAGATGAACTAGGCAACACTCACAGATAACTTATTCTTAAAATGGGGTGACACAATGTTAGGAGTAGTTTCTCCCTGCCGCTGGTCCCACCCCCATGACAGCCCCAATTAACACACAGAGACTCTGTATTTGATATAATGCTGTTAGCCCGGTACTAGTTTCTTATTGGCTAACTTTGTCTTAATTATTAACCCATTTCTATTAATCTAAGTATTTCCACGTGGTCTCATCTTACTGGAAAGTGGGCCCGGACCTCTGTTCTCTCCAGTCTCTATATGCTGACTCCTTCTACTACTTCCTCTCTCCTCCTTATCTCCTAGTCCCTCCTATCATCCTTTCTATTGGCCAACAGTGCTTTATTCATATTTACAGAATGACATCTCCCATCACATAATGTCACCAGGTATTACCAAACATGAGCAAATAAGTTTAAATTACTAATGGTAGAACGCGTGAATTAGTAATTTAACATGAATATAAAGAAAGGAAAAGAAATTCTTGGTACATTTTAATTCATCAGTGGCTAAAAGAAAATCCATAGATGCTCATGGGAAACATAGAAAACCGGTTATTGTAAGAATAAGGTCTAAATTTAAGGAAATTTGCAAACACCTGCTCTTGTGTGTGTGTGAATAGGGCATTCATCACTATACTTGGTAATTGAAAACACTGGGATATTCATGAGGATTTCAGGTTCTCAGGAAGAAGAGGTAAAGGGGGTACATACAGATCAGTGTTGAAGATGTAAAAAAATTAACCGGGCTATGTATCCAATAGTCTCACCTGGTAGGAGCAGTCCTCCTGTGTTACAAGTATGTTTTTTCCCTTGCTGGTCTGGTCCCATCGCTGCGCTAGCCCCACATAACACACAGAGACACTGTAATAGATATAATTCTATAGGACAGTTACTAGTTTCTTATCACTAGCTCTGTCATAAATATTAACCCATTTCTATTAATCTAAGTATTTCCAAGTGGTCTTATCTTACCAGAGAGAGGGGCTGTTGTTCTTCTCTCCATCCTCCATCTTGGATCTCCTCCCAACCACTTCTGGAATCCTCCTTGTCTCCTAGTCCTGCCTATCTTCCTTTCCTTTTGGCCAACAGTGCTTTATTCATTAACCAATACAAGAAATATATTTACAGAATGTCATCTCTCATCATCTCCTCTTTTCTTTCTAAACTAAAAAGAAAGGTTTTAACCTTAGCATAGCAAAATATATAACACAACAGTTATCCAATAAGAATCACAGTTAACAATATTTAGTCCATTAACATTTAGCAAGATTTAAAGAAATTATTTCATCATCTACCTATCTTTGTGAGTCTAAAGTCTTATATGTACTTTATCTTTAATCCTAACATTGCTGTGAGACCTTGGGTGACTGTCCAGGTAGCTTGCTGTTTCTGTCATTGCTGCACCTTTTGGAAGTTGCCCATCCGCAGATGAGGTTGAAGATTAAACTATTACAACTATTATTCTTTCTTTCTAGTTAGATATATTAGGTACTAGACTTAAGCTTCTAGCTTAGGACACCTCTATTGTAAACTCCGTTATGCCTTCATCCTAGGACTAGATATGTAGGTTGTTTTGTTCTCGATTCTCCTTTTCTTAGAGCACACTTGTTATTCACTGTTTTGTATATAGTTTTGTATCAAGCCTAAATCTTTTCTTTAGACTAAAAGGGGAATTGTAGTGGGATATTCACTTTGTCTCCTTTTGTGGCACTGACCAAGCCCATTGGGGGATGGAGCCAGGGGCAGAAGTGACCTGTGGAACTAGGTCTGAGGAGGAGTCAGGGAACGCTCTCTTGCTAGAGGAACATGGAGAAGAGAGCATCGGATGGAACCTACTGGTGTTCATCTGTCTAGGTTGTAAATTATTTCTCCCTGAATAAACATCTCCTCAGCCTAATTGTTTATCCTGATCCTTATTAAACCGTGATACTTCTGTATGCTGTGAGTATATGTTTCTCTTATTGGTTGTTGAATAAAACTGTTTGCTAATGTGCAGGCAGGATGTAGCCAGGCAGAAAGTATAGGCAGGGATACCAGACAAGAAGGCTGGGAAGAGGAAGGCAGAGAGGAAGACTCCATGTAGCTACTATAAAAGTAGAATGTCTGGGTATTTTTAGTAAGCAGAGACCACTTGGAGATACAGAGATTAATAATTAAGAGAAAGCCAGCCAATAAGAAGCTTGAGCCATTAGCCAAATAGTTTATAATTAACATAAGCATCTGTGTGTTTATTTGGTACTAAACGGCTACAGGATCTGGCTAGATAGAAACTTCTGTTCACACTCACCCATGTGACATCTAGAATTTAGAATCACTGGCAAATCATAGAACCTTCACCCAGTAACGGATGGAAGCAAGAAGCAGAAGCAGAGATTCACAACTAAGCACTGAGCTGAACTCCTGTAATTCAGTCATAGAGAAGGAAGAGAAATGAGCAAAAGGGTAAAGACCATGCTGAGAAAACCCAAAGAAACAGGTAAACTGAGCAAGTAAAAGCTCATGGACCTCAGTCTGACAGCTGGGGAACCAGCATAGGACCAGGCCCCCTGAATGTAGGTGTCAGTTGGAGGGGCCTAGGCAGTCCATGGGGCCTGGAAGTGGAACCAGTGTTTATCCCTAGTGCAGAATGGGCTTTGGGAGGCCATTCCCTATGGAGGGACATTCTCTCAGCCTAGATACATGGGGGAGGGCCCAGGTCCTGCCCCAAATGATGTGACAGACTTTGATAATCCCCCATTGGAAGCCTCATCCTCTCTGAGGATGGGATGGGATGGAGGATTGGTGGGGGGAATGGGAGGACAGGGAGGAGAGAGAACTGTGATTGGCATGTACCATAGTATTTTTATTTAAATGAAAATTAATTAAAAATAATCTCTGCACACACACACACACATGCACACACATACAGGCAATTTCTTCTGTGGCACCAACAACAAATTAGAAAAAAGGTGACATAGTCGAGGCAAAGAGACAGACACTAGAGAGGCTAGAAGGCCAGGAATTATCTGTGGACCAAGTCTGTCTGCTATTATTTAATAAGCTCTGTGAGCTAAGGGTGATTGTTGCATTTGTATTCAAACAAAGAAAGAAAAAATATTTTACAGCAAATACAAAAATTATGTGAAATACAAATACCAATGTCTATAAAATGTTATTGTGATGGTCATGTGTTATATGCTTACATTATCTTTGACTGTTTTTGTAGTAAAGTGGCAATGTTGAATAGTTTTGACCTAGACTAGCTGAACAACAAACCATAAAATATTTATTGATTGACTTTTGTCATAGCTTGTTAATTTTCAGTTTATAAACTACTTAATAGATTTTTTTTTTTATTTCTTGAGAAATTTTGGGCTTACATAAAATGGAGCATAAGGTAGAAAGACTTTTTTTTCTCCTACTTTCCCCTGTGTAATCTATCCTCCTCCACCATCAGCAACCTTCCCCCCACAGGAGTAGTGTATCTGTTACAACAAATGCACGTGCCATATCTCTATGAGCTATAGCCAGGAACCTATATTAGGGTTCATTCTATTGGATTCTGATAAAGATAATGATATGTATCTGTCACTATAATATCATACAGACACTGTGCTCCACCTAACTGACTTACTATGGGGGAGAAAATGCTAACCGCTGATGGCAATGGTCCAAAAAATATCGCCCAATAAAACTGTAAGTGTAACTCTAATAGCAGTGTAGAGGATGGGTTAGATGAAGAGGTATCTGAATACAGATAAACTTCTTGAAGTTTAATCATAATAACACAAATTAGAGATGCAAAAAGGGTGTGTTTGGAGAAGAGGGAAAGAACAACACAAAGATGGGACACCAGCTTGTCTACTAAATTAACAAAATCTAGCTAGAAAGGTTGATGCTTTCATAAAAGAAAAATACTCCTTAGTCTGGCATGGTAGTGCACACCTTTAGTCCCAGAACTCAGGAAACAAAGGAAGGCCGATCTCTGTGAGTCTGAAGCCAACCTGAACTATAGAGTGAGTTCCAGGACACCCACGGCTACACAAAGAATCCCTGTCTCAAAAAATATTTTTTATGTAAAAGGAATATAAAAATGTTTTCACATGATCTTTTATATCTTTCAATAGTGTAGCTTTAGAAGCCACCAGGATCTTAAATATAGTTATGAAAACACTTTAATGAAAAAGCTTTCATGAGAGGCCTGCCCTTCCACCCCTTTAAATAATGCTCAAGTTCATATTACAATCTTTCTTAATTTGTTTAAAAAAAACATGTAAAGTTTGCTATTTGATCTGAGTAACATTATTTAAAGAAGACAAAAGGAGAAACAAGTTGGGAGGAGGGTGGGGAAAATAAGAGTAAAATGGATTTGAAATTGAATATTCACAAAGAGAGAACATGCAAGGTAAGTCTTGCCCTGAGACACTCAAGTCATGTTTTGCACATGGTCACATGCCCTTACTGTAATCCCTCAAGAATATAATCTGCCTTTTAGTCATTTAATGCTGCCACAACAGGATGGGTTAATGGGTAGATGACAGACTTGTTTAATGTTTGGATTAGGCTCAGACCTCCTTAAGGATGAGAGTGTATTTTAAGTTGCTCCAGAGCCACTTAGCATTCAAGTCAGAGCAAAGAACATTGTAGAAATGGATAAATGGTTTGTGACAAATGTCAATGGAATAGATCTTACCACCTACCAGAAATTAACTCATTAGCCATCATGCTATCTTTTTTAATTATCCAGAATTCCACAACATCACTTTAAAATAGAGATATGGTAAGGAAACCTCTCCTAACATTGAACTACTGTGGAAAAGGAAATTTGCTTTTACCTTCCTGTCCTTAGGGGACTCAAAGAGACAATGATTGCAATTTTGAAAGATAAATTGTTGGGCAAGTTGATGGTTCAGATGAATGGACAAGCATTTTGTCAGTGAAGAAAGAATAAACACTGGAGTATTTGGAGGGCCATTAAGAGATGCCATCCCCAGAGGCTGAATAAACCTATCTATGGTGACATTATTCAAAACTGTAGTCCAAACTGCAATTGTCTGGCAAATAGACTCTCACACCATTAGGTGAAATGATAGGGGGAGTCACAGGTAAAATTTACTAAGCCAACATGCTATATATATGGAATGCCAGGGGTCATTTCTCAATGTGTGGGTTTCCATGCGAGGTTAAAACACAACTGAGTTGCCAGGTAAAGAATACAAGTAAGGAGCATCAGTGAGAGGTTAGGTAGATGTGTGGCTGATGCTAAGCAGCAATGATGAAAGGTAATGAAACAAATGAGGCCAGAAATAGAGTACAGTCTACAAGGAGGCAGAGAGGTCAAGACAAACATCAGTGATTTGAACCTTTTCTCCTTATCTCTTTACCTGACAGTCACTATTCTGTTACTACAAATAAAGATGTGTTTTTAATACCTGATATGCAGAAGATACAATGTGGATCTAAAAGGATAGATTTTATTTTCCTTTCCCAACTTAAAATGCACAGCCAAAGATAATCTTCTTATCACTCACACACAGAACAAAAAATAAAAATAAATTACAAATTGTGATCATTTGTTAGGGTCAAAATTGTATCCCTCTAACACTCTTCTTAAGAGTTAGATACCTTCCTGGAAATAATGTAATGCTACTTCTTTTAATGTGGCACATCTCACCAGATATCTCAGAGACTCAGTAAGAAGGGGATCTGAAAGAGATGGGACAGAAGCTGAAAAGCAGAGGCCACTTTGGGCTAACCCTGTCTCACCAGACCCAAATCACAGCCACCAATGCTAGCTGACTACAGCTGCAACCTATAGTGACTTGGAGAACAGCTCATCATTCCATCAGTTGGTTCTCAAGAACTCCCCAAAACTCCACTTCATGCTTGTCATCTTCCATAATTCACCCTTTCAAAACACAAGAGGACAGGAGGAACTGTCCTTTGCACTTCAAGAGTAACTTTCAAAGGTATTAGCTCACAACACTAGCAGGATTCTCACACCTTTGCTGAGAGAGCCAGGACTGAGGAATTTGATTGTTTTTTTTGTTTTGTTTTTTTTTTTTTTTATGATCAGAAAACATTAGAGCATAGTTTGTGGGATGGATCATCCTTGGAAATTGTGCATTGACTACAAATGGATTCACAGGGACTTCCCATGGAGGACTCAGATGTTAATAACACAGAACATTATGACTGATATTATAAAGCCAGAGTAGAACCTTGGTGGATTCCATGATGGACCAGGGTGACCTAGATGGAGGGACAAACATGCCAGGCAGACAGAACTTAAGTGAGAAGTTTTATTAGAAAGGGAAAGGGGGAGGGAGAAGACAAAAGAAAAGAGGTAAAGAGACAGAAAGAAAGAGGACAAAAGAGGAAAGGGAGACAGGAAACGTCCTGTCTGCCCCAGAGGAACAGCAGGAAAAAGGGAGGGAAAGAGAGCATGAGTGGGCAGAGGTCTGTCTTTTAAAGGGTCCTTTGCACCTGCGATGACCAGGATACTGCCTGAGTGCATTCTGCCAGGTAACAAGGGCAGACCAGCATAATTCCTGAATCCTAATAATAGGTGCTTTCAAAATGTGTCCAGTGGTAGGATAAATGTTAAGGGAAACAAAAGAAAAAAAAGAAACCCTCCTTGCTTCAAGGAGTGTGGAAACAACAACAACAACAAAAATAAATAAATAAATAAACAAAAAAGAGAGAAAAGCAGAAATATTTCAATGTTGCCTCTACACATTTCTGGGACCATGTCTGAACTGAGTTTGGATGCCCAGCAACTACAAAATTTGTGGGAATGATGGTACACACCTCTAACCCATGTTTAGGGGATCAGGGTCAGAGACAGGTACCTCCACAGAGTTTTATATTCAATAATTCTAGCCCAAACAACAAACAGTAGGTCTGGTGAGAGATCCTTCTTCAAAAAATATGATGCATAGAAATAGCAAAAGATAGCAGAGTTGATTCCTGACCTCTATATGTGTGTGCATCCATATATGCATATATCATACTACACCATCCCCGCACAGACACACAGTTTATTAAATTAGAAAATAATAAACAAGAATGATACCTTATCTGATGGGCTGTGTTAACAAATGTTGCTCTTTCACAGTGGGCTACATGATGTTTTTGTCCAAACTTCTGTTCTCCTTCCTCAAGCTAGAGAGACAAGTTATATCAGTTTTCTTATTACCATGACAGACCATCTGAGCAAAGGCATTTAAAGCATAAACAATTAATTCAGACTTATGGTTTCAGTCTATGGTTGTTTGGCCCCATATGTATGAGACAAAGTCATGACAGCAGAAGTCTGTCAGGCTTGATCATTATTAATATATTATTAATTATGCTCAAGAAAGACAAGGTGTAGAGCAAGAGAAAGGGAACAAGGTAAGCTCTACAAAGTTAGTCTCCTAGGGATCTCTTTCCTCCAGCCAGTTCCTGCCTCTCATGTTACCAGAACCTCCCTAAATAGTACCACCAACTGGGGATCAAATGTTTAACACATGAGACATTGGGAAGCACTTCATACTCAAGCTACAATTCAGGGCTTACAGAGCATGACAGCATTTTAGTGGAAGAGGCCTGACGTACTGTAATGGATACAGTGAGGTGGGGTCAGCCTGCTTGGCTTCTAGGTGTGTTCCAAGAATAACTACTAAAGTCCAGTTACTATAGATTCCACATAAGTGATCTAAAGTTTTCAAAGTATGTTACTAATGCTGAGTCACCTCATCCGACACACCAAAATGAGACGGCCAACACCATGACCCTAATTACAGAACCATATAAATTAAGGAGCTGGAGAAAGGCGTGCAGGGGATAAAGGAATATCCTGGCACCTGAACAGACCTTCAATTTGATGAAAGTGCTATCTGAGCAAAGCTCCACAGAAGACAGAGGACAGATCAGACATTTGCTTCTACTTGATGCCAACAGTCCAGTAAAGGCAAGGGATCTAGACACAGGACAGGACGCTATGCAGGACAAGTAAAAATAATCCTAACTGATGTGACTCTTTAATACAGTCCCTCATGTTGTGGTGTCCCCCAACCATGAAATTATTTTCATTGCTACTTCATGACTGTAATTTTGCTACATAATGTAAATACATGTGTTTTCTGATGGTCTTAGGCAACCTCTTTGAAAGGGTCCTTTAACAAACCCTCCCAGAGGGGTTATGACCCACAGGGTGGCTATATGTAGACTGGTCCAGAAACAGGAGAGTGTAGGATCTGTTCATAATGGAGGAAGGCTGAAGGCATTTGGGCACTCTGGATATTAATACAATCAGTCTGCCAAGTCCCTCTGTGGAATTCAATTCAGTTTCTGGTATATCGAGTCTCAGGGGAACTAGTCCCTAGATAACTCAGAAGGATCATGTCTCCTGTTCCTCTCTCTACCCCTGAAATCCTTTATCGTCGGGTCAAAATACCATCTGCCTCTTGGGTACCTACTAAAAATGAGAGAAATTTTAATTCCAAATATTGCAAATGAATCCTGTCTCTTGTGTCTTGGGACAGAATTCCTGCAACTCCTGACATTGCCTGGGGAGACTAAAGAACAAAGCGACTTCTCCAGGACATGCAAATGCATCCATTCCAATATGGCTTCGTCTTCCTACCCATGTAGCTCACTAGTCCTTTCCTATTAACCACTGGCAGCCTGAATCTCATTTACATATTTCCACATTAACCAGTCCTCATCTGCTTTTTATACTGTACCCATCTATGTACAAACCTCTCCCAAAGTGTCTGTGTGTAATCTGCTTCTCAGGAGCAGTGTCCTTCAAGCCAGAAAGATGCCCTAGATAGATATTTTTTCTAAAAAAAAAAAAAAAAAAAAAAAAAAAAATTACTCTAAAAGGAGCTTCAGCCAATTTAAACTAGTTTTTATAAAATATCATTTGCATCAGGTTTGACAAGCTGCCATTTTCCCAGCCCGTTATGAAATGAAATAGCTGAGCTACCAACTCTGGCAAAGCTCATTTTGTGCTGGAAACTGCTGCTCAATAGAATAGCCCTGGTCACAGTCCGAGAAGTCAGCTTCAGCCTCCATTACAGCGCTTGTGCTAGGAAAGGAGGGAAAACTAGAGCAGTCTGAAGAAGCCAGGGAAGGAGTTAATTCCTCTAAGTTATGTAAGTGGAGAAGATCTCGCTGATTTTGCACTGTGTGGGGTCCCAATGCCTCTGAAGCTTCTCTGACTTTGTGAAAGCCTCTGTGGGGGCTAAACTTTCCCAAGTTAGCTACTCGCCAGAAAGAAATCCCAAGCTGCGGTTAATAGTCAAACCCGGAAACCAGTTTGTTTAAAGATTGCCTGGAATTAAGGAAATGTCTAGGGCTCCGGTTGGTTTTTACTTCTCCCTGAACATCGTTTTGCTGCAAGAAATCACACATCCCAAGTCTGTCTAGTTTTCCATTTTGGAGTTTTGTTCTGAATCCCAGGCTAGTTTCAAAACTCACAGGGCTATTGTTTCAGCCTCCCAGAGCTGGAATTACAGACATGCACCACAGCATCTGACTTGTACCCCACCTTTGACAGAACTGTACAGTTTAGATCCACACAGGAAGGCAGGTGGAGCATACTCTAACTGGTCCCCAGATGGCCTAAGCCAGAGGAAGCCAAAGCTTCTGAATAAGGGATGTTTGTGTTTCTAGTCCGGTCAGGTTGTGACAGGAAGGCTTCGTTATTTTCTCCAGTGCCAGCACTCAGGAGAGGCAGAAGGTTACAATTTATTATAGACTACATAAGCAAACCCTGTCACAGAACACAAAAGGGAAAAGACGGAATCTCCCCCTTTCTCTTCCAGATGCAAGCTTAAGCTTGCCTGGGCTCCAATCAGCAGGCTTTTCAGGGGAGGGAGGATACTCCCAAGAAAGATGTGGGTTCCCCTAGCTTCTTCACAGGCATTCAGTCCTACAAGGATCCATCCTAGACTTTGGGGACATTCAGAAGTCCACAGAGAGTTGCTCCAAATGCCAAATGCTCCACTTGGGATGTTCCTTTCTCCTCATTTATTCCATCCTTGGCCTCTTAAGTCTTCCCCTCACCCATTCCCCTGACCCATCTTGACCTCAGCCCACACCCTTGCCAGAGTACAGTTGGGGCTATTCTATCCATCCTGGGCATAATTTGGGCTAAAGGGTTCTAATCTCCTCTCGCTTCCATTGAACATCCTAGTGGTCTCACGAACTGAACCATGTGAATGGCATCCACATGTTCACGCAACAATAATTGCTGGCGCTGTGCCAACTTAGAATGCAACCTTGAGCCAAACAAATGAAAATATATGTCCTTCATTTCCTACATTCTCCAACAGTCACCCCCTACTCTCTCCTATTTGTTTCCCTGTAGTAAAAACAAAATTATGTTGTTTCATACTATGTATCAAGTTTTCTGAACTTATGTTGATGCAATGTCAATCTACAAAAAGCTGGAAACATAATGCAAAGAATTCAGAAAAAACTTCCCAGTGCCAACATCTAACATAACTAATGCACACCTCATGAGAATAAGGGATTACTATTGGTGTAATGTCCCAAACTGAAGTTTGGACTGTGTTTCAATTTCACAAAACTTTCTAGTTTCTACTAATCTATCATCAGTTCTAGGATTCAGCATGGGACTCCATAAGACATGTACCTTCCTTAATATCTAATCATTTTCTTTGTTTTTCTTTTTCCTGGCATTGAAGAGTGCTAGTCAAATATTTATAGAATGGCCCACTGTCTGTTTGTTATTTTTATGAAGTTTGCCCATGGTTTGGTGGGGATTATAGACTTTGGGAAACATACCATGAAAAGATGTGCCCTCTTCATTGCATCAGCTTGGGAGTACATGATGAATTGACAGGGCTTCGTATCCATCAACCTAGCTGGAACATTTGGGCAACTATGTCCTCACTGTAAAATGATACAGATTTTCTTTTCATGTTATTTTTTATAAAGACTTTCAGTCCAAGCAGCTTTCATGGAAGAAAGGAAGCTGTACAAATGAAAACATTTAAGAGTTTATAGACACATTAAAAGTATAAACCAAATAGCCATTTTTGAAGAGATACTAGTTAAAGTTTCATGCAGGAGTTTTAGCATCTACTTAAGGGTCTTTGTAACAGGGTTTACCTTTTTCTTGTACTTCCTCTCCCACTCCCATCTAATCCTGTAGGCTAAAGAGAAGTCCTTCCTTAAGTTTCAGCTCATTAACTCGGGACAGTAAAGCTTGTCCCTCTTCAGATCCTGCCTGGACCTGCACATTATCATCAAGACTTCCCATCTCCCAAGCCTCAAGTAACTCTGCAGAAAGCAGATAGAACAAGAATGCTGTGCTCAATACCATTGACATGGACTGAAGGACTGTCAGTGGGGAATGCCATAGTATATACAGAAACCAATATACACAGTGAATATACAGAAATGTTCAGAACAGAGATCTCAGTGGTAAGTTGTTTATTTTGGCAGAGGGGAAATGGGATAGGTAATTAAGGGCTTCATTTCTGTTTTCTCTCCTCTTTCCTCAGTCATTTAAGGATCCATCCATAATATATAATAGTTCACAATCCCCTCTCATCTGCTCATGTTCATATGAGTTGGTTTGTCTAACATGAAACTACAAATTCTGGACCATGGAGGAGATCTAACTCCACTTCCAAGAGTAGGCGGAGAAGTTATCTGAAGACCAAGTCCTCACCCAGCCCAGGGATTCTTGCCTACTGCATTATTATAAACCCTGTGTCTAATACAGGGTTAATACTCTCTGACTCCTTGGAGATGGAGACTTGAGACCTTCTTCAGGTCAGCCTTGAGTACATCAGTTTCTTCCATCAACTCCATCCCTCATACATTCTTCAGTTGAGAAGTGAGCAAAATGCACCTCTAGTCTCAGTAACAAGCTAGACTGTGACAGTGCCTAATGGTGATTCCATTCATGCAATTCATTCGCCACTCATTATTTATATGCCCCCCACTCTATTCCTCCCACTGTTTGTTTATTTGATAATTTATTTATGTCATGGGTTCATAGGCATTTATTTCATTCATGTTCCAGGCTCCTCTGGTAACTGTGAGGTACAGATTTAGTCACCATTCCCCAAGGAAAGAAAATGAGGTTCAGAACCTTTGTATGACACGCCATATCACAAAAGGGCCTCACTCTCAGCTATCAGCTCTGTCTGGCTTTGTCGGGCACACACAGGTCTGAATAACATGAGGAATAAACACTAAATAAATGAGCAAACTAATAGATAATGTAGTAAATCTGAAAACTCATTTAGCAAATTTAATTGGTATAAGTAATCTTATTCTGAGAGCTCAGAGAAATAAGACATGCATAGACAGAGACAAAATAATAAGCCTACAAACACATTTTATTCAGCAACTGATATCTCTGTTCAAAGAGATATCAGTAACCTTGGCTTTGCCTGAATACTCAGAATATATCATTTTCTTTGGCCTGGTCTGTCTCTAAGAGAGAATGTAAATATGAACCTTGTGTAGACAAGCCCAGAAGCTTACTTCCTGATAATTCACTGTGACCCCAACATAAATGTTTTACCAGTGCTTCAAGAAGGCCATGAACTCCCAGAGGGAAAGAGGTCATGTCATGCTATGTCAAAGTTGCACTGTAGACACTCAGCTTATGTTACTAGGAGTGCCTCTTGATTTTTGTGGCTCCTTCTGTTGAACTCTCAGATAGCCAGGGCCCCTCCCTTAACTGCTGTACATTTAGTGTTCTACATGTTTAAAGGTCAACAGCAGCAAAGAAGCAGAGTTATCAATAGGTCATGTCCTAGAAACTGAACTGGTAGAAATGTCTAGAACCCTGTTGTATTTCCAGTGCATGGGAAGCATTAAGTGAACCTTAGCAGACTGAGCCCACAAAGAAATGAATGTAGTGGGGGTTGTTCTTCTGTATATATGTTTCTCTCTTTTTTGGTTGATGAATAAATTTCTGTTTGGCCAATTGAGGCAGGAAGATAGGCAGGGTTAGGAAACAAGGAGAATTCCGGAGAAAGGAGTCAGGTAGAACCCACTGGAAAGAGACGCCATGTAGCCACATAGCTGCCAAAGGAGGAAGTCAAGCCCACGTGGAAATACATAGTTGAACAAACTGGGTTAATAATTAAGACAGAGCTAGCCAATAAGAAGCCGTAGCCATCCATCCAACAGTTTTGTAATTAATATAGTGTCTGTGTGTTTATTTTGGGCTGGCAGGACAAGTAACTCCAGTTACATGAATGAATGAGTGAATGGATGAATGAATGAATAAATGAGAAGTAGAAGGACATGGGGTTCAAACAGGACCAAGAATTGTGGTGGGAACAGGTAGCTTTCCCAACAAAAATGAATACTGTTACTTCTACAGTTTTGGGCAATGCTGGTTGATAATAAAGGCTTTCCCTTTATCAGACCCCCTGATAAACATATGAAGCAAACACCTTCTGGTGTCCCGATAACTATCTTCCAAATCCACCAAGGACCTGCGTGGTGTAGGAAACTAATATCTAATATAAAGGCATGGCATACAATCATTCAGCATCCAAACACCCAGGGGTCACTTAACTCAAATTCCACATTCTCAACACAATAGAACCTAATCTTATTAACCTGAAATGAACCAATTCAGAATTCTAGGGAATGGCACCTAATTTCTAGAATTTCTAGTTTTTAAAAGATATATATATATATATATATATATATATATATATATATATAGAGAGAGAGAGAGAGAGAGAGAGAGAGATGGATATAGATATATATGTGAAATACAACACTAAATAACTTATACTAAAAGAGCTCATTGTCCCATTTAATTAGATAGGCTTACAGAGTCAAACACAGATACCTCTGAGGCCACCAAGAACTAGACAAAGGCTTGACACTGACATGGACATTTCTCTGTGCATCGTCAATCAAATCAACTTGTCTCTGATTTTATTCTCTTCTTCCATTGCCAGTGATTTCCAGAAACACAGTAAGAATGGAAGAAAATTGGTTGAGAACTACACATATTTCAGACACCAAATATGAACTGAGTATTTCCAAGTAATTATATAGAAATAAATGGAGCTTCCAGAAGCATGAGAAAAGAACGAATAAGACAGATTTGAAAGGAAACATTGAAAAATGCCATGACATTGAGATCTCAACCAAGACTAACCTTGAGTTTATGTTTCGTGTGCCTCAGCCCTTGTAGGAGCTATGACCACAGACATGAGACTCTATGTCTGGCAGAAAAGTGCCAAATGTGTTCTGTGTCATTTTAACTTATTTGATTTAGTATAACATCTACATGATTCCAGGGATCAAACTCGAGGTCTCCTGAATGCTAAGTAAGTCCTCTACCACTGAGCCACACTCCCAATAGCAAACCTTTACAGCTCTTTTCTTCTTCAAACCTGGATAGCTAATGCATGATTAGAGTTATAACTCAGTGATGCTTCTAGTTGTAACTTTTTACCCCTCTTGGGGCAGGTAAAAATGGAAGTGTTTTTCTGAGAAGCTTGGTGACTACAACACACCTTTCTAAAGGCGTGTTTATGAAGAAATTGAATAAGCTGACATGTCTTTGTTGGCGTTACTTTTCATGTGTTTTCAAAGGTTGCTAAAGATCCCTCCTCTGTGCATGAATAGCTCCTCTGTGCATGAACAGAGAGCGGTCTCAGATACCTCAGAATAAGAGCACACAATTATTCTTCCTCATCTAAGGACACAGAGTGAACCAGAGACCTCTGACTACTTGTCTACTGGTCACTTTTGTGCTCTCTCTAATACAATCTCAGAGAGTTTGTTGTTTATTTCCTTCTTAGACTATATTCCATGTGGATGGATAAAGTGGGAATTCAACCACACACAGATGAGTTACAATGAAGTAGACTGGCACTTCCTCCTGAATGGAGGAGAGAAAAAAAGTATCCATGGTGGTCTCCCACAGTGATGGTGGCTATAGCAGAACAATGGGGCATAGTTGAAATCAATAAGAATTATAAGGGCCATGACTGAGGAACCAGAGGGGAGCACTGAGCAATGGCTGGAGCTTGCTGCGATCTCAGTGATGAGCACAGCAGTGACAAAGAACACTCTAAGCAGTCTTAACTGATCTCAGGGGACCAAGGCTGCAGAGACTCTGGCAAGGCTATTTATTTTGTCTTCTTTTTTCTTGTTGGATATGGTAGTAGAGCAGGTCTTCAGGGGAAAAAAAATACCATGGAAAGCAATTCTACAATAGGTCAGAAATCCTACACTACAGTGATAATAAAACAAGCAAGCAAACAAACAAACAAATTAAAGGATTCTGAATATTTTTAAAAGAATAATCTACAATAACATACATGGATTTAATGTCCCCTGATGTGAGAAAACAAGGGAATTTGAGTTTTGGAAGAAAGCCACCACTGTAGCTGTGTCATGCTGGAGGCACACCTCAGCATCTATTCAGGCAGAGTGTCATCAGGTAAGGGAGAATTACCTAAACCTTGTACATGTGTGATAACAGAGCAACAGACCATAGACCACACTGAAGAGATCCAGGGTTCACAGAGCTAAGTGTTTGGGTAGTAGAGAGAAGGAAAGAGGGAAGAACAAACCCAGTGTTTTTAACTGAAAGTAATATAATTCAATAGCTGTGCCCCTGAAGATCTGCAGAACCAAGGTCTCAAGCACAGCAACACTCAGCATAAGGCTCTTACACTGACTACTACAGAGAAAGAGGGACTGAAGAAATACACATACAAAAAAATCAAACACAGCATTCATATTTAAGAAGTTGAAGAACTGTCAAGAAGAATAAATCTCAAAATAAACAAACTGGTTTGTAGAGATCATCTAAAATTGAAAAACAAAATTATTAAAAATATCCAAAGGGCTAAACATTGGAACACCCGTATTTATAGAGAAAACATGAAACTAAAACATCAATATGATAAAAAATAAATAAACTAAGAATTGAGAATTGAAGCAGAAAACTTAAAACGTCAAGTGAGCAAAGCATCTTCTACCCAAGAAGCTATTAACAAGAAAACTGGTTGGGTAACACTGAGATAACACTTTGGCAGCTTCCCTAAAATTAATAGAAAGCATGAATCCTAGGAACCAGAAAGTCACCGCTGTCGTAGATTATTATTTTACTAGGCAAAGATGTGTTATACTTGTTCATGCTGCAGAATAATATCTTAACTGTTTAAATGTGTGTTACTTTTGTTTATGCTTCTTTTGTTTAATTATGAAAAGATACATTCCATTTGCCTGCCTAAGACTCCTCATTGGTCTAATAAAAAGCTGAACAGGCAATAGTTGGGCAGAGAAAGGACATGTGAGACTAGCCAGCACAAAGAATAAATGGGAAGAGAAATCTGAGGGAGAAGAAAGAAGTAGGAGAGGATGAGGCAAGAAGCCAGGCAAAATGCCAGCCAGTTAGAGAAGCAGTGAAAGTAAGATATACAGAAGAAAGGTAAAAAGGCCTGGGAAAGACAGCTAAAGATAAACGGCTAATTTAAGTTAAAAGAGCTAGCCAGAAGCATGCCTAAGGTAGGCTGAACATTCAAATCTAATAAATCTCTGTGTGGTGATTTGGGAGCTGACTGGTGGTCCAAAAGAAAAAGCCTGGTACAACCCACCCTCCAAAATAAGCACAAAATATCAAGAGCGTGGTCCTTCTCTACAACACAGATTCAAATTGAAGCAATATTAAAGAGAAAGTCTTAGAGGAAAGAAATGGTGGACCCATGGGGCAACACTGAGATGGACGGTGGACAGTTGGATGCATGGGGACCCAGGGAGCTGATCAATAGTACTTTTGGGCATTTTCCAGTTAGGAGAGAACTATGTATCTGCAGGTGTATTCTGTAAAAAGAGGAATCACTAACAACAGAAATGATAGAGGATGTGGAATTTAAGCCCAGTCTAGGCTATCTAGAGAGTTCCAGGTAAGCTTTGGCAACAGAGATAGAGAACTTGCTAGAAAATAAAATAAGCAAATAAATAAAAATAAAAAGGAACAAGAATGAAATAACAATGAATTCACATACTCAAAAATGAGTTTGTCTTCAAGAGCACCTAAGCCTTCTAAAGAAAATTATTCAAGAAATAAAAATTATCTTAAGGATAAATAATGAGTAAAGAAATACTAAAGTTATGATTTAAACTAAACAGACATTACTTGCAGAAAATAGCAAAATGTAATTGTTAATGTAAAATAAAAGGCATTGAAATGGAAAAGCTAGGAAACAAGGGCATGCAGAGTTGAAGTATTTGCAAAAGAAGGATTTGCCTAACTACATTTGATGAGCATTTACTATGAATACAAACTTATGACCTGGGTAAACCAGAGTCAACAGTTATACATTATCATTCTTATCAAATTTCTATTTTAGCAGGGGTAGGGAGGCAACAATAAATAAGTGAAGAAATTCTAATAATGCAAATCTAGGGGAAAAAGCAGAAAGAAATCTTATTCCTTCACAGGTTTCCTACATGCTTATATGTTCTTTTAAAAAATTTAATGATACACAGGAAATCATCCTAGAAATGTTTAATCTTTGAAGAAGAGTACAAAAACCATTACGGTTAAGCCTGTGAAATGTTTGTGCTAAAACTCAAAGCTGAAAAACAAGACATATCTTCAAATTATATGGAAGGTAAAGGAGAAATACCTGAACACAAAATGAAAACAATAGGCAGAGTATTTCAAGAGTTACAGGTTACAGTTAATGAGAATCGGCTGAAGTTTCTGAGTAAATGGCATGAAATGTCAAAGTTGGTTACAAAGAGCAAAGCAAATATAATTTAAACGAAACAAGTATCTCAACAGAGACAGAGAGACATCCAGGTTAAGGAATGAAATAAACACATAGAACATATTCATCTCCTGTTCTCTACACTATTCAGAATGGTTTTTACTACAATTGTACATATGAAGCTATGGCTGAAGAAAAGGACAACATAATGAATGGAAGGCTTTACATTCCCAAGACAGACACTGCATTACCGTTCAATCTCCCAAAATATATACAACAGAAAGAACAGAAAAAATGAGAAAGGGAGAGAGAGAGAAAATATATATACACACACACACATATATATATGTATATTATATATATATATACATAGAGAGAGAGAGAGAGAGGGAGGGAGGGACAGAGGGGGGATGAATAATGAATGAATCATTAGAAAAACTGATAACATATCATTTGTGTATTAGTAGCTTGTTCAAGTCATCTGTCGATCAAGAGAACAAAATGGTAAGCACGAGGATACTTAAATACTAACAATCTTAATTAATAAACATGAAAAATATAAACATGAATAATGCTGGGTGTAAAATGTGTATTATTCACTAACATGAAGAGACCACTAATCCACAGAACTTGTGTTTTTTTTGGAAGAATGCAGACAACAGGCAACAATTTTCACAGTGTGTTCTGGACTCTGATTTTTGGTTTTGTTGCTGTTGTGTTATGTTTTTGTTTTTTTGTTATTGATAGCAGTAGTAATGTTGCATTTATTTGATTTGATTTTTATTTTGTTTTGTGTTTCCTGTGAGATAGGATCTCGTGTATTCCATTGTTGCCTTGAACTTGCTAGGTAGCTGAGAAGGTCTTTGAACTCTGATCTTTCAACCTCTTCTCCCTGAGTGCTGGGTATACAAGTATGAGACTGTGTCCAGTTTATGTGGTGTTGGGGATAAAAACAGAGATGTATGTAGGCAAGTGTTCTATTAACATAGCTATATCCCCAGCCCAATAGTGGATTTCAGATAAAAATAAATAAGAAGAAAATAACTAGAAATGTGGAAAGGGATTCTAACAAGATCAAATGATAATATTAAAGTTACAGAAATATATTTTATATAATTCAACATCTATGTATAGCAAAATACTGTTGTTATCAGTAGAAATTTGAAGACAGGTATAATTGCAGCCACATACAATCCAGCACTTGGGAGGATAATGTAGGAAAATCAGGAATTTTAGGCCTTCTTGATTTATACTATGTCAAGTTCAAAATCAACATGAACTATAAAATAAGACCCTGTCTCAAAAAAAAAACAAACAAACAAAAAAGAAAGAAAAGAAAAACAAAATCTGCTTTGACTCAGAAGTACTTGCTTGCCTAACACATGCAAATCCCAGATTTGATCCCCCAGTACTGTAGAAAAGAAAAACAAAACAAAACAAAAATAAAACATGAATTTGACAAAATTCAGTATGTATATATAATGAAACTTCCAACCAGCCAAACAACAACAAATAGTTCCAAACAGGTATGTAATAGTTAATCATCAGTTTCAGTTTTAGTGGCTTTGGAAGGTTCTGGAGAGGCTCCACTAAGGGGAAAGACAAATTAAGTATGAGTGGTGCTGTCCCATGTACTTATGGTCCCAGAGTGAAAAGATTTTTAAAGGAGTCAAGGAAGCCAGTGAACACCAGTACTCTCTTCTCTGTTCTATGGTTAACCAAGTCATAAGGGATCCCAGCCACAGGCTCTCCCTGCCATAAACTCTACCATGCCTTCCCCATCACAGTGCACATGACCATTCCATCCTTCTTCCTAAACACTTTTGTGTTTTGTTTTGTTCCAGTTGTCTGACCACAGTGACAAGAAAAACAAGAAAAGCCCCCCCCTCCAAAAATGACAGGGGACAGGGCAGAGTAAAATTTATTAAGAAACTAATTTTTACAACAAATAAGTAAACAGGAGAGGTGATAAAGGTAGGGATGTGGTGTCTGGAGAGAAAATATTCTAAACAAGTAAAACAAAAACTGAAAAGAGCTTAAAGTTTGGTGATTCTAGGCAAGAGGAGAAGTGGGGCCAAAGCCTGAACACATAATAAAACTCCGTTAAAGGGAGTAGGAAAGAAAGTCTGGGGACCAGGGGCCTCAGATTAATCCCAGCTTCAAATAGTTTATGTGATTTGTGTTTTAACAATCCCCCCCTTGACTTTTGTGAAGTGAATAAGCTAAAGAGGTAAAACAGATGCAAGGAAACAAGTCAGGGACTATTACAAAACCCAAATCACTGAGAATTAAAACTTGGTGGGAGCAGCCAGTCATTCAAAATGATCATAGTGGATTTCCTGTGAAACAAGCCTGACAGGGTTTGCTGACAGTTTGACTTCATGACAAGAAAGTCACATAAGACTTCAAGGACTTCTTTCCTAAATATCTGGAAGATGGCATTGCTAAGTCCTAAAAGGGGGAAGCAACAAAAGTTGTGTGCTACACATGGGAGATTTTAGGGAACAACTAGACACCCAGAGGTATCAGCAGGTACTGAATACCTGACTGAGATTTGATTTCAGAGCAGTGGAATGCACTAGAGATATGCATTTCATAGACATCAATAAATGACTAGTTTCTAAAAGCATGAAACTGAATGAGATCCCCACAGACAATGCCATGATTGTAGAGTTTGAACACATAGTCTCCAGCTTTTGATACTATTATTGAAGGGTAGAGTATCTTTATAACATGGAAAAACCTTGCTAGAAGTCCACAAGTAGAAGTTGAAGTTTTATAGCCTGGCCCTACTGTCTGTCCACTCTGCTTCTTGATTGCAGAAGCTTTGTGGAGAGCCACCCCTCACTCCGGCCACACTATATACTCTCAGCCATGATAGACTGGAAAAATACTTCCCCCCATCACTCACATTGTTTCCTGTCAGGTGTCTGGTGATGATAGCAACATATAGTCAATACTGAAGCTAAGGAAAAAAGACGGTGCAGACATGGGAAGGAAAATCCATACATTAAGTGTGTCTTAGAAGGCAACTAGGAGGATAAGGAGTGAAACATGGGGCACAGACAGATGTAAATCAAAAAGAAAAAAAAAACAGCAAAAAAGAACAAGCTACATTAAGCCATGTTTAAAATAAAAATCATAGAATGATCAGATTGGATTTATCATAGGAGTGCATGAATAGTATGGCATTAAAAATCTATTATGACATTTACCATACTGACATTGAAAATGGAAAATTGGGTGGTCACAGAGAATGAAGGAAAGGATTCAATAGAAATCAATATAAACTCATAATAAAAAAAGTATTGCAACTAACCAACAATAGACCAGGGACTCTTTCAACTATTTGTGTAGCATCCAAAATCTATAACAATGAGCCATTAAATACTCAAATAGATGAGATACCTATTTTTTAAAAATTCAAGAAGGCTCATTATTGACTGTTGGAACTGGGTATTTATTGGATACTTTAGTCATCACAATAAGTATGAAAAAGTAAAGTTTTATCAGAATTGGCATGGAAAATGGGAATACAATTAAATAATTGTATCACTGTATAAAACGAACATCAAAAATATGGACAAAATATCAGCATTAGAAAGAGTTTTGAAATGCAACTAAACAAAGCATTAATATACAATTGATCACATTTCTACATACCCAAAGTGGGTCTTAAATGCAGTCTTGTTTATAGAAATAATGTAACATATATTGCACATGTATTTATATTCTAGATTACATGAAAACATGAGCAATTCATTTCATGAAAAAATGGGGTAAAATTTGGTTTTGAAAATATTAGAAAATAACCAGAGAAGTGAACTTTGAGTTTACCCATAAACAGCCGGAGAGAAGAGAAAGGGTACATGTGGAGAAAAATTACCAATGTATCATGAGACATATACACATCCTTAATTAAGGATGAAATATTTTTAAAAATACTTTTAATAATGAAAACTTACTCAAATACTTGAAGCTTCTGTAACTTTGATGTAACCTTCCCTCAGTTTCCCTGTGTTCCTTCAGAGGTAACCATTACCTCTGATAGTTGGTTTTTACTGCTTCGATTTTCCTCACAGTGTTACCACATCTGCCTGTATTCCCAAATGGGGAAAGTTAGTTCTCTAACCTCTGAGCATGGTGAAAATGACACTACTGTCTGCACTTCTGTGAAAGCTGCCTTTTTATTCCACATTAGTTTTTAAGATTCATCCTTGTGATTCATAGCGACCATTCTTTCCTCATAGCTGTTGCACAGAGTTCCATTATCTGAGCAATCTTTAATAGCATTTTGATTGTTTCTAGATTTTCTTGTTAAGAAAAGTATCATTGCAAACATAAGCACTAATGTACTTATTCCCCGTGAGTTCAGGGTACCTGCGAGGTAGACATATTTGGCTGTTGAGACCTTCAGCTGTCACTAGTTTGAATTAGAAAATAAAACATTAAAAAATAACTAAATAAATGAACTTGGGTTTCACCAATAAACAGCCTTCTCGGATGAGATTAAATACAATGAAAGTATATAATATAGCCCTAAATTAGACTGTACTTTGAGTTTTAGCCCAAGTAGTTGTCTTTACATTTTTCACCAAGTTGATTCTAATATCTTTGTGATAAAGTGAGGCCGATGAATTGGTGTGTTCATGATTTTCAGCATGTGTGTTTGCATGTGTACACTATATGAAAATGGAGTTCTTATTTGATCTAAGTAATAAAATTCAGATATAGATGAAAATGCTAAGAGATAAGAGAGAAGAAGGAGCAAGCCACAGCCACACTTTACCTCCTTACCATAGTGTCTCAGCAGACAGAGTGATTTCCTGTTTCTCCCTGCTTATATCCTGTTTCCTCCCAGCCATCTTATCTCCTCTCTGTTTGTATAGACCTCAGTCCTTTTTTTTTTTTTTTTTTTTTTTTTTTTTTTGTACAAGCAAGATATCACCACAACTATAGACTTTGTAGACTACACAATCAATTGAGGGAGACTCCAGTCGACTGCCAGATGACTTAAAATTGAAAGATTTCTTCCTTTTCTTTTACCACGTGAGTCCCAGGTATTGAACTCAGATAACCAGACTTAGAAGCATGCACCTTTACATGCAGACAGAACCCTTTTGCTGGTTCCAGAGTCAATCACTTTTAAGGAATCAGACCCTGCTCTATTTGAGGACCATATTTATCACCCGTGGCAGGAATGAGGGGCTGTTTAATAAATCAGGCTAGAAAATTGCTTGTCCATATGGAAAAACTGAAATTATCCCTCTAAGGCCAAATCACACACACAGAGCAATTTCTATATATTGCAAACTTAAATAGAAAAGGCAAACTTTGAAATGCATCTCTATGACTTTAGGGTAAAGAAGCCAGGGCTAACCACGAAAGGGAAAGGTTTTACTAGATTGGAAATCACGAATGACTGTGTTAATATTGAGGACTTCTGCTCATGAAAATATTTCAGGAAGAAGATGAAACCAGAAGGCAGAAACTGTTAGATAAAGCAAGGACTATAGTTTTAAATGGCCTCAACAAATCAGCAAGTGAGAAGTAAACAAACCTACATCACAATAGTTAAAAATATTAAGGACTATTTCAAAATAGAAAAATAAATGACAAATATTCACCCTAACTAGTAATCAGAATATACAAGTTAAGTTAACAAGCTGCAAGTCATAGCCACCAACACGGCGAAATTAAAAATAAGATAATGCTGCATGTGACTGGAATAGTGAACAGTAAGTATTATACTAGGGTGATGCTGCTTAGGATTATTACAACTAGTTTAAAGTATTGTTACCATTGCCTTATAATGACAATAAATGAAATCTATGCATCAAAATCTCGAACACTCCCTATACACAAGGCAGCCAAAAATATTTAACGCAAGATGTGTAGGTAATTTATAATTTTCTAATAGCCACATTCAAAATAGCATATAAAGAAAAAAAGCTAGCTTGTACTAGCAGTCAACATGTTTTATTTAGCCCAATATAACCATTTATCATTTAATATGTAATTCTTATGAAAGATTAACTAGATAGATATTTTATAATTCTGGACTAAGCTGGTATTTGATGCAGAAAATATTAATTCAGACTAGTGACAGCTGAAGGTCTCAACAGCCAAATATGTCTACCTCGCCGGTACCCTGTGGTACAGCTTAGGACTCACAGGAAATAAGTACATTAGTACTTATATTCACAATGTTACTTTTCTTAACAGGAAAATCTAGAAACAATCAAAATGTTATTAAAGATTGCTCAGATAATGGAACTCTGTGCAACAGCTATGAGGAAAGAATGGTCGTTATGAATCACAAAGATGAATCTTAAAAACTAATGTGGAATAATAAGGCAGCTTTCACAGACAGTGTGGTGTCATTTTCACCATGTTCAGAGGTTAGAGAACTAACTTTCCCCATTTGGGAATACAGGCAAATGTGGTAACACTATGAGGAAAATCGAAGCAGTAATAACCAACTATCAGAGGTAATGGTTACCTCTGAAGGAACACAGGGAAACTGAGGGAAGGTTACATCAAAGTTACAGAAGCTTCAAGTATTTGAGTAAGCTTTCATTATTAAAAGTATTTTTAAAAATATTTTTATTCTTAATTAAAAATTTAAATTAATTATAACTTCCCGTGTGTGTGTGTGTGTGTGTGTGTGTGTGTGTGTGTGTGTGTGTGTTTCTCATGATACACTAGTAATTTTTCTCCACACATACTACCTTCCTTTCCCTCCCTTTCCTGGTACCCTTCCTCTGTCAAATAGTCTCCCTCTGTTTTCAAGCATCATATGTATATATAGTGAATGCTTATGTATATAGTTAAAGCTTGATGCCGCATATGAGAGAAAATACATGACATTTAGTGTTATCCTCTTGTGTTCTCTCCTGCCTTCCCCTTTAACCTCTTCTTCCCTGCTCACAATGCCTCTCCCTGCTACTTTCATGTTCGATGGACACATATACACAAATATGTGTGTGGGCATATTAAGCAAACAAGAGAAAAGACAGATTATTTGTGCTTCTGGGTCTGGTTTATTTAACATACTTATTTCCACCTTCATATTTTTCCCCACAAATGACATAATTTCTCTCTTCATGGCCATTGTGCATACATGTGACATTTCATTATTCATTCATCTCTTCATAGGCATCTAGATCTATCCTATATCTTAGCTACTATAAGTAGTGTTGTGATCAACAAGGGTGTCCAAGTATCTATATGGTGTGCCACTTTTAGAGAATTTTGATATGTCCAGGAATGCTATCGCTGGGTTACATGGTGTTTCTAGGTTTGTTTTGTTGTTGTTGTTGTTTGGGTTTTTGTTTTGTTTT
This sequence comes from Phodopus roborovskii, assembly GCF_943737965.1. NCBI lineage: Eukaryota > Metazoa > Chordata > Mammalia > Rodentia > Cricetidae > Phodopus > Phodopus roborovskii. The sequence goes on along the minus strand of NW_026125391.1, from coordinate 24,863,896 downwards.
GTTTGTTTGTTTGTTTGTTTTTTGCTTGGGTTTGGTTTTGGTTTTCTGAGAAAAGTTCCATATTGATTACCATAGTGGCTGTACCAGTTTACCCTCCTACAAAGGGTGCATCAGGATTCCTCTCCCATCCCCTAACACACAACATCTGTACCAGCATTTGTCAGTAGCTTGTCTGGCAGCCCATAATGTCATGTTCATAGGTAATCTTTTTAGTATTCTCAGTCATAACTCACTTGTTATTGTTCATAATGTATGAATTCTCCATAATAAAATGAGAGGAAAATTAAAGGATCACGCTATAAAACATCAGATTATCTTACCTGTGGCCAGTGTTTTCTTCTCTTTTCAATATTTTTCAACTTTTGCCTATAGCTACAGGGAAAGTGTGGATGGCTAGACAATGACTATAAACATCAAGTTAAAAACAACCCCTTATCAAAATATATAATATCTTATTTTAGTCATCACAAGCACTGAGTGAGCTCTTTCTTTAATTGTCCCTTGCATTTCGTATGGGGATAGCTTAGATAAAATAGATTGCTAATGAAATAAATGATCCAATTTCACATGATTAAGCAAATGGCTGATACAGGATTTAAATAAAAATCTGTTGGGAAGCAAAGTATAAGTCTCTAGCACTCACAGATAATGAAGTCTTTATTCAACTTCCTGATTTCCCTTACTTGCTTTTTCTTTTGTTAGTTTTGTGCTAAGGTTTGAACCCAGGGCCTTGTGCATGCTAAGTACATGCCACCAAAGCATACCCAGGGCTTTGTGCATTCGAAGTACATGCCACCAAAGCACACCCTAGCCTCCCTTGGTCTTTGCTTATATGATACACTCTACATAAACTAAGTACTCTGGCAATCTCAAAAGAGCAAAAACAAGGCTTATCACATGAGAGTTTTCCCACTTCTTGGAAGCAAAAGTTATCAGGTGCCTTTAACCCAGAATATGAATTCTAAACAAGCAATCACCATTGATTGAGAAAGTTATTTACACCATTGCTTAAGTACTCTCTCTCCATGCTTAAGAACTTTCTCTCCATCCATCTGAGGAGCCCCCCACCCAAAGCTTTGCCATGCTGCTAGAATTATCATTGTCTTCTTTTACATGTGAGAAGACTGAGGGTGAGAAAGGGCCACTGTTAGCCTAGGGTTATGCATTTAGATAGTGTCCAACACAAGATTTAAATGAGAATCTATAACCCTAACAAATGCTACAAAGGAAAGGTGCTAAGGTAGCAGCTCAATGGTGAGGGTTTGGGAAGCACACTCAAGTTGCTTTTCGTTCCTAGCATTACAAAACAAACAGAAAAGATAAGGAAATATGGGTATACAGTGAGTTCTTCTGTCACTAGAATTTGCAGATGATTTGACACTGAGAGAACTATTAAATATATCCCTGTGTGAGAGTGGACATGTTTAAAATTGAAAGTATGGCACAGTGCAAGCCACCCTTTTGCATTGTGCATGCCTGAGGCAAGACAGGAGAACCCATGCTATATTGTTGGCAGGAGAGAGGGTAAAATGGGCATCAGAACCAGTTGAACAAAAAGACAGTGAGGAAGAAAGGCATATAATCATTCCACAAGATGCTTGGCCAGTTAATGAAAATGAAAGCAGAATCAAAGTATTGGGTGATTTAAGCAGTTTTGCTTTTAAAGGTATATACTTTGAAACTCAGTGATGGGTACAGTGAATAATTCATGTTCTTTGGGATCACAGAAAGGCTTTGAGATGCTAGGAAAAAGAGGAAGGGAGAGAAATATGTCCAGAGGGGATTGTGGTTTGGAGAGGGAAGGATATGTGTACTACATGCTAATGCAACCAGGTATCTGGATCAGCAAGTCTTACCATGAACCATATGATAAGGAATCAGACTGGCTTTCAATGAGAGTTCAAGCAGTTTTTTAAATGGTATTAGAAAAAAGAAAATAAAAGACTCACCACACAGAGAATGTTCTGTGTGGGCTACAAGCTGAAATTGTCTTCTGTTTCCTTTCCCTCCAGGGAAGCTATGCTCATTTATGTTCTTGTATCCCAGCCCTCTCTGCCTTCTTGATTGTCTGGGCTACAGCTCTTAGATGTTAGAACAAAATCTGGAAGGCTTGGGGTGGGGAAGGGGGAGGCTTGAGGGTCACAGGAACCACAAGGAAGCATCAAATCAGGCTATTTTGCTAGTTCTGTTGAAAGTCTCAGGAGCATATTTCAATACCTCCAGGCATTAATGGAGGGTAACACAGTATAATATGATTAACTTTTTGAAGTCTACCCACTAGCTGTCTTTTTCCTCAGAATGCCTTTGATTTCCCTTTGGGGGAGCAGGATAAATCCACAGGTGCAAACTCAGTGAGGGAGGCTGGGGTGTCCCTTGAAGAGCTGAGCTAAAAGGATACTCTAAGAAAAATAAAGAGCTTAAACCAGAAAGATGACATAAAAGGCCAAATGCAAAGGGTGATTGAAAGAGAATTATGCTGACACTCAGTCCGAGCGTGTCAAGAAAGTTCTGGAAATAGAAGCCAAAAAAGACTGTAAGGACTAAATGAATACTTTCTTCTAAGGTGGTCTGTGCTACAAGAAAGGGTCAAGACCTCCAGGTAATAAAATCTCAGAAAGTGGACACTCTCCTTTTCTAAGAGGCAATGGCAGTTCATATACTACTCTATATTTCCACTAATGATTGCTTGTGGATTTCTGTAATGCTCTCTCTGTTGCAAAGAGACATTTCCTTGAAGAAGAATGAGACTACACTTAGTTGTGGGTATAAGACAAACATTCAGAATGTAGTTAGGGATGATGCTGGTTTAATAAAGTGGTAATTTTAGGTTGTCCTCCAAGGTCTATGATCTCACTACTCCTGAGAAGTTGGGTTAGGAGGGAGAAAGGGGAAGGGAGAAATGAATATTATATACCATAATATTATAATAATAAATATATATAATATATTTTATATAAAATATACAAATATATAAATATATAAATATATAAATATATAAAAAAATAAAAATAAAAGAGAAAATGGAAAAAAAGTGATGATGATTTACTTATGCTAGTGATTTACTGTGTAGCAAGATCCATAAATGTAAAACTACAATAACCCCATGTAATCCTGTAATTATGATTGTGACAGTGGTGATGATGTTGCAATGATGCTAACAATGTTAATAATGATGATAACAGTGATAGTGATGTAACACTATGTTTAGCGCCAGAAAATTTCTGCACAGTTTTGTCAAACAATGCTTTTAAGCTTATGCAGTTTTAAGTGTAATAAAAGTTCACATTTGTGCTCTGGTGCAGTTCTGAACTCTGGTCCCTTGATGTCTCTCCATCAATGCTTTGGAAATTTCAATGATGAAAAGGCCCTTAAAAAAAAAAAAAAAAAAAAAGTACTTGTAGTCTCCAGTGTTGCATATCTCTAGCATATCTCTAAGAGCCATTAAGCCTAAGCCAAACATACATTAAAAGCAAGTAATAACTAAGGTATAAGACCAATAAAACTCAAATTAAAAGCATCAATTCACTGTGTTGAGTAATGTTACTCCATTGAAACTAGATCTTCACTATTGGTTATAAGAGGAGAAATATGAACCCCAGGTCATATTCTATACTGAATAATTTTGTGTATATTTAGGCTTCAGTAATTCAGACAGTGTCTGTTAGCATAAGTATGCTATTAATTATTTCAAGCTTTTGCTTGCTGGCTCAACGTAAATTGGCCACATTTTTCCAAAAGACTGCCAACAGTCTTCAAGTGTCAATTATCATTAAGCATCAGACGATTACTCTGTAATGGTGTCTTACGTGACAAGAAGACTCTCATCACACTTTTGTTGTAATGTTTGTTAAATGAATACTGACTGTCAGAAACCCACCTCACTTCATGTGTCTGACTGTGCTGAGGACAAAGAAGCCCAGATAGTGTCTAGTGTCTGTTGCAGGTGACCCTGCTCCTTCTTGGACACCCCTTTAGAGAGTAGGGGAGAAGCCCCAGCACCAACAACTCAGGCACTGGGAGTCAGGGAGTAACAGAGCATGCGGCAGACTCGTTTATTGAGGAAGTTAGATCTGCCTTTGTAACCTCTTCCAAGGTCTTATTGGCTCAGATGCTGACTCTGTTACATTGGCCTTTCCGAGTCAGGTGTCTGTCTGTCAGCAGTCTCTGGGTAGACACAGGCCTGGTGGCCTGACTCAAGGAGGAAGTGCCTGACAGGCATGCATGCGCATGCTCATGCCCATGTAACTGGCTTGGCCACCAGGACAGGGTGATTGTGGCTTGGGTAAGCTGGCTACAGTTTCTCCTACAAGTGTTGCTCTCTTAAAAGTAAGACTTGTAGATGATGCATGTGCAGTTTGGAAGTTCCTACCTGGGACACATGTAGTTTGATGATTTATGTGATTGCAACAAAGAACTGGAATGGTACATGAGTGAAGCTCTGCTACTGGCTCAGCTCCCCCACCACAACTCCTCCTGTGATGCCTTTGTTAATGCATCTCTCAGAAGGTATATGGTGTCTGTTTGGTCACAATGACCAAAACCAAATGCAGCCAGGCGAGGTGGCGTGTGCCTTCTATCAGAGCTCAGGATCTCCAGACCTGTCTAAGCTAACCCGAAAGGTAAATGTCTACCTCAGAGTTATTTGCAACTCCTGAGAACAATCATCTGTAGTATACCACATGACATGCCTATAAACAAACAGATTATCACTCATGACACAGATATTTTTAATCTGTTATGAAATATTTAGACTGGAAGTTTGTTTCCAATTTGAGAAACGTGAACCATGAGTGCTGGTTTCCTCGCATCCAATAGGCAGGGAGTAGCTCTTTGCAAGATCTTCCACTATTAAATTTTGGCTCTGGGATGGTCCTGGAATACACACAGAGACTGTTCCCAGCACTTTTCCACTGCACCTGAAGCATAGGCCTGCATTTATTTGTTCATGCTGCTCGCACAAACATACAAGTCCCTACTTCCCGACACTCGGTTTGTCCCAAGGAATGTCTCTAGGCCGATGAACAGTCTCTCTGCATCCCACACCGATTTGCATTGTAAACATGAAGCTTTCTGTCCTCTGGGAAGAAATGAGCAATTGGATCTTCCAGAATCTCCTTGTCTCAAATCAGTGATGATGTCACAGGCTCCCAGTGTGTGCTTTTCTCACCTATGCATTGCTTCATTTGGATAGCATCTGAAGAAGTTAAAGATTCTTATGTTAATGTTAGCTTGGTGCTGGTGGCACACGCCTTTAATCCCAGCACTTGAGAGGCAGAGGCAGGTGGATCTCTGTGTGTTGAGTCCAGCCTGGTCTACAGAGTGAGTTCTAGGACAGGCTTCAAAGCAATACAGAGAAACCTGTCTCAAAAACAAAAGGAAAAAAAAAAAAAAAAGATGTTTATAGAAGGAAGGTGACTAATAAAAACAGAGGAAATCCCTCGAACCAGCATGTCCATTAAGATCTGTGTTGTTGATCGTAGCACATTTTAGGGACAGGATCTAGTTGTACAGCTCAGGGTGGCCTCAAATTCTCCATCCTCCAGTTTCCAACTCCTGAGTGTACTATTAAGATTTAATATTTGACAAGAATTGATCCAGAAAGTTACTGACATGAAACCAGCCTTGGCTAGACAGCAAATGTTCACTTAAAAAGAAAAAGAAAAACAAAAAGAAATTGGTTAATATCAGGACCTCATATTTCATGGATAATAAAGGCCACAGTAATAACCCTTCTGATAATATAAAATTTTAGATTAACTCCTTTGACTAAACTGATCTATCTGAGATCAGCTCAGAAGCTAATTATTTGGGGCATTTTGCTTTCCTTCACAATTTTCGACTCGAAAATCGATTTATTAATTTAACACATATTTATGTGATTGGATACAATGACAAACTTTACAAGTTTGCAATTTATTTTGGTAAAACCATCATGATTTTATTTGATAAAAACCTTCAATTTAAGAAATTTTTGCTTTTTGTTTGCTCAGTTGATTTTTTGGGAAGGGGTTGTTTTGTTCTGGTTTGGGTTTTTAAGCAGTTTTTTTTGTTGTTGTTGTTGTTGTTGTTGTTTTTGTTTTTTGTTTTTTGTTTTTATTTGTGGTGAGAGATTCCAACTGTCTGGATCCTTGAGTTACACACAGACAATGCTAACAGTGGTTCTCAAAGAACATGGACACCCCACGAGCACAGATGGCACAGATGAAGTTTGTGGTTCTACTTTTTTTTTTTAATTGAGTAAATTGAGTGCATCCATGGCCAAACATACTAGCCCCTTAAAGATTTAGCTAATTGTTCTAAATAGCAAGTTAAATAACTAATGAATAACTAATGCTTCTTAAATGGCACTACTTAAATTAGAATATCTCAGACTTGGAAAAATATGTTGCTTAGTCTTGCAACTGCCTTGTCATGGAGTTCCTCCAAAACAAATGGATTAATAAAATCCAGCAAACTGTTTCAAAGGGGAAGAAAACCCTCTCTAAGGATTAGTGCCTATGGGCCCCAGAAGTGATTGCTATTACCACCATGCATGTTACACATGGGACTGTTCTTCCATTATTCTACTTGATACATATAAATGATTCTGAAATGAACTGGAGCTCAACAGTAAGGTGATATGGCCTGTGGGGAAAGCTACAGTTTGGATCTGAGCTGATAGACAAGGTCACCACTTATCTTTGGGCTTGAAGAGTATCTCAGCATACATGTGGGACCTCCTTGGAAGAGAATTGAAGAAGAAAATTAGACTTTTATATAAAGTATTTTAATCGTAAAATGTTTTGTACTTCTCTCAAGAGAAACATAAATAAAACTTCCTACTTATAATATCCACTAGACATAATGCTGAACAACAACAACAAAAAACATAAATTTAAAACCACTACCACTCTACCTCAAATGACTTAAGATTTGGTGGGTGGTGTGTGTGTATGTGTGTGTGTGTGTTGAAGGGAAGAGGATGATAGACATGTTGACATGTTAGGAGAGTTTCCTTTCAATGATAGAATGTCAGAGAATAAGTTTTTGGCTTTAAAATCAGACTACAGAAAAGTATTTGATTTCTCAAAATTATCTTTCACTGCAATATGCCACAGGTTAACCTAGAGCAATAGGCAGAAACTACAACAAAAGATACAATAACAACAGCCTCCACCACTCTCTCTCCCCCCACCTCTCTCTCTCTCTCTCTCTCTCTCTCTCTCTCTCTCTCTGTCTCACACACACGCACACACACACACACTTCAGAAACCACTCCTCAGTCACAGGCTCTTCGGAGGAAAAGATTCCTCCATGGGAGCTGTGATTTATCCCATGCCTTAAAAACTAAATATAATATTTTTAAGATAGAGAAAAAGATTGAATTCGCACTTAGTTGAGACATCAGGAGAATTCAAATGAAGAAAAGAAGAATCTTTGCAAACTGAATGCCAAAAAGGATCAGACAAGTGTGTAAGTAACTCCATCAACTGGCAAGTAATAGGAAGCTTGCTGCTGGATTTTAGCATCTTTGGCCTCTCCATCCATATGTGACATGGCGCTCACACCTGTAGACAACAATGGAAAACACACCCTCTTCATCATTGTGTCTTGTGACAATGGCCCATTAAGAAAAATCAGAAAATATGACTTCTCCCCGAGGAGAAGGCCATGCAATTCATGCATTTCTCTTCCTATAAATATTTTATAGTTTCAGAGTGAAAGTCACAGACAGTACTAGGGACCCAGAGCTTACTGACAACAGCCCTGCTGCTAAAAGGACAATGGCTACAAGCAGTGACCACCCTCTTACAAACCTTGCCTTTTCTACTACTGCGAGTTGACCTCTGTGATGTTGCTTACATCTGAGCTTATTGCCTTTTGTCAATTGAGACAGACATCCATGAAGGTTTGCATTCATTTTTTTTCCCTTCCCTACATGGCATGGAGGACTTGAATGGGAACTTTATAGAGATTCTTATGTTAGCATCATCTTTTCCTTTGTTTAGAGAGCTGCTGGCCTCACTTGCTTTTTTCCCTCAAGACCTAACTCAAATAGATACCCTAGTAAAAACCATCTGCAACTCTTTGAATATGATCCCATTTCTACCATTATTGGACCCATGTCCCAGGTACCATCCAATTAAATAAGACAGTGTTCCTTTCTGATTTTCCTATATACCCACTACTTATCTCTAGTATAACAGCCTTTTGTACTAGAATAGTTTCATCATAATATAACATAAATGTCTTCTGAATTAAGGATTTTTGTAGGAGTTCAATGTTATGCAACTATGATTGAAGCCCAGGAAGAGAAAATCTGAAAAGCAGGGGCAGAAGTTCAGAAAAATAATCAGTAGTTAAGCTCCCTGTAGATATAATGTGGGTAGGCCTGGTGGATCATTGAAGGAAATCCAAGATTCTGTCAGAGTGGGATGACGAAGGAAGAGCAAATGGACATGGATAGGGAAACTGTCCATTATGAAGAGGTTGCCATGGATAGCTGCAGCATTGGTGGGTTCCTTAGCAAACAGTGACCCTGGGGCAATGGCAAATAAAAGATGGATGAGGGATAGATGCAAGAAGAAGCTGGATTTCCTCAGAATCTCAGCATCGTTCTCATTACATTCAATGGAGGCAACCATCTGAGAGTAATGATCTCTGCTTCATTCCTGCCAACCAAATCTCAATTTATTATTCTGGAAAGCCAGTAGAGAAAGTAACCCTGGGAAATAACACTTCCCAGCTTTGGCCATATTCAGCTAACATCTTTTCTGGCAGTCTCTACTCTAGCCTATGAGAGTAGATGACAGGGAATGTGATTTGTGTGCCCTGTTAGTGCTATGATATGAGAAGCAATGGATGTGTGAGCAGTGTGAACAGTGTTTAAGTGGTCATTCCAGATTTGCATATATAATCATTCTCAGAGCATAGTAGATATGGTGTTCTACATTTTGAGGCTCAAAATTTCTCATGTACCAAGATGGAATTTCAGGGGCTTCAAGAGTATAAAAAAATAATCTACCGTGGAAGGCAAATTGAATTAATTACCCCACCTATTTATTTGTAATTTTTTAAAAATAGATAATGTTTTTCTAATGTAAATTTTACATTTCACCTTTACATTAATTGCAACCCCACCCCCTTTTTAAAAATGGGTTGACTTTAAAAGGGCCACTTATTTTGCTTATCTTTTGTTTCTTGCTTCTAATGTTTTCAGGGGACTGACAGTGACACTACAATGAAGAATCATATTAATGTGGACAGGTTTATCCTGAGGATAACTGTCCTTGTCATAAGTCAAGATGAGCATGAAAGTATGATCCAAGAATACCAAAAGTTCTTCCTTGTCTGTCTTACATCACAAAAAAGGAATGTAGACCTTCCCATCAATAAAAAGAGGAGAGAAGTTTCAGATATTAAGAGCATTATCTGGGTAGGTTCCAGATGCTTGAGGGGCAGAGAAGGATACAGACATCCCATTTGGGGCTGAGCACTCCAAAGTCTCTTATTATTTGCACATTGATCAGCTGTGGTTTTTTTTTTTGTGTGTGTCAATTGCCAATCATTTCAAGAACATTCTCTGATAAGGGCTGTGTAATGCAGTGATCTATGGGTATAGCAAGATATCATTGTATTACCGTGTTCTTTGGGAAGAAGAATAGTAGTAGTTTTTTTTTTCCCCTTGGGCAAAGGTTCTTGTCTTGTCATGTCCTGCTGCTACTTTACCCCAAGTAAACACACAAAGACATATTAATTATTAAACTGTTGGCCAATGACTAGGGCTTCTTATTGGCTAGCTCTATCTTAATTATTAATTCATAACTACTAATCTATGTATTTCCATATGATCTCATCTTACCAGAGAAGGACCTGTTACTCCTTCCTCGGCTATATGGCATCTCTTGCTGTCTCTCTATGCCTACCTTTCCCAAAATTCTCATCTCCTAGTCCCACCTATCTTTCTGCCTCTATTAGCCAAATGGTGTTTTATTCATCAATCAATAAGAGAAACAAATATACAGAAGACATCCCCCATCAGACATGACTCTCTATCATGTGATGGAACAGGTGGAAAGATTGTAAGAGTAAGAAATTGTGAATGACTTCAAGGAAACCTTGTTTTCCAAACATAGCAGGCTAAATTCACATATAAGCTCACAGAGACTGTACAGCAAGCTGGAAGCCAGACAAAATTCAAACCTAGAGAGAGAGAAGGTGGGAATGAAATTTCACCTCTAGCTGTTGAGTGAAGGAAAGTCAGTTTTCTTCAAAGGAATGACAATTGTTAATCATTCACATCCAAAGGAAGGACCAATACTCAGGAGTAGCCACAGACATGACTTCATGGTTTTTGTTGATGTTTTGTTTTATTCTATTTGAAAGGGGAGTTCATAAAGTTGTATGGTTAAGGTTATATAGTAAAATCTGAGAGTAGCTGATAGAAGGAAATAGATATAATCAAAATATACTGCACAAAATTCCCCCAAGAAAAAAGGAAAACATTTTTAAAAGAGCCTTGATGGGGTATGGTAATACCACTATAACCCAAGCACTCAAGGAAGATGGAGGATGAAAATGTCCAGATCAGTCTGAATTACATAATGAGACTCGCTCAAAGCAAATCGCATAAAATTTTGTGAGTTGATTTCAATGCCACTGTATCCTGAAATTAGAATTTACAAATCTTGATTCTAATGAAAATTGATGGAACACTGAGGGATAATGGAGAATTTCTAGGGAAATCACCACAAGTTTTTATTTGGTCAGAGTTCTCTTTTGCTCACTCATTTCAAAGCAGACACCTTCTCTTCCTATTACTTTGGTTATTCTTCAAGGAGGAGCCAGGTGGCAGGACCCCTGTTTGACCATGACGAGATCTCCATTTGACCAGCACAGGAATTATGTATGACATTTCTTTCCTGCACTCTTTCCCTGGATTCCTTAAGAAATTTCCTACCATGACATGCATTTCTGGATTAACAAACTATTCTGAGACATTCTTGGAAATGAAATTCATATATGCAGCTTTTTATTTTATTGTAATATCACAATTCTATATCTACAACTCTCAAGATAATTAACTGTCCCCTCTGTCAGCACCTCCAGGTTTCACCACAGGCAAGCATGAAGTGGCAGAGTAAAATCAGTGTGTCTCCTTTAGTCCCTTTTACATAACTGTTGCAAAAAATATGTTGAGAACTTTAATAGTAAAGTCAGTGTGACTGTACAGTAAGTAGAATGGAAGATCTGCATATCTGCATAATATAAAACAAGAGACTAAAAAAAAAAAAGGCAGCCTCTTTAGCTATCGCTTCACAAGCCTATCCCTCATTAGAGGTGATTAAATGGGCATCCTCAAAGAACCTCATCAGAGCAACGTTACCATTTGCTTCATTTACTGATGAAAAAAAAAAAAAAAAAAACTAAGACAAAAAGGATTTATTCCCAGAGAGATTAACATGACTGGAAATTACTGTCTACACTGTCAAGTTAACTAAGAAGATGTGTTGTGTTCCTTTTAATAAAAGACATAACACAAGGCAATGTGTTATTTAACTGATGGTGCTATCATAAGCCAACAACCATTTACCAGTACCAAGAACAGATGGTGGGAAGGTTAAGGACTGTCACCTGTCTCCTTAGGTTAAGGTAAGGAGGCCACTATCATATTGGAATATGTTCCTGGGTTCTTTACACCTCATCTCCTCACCCAGTCTGCCACCTTCCATCTCCTCACGCCTAATCCCCTTGCCTTCTTTTAGGACCCAGATCAATAATATGGGATACTGCGCACATTCTTCTAGATCATCTCTTTGGAGAAATTAGTACAATGTTGTACTAATTTGCAGTACAATTTGCAAATTTTAAGCACAAATTGAAAGCTTTAAAAACTTAAAAAGAATAAGATCTTGAATTAGAATAGTCTTAAAGAAACTGCTTAGCTGTAAGCAAGCTGCCCCTCCCCACTCCAGTTTGCTGGTGTCACCCTGACACAGTGAGTCAGTGACTTGGCTTAAAATGATGTCAATGACTGTTGGGAGAAAAAGTCATCTAGACCTGTGCTCTGGCATCCTGCAGGAGATAACCATTGCTAGAGTAGACAAAGTTCACTTCCAAATGACTGTTCCTTCTCCTAAAGTTCTTTTCTGGTAATATGTGAACTTCTAGGTTGACCATGTTCTTTCACCTCATTGGTAGAGTGACTGATAAGCACTTAGGAAGGAGGTGCTAGGATTGTTCTGGCACCATTATTCTGAAGTGCCCCAACACTTTTGGAACTGTTCTGCAGTTACACAATGAGTTAGTCATTATATTGGAAATAATGACTGGTATTGAAGTTGAGCTATTTCAGCTAAGTTAGAGGCACAAAATAAAATTAAACAAAGAAAAAAAGAAAAGAAAAAAAAAAAAAAACAGTTCCAATGCAGGTAACTTGGCAACAGTGATGTTGGCCAAGATCATGAGATCTCAGAAGGAGAACAGGGACACAGTACAGTGAAAGCAGTCATTCACAGCTATCTGCTTCCTACTCTTCTCCTGGAATGCCTTGCTTTCCAGGGAAGTCGTGCCCCTGATCAGGGAGTATGGGCTTTAGAGCCATCATTTCTGTGTTTAAGTGTTATCACGTGCTGTCTGTAGAGCTCACAATATGAAGAACTGTATTAAAGAACCACACATTTGGAAGGTTGAGAAAAGCTGAACTAAGCGACTGAGAGAGAGAGAGAGGGAGAGAGAGAGAGAGAGAGAGGTCTGCAGAAAGCCTACCTAGTTTTCTGATAGGTGTTGCCTGTTTAGCAGAAGTCAGAGGCTAGGATATAGTGAAGGGTGAAGGTATGGGATCAGATGGGGATGGTCTATAGGATCCACAGAAGATGTGGATGGGGGGCAGACAGGGGAGGGAAGATGTAGGTGGTAATCTGTTACAGAACTAGGGACAAGGATAAGGCATTGAGTCTAGAGAAACAGAGACAGGACATTATTATTCTTAACCCTGAAGTATAAAAAGAAAATAAAACAGAAAATAGGCCTGGCATCATTGGCTTATTATTGAGTCATTCACAGTGGTGATAACTGATACTATTGCTTTTGTAAAAGAAAATGGCACCTAAAGATATTGATAAGTTTTGAATATGTATGTAAGCTGGTATATTTAACTGAATCTACATATATTGGAAACATTTTAAGTAAAAGGTTACTGGAGTTGTAAGTGGGTATAACAACTAGATATGCTGGAAAACTTAAAATCCATGCATCTATAATTTCGTCCTACCATATTGCTATGAAGTAAAGGCAACCACGTGTTTCACTCATGTTTTCAAAGCTAAATGTCTGAGTTCTTCAGAGGAAAGGCTAGCATACTAGGTTTTGGTACATGTTGACTTCTAGACCCAGACTTTTAGCAAATATTGGGTATGTCAACTCCTAGATCTTGGTCTCTTGCAGACATTGGATGTATGGGTCAGTTCCTAGGGCTGAACTTCTAGTAGAGTAGGTGGACATGCATGTTACTGTTAGCTCCACTACAAGCACTGTGGAGAGTTTTCATCTTCCTGGAATTTTAGTGAACTTTCCATGGTTCCAACTCTTCCCACTGGTATATGGATGTCCCTCCCAGTTCTGTTTACTGTGAAGCCTCAACATGTCAAAAATGAACTATCCTAGAGATGGCTTGCTCTGTCTCAAATGAACTCACATTCACTCCATTTTTGAAGGACACTGAGTCTTTCCATGAGACATTTTGTAAGTCATGAATTTCAAAATCCACTTTGTTCACTCACAGAAGCAGCAAATTCCCTGGGAAGATTAAAGGAACATCTTCCTCTGCTTATCACTAGCAATTATAATAACTCTTTTTGTTGGTATGAAGTTTCCTGTACATCCTGTTATCCAAAGTAGCCAAAGACAAGGTAGGGAAGGCATATTTTCACTCCATCCACAGAAGTTTGCCTTGGACTGCGCATAGTGGCCCATGTCTTTAATCCCAGGACAGTACTTGGGAAGTAGAGGCAGGTGGAGTTGAAAGCCAGCATTCCCATTCTAGGGCAGCCAGAGATACATAATGAGACCCTGTCTTGAAACCCTTCCCCCAACAAGAAGTTTTTCCTTGACCTCCTAAAGTCCTCAGTAGAGAAGGGGTCCAAAGTGGAAGTGTAGGTCAGTGGAGCCATATGCTTACATTCAAACCAACATGTCTGAAATTGTTAATACACCCTTTAAGTTGTAAAAAGTGTGTGATTTCCATAAGACATTCACTCTCAGCTCGACATGGTAGCACATGATTGTAATCCCATCACTTGCATAGTAGAAGCGGGAGGATCAAGAGTCCAAGGTTAGTATTTGGCCACATAATGAGTTTGAGTTCAATCTTGGCTATGTAAGATACTTGCAATTAAACAGAAGCAAAGCACATGCTTGTGATGTAGCTTAGTTGGCAGAATGCTGGTAAATCACACGTGAAACCCAAACTCAGTCCCACCACTGCATAAAACTAGGTATGGTGCTGCACACTTGTGATACCAGCACTACAAATGCTAGAAAGATCAGAGTTCAAAGTCATTCTTGGCTATATAGAAAGTTCAAGACCAGCATAGACAACATCAAAACAACAACAGCAAAACTTTATTCTCATGGCGATAGTCTAGCTGCTTCTCTCTTTCATCATGATGGCTATGAGGAGAATGTCTTACATTCTTACAAAGCTTGCTCACAGCACTGGCACCTGATATCATTCTATGTTCACAACTCCATCTCAGAGAAAAAGAAACTGATTTTTGAACAATTACAAATATCTTGAGATATTGTGATAGTGACAAAGTTATGACCAGAGCTTGGGTCTGCAAAAACCAGCATGCTACATTTCATTTGAAATACAGACAGTGGCTTGACTTCAATCCTCAGTGATAATCCTGACCACCTCCAAACACTGAATAATCTACTAGTGCCTTTCCTCAGCCTCAATACTAGAGAAAAATGAATTTTCCCTTGCCTGGTTCAGCACTCATTACTGGCACCCATATGAGCCCTTATGCAGGGCTAATGGGTACAGTTGTGTGTTAAACACTACTCAGCTCAACAGACTTCATTAATATAACAACTTATTAAATGGTCAGTCTCAGTGTGGAAAAGCTGTGCCATGAGCCACCAATCATGTGTGGCTTGTTGTAGAGCTAGCATGATTATATATAACACATGATATGACTCATATATTAGTACACTAATAAGTTATTACATATAAAGCCTCCCATTTGTACATAATCCTTTTGAATAATTCAAAATACAAGTAGAATATCACTTAAAAAAACTAATGTCTAAAATCATGTATATATTAATAACTAAATTAATACTCTTACTTTATAATAATATAGTAAAGTAGACAAGAATTTGTTTCTTACACAGAAACAGAAAAAAAAATTTAAACAGAAACTAAATGTCTTGGGTCAATTTATAATGTTGTAATTTTAAGAAACTGGCCAACTTTATTTTCCTTTTTGGGATAGTAACATGCTTATTGAATAGCATCTGTTAACAAACTAATAAAATTTGAAAATTAGTTCCAACATTGTCAATGTCAGTATATGAGTTTCACTTGGACTTTGAAAAACAATAGGAGAAAAAAAGACAGTTGAAACTATAGAGCATGGACAATGGTGCCCTGTAAATGTTTCTGTAGTAGAGACAAATCACCAGTAAAAATGGTCACAAAAGTTTATAACGCTATTCGTAGCCCCCTTTCCCATGCAGTATTGAATTATTATCATCAGAAGCAGACCCGATCCCCTAACCTTGAATCTAGTATGGATTTGTTGCTTCATTATGACCTAGTAGGCTACAGCAAAATTGATGATGTGACAATTTGGAGTACCAACATGTGAATAAAACCAAACTAGCTTGCTAATGGACATAGTAGTTGTCAGCCCAGCTGAAACCATTACAGACCAACCAGACCACCATAGAGCCACTATATACATCCCAACTGACTATACATCCCATGACTATAAACATCCCAACTGAAACCAAACTGCATATCCTAGAATAGTGAATGTAATAGTGGTTATTTTAAGACATACTCCTTTTTAGGGTGGCTGGTACATACTATGTCCTGATACGAGAGTGAAAACAACATTATTGTGTGCTCTTCATACTTTGTTTCCTTTTACTGGAAGATTCCCTGATAGAAGTTCTTCTTCTGCCTTTGCAGCTCTACTTAGAGAATTGTATGTATTGTGTAGCTGCTAAAAGCCTTAGGTTGGCTTTATCAACAGCCAGAGACACACAGGAGTTCACCAAAGGACTCTAGTCATGCTGTCATACAACTATGCAGAGAAGAGAAAACTGCCTTGGAAAATTACTCTCTCAGGTGTAACTGTAAGCTTTGCAAATTCTGACCTATGGCTGACTTTTCTTGATGAGGCATTAGATGCAGTTCTGTGAAGTCACCTAGTGTTAGTACTAAATCTGCCTGAAGAGACTGCTTTAGTCCCAAACCTCAGTAAGGCAGAGCAATGCCGACAGACTCACTACTGTGATTTCGGGTCTGTGACACTGTAGCACTGTTCAAAATCTAAGAGAAATCTTTAAAGGTGATTCCTAAGGCAGTGATCACAATCACAGGTATGTTAGTCTTACATTTACATATTTCTTCCTTTCTAAGAAATCTATATAGAAGCCTGAACAACCTGGAGAAGGTACCATGTACAAGGTGTCCTTTGAGAGGAGGAGGAACTAGCAAATATGTTCTAAAAAGGGCTATTCATGAAGCAGAATAATTGGAAGGGAAGCTGATGACAGAATGAAAATGATAAAGAAGGTTGAGAGAAATTTACAGTAAAGAAAATGAGATTTGTTTTCTTTGGGGTTCAGAGTTCAAATCTCAGTAATAAAGAATTTAATTTACATCTATATATAACTGTTTTCCATCTGATTTCCCCTTTTCATTAGAAGGAATTTTGTCTCTCCTTCTGCTTGCAATAATAGTACCAAACACAGCTACAGCAAATGTTATTCCCTTTCTCTGATTGCTATGAATAGGCTTTGTTTCCACCCTGTGAGAAGAATGAAACCCTATAGAGATGTTTTGGGAGCAAGGCACATATATTTACATCTTCAAACACATCTGAGTCCCTCCAAAAGCACTGATAGAACTAAATAGCACAGAACACGTGTCAACAGTTCAACACCTAGCTCTCAGTATAAAAACACAAATACATTTGGAACAACATTCCTCCTATAGAAGCCAGAGACCTATTGCAATAGGCTCTGAGGAAAGCAATTCAGTTGAAGCCCAAGACAAGGACTTCAAAATAGCTATTATGAATATCCCCTTTAAAGTTCTTGAACATAATCATAATGGCCTTCATGAAGACTTTGAAAACACAGTGAACAAAAACAATTCAAGAAAAAATAGTAGATTTAATAAAGAAATAGAATCACTAAAGAAAACACAAACTGAAATAAAACTGGAAATAAAGAACTTAATATGTCAAACAAAAACCTCAGAGGTAAGACTCACTAAAATAATACAAGATCTAGAAAAGAAGATTTCATATCTTGAAGACAAGGTAGAAGAATTAGATAGCTCAGTCAAAGAAAATGATAATTTATTTTAAATTCAGGCACAAAGTATTCAGAAAATCTTGGAAACTATGAAAAGACCAAACCTAAGAACACACACACACACACACACACACACACACACACAATCAATCATACAAGGAAATTTATCCAACCTAAAGAAAGGGATGCCTATCAAGGACAAGAAGCCTACAGAGCATCAAATAGACAGGGTCACAAAAGGAAGTTCCAAGTACACACAATAATCGAAATCCTAAATGCACAGTATGAAGAAAGGACACTTAGAGCTGTAAGAGGAAAAGACCAACTCACTTAAGAAGGTAGGCCCATTAGAACAATATCTTACTTCTCACTGGCAACTCGGAGAGCTAGGAGGGCCTTAAAGGATGTTCTACAAGCTATGAAAGAGCAGAGATGCCAGCCCAGACTACTGTACTGAACAAAACTAAAGTGAGCAAAAACTGCAATTGATGAAGAAGGAGGGAAGGGGGTGGGGAGGAGAAGGGAACATTCCAAATGTAAAACCAAATTTGAGCAACTTTCTACCAATCTAATTCTACAGATGGCACTAGAAGGAAACCTTCAATATGAAGAAGCTAACTACACTCAATGACACAAGAAGCAAGATATTCAAGACCAGTTTAAAAAAAAATAAGGAACCCACACAACAGTAAAATAACAGGAATAAGTAGCATTGACATTAGGTGTCAATGTTAGTAGTCTCAAACCCCCTCAAAGACACAAACTAACAGATTGATACAGAAACCATTAGCCATTTTTCTGCTGCATCCAAGAAAAACATCTCACCATGAAGGATAGACACCACATTATTGTAAACTGATAGAAAAAGGTATTCCAAGCAAATGAACACAAGCAATTTCACGAAAAATCAGAAACAAAACAAAGTTATCCATTCTCTTCATACCTATTCAATATAGTACTTAAGTATTAGCTAAACCAACAAAACAACTGATGAAGACCAAGGGGATACAAATTGGAAAGGAAGAAGTCAAAGTGTCTTTATTTGCAAATAATATGGTTTTATACATGAAAGGCCAATAAGATTTCACAAAGAAACTTCTATCACTGAAAAACACTTTCGGCAAAGTAGTAGGATACAAAATTAATACACAAAAATATCAGTAGCTTTCTTATATATGACAAACACATGGAAAAAGAAATCAAAGAAACAGCACCTTTCATAATAACCTAAAAAAGCTCTTGAGATAACTCTAACCAAAAAAAGAAAGACCTGTTTCATAAAAACTTTAAGACATTGAAGAAAGGAACTGAAAACACTACAGAAGACATAAATACCTTCCCTGCTCATAGATTAATAGGATTCATACTGAAAAAAAATGCCATCCTACCAAAAGCAATCAATGTAGTTCCCAACAAAATTCTATCACTGAAAAATCAACCTTCAACTTCACATATGAAAAACAGGATAGCTAAGTTAATCCTAAATAATAAAAGAACTGTTGGAGGTATCATCATCCATGATTTCAAGTTGTATTACAGAGATGTAGTAATAGAGGCATCACAGTATTAATAATTGACACTCAATGGTAAAGGGAAAACCAGTCTCCTCAAGTAGAGTGTCATTGGGTGTGTCAATAACACTCCAGGGGAGGTCTATGCCCAGAAGTAGTTGGTCAACAAAAATTAACCTGTGGAGTTTTTGTTTTGCTATGAATTTTTTTATTGGTCTTTTTAGGTGTTCATTTTGTATTTTGTTGTTTGCTCTTTGAAAAAGAGAGATAAGCTTGAAACATGAATACCAATATTATAGAAGAAAGTTTAATTATTAGGATGTGTGGGTAGCAGAGTAACATTTTATAAAATTAACATCAAAGAAATCTTTTAATAACATGGAGGATATACCATATTCCTAGACAAGAAAATAATACTGTAAAATTTCCAATCAACATAATTTCTAATAAAAATTTATGAGTTCTTTTTCAAGCAGTCAAAAAAATTAATTCTAAAAATCTTCCATAAAAGTAAAAATCGGCAAATATGCCAAATTCTCTTATATGAACTAAGTTATAAGTATTTCATATGATTTATTAAAGTTTACTTAAAATTGTTAGTAATTAAGACATTGTAGAATGCTACTTTTAACAATATAGATGAAGCAGGACACACAAACCCACACAAAAGTTACTTGAGATATAAGAAGATAACTTGACATTCAGTAGATTGCATATTCACCACATTGTGTCAATTGGCTAAGCTAGTGCCCAGCAGGTCACAAATGCTGAGCAGATGAAGACTAGTTATTAGGAAATCCATCTTGTTGTCTCATAGTTCCCAAATTCAAAAGAGAAAAGCTTTGAGTTGTTTCACGTTCATATGATTGGCATGTGTGGGTCAGAAATTAATTCATAAAAAGAAGATAGCTTTATAAATCATAAATTTGAATAAATATCACTAGCACCATTGCTGCTTTGTGTGATAAAATATTATGCCATTAGATAAAAACTGAAACTGAGTCTCTGACTCCCATCATACACAATTATTGAAAACAGATAAGTCAAAGGCTAAAAGTTATAGAGGAAAAATTAGGAAACTTTTTAGAAACAAAAAAAAATGTACCAGAAGAATATTTTTATGAGTTGAGATATGCCTAACTATGCAGCTGACTCTTTGGAATATAAAATCAGTACAAAATGTCATATAGCACGAGAACTACTCACCAAGTTCCTGTAAATCCCCAAACAGCAAAAATTAAATGACAGGCTTTTAGTGACAACATTAACTTTTATAAATAAAGTGAATGACAGGCACACAATTCAGATTAATGGCCTCTCTGCGCATTCAGTTGTAAAGAACTGATGAGAAAGACTTCATCAACTAAATACAGCAGAGTTTTCATCTCCTGTGTCTTCACCTGTTTATTGCCACGCATAATAAAGTAGTTATTATATTATCTATATGTATCCACTACATTGTGGTATTTAAAATCTAATCTCAATTTTAACAAAATTTCAAATCATTATACAAAGATCGATTTAGTCAGAACTGGACAACTCCAAAGATCTAAGTAGAGGTTGCTGGCCAGCAGGACAAGTGAGCTGTGGCAGATACAGTGTCTTGCCATTAAAGTTACTCAGATATGTTTTAAAGCAGACATAAGTCTTCAGTGACTGACCTGTCTTCTATACCTGAAAGATGATAATCGGATGAGTTATTGAGTGAATTCTTTAAACTGTTATTCTTAGCCAAACTTGTTATTAGTATAGGGTCCATATTGATACTGCTACAATTCCCCATATCAAAATTAGAGTCATCTAATTGGAAACCAGATCATACCCATCCTGCTCAAATCACTTGCTTCTGCTCTCCTCAAAGCAATCTAATCCATTCATTACAAGTCAGGAAACAGAGATAGAAGGAAGGGTAGGATACGTTTGTGTATGTGTGTATGTGTTTGTGAGAGAGAGAGAGAGAGAGGAAGAGAGAGAGAGAGTCGTGTGTGTATAAGTAACCATTTTCATGAAACAATGTTTGATACGTGTAAACACAGTATTGAAGGTAATTTTTAGCAGGTAGGAAATTGTAGGCATGATCTTAGAAATGGGTAGGCTTTTAGACTCTGGTTGATATTAGAAAGTAGATAGTCACTTGACTTTTGCAAAGAATTCCTCATATGCCTTATCACTAGGCCTGAAAATTCCACTGCAACTATCATGGGCATCACCCACAGGGAGCACCTAAAATTAAAAGTTTACACTCGATAAATTTATTAGTGCCAACTGCCCAAAAAGGAAGGATAGTTTTCAAAGTCTGGAAAGGAAAGACAAGAGAAGCCAGAAAGACTACCCATGCCTAGTGGACACTAAGCCATTTTTCATAGCCTCGTAAGAAGCAGTCCATGCCTAAGGTCACAAGACAAATTGTCTCTGCAGAGAACCCCGTATCACAAGTGACTCCTATCTGCAGAGACTCAATGCTAACCCACCTCCCTGAAGTGTACATAATACTAGTTGAAGTTGTTAATCAAGTGAGAGAGAGAGAGAGAGAGAGAGAGAGAGAGAGAGCATGATTATAGCCCAGATGTGTGCTTTCTATCAGGTGGGTCACAGGAATACTGTGACACCAAACACTGAAGGTAGGTCATGTCTCCCTTGTGTCAGTAATTTCTTAGAGATGTGTCATATGGATGTCCCTTGAAGGGAGAGTCAGTTGTGTCACTGAGGAGAAGAGAGTGGTGACCAGTGGGGACCCTTGTATGGTAAAATAATATTAATTACTTCAAATATTCACCAAGGTTCTATTTGCTGTCATTTTTGGGTCAAGGAATGAAAACTACACTTATTAAAGGATAAGGAAGAATTTTAAGTTGCCTCAGAACTGACACACACTAATTTTACTTGCCTAGAAGTGACCAAAAAAAAAAAAAAAAAAAAAAAAAAAATCCCTTGGTCATGTGACTTTGCCTGTTCTCCAGGCAGATCTCTCTTGTCCTGCAGTGTGGAGGAGCTTGCAAAATCTGTGGAGGTTTTCGCTGTCTGTGCAGGAAAAAAACAGGTGGATGGATAAATAAGCATGGCCTTGCTCCTGGTCTCCTTGCTGGCATTCCTGGGCTCCGGAGCTGGTTGTCATCACTGGCTGTGCCATTGCTCTGACAGGGTCTTCCTCTGCCAAGACAGCAAGGTGACAGAGATTCCTTCCGACCTCCCCCGGAACGCCATTGAACTGTGAGTATCACCCACTGCGGGGACAGCTGTATAGCTGACATTTGTGTATAGAGTTCTATTATTATTTTCCTACTAGACTGATATCTGTCGTGTTGAAATATTTTTGTCCTGACCAAAAGCTACAATAAAACCAAACTCCCCCAGCCAGATACTTCTGTCCTGTGGCTTTCCAAGGCTCTTTGGGGAGAGTTTATTTGGCATTTGTCAAGGAAGGCCAGCGTGGAAACTCGAATCCAGAGGGAAAAGAGGGTAGTTTGGGGAACACATTTACTAGAGAGCTCCCACATGCCCTAGAGAAGCAGGAGAGACAAAAGGGAAAGGAATGTACAAAATTTAGGAGTCCTTCACCTGGAGGCAGGGAGAGCTAGCTGAGGCAAGCTGCACACACACTGTAGATCTCCAGGTAAGAGCGCCCAAGCCTGTGGCTTTGAAGACAGCAGCATATAATTCCGAAGTTCTGGGTTTCCAGGGTTGTTCTTAATGGAGAAAGGGGGAGCTTGCAGAGTGTGGAAAGTTGTGAAGAAAAGAAGAAGAATGGCTGAAAGGAGAAAGAAAATAGGATGATAAACTCAATACGGAAAGTGATGCCAACTCTAAATTTTTGCTAAAATTTACTTAAGCTTTAATTAAAATAAAATTTCATTAAAATATATTTAAGTATTAAATTAAAAGTTTAGGAAGTAAATGTCCCCCAGGCAAGACTGGGACATATCTCACCCTATGTCTTCCCATTGCAATTTAGAATCCAGTGGCCATGTACTAAGAAATTTCCAAACTCTGACAGCCTATTGGAAAGGAACTAAAGCATACGAAACAGAGGATCAGGCCCACCCAGTTCGCATGTTCTGTCCTGGAGTCCCAGTCCCTGACTGTCTGATTGCCCAGGTACTGAGAACTGCAGTGTGACTCAGATGGCAAACAACCTGCCTCCAAGCCAAGACCATGAATCTTAGATTGTCTCTGCAGGATAATGTTTGGAACTTAGCACTATCGGGTGACCTCCTGAGTCTACAGCGACTGTGGAGAAGCAATTGCTCAAAGAGAGAAAACATTGCCCAGCTCTGTTTTGGCTACACTGCCAGATGAGGCAGCTCTTCTTGATTACACTGAAGGATGTGCTGTGCACAGACAGAGTCTGGTGTGTGAGGTCAGTCTAAAACAGGGAAGGCCAAGGCACTCTTAGACCCCCCAAGTTATCTGCACCTCAGGTCTTAGGCGCTTACCCTCCCTGGCCCTCTACTTTCTACTTCTAAAGGGATTTTTAACACTTGCTTGGGTGACTATGACAGGTGATATAGATCCTTTCCTCTCCACACTGATTCTCCTCTCTCTGGGTCTCCTCTACTTTCTCCCTGTGACCCTGTGGGCCAAGCAGTGCCATCCACGTTTTGAAGCAAATATCCCCTATTGATTTAATTGTTGAGTAGTATTCCAGTACCTTCCAAACTCCCTCCCATGCCCGGAAGTCTTCTGGATGAATTTTTTTCCTAAGAAGAGGGATTTTTTTCCATTCTGCATAGAAAAGGTTAAATAACAAAAGAATAAAAGGAAGGGGGAAAGAAGTGGAATAAAGAAAAGTAAGAAGGAATAGATGAAAAAAAGAAAAAGAGAGATTGGGGAATGACTTTTTTTTCTTATACTAAGATATCAATGATTAAAAGCCATCCCTGTTCAAGAGCATTTCATAGCTGAGGAGAAATCATGAAATGCTGAGATTTTATAGAAAGCGGGAGAATGTTAGACATAACAACAGAAACAAATTTCATGCTTGACTCTGGACAGCCCTAATGTGTGTATGCAATAGAGGAAGTGCATTGGATTGCAAGGGCAAGACAAATACTTATTGTTGGCATTTCCTGCACCTATGCCTAAAGACAGAGCCTGGTTGTTTAGAAGCTCTGTGTACTATTAACAAGAACCATCCCCTCTATAAGGATTAAGTCACAACCTACTAAGCAGGTTAGCAATATTCTTGACAAAGTACACTGAGAGAAAGAAGAAAAACTGGGACAATTATTTGAGGAGTGTGTGTGTGTGTGTGTGTGTGTGTGTGTGTGTGTGTGTACAGAAGATAAGATAAAAAAAATCAAGAACCAACACTATGTGCAAACAAACAATTGTTTTTCTTTTCTCCCTTATAAGTATAGATTTAGAGTAAATTGGAGTTTTTGACAAAGAGGTGAAATTGTGGGCTCTGCCAAGATAAAACATCAAGAACCAACACTGTGTGCGAACAATTGTTCTTTTCTTCCTTGTAAGGATAAATATAAATTTAGAGTAAACTGAAGTTTTGACAAAGAGGTGAAATTGTGAGCTCTGCCTGGTATTTCTCATTCACCTTGCAGTGAGTGTTTGAGTTGGGGTAAAGAAGTCAGTGACAGCCATGTTGGGTAAGGCTGGGTCCACCAGCTGAGCTTCACTGACTAGAGTGGCTTGACCCATCAACGTGGAAAAGCTGCGTTGCCCACCTGGAGGAAAACATCTGTGTTCCTCCATGTACATTTTTAGTCTGCCTTCCAGCAAGGCTTGCAACAGTGTCACTTCATTCTGCATATATGCCACTGTCCCCAAAGATTACTACTACCCTATGATATGCACATGTTTGTGGGAACAGCAGAATAACTCAGAAGTGCCACTGACAAACAAGTGGGTTCCATTTTCCAAATGGCTCTGGCTGTCTGCTTTATGCTTTGTGGGTATATATGTCACTAAAAATTCACAATGGAAGAATTCAAGGGTAACACTGTTATTTTGCAAAGCATAGAGAAACTGGACAGCTTCAGCAAAAACCTCAATACTGCTCCTCCGTAACTTAAACAGCTAAGATCTGTTTAAGTCTGCTTTTGCATTTCCTCTGTGTACTGTGGAAAATGAGTGTCTACTGACCCTTTCTAATCTTCTAATCTAACAATCTTCTCTTATACTCTGGACTAGAAGCCAGATGTATGGGTCATTCAGTCTTTTTTGCAGCTATTCAACTCAAGAGTAATGGCATCAAAGCAGACACAGACAGCAGGTAAATGAATGAAATTGTTCTCACAAAATTTTGTGTGTATGCACATGCTGATATTTAAATTTTATGTTATCTTTACGATACAAAATCTTTTGAGTTTTCCAAATCTGTAAAAAACAAAGGGGGGGGGGGTGAAAGATATTTATAGTCCATAGTCTTTAAAGTAAACAATTAGAAAAATGTTACTTTGGTTATACGTTAACTGATTTGGCCCAATCTAGGTTGTTTGCCTCCCATTCTTGCTTTAACTGAGAATTTCTTCCAAGTTGAGAGAATAAAGTGAATGTAAGTGGTCTAGGAATTTGAAGCATGTTACCACAGAGAAACGACTAAAGCAGGCAGAGAGGGTCAGGAGTTGGGAACACACAGAGCAGTAGTTACAGGGTCATCTTTTAACTGATGATTCTGACAAATGAACAATGATAGAATATTAGTGTCTCCACTCAGAGAGATCCCAGCTGAAACCTGAGCTGTGCCAAGAACTTCTTACTCTGTCATCTTGAGTTCTTGGCTGTATACTAGAAATGACAGTGCATGCCTAACTCACGTAATTGCTATGGGGACTAAATGAGGCAATGCCAGTAACAAACAGTTTTCGGTGCTGTTCTTGTTAATACTGGTGACTTTTGCAAGAGTAAAACAGTGAACAAAACCCACTTTCATGCATAGGGTTATCATGAACATCAAGTCAGTAGAGAAGGATGACAATGCCTTGCCTCTCTTTTCAGTGGGTGAAGCATTTAACCTTCATACACTGAGTGGAGGGTGGGGGGAATCAGTATTTCTGCAGGCTGTCAGTATCTGCTCAGCACTTAGACAGCAGGTCCATTCTGATCACCATTAAAACAATCATGACTTCTGATTTATCCCAGAATCTGTGTCAGCTGGAGATAGCCATCAAACTCAGAAAAGTCTTTGGTAATTCTTCATTCTTCCTGGAGCTGAAATTACCAGTGGGGGGGGGGAGAGAGGATGTAAGCACTTATTCTAGGTCCAAACATTTTAAATCTAGGAGGTACTATGTATACAATCATTTCTTTTCCTTCAGCACAGTCAGGTG
Organism: Phodopus roborovskii; assembly: GCF_943737965.1. NCBI lineage: Eukaryota > Metazoa > Chordata > Mammalia > Rodentia > Cricetidae > Phodopus > Phodopus roborovskii. The sequence goes on along the minus strand of NW_026125391.1, from coordinate 24,837,567 downwards.
ACTATAAGAGTTAAAGGGAGTACAGTGACATCATTCCTGGCTTAGGGAATGTCCAACTGGGCTCCTAGTGTAAGATTCCTGTACTGAGCCCTCTTCTCATGGTATCCCATAACTGGAGGCAATCTCATTGGACTAACATTTCCTTCTGATTCTCTCATTATCTTTTAAATTGTTATTCCCTTTCTTGGCCTTAGTTTCCTTGTGTGGCTGCCTGGATTAGCTTGTTGCCCACATGCCACAGCCCTGTTATTTTTCAGTTAGGAACAGGATTTTCTGCCTTAGTCTTTGCTTGTCAGGGCCTTAGCTCTGAAGGCATCTGAGGGTTCCATGCAGAGGGATGCCTTTGCCTCAACAATTAGTGTGATCTCTAAGTAAAATAGTTCTTGATGTTTTCAAACACAATTATGGAGCTTTTTTTTTTACCCCTCTAGGAGCATGGTTGGGAGTTAAGATCCCACAAAAGACATTTGGGGAAAGCTACTCTATTCAAGTACCAGGGACAGAAAGAATTCCTTCTTGACTGTGACCCATAAGCAGGCTCCCTGGCTCCTGACTCACTACTCACAGAGATAAGCCCTTCTGTGTGATTTCATTGTGTTGTGCCAAGGAAGTGACAGTTGAAAGATGTCTGTTCTTACAAACAAGTTGATCCTAATACAGAGACTGTAATCATATGGGAAATAGGCATTAATTACCTCTTACCATCATATACATTTCAAACTAGTCTTACCATTTTACAGACTATCTTCCTACTGCTCCTAGCAAGCATCCTCTTTCCATAGTCTTTATCCTTTGATTGAAGGAATAGCTCTCCAAAGCCTGGCTTTTCTGTTTGCTCATTTACTCCCCTCTATAACACCTTCTTTTCCCAAATCAGCCTGCTCAATTGTCATTCCATTTCTCCTACAAACTGCCATCATCACCATGTTATAAGGACCTAGTTCAAAAATAATTCAATAACTCAATAGCTTCCCTTGCTGACATATCTCTTCATCTGGCAGAGGAGGAGCATACTCCACAGGCTGTATGGTTTTTCTCCAACTGTGTCTCTACCTCTCTGTTTCTTATATTGCCTCTTCAATTGCCCTCAGTTTCTTCTTGGCCTCTTGGTGTGCACACTAGTTAATGTGGTCACATTCAAAGTTTGTGTTTATCATGAAGTCATCTGATGCTACTCATTCTTTATTTAATCTTCCCTTCGTCTGACCATGGATGCAGCTCATTTCACACTTCATCTTGCTTTGCATTTAATTTTTCATGGGAATCTTATTTCTTCAACTGCAGTGAAAATTTCCCCTGTGCTACAAATTGTGCCCGGTTCACTGCAATGTACATTCTGGGTCCTCAATTATGTGTTGAACAAATGATTTAATAAATCAGGCAGAATTACATCTGCTTATTTGCTCTGCTCCTCGGTATTGAAGAAAAGATTTCTATAAAAGATGATTATTGTTCTCTCCTGCAGTGAACTATGATGGCATCTGATTCTGTTCTTGTTCTCCTTGCTTTTTTATGTGTTTGTTTTACAAAAATGCCTGTATATCACTCTGGAATCTGTTAATTTATTCAGAAAAAGCAAAACAAGTCGTCTAAGTTAAAAGTTGAATATTCTGTACACTAGATATGTTGTTCAACTCTGTTGACTTACATTAACAGTGTCTGTTTTTCTATACCTATGAATATTGAAAAGATGAAAGAAATTGCCTAAACAAAATAACTTTCAACCAGACAGAAATGTTCAAAGAAAAATATGTTTTTCCAAATAGGATCAGATCACAAACCTGGAATATTATTCCTTAAATATACTTTAATTGTAGCTTTGTCTGGTTATCAAAAAAAAAAAAAAAAAGAAAAGAAAAGAAAAAAAAAAGAAATCTTAGTGCAGACTGTCCTGGATGCCCAGGGAGACTCACCCATTGCCTTGCCTTGTTGAGATGCTTCTTTGAAAGAAACAAACTGTTCTGTATTCATAATAATGCATGAACAATCCTTTCTCCCAACAAAAATCCCTGTGCCTACTTTAGCAAAAATTGTCTATGGCCAATGTTTGGAATTTAATTGGGCTGCAGGAGAAGTTTGTATTCCCTACAGAGGAATCAAGTAAAAAAATGACTAAAGGAATAGTTATAGAGTACAGCACCTTGATCAAGTAGAAATTACATTCTAAAGGGAAAAAAATCTTTTAAAGAAAAAGATGAACTCTACCCTGAGAATTGGCCAAGAGCTATAATTTACCGAGTCATTATCAGCAATTGAAGAGTAGGGGTTTGATAGCATAAAATTTCACTTGCTTCATGAGGATAAAATGTCACTACTTTACCTAGAGGTATCTGCTTCCCTTCCTCAACCAAGTCTTCCATGGAAGAAGCCTACATCTTAGAAAAAAAGGATACATCATACCAGAGGAAGGGGAATTCATTTAACTTTTGATTATCCTTCTCCAAACCACTTAATTGGTTTATACAGTCACTATAGTTGATTGGACCATATTTTTTATTTTAGCTGTCAGATTTAGACTCTCCAATTTAGCTTTATTTAGACTAGATTCTAGCTTATATATCCCCCACAAGGTCAACTAGGGAAGATGGTAATTATTTTTAATTGACTAGGATCTGATTAGATTGAGATTTGGATGTTTGTTTCTGATCTGACCTCTGCCTGAAATATATGATAGCACGTTCTCTGTCTCTGATCTGGAAATGCCACTCTCTTCTTTCGTATGGTAATGCCACCGGTCTGCAATTCTTCAAGGGATACACACACACACACACACACACACACACACACACTCACACTTTCTCACACACATACACACTCATATACATACACTATCACACACACTCAAACACTCACACATACACTCATACACACACTCACATATACTCAGATACACACTCAGACTCCACACACGCACTCAATACACACACTCTCACATACATAGACAGACACACTCAGACACAAACACACACACACACATACTCAGACCCACGCTCACACTCATATACACGCTCTCACACACACTCAGACACACACTCACACTCCTTTTTAAGTAAAACAACTAAGCCTTGCCATGGAACTTGAAATCAACTACATTTTTTAGTGTTAGTGGTTTGAGTTCATTCTCTCTCATCTGTTCTCTAAAACCTCTGCTATCTCACACCAACATAAAGCCCTCACACTGAGTCCTGTTTCAGTGGTTTCAAGAAATGTACCATATTTTCATAATGCCACACTTGATGGGAACGTCCACAAAATAGAGACCCCATAAGCTCAATTAAGCACCAATGAAATAAAAGGAAAAACCGATTTGGGACACTTCCTATGTAAATCGCTGGAAGACTGATGACTCTGTGTTTCCGTCAGTTCTGAAATGCTTTCATTTTACAGATCCCATCCAGGCACCGAACTTGCCAAAACCCATGGGATTCCAAAACTAGGTAACAATGCTAGTTTTTTAACTCAGTGGGTAGGGGTTTCCTTGTGCTTAATGGACAGTTTTGTTCTGTGAAAGGCAGAGTAGAAAAGACCCACACAAATACCTAGATTGTTGCTATAGACTGGCAGGGATTCTGAACAAGCATTTACTAAGAACCTCAGTTCTGGCAGCAGCTTTGTGCCTAATTAAACAAAGGCTGAACATTGCTGAACATGGTGTTCTTCTAATGCCCTCTTGGAGTAAGACAGCATAGGAAAGAGAGGCCACTGCTACAAAAGGGTCACAGTCTGGAGCTCCAGACTGTCAGGAGTAGCTTCCACTATTCTGTCACCTTTATGGAAATCTGTGAGATTTTACTCTCAAAGACAGAATCACATCCCTAGAAGGCAATGTGGCCTGTACTTATGCTTTCTCTTGCCTTATACTCAGACTGCCAGTTACTCTCTAATCCTTCTGACCCATCTTCTCTTGGATCCCCATACTTAGCTCTCGCCCTGACTTATTTACCTTTTGTGATTCAACTCTCAGATTCAAAACAAAAAAACTAGACATATTATGGCATCGAGTCAACACTCTGGTGCCTTCTCTCATCTTTTCTGACTCCAGCCCTGTTATTTCCAAACTATTTTATCTTCCTTAGCCAAACACAATTATTTTCTCTCATCTAAATATACCATTCTACTTCAATAGTATTCGATTTTGAGACAACAGGAAAGGCGCTCATTTTTCAGCACATATTTATAGGAGACACTTTCCACTTGAGAAAACAATCAGGAGAAGAGTGACTCTTCCCCTATAAAATTTTAAAAAACACACAATTAACAACAATAACAGGTTTTTTTTTCATTCTTACCCACAACAATCAAAATCCCCCTCAGAATAATCATTGTAGAAACCATTAACTTGATGATTTATTGAACGATACTCCATGAAACGACAGATCAGGAGAACTAGAAGGAATGGATGACAGGGAAACTCGATGGAACAGGGCTGTCGCCCAGCACAGAAAGAAAGCCAAAGAAGAGGGACACCAGCCTGTCTGTCTACAATTTTCTTTCTGACCACCCCAAGGCTGATTTCAGGTGCTGTCTAGAACCACTTCTCAAATGACCATTGTTTGAAAGGCTGGAAAACATTTACTATATTTTATAAGGATAACACAAGCCAGAAATAAAATATAATAACAAATGACCACCAGCAAATTAATGATCGGCCTTAACTGGCATGTATTCATGTAATTATATTTGACATGAAGGTTTTGAATTAGGAAAATCTCAGGATTGGACACCTCTGAACTTGGTTGAGAGGGACTGACACAAAACTTAGAAAGAGCAAAAAAAGTGAGAAGAATGGGAAGTTGCATGTTTTTTTTTTCAAAATTCACATTTTTCTTTAAAGCTACTGTGTTCCTAAATGCTATTATGTGTCTGATGGATAAAAATTTACCTGTCAGCGGGATATGAATGTCAGATCCACTCTACTACTACTACCACCACCACCACCTTCACCACCACCTCCATCACACCTTAACCACTACCACCTTCACCACCACTATCATCATCACCATCATCATCACCTTCACCACCAGAACCTTAACCACCACCACCACCACAACTACCTTCACCACCATCCTATATTGGTGCATCCTCTTCAGAGCTGGTAATGACACTGAACTTACCTAACAAAATCCATGGACCTCCAAAAGCAAGACACCTTCAAAATATAAAGGGACACTAGCCAAGGGTCACTGAGGACCCTGAAAGATAAGGAACTTCTCTCTTTTTTAAATCAGTCTTAAATGCTTTTGTATGGCTGGATTAGCTTTAGACTAGAAAATAAAATTAAATGCAAAACAAAACAATCATTTCCTATCTTCAGGCCACAGAGTGATCACTATCCATAGCCAAATCTAAGCCATTGTCAGTGCCACATGTCTGCTAATACTGACTTTTTGACAAGGGGAGGAAAAGAAACTTTGTGGGTAAATAGTGAGGCATTTCTCTGAGTGTGCACACTGGGAAAGGGAGCAAATTATGCAACAAGCAACACTAGTTTAACTTAGAAAACTGTGACAGCCACACACACACACACAAAAAAAAATACATGAGTATTGTGATGGACAGTTAAGGGGTCATCTGAAATCCTGCCTGCAGTAGTCACTGCTTATCATGTCCCGGGACATGAGAAGTGGCAGAGCTCCTTCAAGAACACACAGTCTTAGAAGGCATCTCATTCTCCCAAACAAATACTAGACATGAGTGGGAGAAGAACAAACAGTTCTGATAGTCCGATAGCTCTTGGGAGTGGTTTTCCTGGGGAAGATTATGGAGAGAAAAGAACAACACTGGTGAAAACTGTAATAATCTCAGCAGAAGAACCAACTGGGTCATTAAATTGAGAGAACATCAAGTCTTGGGTCTAGACTCAGGCAGGTCAGATTCCCAGGAGAAAATATTTCAGATATCTGTGGTAGGGTGAAGCCTTTACTGTCAGCATTCTGAAGGATGAGTAAGGGCTTTGGGAGGGTCACTTAGCATCTGCATTCATAACTGGTACCTAGTACCCATAAATCCTGAGTAATGTAGAGAGATTCAGTCTCAATTTTTTTCTTAATCTAAACAGTTGAGTTATATGGCTCAATGGCAGAGTGCTTTCCTAATGTTTGGGTAACTCTGGTTCAATCCTTACTATTAAGAACACACACACACACGATGATACATGAACAAATAAATCTTTGATATTTTGCTAATGTGAATAAGGACTCTTGCCTAACAGCTCTGAATGATATATCCAGCTGGCCCCCCTTACGCCCCCTACCCCACTCCCACCGAAGGAAGAGATTTAAGACAAGATCTCACTATGTGGCTCTGGCTGGCCTAGAATTCACTGTGTAGACCAGGCTGGCCTCAAACTCACCGAGTTCTTCCTGCTTCTGATCCTTTATGCTGGAATTGAAAGTGTGCACCACCACACCTGGCTTCTTAAACATATTCTGTCAATCCAACCCATCTTATATCCACCTCTTCCCTGAGTTACCAAGAAATTGTAGGGTATGGGGGACTATGCACTGCAAATCAGGTTGGTTGAGTAGATCATTATGCAAAGATTGCCAAGTCAGAAGAAGCCCCCAAATGGGGGAAGGTGTGAAAGGGCCAGTTCTGATTGTACAACCTTGGGTGGGGCTGAGATTCCACACTGCTAGACAGCCCAGAAAGGTGCCACCAGAGCAATGGTCCCAATATCTTATTCACTGCCTTCACCTTATTCACTGCATTCACAACAATACCTTGTTGCTCATCTTTCTACAACCTTGTAGCTTGATAATTGATGATAAAATTCTTCTTACTATTTCTAAATAGGGTTTCATGAGGAAATAGTTTGTTTAGTATCTCATATCCATCCTGGAATCCCCATTCATTATTCAGTTGCCTCAGTGGCTCATGTTTCCTTTGAAAACCCTTTTCATAAACTCACCATAACATGAATGTTTCTTTTTTTCCCCTGACCCTAGAAACTAGAACTGAAGTTGCTTGATGGCAAGACTTGCAACCATACTTATAGTCCCTGGCATAGAACAGAAGCTTAATATGATCATGATTATATTGAATGATTAAGTAAAAGTTTCCTTCAAGCAAAACACCAAATAAGAATAAATTCAACCAGTATCTGCTAAGTCCAAGTGAGTGGCTAAGCTGGACCCTAACAGTGTCTTGCACCATGTTATCACTCTGCCCAGTTTGGAAGGGAAAAGCATGAAATCAATCAACTAGCCCAAAGACATCCCCCTTCTTGGTGTCACAACCCAAACTGGCATCATGGACACAGAAGATTTTAAAATACCTTTGTACTAAGAATGAAAGATGGAAAAATTGCCTCCCTCTCTCCTAAACTCATAAAGGAAAAGTCTAAACTCTTTATTTGAGGACTTACATATGCTCAAGGCTAGAGTTATTTGTATTAAAAATGCACACTTCTCCTGTTCCCAGCATTCAATAATCTCTTGAGTGTTAGCACTGCCCCCCCTCCACTGCATCTCCCACTATACCATCCTTGATGGGTACTCAATAACTACCCAGTAAAGAGAGGAAAAGACAAGTGAAGAAGTATTTAGTGAGGTTATGAATAAACAGAATGAGGAATGAAAGGTAAATGTTATAGACATTTCCAGCAATAAATTGCAAAAACAATCAGTAGTAGTTGAATGTTAAAGAACAGTTTGAGCAGTGTGTGTGTGTGTGTGTGTGTGTGTGTGTGTGTGTAAGATGCAATTGGCAACTTTCTTTTAGCTTTCATGCCTTCCTTATGAATGCAGATCCCAGAAGAATGAACTCTTGGCAGATGGAATAAGCTGATTTCTTGCAGGCATGGGGACCTGCTGGAAATGAACACTGTGTAAAAGAGAGGGACTGTACAAGACTAGGATCATTGGATCTGCTCTCTAAATGACCCGCATACAATTCAATGGAACACAACACTCCTGCATTGAGGGAAAAAATTATATTGTTCTAACATGACTTCACCACCTCCTCTCTAAGATCTAAGACTTCTAGATTTTGGAATTGCACCTCTACTTTTTCATTTGGGCTGTGATATAAGGCCTAGGCCAAGGCTGGTCCAATAAGTTCACCACTAACCATGTCATGAGGCACCAAGTTCACTGACCTCAAAAATGTCATCTCTAGGACTTTCCATAGTATCATTATTAATGAGCTCTTGAACCTTAAAGATTTCCAAAATTCATAAGACAGTATAATTGAAATACAAAACTATAAAGTCATCTTAAATGTGTGTGTATTCTTTCACACACACACACACACACACACACACACTCAAATATTTGAGTGTACAAGAATTGAGACCAGAGATCAACTTCAGGTGTCCTTGTTCAGGTTCTGTACACCTCGGGTTTTGTTTGTTCGTTTGTTTGTTTGTTTTTATAGTCTCATTGGTTTGGAGCTTGATGATTTGTCTAGGATAATTGGCCAGCAATTCCCAGGGATCCACCCATGTTTGCCTTCCCTATACTCAGATTCCAAATACAGGCCATGATATCTGCCTTGTTTATATGGGTTCTAGAAATGAAATTCAGATCATCAAACTTATGCAGCAAACATTTTACAAGTAAAGCTATTTTCCCAGCTTAAAAACACTAAAAACACAAAACTTGTAAAGCTTTCTATTTATCTCCAATTGGCTGCCCTGATATTTGCTACATAACCCAGACTGGCCTCTAACATATGACAATCCATCTGCCTCAACCTTCCAAGTGCTGGGACTGCAGTCATGTAAGATCATAACACGCTAAAGTCCAACAGTTTATCATTTTTTCAAAGTGTGCTTCTCATAATCCCAGTTTCAGAAAACATTCTATAGGAAGGAAATTTGTTGAAGTTTTTCTAAAATCGGGTTGGTTTTGAAAATGCTGCATGGTAAGCCTCTAGACATTCTAGACATTTGCATGCACATAAACTGGGAACTCTCAAAGGAAGTCCAACTCAAATCACAGAACACAATTCAAGAAGCTGTGATAGTGATGTAGTTAACCAAGAATATGCTTGGCCAAATGAGCTCCCATATGTCCTCAGAGGAACTGAAGGTTGACAAAGGTAGTATGTAGGTGGCAATGTAAATTGATGGCAGCCACTATGGAAATCAGTATGGAGGTTTCTCAAAAATCTAAAAGTAGAACTACCACATGACCCATCTATACCATCTGGGTATACCAAAGAGCTCAAACTCCTACTACAAAGATTCTTGTACATCCATGTTTACTGTCTCACTATTCACAATAGCAAAGATGGGGCATCTGATCAGCTGTCCATCCACATATAAATGGCTACAGAAACATTGGTACAGACACAAAATGGAATTTTATTCATTCAAAAAGAAAAACATCATCTTGTGCTGTGAAATGGATGAAATCATACTGTTAAGCAAAATAACACAGACAGGAATAAATACCAGTTTTTAATCTTATGTACATATCCTACACTTCAATTTATAGATATACATTTATGTATACATATTACATATGCACATAGATAGGTGATAGATAGGTAGGTCTGTAGATAGATAGGAGGCAGGCAAGCAGACAGACAGGCAGACACGGTATAAGTCATGACTTTAGAAAGGAGACCATGAGAGAGGAATACAAGATCTTAAGGAGGGGAGCAGAGTAAGAGCAGATAATCAACTATATGTGACACATTGGGACGCTGGAAAGAGACCGTCCTTGGGAGGCCATGAGAAAGAACATGGGAGAGGGAAAAGAGAATGTAAAAGAAAAGCCTGTGTCTAAAAAAATGCCATAATGAAACCCATTGCTTTGTATTTTTATATATGAGCTTAAAGATTAATTTCAAAAAGAGATAGGAAGGATGTCAAGCCAGATAAAGGGAGTTGAATTTTATCAATGTGCTCTGTACACATGTGTGTAAATACCATTAAATGAATTTTATTAATAGGTACAATTGATCCTTGTTAGCTAGGGCAGTGCCTGTCACACAGGGTATTGTTGTGTGTGTGTGCTCTCATGTGCACTCATGTATTTTGGTTATAAAAATTAGAAGAAGGACCATAAGAGTAAGAGGTTTTAAGGAGGGGGAAAACAATGGAAGAGTGGTTATACAACACAAAGCAGGCGGTGGAAACAATGTCCCCTACCTTCATTTTTGTTTTGTTTCAGATTGTTTTATTTATTGTGACAGGGTCTCTCACTCTACCATATATTTACTTATTACTTTCAGTATAGCATAGGATGCTGTCAGACTTGACACAGTTCTGAATACCAGAATTACAGGTTTTGCTACTCCCGAAACCAAACATCCACTTTTCAATTCTGTATGGAACAAGTCCTTTTTTCCTTTGCAAATCTACTTTGTAGAGCTTTTTTTTTTACTAGATGAACTTTGACTCCCCTTTTCAAGATTGGAAGATAGAGTCCCATGCAATGAGATGACTTAACTGAGGTCAGGGGGATCACTGCAGGCATCCTGTACTTGGATCCCCTGTTCCCAAAGCCAAAACTTTGCGAGTGCTATATCCAAGCTCCTGTGGTGGACTTGGTGTAGATAAAAACACACCTTCCTGACTCCATGAAATGGTCTCCTGCTACAACCTGTGCCCTTCACCTCCCCAAATCAAGAAGTACCTTACAGATACAACCATTCACGTTCTTTAGCATTCACTGTCACCCTGCTTCACTTTTGCCTGTTTTATTTATTTATTTTTTAAGGAAAACTTTGGGATGCATTTTAGACTGCGTACAGTTAGTTCACCCAGTTAAAAGGTGTATCTCAGTGATCATTAGTATACAGTTGTACAGATATGCACAACAATTACCATGGTAGAGCATTAGACTTTGGTATCATGTTGCCATGCTGAGGATCAGTCCCAGGGCCACAGACATCCCAGCCAAGTGTCGTACCACCTACTTACTTCTCCGGACCCTAAAGCACTTTCATCAGCACCAAAGGTGATGCAGCCATGCTTCTCCTCACTCCCAGCACACAGTAATCCAGCTTATGTCTCTATAGGTTTCTGTACTTTAGACCCTCGCGCAAGTAGAATCACATGGACTCTTTTGATGCTTGTATCTTTTACTTAATAGTAATTTCAAGGTTCATTTAAGCTATTAAACTTCACTAATTGTAGACAGACTGAATATTTCTAACAATCCTCTGAGGAATGAATTCCTCCACAAACAAATTCTTTCAACCATGGCTCTTTCCAAACAGTCATTACACAGGTCAGAGACAAATATTTGTTCAGAACCCAGAATGGCTCCTTCCAGTTACCTTGCAACTGCCTTCCAACTGCCTCCTGAAAAATCTGTGAGCCTACATCAGAATTTCAAAGATTCAAGAATCTACCTGACATTCTGAGTTCACCATTCTGGGAGCTGAGTGCACCATGGAAGGTAATGGCTTGAGATGTACTTTCCCTAACTCTTTTGGAACAGAACACTGTCTCCCATGAACTTGGCCAGACTGTCAAGGTCTCACTAGTCATCAGTCATGCCCAAGATGTGAGTAAAAGTTGCCTCAGCAACAGGAAGCTAGCAGTATGATGAGAAATGCTAAAGTTCTGCAGTGTCAGCTTAGAACTAAACAGAGCTAGATAGAAACACTCTAACTCTCTACCTCTCTGAGGTGGCAAGGAGAGGGAATTGGTAAATGCTGTGTGTGTGTGTATGTGTGTGTGTGTGTGTGTGTGTGTGTGTGTGTATGTGTGTTTCACTGAACTATCATAAATTTTTTAAGGTAAAATTTCTCACTTAATTCTTGCCATTACGGTCATTTCCAGAGACCCTGAATGGTTTATTAATATAATAATTTTCTTAGGTTTTACCATGGGGTAGACTAGCTAGTCTCTTTGCACTGTCATACCTGAGGTCAACTCCACTACTATGTTTCCAATCAAGAAAGCAAAGAAAGTGTTGTTTTGACAAAAAGCAAAGCAGTAAGGAGCCAAGATCAGTTATCCTCAACATTCCTGGTGTGCTTTGAACAAAAGAACAGTTGGGCAAGCCAGAAGGAAATAAAATATTACTACAATCAAGTTATTAGTTCCACTTTTACTTTAATGTTTCCATACAATTCCTAGTTTTTAATAACTCTGGACATGCATGTTTTTGACTTTACTCATGCTTTAGTTTTTAATTCTACTAGTCCAGGAAAGCACTTATATTCAAATATATGTATTTGGAGAGATATGTTCTCTGTACAGATACCACACATAATAGATACACCAAAAGTGATGTGGATTGTGGTTATTAAACAAATATGCACACAGATGTCAGAACACATATTTATTATGCACATCTTGTATTTGTAAAATATGATTGGTTATTCATGAATAAGAATACATTTTAAAGCATATTTTCTTTAGACAAGCTGTTTCAAATGTCATATTTACAATTTTGAATGAAAGTGCCATTTCAGTTTTTACTGTTACTTTGCTATGGAGAAATGCTTTCTTTTTTTTTTTAATTGAAAATAGATTTTTTTTTCTCATATACTACATCCTGACTATAGTTTTCCCTCTACTCACTCCTCCCAGTTTCTCCCTATTTTCCCTCCCCTCTGTATCTACTCCCTTTTTGTCTCTCATTTAAAAAGAAAATGCTTCAGAGATAATAACCAAACATGAGAAAATAAAATATAATAATATGAAGCAAAAACTTTCCTATCAAAGTTGAACATGGCAACCTAGCAGGAGGAAAAGAGTCGTAAGAGCAGAGATCCATTCATCCCATAGTCAAAATCCCATAAACATGCTAATTTAATAGCTATTATACATATATATGTCCTGGTGTAGATTCATGTGCACTGTGTGCTTGCTGTTTTACTCTCTGTGGGTTCCTATATGCTTTTCTTAGTTGGTTCAGAGAGCCTTTCTCTCCTGGTGTCCTCCATCCCCTCTATCTTTTACAATCTTTCCACCTTCTCTTCTGCAGGATTATCTGAGTTCTGAGGGCAGAGATATGATGGATACTTCTGATTTAGGCTCTCTCTCTCTCTCTCTCTCTCTCTCTCTCTCTCTCTCTCTCTGCATAATGTCTGGCTGTGGATCTCTGTGTCTGTTCCCATCTAATGCGGGAGGAAGCCTCTCTGATGACTGGATAAGGTGCTGATCTATGAGCATGGCAGAATACCATTAGGAATCATTTTATTGATTAATTTTTTACACTTGTAGTGTTTGGTTTTACTCAAGATCAGTGGGCTATCTAATCTCTGGTTCTAGGTTACCTAAGCAGCAGGTATGGGTTCCTTCTTATGGAGTGGACCTTAAGTCAAATCCAAGATTGGTTGACTATTTCTTGGAGTCTATGAAGGTGATACTAATGAGGACTCCTAGTAATGGGGGATATGGAGTCTCAACTGGCTATTTCTTATAGCCAGTCAAGGCTTCCAGTGGAGGGACTAGGTTGCATTCACAAGAGTTGTTTGCCAAAGAGGTGTCATGGAAATCCCAAAATAATCCAGCCCGATGCTAAGACAAAGAGATGCTGTCTGCAAGCTGACAGCAGGACCCCATTGCTGAGGACAGCACCACTTATTAAACATGGAGAGTCAGAGTTGGTGTCTACATAGATCCTTCATCCCTATGTTCTGGTCTTTTTTGGTGAGGTAAGATACTCTCCAGGCTATCAAAAGAGAAACCTGGACAGCAACCTCAGCCTACAATCTGTCCTTCCTGCAAGATATACTAAGCAATAGTGGCATAGAACTTGCAGGACCTATATCATAAACACTAGTGTGGTCAATGGTAATAGCTCTATCATGTACAGAATACAGCCAGTAATTCATCTTCTTGGCAGACATAATAGTTTCTTAAACACTGTGTGAGTTGAACATGCAGAAATGGGATTACAACCATACAGATGCTTTCAAGGCCTGCTTCAGTTTGTTATGGCAAAGAAAAGGGACAGATTAATTTTTTTTCCTGAGCAGGATAGAGATAAAATGACCTTCCTCCTCTTTGTTTACAACACTGAACATTTGGCTGAAGAAATTTTATCAACAAAGAACACACAGTTGTCCCAAAGAGAACAAAATCAAAATCTATATCAAAATCTGAGTTCAGCAACTTCACAACAAATCATTGAGATTATACAAAAAAAAAAATCTATACTCCATCCAAAAACCCAAACTAGAGGCAACACTTCTTTACTGAACATTTTAATGGTCACAGCCATCTTTTGGAAGGCCAAAGACTCAAAGTTTGATGAACAGACCATTTTGATGCAGCTAAAGAAAGTAGAAGCTTACAAGAACATGAACATTTGACCAAGTCAAGTCCTTTCAAGTTATTGTGTGATCAGGATAGGGTAAGCCAGAAAATTTTAGAGTCCTGCAATTCTCTGAAAGAAGTGTGTACACATATAAATATAGTAAAAGGTATTGCAGTTAAATAAGGATCAGGATAAACAAATAGGCCGAATACATGTTTATTCAGGGAGAAATAACTTACAACCTAGACAGATGAACACCAGCAAGTTCCACCGAATGCTCTCCTGTCCGAGTCCAGCCAGCAAGAGAGCGTTCCCCGGCTCTTCCTCAGACCTCCTTCCACAGGTCACTTCTGCCTATGGCTCCACCCCCCAATGGGCATGGTCAGTGCCACAGAAGGAGACAAAGTGAATATCTCACTACAATTCCCCTTTTAGTCTAAAGAAAAGATTTAGGCTTGATACAAAACTATATACAAAACAGGGATTAAGAAAAGGAAAATCGAGAACAAAATGACCTACATATCTAGTCCTAGGGTGAAGGCATAACGGAGTTAACAATAGAGTTGTCCTAAGCTGGAAAATGTAAGTCTAGTACCTAATATATCTAACTAGGAAGAGAATAATAGTTGTGATAGTTTAATCTTGAACCTCATCAAGACCTGAGAAGGAAAATAATGATACTAGGGTAGACAGGAAGTGCGGATGGGCAACTTCCAAAAGGTGCAGCAAGGACAGAAATAGCAAGCTACCTGGACAGTCACCCTAGGTCTCACAGCAACGTTGGTACACCCAGTTTTGGCTAAGGTCAAGAGAACTTGACAGAACACAACAACAGCAGGGAGGTAGAATGGCTGTTTTACCCTGACTTGGCAATGTCCAGCAGTCTTCTATATTTGTCTCCTGCAAGAACATAGGACTTCATGTCCAAATCAGTGGTCAAGGTGGGGGCAGTTCTTTGCCCAACAGGCCATTAGCTGAGGCGAGAATGAACTTCAGCAGGAGCAACAACAGTGTCCAAAATATTTTCGGGAAAGTGCAAGGTGCTATCAGGAGCAACAGTGTCTCATGTCAATGGAGTACTAATATTAAAACATTTAAATGCCATGTTCTGCATGTCTATGAAGTGATTGAAGATTAAGCATCTATGTCTGACTAATCTCATAGGTAAAGGCAACATGAGTGAAGATAATCTGTAATACTCAGGAACTTAGCTAAAAAACTGATTGAAACTTCCCTGAGTAAAGCAGGAACAAATACCTAAACAATATAACTATGTACATATACATACATATAAATCCCTAAAATAGAGGTAAAGTAGAAATATCAAGACAAGAGGTAGAACTATAAAGAGCAGCATGATAAATATCCCAAATTGTATCAATATATAAAATGTCTTGAATACAAGAAAAGTATACATACATAGAATATGGCAAGAATAAATGTTCATAAATTGTATCAACATATGAAATGTCTTGAACAAAAGGGCAAATCTGTAATGGAGTGAGATATGTGCTGGGTATAAAAAGAATTTAACTTTCTGATAGTGAGGAACTGTGTACCTGAAGATCTCATGGAATGTCATTTTAGAAATTGTTTTACTTCTGAAGGAAATATAACCCTTGAGTTATCAGTTTCTTTCCAAGAAATCTCTCTTTCCCTGACCTGGGATGAATGGGAGAAATTGAAGCATTTATAGTCTATATCTTTAAAGATTGTCCAGTGGGGAAGAAAGTGGTTCTCTTTTAATACTTCTCAGAGGTTTAGGTAGAAAGAATGAAAGTGATATTCAGAGTAATGTAACAGTGTGATTTTTTAAAAAAATATCTCAATGACTAAACTTACAATAAGTTAGGCCATGCCTAAGTTTGCAACTGACTTGGGTTACCACATATCTTTCAATGTAGAATTAACTTTTTATTCATGTTTCAAATGCCTATAGAAACTGACTGAGATTATATTGTACCTAGAAAAATTTCAAATGTGAGGCCACAAGTTTCTGAAATAAAGAATATTTTCAGATAAACCTTTAAGTTAATCAGCCTTTTACACAAAAGAGTAAACCATCCTCAATTAGACATAGAAAATGTCCCCCAAATTAACTTAAACTTACTATTTTGCTTATCCATTCTCATCTCTGCTTTTTGCTTAAACAAAGAACAGAATAATAATTGAAGAATTAGCATGGAAAAGTGAATATCAAGGACTAGAGAGATTGTTCAGCAGTTAAGACCTCACACCATTCTCAGAGAAGGCCAGAGTTTAGTTTCCAGTACCCATATTGTAAGCTCACAACTGCTCATAACTCCACTTTCAGGGAATCCAGTGCCTCAGAACCCCAGAACCACCTATATTCGTGTGTACACACAAACGCACACAGTGCGTTAAACTCTTTTCTAACGTTCAAAACAAATCTACTGACATAAGAAATAAATATAAAGAAAATGCTGTAAATAACCTGCCTCTATTTATTGTGTTTCTCCACCTCTGCCTTGGAGGCAAGCCATCCAGACCAGCTAAGATCTTCAGCGCATTCTGTTTTATGTTGGTGGCACTCTGTTAAGTTGTCTCCCTTCCAATAATCATTACAGCATAAGTGACACTCCAGGGGAAATCAATTACTTTTGACTAAATAGAAAAGACTGTCAACCTCCCTGGAATCGTAATTGGTGTTTCTGTTTATTTTGCTGTTGTTTGAACCTTGCAACAGCTACACTCTTGTTTTCACCAAAGTTGAGTAGTTTGCCTGCTGCAACCTCCAGGGAAGGCTTGCCAGCATTCAGGAACTTCCCCCCTCAAGGACAGGATAATTAGAACCACTTAGTAACTACAAGTGAATTTTCCAGCAACTGGTTAAACATTCTTTTCTTCACAATTTAAAGCAAAAGCCCTTTAAGCCCCCAGGGGGATAGTGTCTTTTTCTCTCCACTAAAAAAGATGTACAATGACATGACAGAATGTGTGCTGATTTAGAAGAACCTCAGAGAGGAAGATCCCCACGCCTCCTTTCTATTTGTCTTAGGAATGCCAAGTGCTATACAAGTCTGAAATCACAGGAGATTATTCTGAATGAGTATAATTAACAACTCACAGTGAATTGATGAGTTATATTGAGTCGGTTGGTGCTAAAGTGAATTTTAAATGTGTGTTTATGAACTGATAGGTGTCCACCATGAATATAGAAGGAAGGTGTAGCAGGCTGAATGAAAAATGTTCCCTGTAGATTCTGATCTTTGAACACTTGATTCCCAGCTGGTGACACTCTTTGAGGGGGTTATGGGACTTTGGGGATTCTGGGCCATACTGGAGGAAGTACATCACGGGGGCTGGGCAGGCTTTGGAAATTTATAGCTTTACCCCACTCCCAAGCTGCTTTCTCAGCTTCCTGTGGAAAGAGATGTGATCAGACAGCTGTCCCAACCTGCTGCCATGCCTTCTCCTCCAGTTACTGACTTTTTCTCTGGAACCATAAGCCAAAACAAACTCTTCCTTCTGTTACTCACTTTTGGTCATGGCGTTTTATCACAGAAAGAAAACATGAGGACAGAAGGCCAGAGTGTTGTCTACTTGCTCTATAATCAAGGCCACAGGTTCGAATGGCCAGGGTGTCAGACTTCCAGGACCTTGAGGAAACTGATTTTCAGTGACTCGGTCAAGGGCAGACATGAAAGCAGGAGTTGCTGAAAATGTGGAGCTGGTGCTATAAGGAAGTCATCATTCTCAATCATACTGAGAACACACTGTGTGTTAGGCTCAGCTCCAAGTACTAACCCTTTCATCCTGAGTCCTCATAGTGACCCATAGGAAGGACTTTCTGCTAACCCTGTTTTCAGCTGAAGAAACTGAGGCAGGCAGGAAACGTTCAAGTACCCGATTCACCCAAAGGGAGTAATCAGGTTGTGAAGCCAGTAACAAAGACATGAAGACATTTCCCTTCAACTTTAGAGGACAGCATGGGCAGTGGAAGAGGGTGTATAGCTTGGCAACTAAGAATGTATAACTCATTATGAAAGAAAGTATCAAGGCTTGAAGTAAACGTGTAAACAAAAGTAATTCCTTTTCCTCCTTAAGAACTTGTAATTATAAACTTTTCTAATCTCCTAAACTTAACCTTACCATTATACACCCACACAAATATACAGTGTAATATTGGTTTAAGATGTGTTACATTTGCTGATGCTTTGGAGTATTTGTTTAATGATGCAAAGATGTGTTTCATTCTTTTGTATTGCATTTGTTTAACTCTGTGAAGCTGTGTTACTTTACCTGTCTAAAACACCTGATTGCTCTAATGAAGAACTGAATGGCCAACAGCAAAGCAAAAGAAAGGATACGTGGGGCTTCTGGGCAGAGAGAAAAATCTAGTCTAAGATAAATAATGGGAAAAGGAGAAGCAGAGAAAGACACTAGGAGCCAGCTACATAGCCAGCCACAATGCAGGAAGAAAGATATATAGAATGAAGAAAGATAAAAAGATCAGGGGCAAAATATAGAAGAGATAAAGGTGAATTTAAGTTAGAAAAGCTGGCTAGAAACAAGCTGAGGTAAGGTTGGGCATTAGTAAGTTTTTGTTAACCAACCCCTTCTCATCCCTCTCTGCACTCCCATCCTTAGTCCTTGTTTTTAAACCATTGGCTTCCTGTATACTCCCCCATGGATTTTATAATCACATATATTTTACTCTCAAAAGACACTATTACATTTTATCTTATATTTCTAAGTAGCTTTTTTTATATACATTTCATTTTTAAAGACTTCACCTGGCCCCTCATTTCCCATCATTATCTGGTTTCACTGTTTCTGCTCATAGGATTTCCTTCCTTTCTCTACTCTCATTTCACCTATATTCAATTCAATTGTGCTGATGTCTTTCTTGCACAAATAAAGCCTGTTGGGGGGGGGTCAGAGAATGGATCTTGCCACCAGCTAACCATAGAGGTCTGGAGATTTGTACAGACAGACAGGAAATGACATATCTGGGCATGACAGGATATAAGCAGGGACAAACAAGAAATTGTTCTTTTTTGCTGAGACACTTAGGAGTCACCACATGAACCCAGGAAGACAGGATGCATCAGGCATTCTCCAGTAAGCCAAGACCAAGTGGAAATACATAGATTAATAGAATTGGGTTAATAATTAAGACAGAGCTAGACAATAAGAAGCCCTAGTCATCAGCCAACAATTTA
This sequence comes from Phodopus roborovskii, assembly GCF_943737965.1. Classification (NCBI taxonomy): domain Eukaryota; kingdom Metazoa; phylum Chordata; class Mammalia; order Rodentia; family Cricetidae; genus Phodopus; species Phodopus roborovskii. The sequence goes on along the minus strand of NW_026125391.1, from coordinate 24,818,210 downwards.
ATAATTAATATAGCATCTGTAGGTTTACTTGGGGTTAAGGCGGCTACCGGACCAGGATGCTAGGAGGAAACCTACAGCAACATTCGACTATTACTACTGTCTAACTAAATTTATCCTTTACACTCCAATGACCATTTTCTGGTTTCCTAGCTATTATATTTACTCCCTGACAAACAAACAAAACAAAAGTTTTGAAGCTAGAACCCTTATATGAGGGAAAACATTTGTCTGTTGAGATCTGGGTGACCTCACTCAGTATATGCCATTTTTTGTCTTGACCTTTCCTATTTTTCTCCTTTCTTCTGTGCATAGTGTAAATATATGTTTTCCAAGTTGCTTTCTCAGCATTATTCCATTGGTTTATATGTGCACTTATCAGTTATAAGTACTTATAGTTTTATCTTTATTACTCTACAGAAGTCTTCTTAGGTGTTGTTACTCAATATATAATAAATCTCCACTGAGCATGTCTGAAACATAGGAAGGCTAACTGGATACTGATGGGTGTTTAGGAATAAGCCTGAACAAATCACATGTATCACAAGAGAGATACAAGTCTTTTGTAGATTTACAGGTATCAGGGCAGTGTTGGGAGGATCGCTGGGAAGGCTGGAGCCAAAAATAACTGTGATATAGATGTCAAAGATCTATGCATTGGTTAACCATAGATAAAGGAAGAAGTATGTGTGTGTGTGTGTGTGTGTGTGTGTGTGTGTGTGTTCATGCATGTGTGCTGCTAAAGTGCTAGTGTGTTATGATTGTGGTCAATGGGGGAAAGCCAAAGTGTTCCAAAAAAAATAATCTTACCAAGTGTGAGTTTTTCATGAATACATCAAACATACATAAAACACTCATTCCATATCTTGATCCTTTTACTTCTTCATGATTAGTTTTCCTCATTGTTTCTTATCTGTGTCCTTTTATATGACCAGAGGTTAGTTATTCCCTATCTCTTAATGGATTCTTCCACCACACTTGTCCAAACAGATCTTTAGTTGCCCACCCTTTCTCAAAGAGCTCCACAGAAGTGGGCCACCTTTTCTTCTGTTTAATTGAGAACAGAAATATTAGACAAAGTCCTCCTGTGACAAAGGTTATTTGCCAGCTTTGTATGAAGGCTGTAACAAGCTCCAGACATGGTGAGGTGGGCCTCAGAAGCCTAGCACCTTGGTGCAATGAGTCTAGTACCAGAACCCTAAGTGTCGTTCCAGCACCAAATGTACACTAGTGCACACACTGGGGAAGTCATGTACATCTTTGGGCCTGAAGTTATTCCTCTGTAAAGTGATAAAAAAGAATATACTGGTCCCTTAAGTCCCTTTACCCATGCAAAACAGAAGGAGAATTTGAGCACTAGGAATGAACTCTGACTGGGGAGGTCCTTCAATCATTTAATGTTAGAATCAGCTGTCTTTCTAAGTCCATCAGCCTCCCAATCAGTGCACTGCTCCCACAGACCCCTTACAGCTTTGCCATTTGTGAATCTAGAAACCCTGAGTGTACAGTAAACAGCTCATTTACCTCCCCAGCCTCTTTTCTTCTGACTCGTTGTAACTGTGTAGTGGGAAGAATGAGCTAGAGGAGCCATTGTCTCTTTATTGACCATTTGCCTGTCAGCTCTTGCTCTGGGAAAAAGAAGTACACAGGTTAACTGAGCTCATTACCCTTCCACAGTTTTCTAGTTCTTAGGTCTGTTAGCAACTGACATTTATCCATGCCACTGCTGTTATTGGCAAGACTGAGGAGTGAGGGCCACTTCCAGTACAGGTATATAACCACTCCTTGCTTCTCTTTTCTAAATGTAATCTTGGAGAACAACGGGTTCGCAAATTTAGGGTTGTTAATGACTTAGAAATTCTTTGAATGATTCAATGTTACTTTCTAAAGAAAGAAGTATATCAATGGATTGGTTGGGACTAATTCATTCATTTATTCAAAAAACATTTATTGATTGACAACTATAGGCTCAATACTGTTCTATATTCTGAAGAAATGGAGAAAAACAAAATAGGAAGAGATGATAAGCTCTCTGGAGTCTATGTTCTTCATCAGATGACTTGAATGTGCTAGCTGTCTAATTTTCTAGGTGGTGTTATGCCTAGAGATGGTATAATGAATAGAGAGAGGAAATAGGTAGCTCAGGAGTGGTAGGTAACATGGACCAGGAAGCCCATCCGAAGAGAAGTGAATTCACCAATGCCCTAAAGGTAGTTAAGGAATAAAATATGTAAATACAAGAAAGAAGAATATTCCAGGAGAAGAAACAAGAGCTGGTGATGAGGTAGGAGTATGAAAAGGATAGATTTTGTATGACTCAAATGAGTCCTTAATTTCTTCATGCCCAGAACAGTGTGTGTAGGCAAGGGAAGGATGATTTGCACTGATACATGGCATGCATATGGAGGTCAGAAGGCAATGTGGGGAGGGCGGCTTTCTGCTGTGTACACCAAGCTAGCTGGCCTACATGCTTCTACGGGTTCCTTTGTCTTTCAGTCCCACCTCCTGATACAAGCACTGAGATTACAGAGCTCAAACTGCCATTCAGATTTTCACAGTCACTGGGGATCCAAAGTCATGTCCTCACTCTTGCACAGTAACCACTTTTACCCAGTAAATCATCCTCCCCAGCCCTACTCTGATTTTTTTAAATCTGAAATTGAAAGGTGGAAGAAAGAATACATAAATAAATAGGGAAAGAGAAAGACCAATAGAGAGAATAATTCTTAGAAACATATGTCATTGTAAACTAGGCAAACAGTTTTCCCTGCATCTACTATACTCTTCATTTTAGAGTAGAAACAGGGATTTATAACCAAGATTTGACAAACCCAAGAATAGAATAGAATGCAAGAGGGGACCTTAGACTTTCACAGGAATGGCTTCTTCATCAAAAGAACTTTTCAGTTTCCAGAGATTGTATGTTCATTATAACTCATGATGGAAAGCCCTGGGTTAGAAGTGGGAAATTGTGATTCCAAAATGTTCTCCTGAAGACCAATGTCCAAGGCAGATTTAAAAGAGAGAAGCTTGTAACAATTGAGATCAAGAAGAAGTCTCTCTAGCTAGGAAGTCATTAGACAAACTAGACTTAAACAGAGTAAAACTAGGAACAGAAAAGTTGGCTGACACCAAGATGAATTTCCAAGGAAGCAGTTATCTGGTTTCCTGATCATAAAAGTTGAGAGCAAAAGAAAAGTCAAAGGAGACCCCCAACTATTGCATTAACATAAACTAATGAGCTGCCTCAGAAGCTTAGTGTCTTCCCCTGGTTCTATTCTTAAAAGTAGCCAGAACCACTCAGTCACACCCAAGCTCCAGGACAATGACAGTTCTGTCAGCCATATCGGTATGGGACCAGCTCACTCCCTATAAGCCAAGAACATGCCCAGGTGGGTCTGCCAATGTTTCTAGCTCACTCTTTCTTTCTTGAAGGCACAAAGGGAAATGCTCAGAGAAAGCTTTAGGCAAAGCATATTTTGTCTCAAAGATGAGAAGCAGTTAAAAAAAAAAAGTTCACCTCTCATGCCACCCAACAGGCTCTGATTCTTTGGTTAAGAGCAATTTGTGGTGCCATGCCATGCATGTCACCTGGCTGAGCAGACCCTGGGAGGGAAAACACAACGGGGGATTTGATTGAAGTGCTTTGGAGGGCAATTTTCTTGACTAAATAAATAAATAACATCACATCCAAGAGAAAGGTGTTTATTTTGGTCCTCATCATTGTGAAGGGGTAAGGCAGACAGAAGTTTCTTCCTTGTGGGAATTTTTCTTAAGAAAATAGTTATTAAAAATGAAAGATGTGTAGACTTTGTTGTGGTCCCAGGCCCTCCTCTGACAGATTCCAAGTTACCGGAGTTAATGTTTCCATACATGTGGCTCTCTGGAGTTTTTCTCACATGTATGATAGCATTGGAGATGGCTTAAGTAAATGGAAAGTGTGAAGTCAGTCACTGGTACCCGGACATGTTGGCCAGGAAGTGAACTCCTCTTGAGGATGTCTGGGAGTCAGGGACAATAAATAAATGATTAGCTACCCACACCTACTGCACCACTCCCAACCCCAGAGATACCCATGATTGTGGGTTTTTAAGCTTCAAAAATTGTCAGGATTTGTGTTCCTAAGAGTTCTTTCATCTTAAGGATAGATAACATTTGGTGTACAAAGCAATTTGGCATTACTTCGTTTGGTTTTTATAATGCCTAAAGTAGAGGTTATTATTCTGTACTGACAAGAACGCTGGAGGTCAGAAAAGTTAAGTGATTAGTTCCAATGTATGTATACACTTCAAAAATGATTAAGCAGATTTAATCCAAAGGTTGTTTTAAGAAACTAAAACCATCGGGGGCAATGATGACAAATTCCTTTAATCCCAGCACTTGAGAGGCAGAGGCAGATGAATATCTGTGAGTTTGAGGACAGTCTGGTATACAAAGTGAGTTCCAGGACAGATAGAGCTGTTACACAAAGAAACCCTGTCTCAAAGCACCAAAAATTAAAATAAAATAAAGAATAAGTAGAACCAGATCATGGAAATCACATAGCAGTGAATGACTCATAGGAATTTCTCAGAAAACACGAGCATCTGATGCCCAAACACATGGACCCTCCTGACCTGAGACAATATCACATCTTCAGCAATGCCTACTTAAAAGCATGACTGTGAAATGCAGAACCATGAGCTACATGAGCACTCACTGTCTGGAAGTCTCAAAAGGATTCCTGGCTCCTGAAAACAAATCTATTACTATGTACTTTGTAGGCCATAGTGCAACTCACTGGCATGTTTTAAAGCTTGGCTAACTTACCCTAAGTGCAATGCTGGTTTAGAATTTAAAGCAATGAAGTAAAGTGCAAAGGCAACAGTGGTATTCTCTGTACCCACATTCAGTAGCTACCATGGTAAGCCCTTTGAAAGAGCCGTGGAAAGTATGTTAGATGGACTATATATTAGAGAGTGGGGCTCAATGGGGTTTTATAAATATCCAAAGTATAACTCATATGTCACCAAGCTAGGATTTGGTGCCAGCAGGTGTCTGCTCTAAACAATTCCTCTTTGAAACATAGCACGGGATCTGTTTAGTCTAGGGATTGCTAGAATGCTGTGGGGTGCAACTGAACCCACCACATCAAGCCTGTCTCCAAGATGTACATAACTGTCTGCATGTTCTTCCCTTGCTTCTTTGAAAGCATCCATCTACCACAAAAAGACCGTCTTGATGGAGGCTAGAAACGATAAACCAGTTTTGTCAACAAGGAAATTCATGTCCCTCCAATTTTGACTCACAATGAATTTTATCACTGCGCTAACTTGGGAGATGAGATTTGTATCCAGATCAACTTACCATCATTGTCTTCTTCATTTGAGGGCTATCACTGAGCTTCCCCATGTGCCTATCCTATCCATTTGCACAGCATGGTAGTATTCTGTCATTTAACCATGGCAACTACAGTATAATGTGGAGAAATATAGTAACCCAGCCTGCAGTTGTGAAGACTGTGGCATAGGCATGCTAGCTGTGGATGTATGGTCTAAGAGTGGTGGTTCTTCTGGGCTCTTGGTTACTTTTTATACCTGGATCCAATTATTTTATGTTGAAAATAACATCTTAAGATCATAACAGCTGCAATGAGTGATGAATCTTAACTAGATACCACTTGTAAACCATCATAAGTGTTTACATAATGTTTGCATATGAATCTTATGAGATAATGAGATAATTCAATGTTCAAAGATTTGGTCAAACCAAGTCAAACCCATCAGTAATTTCAAAGTTGAAAAAAAAAAACTAAAATGGAACAAAACTGTGCAGGTGTGAAGTAAATTGCATCAACGGATTTGAATGGGAAATTAAAGTGAAACTTCTAGCACGGAAGAGACAAGTGAATCTGAATCACTAAAACAAACAACAACAAAACACCAGATGCCTCTTTCCTCAACATTGGGCCAAATTGTGCATCATTTGCTAATAGAATACTCCTAGATACTCATGTGTGCAATGTGAGTTTTCTCCCACTCCACCAACATAACACCAGCAAATAGTTCTATAACAGTAAATCAAAGACCTGTGACTTCTTGTTCTCCTCTCTCTCTCCCCCTGGTCTCCAGAAATGGCAGTTGTTATCTTATCTTAGTCCCATGGAAGTCCTGGAGTGGGTCACATATGCCCAGATGTGATCTTATATTGCTTCATCTGTCAAGGAAGCAACTGCACAAGATGCTGGCTCAGTCTTGTAGGCTGAGCTGAGGACTGAAAGAAACACCCTTTCTCCCATTTGGTTCCACAGGGCTGACCACACAGTGAAATTCTCCTGCTTTGACTGCCACAGGAGCATGCCCCATGCTCTCCCTGCAGCCTCAAAGAACTACCTTGCCACTCACTCATGGCTGGAAAATGGTGTGCTCTTTGCCTCTGGGGAAAGAAACTTCTCCCTCTGCTTTCACTACAGTTAAACAGAAGCCCACAGCCTGGGATAGGATGGATGCCTTCCCAGCCCTTCATTTTCTCTCTGGGTATTCCACACACACATCTTAGTCCCAGAGGACTCATGCAACCATCTGTCAAATTCATATTTTTCAAAGAGAATTTCCAAAGCAGCCTGTGCCTAGCCACTCCTAAGTCAAAATGTTAAGCATATCCCTGTACCTCACCCTTGTCCCTAGTCCAGGGAGATGGGTTATCATGTGATTAAGGTATGATGCTGCCACTGCACAGTTCCCTACAATGAAATTGAAGTACTCCCTTTGTGTTGCTTCCTGTCCCTTTGCTATAAGTAGTGGGCATCACCATGGTGCAAAATCAAACCTATGAAACAGACAGAAGTGTTAGTGTGCAATTGGATGAAGTCACCATGGAAGAACTCCTTTTCAAGAATGGTCCTCACCACGCAGGATAATCAGCAAAGGCATAGACAGGAACACAAATGGGAAGAAACTGAAAGACAGAAAGACAGGCGTGAGGAGGTTAAAATAGTTCTGGATACCATCATCACTCTAATGTCCCAATACACACTGATTTGACCCTTGATATCACTGAACTTCTTTCTTCTCCTTCAGTTTCTTTGCCCAAGGCATCCAACAAGCCACCTCATTGATCTGAAATAAAATGCTTCTCTTAGGGACTTCCCTGGGTCTTCAGCATAAACACAAGAATCTGCTAGATTTTATGAGTCAGGCTCAGCTACACAGAAGCACAAGGAAAAATAACTAACTAATTACCTACTTACTTTCCTTTGGTACTATCTTGCCAGTAAGTTACTATGTGTGGACAGAGGGGTCACCTGATGTGTCCCATTCACTAAAGGGTTTCTCCAAATGACTGTAATGACACGCAGAACATGAGGAAGAAAGAGTTGTCTTGATTTATAAAGGGAGTGCTGAGGCCTGGGAGAGCGATGTTTGATATTTAAACTTCAGAGCTGGATATTCTACAGCTGCTGCAGAGGTTAATTTAAATGTAAAACAGAGGTAGATATTTGCTTTGAATGCTTTCTTCTTTTCCTTTTCCTTTTCTTTTATTCCATTTTTTGTCTGCTTAAGAGCGAACAACCTCCAAACACTAGCATAGCTATCATTATCTTTCCTAGCATTTCTAAGGAGCTCACACAGGGCCAAGGCCATGTTTGCACAAGCAAGCTGAGGGGAGGAGAGGTTCTGTCCCCTCCCCAAAGTTCTGCTTTCCTCACATAAATGTTTCCATCTTATCACAGATTTACACAGAAATAGAACAAGTAGGGCAACTGCCCCTGTGTCTTCTTTTGGCCTTCCTATTGTGTCAACAAAACAGACATGGTACAGGATTTGGACTAAAACTTTTAATCTAAGAAAGATAATGGTAAAGTGTGGCTGCACAAAGATGTATTGTTGTCACAGACAAGGTGGCTCAGCAGAAAAGACACTTGTGGACAAGCCTGAGAACCCACTTGTGATCCCCAGAACCCTCATAGTGGAAAGAGATAACTGACTCCCTCAAGATGCCCTCTGATCTCCATATTGACACTCACTAGATGCCTGCCCCCACAGAAATGTACACCTTCCCTGTTGTAGTAGAGGCGTCAGGTTTACAAACACATACTATTACACCCTAGCTTTACACAGGCCCTAGGGCTTCCAACTCAGGGATTAACTCTGAGAGGCACTGAACTGAAAACTTCACCCAAGTTCTCTTCATACCTTTAGAGCCTTAGTGGGAAGCAACATTTTTGTTCAATTTTACAGAAGTGAAAACTGAGGCTCAGCTATCACAGAACATCTGAGCAGCAAAGACAGAGGTCCTGATCTGTCTAATGTCAAAATCCACATTCTCCCCATAACCACAAGGCCTTTGAACTCACTGTCTGTCTGTCTCACCCCTTCCTTCTATCTCTATTAGATTGCTAAGGATCCCTTATCTTGTTCCACTAAGGAGCAAAGGTCAGACCTTCCCAGCATGGCCCGGTGGGGGTTCCAGTCCTGCTCAGTGGAGGTCTTCCCAGTTAGGCTCTCACATCAGACTTAATCCGCACGAAGTTCTCACCTAACCCATCCTCAGCCTCCTCAGGATGGTTTGCCTACAAATATGGGTCAAGACTGTTCTTTCCAGGGTTAGTAAGAGCATTTGCTCATTCCCTGATTCATATTATTCTAGTATAGCACTTTTCCAGAATCAGGCACAGTCACTCTTCTCAACAGTATCCCAACTTCCTAAGACTGTTAGATACCACCGTCCCTATGAACACCTATTCACCTAGAGTTCTGTATATAACAATAAGTTGAAAGCTTTGATCGTCCCTCTAGATTGACAATTGTGTTCTAGCCATTGTTTAAGCTCCACTACTCAGCATCATGACAGGCATAAACCAGGGCCTCCCTAAACTAGGAACTGCAGCAGACACAATTGATGTTGCAACAAGGTCAGTAGACAGTGAGGACATGACCTCCTCCACCCCTTTGTGGTACAGCACGGCACCACTCGACTGGACTGTGACTCTAGCAGTATATGGTTCCTGGTTCAAACCCGAGCTCCATCACTAACAATTTCATAAATCCTGCTCTTTCTAAGAGATGCTTCTCCTGTGATTAGCTCAGATTCTTTCCAGCAGCTTTGTCTTAGTTTAACTTGAGTCCCATATTTTAACTATCCTAACATGGTATAGTGTAATATAATCCATAGAGATCAGAACCAAGCTGGCCTTGCTCACTCTTTCTTCCCACATCTGAACCATGCTGGCCCTGCTCACTCTTTCCACCTCTGCTACATAAAAGATGCTAAGTAAATGTGTCAAGTGACCTTGATCTTGTTGCGGGATAATAAGCTTTATGGGTGTTCGTGTTCTGTATGTATAAAATGCTAGATTTAGAATCAATGATCAGAGCATTCTAGGCCCATAAATAAGGTGTATCCAGCTATAGCCATCTCTCTCTTTCCTCCGGGTCTCCTGCTCTTATCCCTCTGATGCTCTCACTGACTGTAAAGGGCCACAGTGCCCATGCACTCCACTTTTGCCTCTTCCAGCAAGCCAAGCAAAGTTGCTCCATGATAGGAGCTGAGGAGACTGCTTTCCAAGCTTAGACTCCAGTGTAAAGACGGGCCTTACTCTGGAACATTCTCTGTGGATAATAATCGTCCCAAGACTTTCAATCAAGTAAACTAACCTCCCAGCCCCTCTTTTACAGTGCTAGACAATTCTTTCTGGGTGGCTCCCATCTTTCAATGGACCCTTGTTTCTTCATGCTGTGTTCATGTCATCATAATCAATGTGAATGTCATAACTATAACAGCATTTAACTCTTTCAACATAACACTGATTCCTCATTCCCTCCCACCAAAAGTTTATGCTTTTGTTTTAATTGGGGGTGCTGCCTCAGTCTCTCTGAGTGCGAGAGCAAGTGAGACAAATCATCTCAATGGGGCAGATATCTTCAAAACTACAAAAATAGTAAAGTGAATATTGAAAGTGTGATCTACCTCATATTCTGAGGCATTTCACTTGCACTGCTTCTTTTGAGTGCCATGGCAACCCCACAAAGGTTCCTGTTCTCCTTTTTGTTTTTGTTTTTTTAAAAACTTGGGCCAACTGAGACTTCCCCCACCCCACCCCCCAAAAAATTAATCCACTATAGCTATTAGGTATAAGAACCAAATTGTAGGGTGTATGTGTGTGTGCGTGTGAGAGAGAGAGGGGTTGTTATCAAAGGTTTGTGAAAGAAGGGAAACATAGCAGGCTTGCTCTGACATGTAAGTGACATTAGAAGAAGAGTGTACTTTAATGAATATGGGAGCCCACAGGGGCTCTGCAGAAGACAGAGTCAATTTTTTCCCAATCACCACATTCAGTGTTTCAGTAACACCCATCTCTATGATGTAGAACTCATTTGGCAGAGATTCTGTAAGTGCAGGTGGTTGGGAACTGGGGATGAGAAGATGCTGGTGTTCCAGAGCTGCTTGTTTGTATACCATCAGAAGCCATCTTCTGATAAGCACAGAGGAAATTGAAAGAAGTGTTTGCTGGAGAACAAATCCGCGGTAAGGCAGACATCCGAGCATGGATCTCTGGCAGATCAGAGCACCAGCATGCTTCATGGTGTTATGTGGGAACTAAAAAACCTTCATGGCTGACTCAGGCCTCAGGAAGTTTAATTATTCTGTTTTCTAAACAGGATGATGAGGCTCGCTGGAAACAATATCAGGGACTTGATGATGATAGGAGATGAAGGGTGTGGATGCATTCAAGGCCGTTGGCATGTGACCAACGGAGGCAGAGCTTAGTGCCAACCACCTGTCATCTGTAGCTGCCCAGATGCCTAGACTTCCCTCACATTGTGCAGAGTCCTTCTTCCTTAAGTCCTGCTCAGAAACCACCTCCTTTAAAATGCCACTGCCTAAGTAGAAAACCCAAAGCTGTTTCTGGTGGGGCTATTTAAGTGGTTTCTTTGAGGGAAACAACATGAAGAAATAATGTTTAAAATAGGCTTGAAGGATTTCTGACTTAAAGCTTCCCTCCTAATCTGCAGAGTTAACCTCCCTGCTCCACTGGTCTGTGTATGTGCAGTTCCCCATCACAGTGGACTGGAGGGTGCCCAGTAATCTGTTTATATAACTACTCACCCACTTAAATTCCACAAGAGGAGATGAGAAGTCAGGGTAGCTTTCCCAGAGTACATCCTTTAACTCTCCCCCCAATCCCCCCCAGGGACCAGACTCTCAGGGATCCTCACGAGAATATCTGCCCAGAGATTTCCATCCTATGTTTTGCCATTGGGATAAACAATACATTGAAATGGCTTAGCCCTGTCTGGTAGAACTGACTCAGAAAATGAAGCCTTAAGCTACTGACATATGGGAGCCTGCACAAGGTCAATGACAGTCGGTGCTTCCCAGCATCTCTACCTTCATTCCTGCTCATATCTCCTAGAGTTTTCCCTTAAAACCACCTCTTGCTGAGGCTCTAATATGACCTGCTAACTAGACCCCTTCCTTCCTCTTCACACACCTAAGGGCTTTTCATTTCTACCCAACTGTTTTCAGCTAACAGCATATTTTGGACTCAGTCCAAGAATAAAGGTTCTCAGAGCTGGATCCCAAGTAGCCTATTTTGCATTAATGCTGCATCCAAAGAAATATGCAATATCATTCCATCAGCACATCTGGTGCAAGGTATACACATAAATAAAGCATCCCCTACAACAGTGGAAGCTTATGGGGCAGCAAGGAATGACTTCCCTCCATAGATAATAAGAATGTTCTATCCCCAGAGGCGGGGAGGGGGGCACGAAACAACAGTGAGTGTTTGGCTTTAGTGGCAATGCAGATTGTCCTATCTAATATTCTCTTTAATTTGGTCTATTGTTTCTGCCTAAAGATTCCAAAGACAGGCACTTCTCAACCTGACCTGCCTCTCTTTATAGTATTACTATTTTGTTCTGAAACCCCTAAGTATTTCCAAGAATGCAGAGAATAACATATTAAACCTATTATACCTAAGACCAAGAGTGATGAATAAATGGCTACTCTTATGTCACCTATGACCTCCCTCTCCCACTATGACTTAATATTTTAAAGCTAGTCCAAGGCATCATTACTTCATCTATGAATAATTTTCTGTGTATTCTGATAGGGCAAAATGGCATTTCTCTTGCCACACTTGATCTTATTTAACATATATATTCTCTTCGAAAATTCCTCATGCATACCTTGATGAAGTTTTCCGAGTGGAAACCTGATGGTTAGGATGGATTGTTTTTTCTCTTTGCTGAACTTCAGAACACCAATAAAAGAAAGCTCACACATGTAGCCAAAGCGTCCATTTCACTTTGTATGCCTGTAGAGAGCTGGGAAGTGCCGCTCCTTAAAAGATGGCGCTGGCTTCCGCCTTCCACCTTCCTGATGGTGAGCACTCTCTGTCGTAAACAAGTCCTTATTTGGCTAAGCCTGTATAAGAGCAGCCTATCTTCAGGGTCCACGTGGCTCACTGGGGTTGGTCAGCTCAAGGGGATTTAAGCATGTGCAGGCGTTTCCCGGGGATTGCCAGAAGAAGAAGCATGTTCAAGGATCCTGATTAAACTGCTAGAAGAAGATCTTCCCTGAGTCGATTTTTCCTTGCTGGTCGAGGTTGGGCGTGACATATGCCAAATCTAACTGTCATCATATCTGGGAAGCTGGGTAAATTGCTTTCTTTTCTCTGTGTCTTTTTCCGTCAGTTGCGGGTAATACCAACTGCCCCATGGGCTTCACCAAAACCTTGTGAGAATCCCACAGGGTGATCCATGTGGGACCACTGTAAATACAGTATACCATTCAGTTGTAAGAAATAATTACTGAGCAGGGAAGGCATTACAGAAGCAGCGCTCTGTATGTAAAGAAGATGGAGGATACTTGGCTTGGCTGCTAGCTCCCCTGCCATGGCTCCTTGTGCCTTCTGGGAAAGCTCATAATGGAAGCATGCTGAGGAACCCCAGAGGGTCCCCACTGTAGTGCAATGTCGTAGGGAGAGGCTTCCTCAGTATGATCTCAATCAATAAACCTGCCATCCCAGCCCAGGCAATGCAGCCTTCCTCCTCTGCTATTCTGTTACAAAAGCCACAAAAAAAAAAAAAAAAAAAAAAAAAAAAAAAAAAAGAAAGAAAGAAAGAAAGAAAGAAAGAAAGAAAGAAAGAAAAGAAAAACTGTACAACTGTACTTCACCTTTTGGAGACAGGAGCAGCTGAACAAACCACTGCTCTTTCTCCTTAGAGGAAAGAAAAAAAATGTCAAATAATAATTCTTTTCTCAGCTGGCCAGATAAACGAAAGGATCAGCTGAACTGAGTGTAAATGTGAATGATTATTCTTTAGGGAGGGGAACAAAAGAAAAAGCTGTGATCCATCTGAATTCAAAGGCCAAATGCATTTTAAAGGCAAAAAAATCCCGGTGAGAAGAATGGACAGTGGATTTCAACACAAACATTTCCCTCACAAGGCTAGCCAAAAAAAGAACAGGAAGTAGAGTTGTCATTGTGAGGGTATAAAATAATAGTTGGTTATACAATGGCACTTTGTCTGCCAGAGACACCTGCTGGGACCATGATTTTTCCCCCAACATTCAGAACATGGGTTCTCACATGTCTTAATAGTTCACTGAGGACAAAACAGTGACAAGTGAACTAATCAGGACAAAGACAAACCCCAAGAGAGATTTCTGAAATATTGCAATTGTTACTATTATTTTAAAATATCACTGTGGGGCCAAATATTTGAGTGCCTACGTTTGTTCTCAGCACTCAAGACAGAGGCAGGCAGATCTCTGTGAGTTTGAGGTCAACCTGATCTACAAGGAGTGTTCTAGGCTAGCCAGGCATACATAAAAAGAACTTTCTTAAAAATCATCATCATCTGATCCCTCCTGGAAAACATCACCCTCCCTGTGGAATGGGGAGGGGATCGGAGAGGGTTTGGGGGACATGGAATGGAGGGAGAGGGAACTGGGATCTATATGTAAAATAAGAAATATATTTGTGTGTGTGTGTGTGTGTGTGTGTGTGTGTATAAAACATCATCATCTTTTGTCACCATGTGATAACATAAGGGAAGCATAGCAAACAGCTTCCCTAAAATCACAGTGATCTACACACAAAATGTTCATATCCCTTCAATAGTGAAGTCTCCATGTCTCTCGGTATTTCTTCTATTCAATTCATTGGTAGAATTCTGAACACACTAGCCAGGATGGAAAGGGTTTGGGAACACTGTCCTTGGTTCAGGAACCACTGGCCAGTCACAATCCCAAGCCCTGGTAGTGTGGCAGAGAGCATATCATGTAGATGTGACCCACTCTGAGTGTTTTAGTAGCTGTGGTTAGGATGGTTAAACTGGAGTGCTGCATGTTGTGACAACCAGGCTAAGGCACCTGCCTATGCAAAATCTTCACCTAGTTGTTGTCAGAGAGAGTGGTAAGACCCTTGAGCCTCCAAAGCTGACATCCTAGTGAGCAGGACAACTATGCAATCAACCAACAACTGGCAAGGTCTTGGACTGCTACTGATCCCACTGTGTCTGAATTGTGTGAGCTGATTTCCTTCTGTGGGTTGTGGATGAGTATTGTGTCTCTACTTAGAAACAAGTCATTTACAATGCAGGTGCTCTGAAAAGGAAGCCTCATCAAGAAGCTTATTGTGCACAACAGTATATTAAATGATTAAGAGAATCAACATTGAGGTCAGACTGTACATTCAAATATTGTGACAGCTACTTCCTAGAGCTAATCTGCCCTGTGCCTTTTTGTTCATCTGTGAACTGAGGAAGAAAGTTGTCTCATCTTGTCTGGTAATGCATGTGATAATGTAAGCTTTAAAAAAGGTGAAGTCCTTAGAACCATGCTTGGCATGAAGGATGTTGTTAATGTTAGCTGTCATGGCAGGGAAAAGATACATTAATATAAAGAACGTAAAAATTGAGAATCATTACATGAGTTGGTTAGCAAAATGCTAACATACCAGTCTGGCTCATCATACCTCTCCTAGACCTTCCATCCCATCTCCAAATGTTTCCTTGGGATCTATTTCATCCCCAGATATTTCTTTGGGATCAACTGCTAGAATGGACAAAATGTCATCCTTGCTTCCTAGATGGCTGGTTCTTTCTTCTTCTGACATTTTTCTTGAATTTATAAGAAGTTATCTTTTTTTTTGAAGACTATGTTTTTCTTTCCTAATTTATAATTTAATTTCCACTGTCCTACTTGGGTAGCCACTGTTTTTCCTTCTGTCATCATGGAGAACTATGGGAGAAATGTACTAATTTCTGAGGAGTTGGGAGGGTCTCAGTGATCATAAACAGTGTCAGACAGATTTGGGGAGCTTTCTGTGGCAGGAAGTTATCGAAATTTGGCGAGTTCTCTGTCTTTCATGTCTAGGTAGATAAAAGTGGATTCACCTTGTTATACCACAACTCATCCACACACACCCAATGAATACTGTTAATCAAGGCTACATGGGACTTCAAGGGGTTCTCCCGGTCTACTCCATCTGTTTCTATGCCATTGTGAGAAATACCTTTGTGGGAACATAAAAATCCGGTTGTGGCACTAGAAATACCCCTCACACACACACATACACTTTGTCATGGAGTACAGTCTCAAAGCATTCTATATCACTGAAAGTCTACCTTGTTCAGTTTTGTTTCTATCACTGAGAAGTCCAGGGCTTAGCTTTCCATAACAGACACTGGGAAGAATTAGAGATGAAATATAGACAAAAATAAGCCTCCAACCCTCTGCCTACCTTAGAATCAGATCTGAAGGTACCAAAGCCCTAAGGTGGGGCCGAGTGTTCAGGGTGAAGCATAGGAAGGAGAGGGAAAAATAAAAGACAGGCGAGACTCAGAGTTCAGATGTGTGTGTATTTCTATTAGCCAGGACTCTTCAGGAAAGTAGACTGAATAGGATGAATACAGATAAACAAAAAAAAAATAGATGATAGATAGGTAGGTAGGTTGGTAGGTAGGTAGATAGATACATACATACATACATACATACATACATACATAGACAGACAGACATAAGACATATGGTTGATAGATGATAGGTAGATATAGAAACAGATGATAGATATTGATAGGTATATATGGACATATGATGGGTAGATAGAGAAACACAGGTGATAAATATATAATAGATAGATAGACAAGTTATGATAGACATATATAGATAATGATAAATATACTAGGTAGCTATGTATATATGTAATAGAACATACATGTGTGGAGAGAGAGAGCAGAATCTATCCTGAGGAATTTACTCTTGTGATCATAGGGACTAAGAAGTCCCATGAACTGCCATCTCTAAGCAAGAGACCCAGAAGAAAACTCACAACATAGTAATTTCTGGACCAATGGAATTGATTAAGAAAATTCCATCCTACAGTTAAAACCAAAGATCTAGTTCAAATAGGCCAGGAAAGGAGATGACTTCATCTTCCTCTAACTCTTGGTTCTGCCCAATGGATTAGAGAGTGTCCACCACATTAGAAGGAAAAATTCCATTTTACTGAATTGGATACTAATCTTATTTTCAGACATCTTCATGGGGCACACTCTGAAATAATGTTTCCTGATACAGTCAAATTGACTCATTAAATTAACCTTAGCAGTATTGATGTACCCAGGTTAAAAAAAAAATATGTTCTCAGAACACATTCCAGTGCACTTCTAAAAGCTGTGGTGGCAGAGAGGAAAGAACTCCAGCATTAGAGTCAGAAATAACCTGCCCGAAACTCATCTCTGCTGCTCAGAAACAGTATAAACTTGTGGAAGTCACGTGGTCCCCTTCAACCTCATTTTCTTCATTTATAAAAATGTAGGCTAGCTGTCCTTCCTTTGTATGGTTATTTTTAAAACAATTAGAAAAATGAGCCTATAAAGCCTCTTACTAGATCTTGACACACAGCAGATTCCTAATAAAAGGTAGGCATTATTAATAATTTTATGATTAGCCATTGTCAATCTTTTCATCTTATAATCAGATAGCTTCTGTTTTGCCATTGTAGATAGATCAATTATTCCCCAGTGAGTGTCTCCTAAACACCTATAATTTTCAAAACAACAGGTGAATGAAATACAGAGTCTGTCTCTTGGGGCTAATTATAATGAAGTAAAACAGTCAGGTCAGCAGATACTAGAAGCGATGAAATAAGTGTGATAAGGTATATTGTGCAAGACAGCAAGCGGGCTTGTTCTGGGAGAAGAAAGGCTCAGGAGAGCCTAAGGAGGCCAGAGGCCTCTGCCCACAGGAGACAGGGATGAAGATGAATTATTTCAGAACAGAGGAAACTCCCATGAGGACCAGGAAGGAAGGTCATTTCAAGCTGAGGGGACAACATGAGAAAAAAAATGCAGAGACACGAATATATGGTGCATTCCAGAAACAGCAGCAGCTTCAGAAGAAACCAGAAGGTTCAAAGGGGTAAACTCACAGACAAACCTTACAGGATGTGTTCACAGCCACCATCTTGGCGAATAGACAGGGTTGCAAGGATAATTTACAGGCATTCTCCATCAGTGAGATGTGAGACTTTGAAACCTCAGAGTGTTTTTAGCTACTGTAGAAAATGAATACGAGTGTTGTTTTCTAACATCCTGGTACATGCAGATGGGGCTAGTAAAGGATGGCTTCTTGCAGTCCTGTGTAGGGAGAGAGGCTGCCTTCAGGCCTCACAGAGGTGTGTGGAGGCTGCCACCATATCACTTAACATGATAGCCTGCTTCCTATTAGAGGCTTTCAGGCCCCAGGAGCTCAGGAAGGAGAGGTGCACACACAGATTTCTGTCTCCACGCAAGATGCCAGCTCCTACATGTCACCTTTCTGGTCTTCCCTCCACCTGGTCAGAAGGCAGAGTGAACAGCAAATGCTCATTATGGAGCAGGAACCTGTAGTCCAGAATGTTATATCCATTTAAGATTATTAACTTTCCAGCTAGGTCTGGCTGGCTGATTGGGGGGGTGGGGGTGAGCAGGACACCTCAGCATGCCATAGACTCCCCTGTTGATTTGGCGTTTCTCAACTTCGACTCCCCATGGAAGATACAGCCAACCCCATATGGTGAAGTGAGGTCAGCACATCCTAGTGACCTACAATGCTTTGTCTGTCTGCCTAGTGTCCTTGAGTCGGCATGTCCCAGCTCTCTGGCATGGGAGTGCAGCTCACAAGGACAGAGGTACATTGTCCTGAAAGACCCAATGTATCAGTGTTGAGACTGAGATGGGCTGTTTGGGGATGGGAACTAACAAGACCTTGAATGGGCAGAGGCAGACAGCAGAGTCTGCCTTCTGAGAAAGCAGAGGTCTGCCTAGTGTTCACTATTTAAGTATTTTCCATTTATTTTTGTCACAGCCTCCTAGCTCTTGAAGATATAATATGAATTAATATTAGTGTGTGTATGTGTCTGTGTGTGTGTGACAGCAGTAAATATATATATATATATATATATATATATATAGAAAGAGAGAGAGAGAGAGAGAGAGAGAGAGATCTATCCATCTGGTTGTTAGCAGTTAGTTTATTATATAAAGTAACTTAAAATGAGCTTACTTGGAACCCTCTACCTTTTTCTGGTTCACTGCAAGTTAAGTCTCAGTAGTGAATATGGTGATGGCTAGTGATGGGGAAAGTTAGGGAGGAGGTTGCCATCACAGCACCATTGAGACATGTACGCACAAGCAATATGGCATAAGCAGAACCTTCCCTGCCTTCAACATGGGTCTTCATGCTAGCCCTCAGGCTGGACCCACAAAACCAAACTAGGCTGATGAAAAGTACCCATCTACATGCTTGTGTCATATTTCAATGCCACTGGCCCCTGACATTCTCCACTTGCCCTTGCTTGTCCAGAAGTGATTGGTGTGACATCCTCCTACAGATTTCTTAACTGGAAACATTTATTCCTACCCATGACTTGGGTTTTCTTCCCTTTAATTCTTGAATATTTATTGGCACATTATTCTCACTCTCCACATGCCCCAAGCAGTGCTTTGAAAGCCAGTCTCCTGCATTCTCCCCTTACCATGCTCTGGGGCATTAAAGTTAGGAAAGGGGAGGGCAAGAAGACCGCTAAAAACACTTAGCCCTTCATTAATTTCTTGTCCTCCCCCAAACCCTCCCATGTTATATTACACCTTTAAAACAGCATTGTTCTACAGACTGGGTTTCCTTTATTAATTGTGCAAATCAACCTGCTTCTGTTGAGGTTGCAACTGGACTAGAATTTAAAGAGAATACTGAGCAGAATTACTTTCTTGGCTTTAAGCGTTTACCATTTTCTGTGTAAAATACTTCATGAGTCCAAAAATAAAAGAAGCAGCAGAACCATTCTCAGAACAACTTCCCTGTGGTGAATTGTTCTGACCTCTGAGAAAACTGGAGGACTTCTCCCTCCTTCACAAGCAGCCAAGGTTCAGGTGGCCTCTTATATCAGTGACTGTTCCTTCCCAACACACAGCAATCCTCTGTCTGAACCGGAGAAACCTCAATGACCTGCCACAGAGTCCAGGGTATGCGTTAATCTGTTTAGCCTACCAGGACACCACAGGAAAGCAACTTGCCACCCTTGAGGACCACCTTTTCTTGGAGGGGTCATTAGGCCCATGGGACATTTTTACAAAGATTAAATCTAATCTTCTCCAGCTAAAGGTTGACTGGCTAATGACCTTCCCTGTTTCCCTGTCCAGTGTGATTACTGATACTATCATCTTCCCCAGGCCTTTACAAACTGAAAATTGCAAGGATAATGGTGAGTTTTCTCAATGTCTTTTTAAGGGACAAGGAAAGCCACAGCTCACATATTCTTGATAATTCACTGATTTTAGGCTTGCAGAGCTGATGGAGACTTGGTCACACTCTTAGGAAACAAGAAAGTGGCTGGTCTTACTGTGTTGCGCCTCATCTTTAGGACATTTCATATAAGACATAGAGTTTTCTTATGCCTTGTTGGGAACCTCATGAGAAGAAAATTGATCATGTTGAAGCTGGTGTTTCAGTAAAATCAAAAGAACTAAGGACAGTTGCTTAGGCATTTCAGCCATATCCCTCCTTATTTAACAAGATGGGGAAGGATGGGCCTCACACTGTTCAGGAGCCAGCAACAGAGACAAGCCGCCACTTTTGTAGAAACAGCATTCTGAGATGCCACCTACAGTGGAGCTCTTGTCCTCAGTCTGGACTGAGTCCCACTCCTATTCACACATGGGTCCACAAGGTCAGGGAAGGACAATTTTGAGTTCTTGTCTAGCCTCTGATACATGGTGAGACTATATTTCAGAAAAGCAAACAATGCAAAATTATCATTGTAGCCATCTGGTTTAGGAATATTCTTTTCAGTTTCTATTGCTAATTTGGGCTCTTTATAGTAAATCTATTCAGGCTTATCTCATTTCTCCTGTTTAGGTCTTTCTAGGAGTTTGTCTCACCTAGGCTACCTTCTTTGATAGCAATCATTTGCAATGCCTTTTATTCTAATTTTAGTATTTCCAGGCATCTGATTTTCTCAGTCATCCTAGCTAAATTTTGAAAGAATCGTCTTTAAGTTTCATTAGATTTTTTTTCTGTTTCCTCCTTTGTATCCTTATTTCTATTTATTTTTTTCTCCGTTATCTCCCCTTTTTTGAGGTAAAAGTCTAGGTTGTTGAGTTCTTCTGATTATCTTCCTTTTAATTATATCTTTTTAATAAGCATTTTTTTCTCATGTAGGTCTGGCTAACTTGAGACTTGTTATGTACCCGAAGATAGTGTTGAATGTCTGAAGTTCCTGCTCCCATCTCTCTAGTGCTGGGTTTTCAGGGACACACCACCATGCCTGGCTTTATGTGTCACCTGTATTGAACCCGTAAAATCATGCATACCAGGAACAGACTCTATCAACTTACCCGATAAAATGAGAATGGATACTTACAAAATGACTCAAAACAGTATATCCAGTATGTTTTTAATACATTGTGGGTCTCATTTCATGAACAATGTTTTAAAGTTCTAAAAGACATCATTCAAGACTAGAGAAGAAGATGTGAGTGTAGTGACATGTGCATGAGAAGCTGTGCCTTTTAGGTGAGGAGAAGATAGAGCAAGTATGTGGCCATCCTGTGCTATATAGTAAGGTGTAGGTCAGCAAAGAGGAGAAATGAGACATTCTCAGGAAAGCATAAAAATTTGTTGCATAGTAATCCTGAAGAGAATTTGTCACCCAGAAGACACATCATACCAAAACCAAAGAGAATATTGACAATAAAGCAAAAGTAACAGGAGTGGCAAATATCTAAAATACCTGGGAAAACATAGCAGGTTTTTCTTTCTTTCTTCTAAATTCTTTAAATATGTATGAAGCTGTTGAAAGTAAAAATCAAAGCCATGCCTGATGGTATTTTCAATGCTCTGTAAATTAAATGCACATGACAATTATAACATAAAGGGAGGAGGCCAAACAGACTAGGTGGTGGATGACATCTGCATTCCTATTGAATTCATAAAATATTCATTCTAAGTAGATTCTAAAATTTTAAGTGTGAATATTTTAAAACAACCGCTTAAAAATTTATGCAATATGTATCCAAATACAAGTTGAGAGAAAAAATTCAAATAGTACAAAAGGAAGAACAAAATAATAAAAACCAGAAGACGCAGGAAACAAATAAGAAATAGCCCACCAAAATGTAAATATATTAACAATTATCTTATATGTAGGTTTATTGTAAGACACTTAAAGTACAAAACTCAACTGCATGTTTTCCTAAATGAATCAACCCTACACTATTTGTAAGTAGGGTAAATAAAATAATTTAAGAAAGATCATGGAAATACTAACCAAAGTGTGGATGGAGATGCTATAGCAAGATCATAATAAATAGACATTAGAACAAGGAACATTACCAGGAATAAAGAGAGACATAACAAGAGGGCAAGAACTTCAAAGATATGAACACAGTTTTGGACAAATTTGCAGCAATATTTGGAATTTTTAGAAATCCTGTAAAAAAAATCAAAAGAGGAGAGTGCACAAATAGACAGAAAATCAATAAGAATATCAAAGAATGAACATTGCCAGACAGGTGGCTCTAATTAATATCTTAACCTCAGTTATTAAGATAGTATGACTCCACTATGAAAACCAAACAGTGTCAGTACAGCAAGAAGGGAAAAGACAGGCAGCTCTCTCGAAGACAAATGTAAATTCTTGAATTATGCACTAGAAAACCAAACCCCACAATGTATAACAACACTATGTACAGTGACAAAATAGAATCTATTCTGAAGTATAAGACTATGTGAATATTAAGAAATAAAGTGATACAACCCACAGGAAGTAAAAAACTAAAGCAGCAATATTTATATACTAGTTAATAATGAAAACCAAATGGTTTCTATTCATGAATGAATGTTCAACAAACTAGAAAGAGAAGAAAACTTTTCATTTATTTGTTTATCTATTTATTATGAATAAAGTTGGTCCACCATAGCTGAGGAGCTATTGGTAGCCAATGGTGTCTTGGGAGGAATAGTCATTTTTCTTTGAGATTTTATCCACTGGTAGAGTCCCATGCTACAGTGGATGGCCACACACACATGACCATAACTATATGGGAATAGGATACAGTGAGGATGTGTGTGTGTGTGTGTGTGTGTGTGTGTGTGTGTGTGTGTGTGTGATATGAAATTGAAAAGGGAATATTTTAGGGGTCCCAGGGTGAGTTGGAGCAGGGAATTAGGGTACATTTAATTATAATACATTGCATACATATATAAAATTCTCAAAACAATAATAAAAATGCTTTTAAAAGATATATTTCTGGCCAGGCGGTAGTAGTGCATGCCTTTAATCCCAGCACTTGGTAGGCAGAGGCAAGCAGATCTCTGTAAGTTCAAGACTAGCCTGGTCTATAAGAGTGAGTTCCAGGCTAGGTTCCAAAGCTACACAGAAAAACCCTGTCTCAAAAATAAAAATAAAACATAAAAAATAGATTTCTGTCCTTGGACAATTTTATGAGTGAATATAATGCACTCTGGTTATTCTTTCTGCCCCTTCTCTTATTTCCTGCCTACCCTTGCTATCTCTGCTGCTTCCCTACAAATCTCTTTGAAGGAAGATTCCTTGACCCAATAAGAGCATATACAAAACATACCATCTGCAGTACTACAAAGCTATGGGAAGCTTGTCCTGATTAACAGAATGAAAGCAAGAATGCCCATTCTCACCTCCTCTATTATCAGTATCTAGCTTCCCTCACTAGTGCAATAGAATAAGGAATACCAGAAGAGGAAAAGAGGAGAGGGGGTGGGGGAAGGGAAGGGAAGGGAAGGGAGGGGAAGGGAGGAGAGGGGAAGGAAAGAGGAGATAGGAAGGAAAAAGATGAGAGGAGAGAAGAGGAGAGGAGAGGAGAGAAGAGGAGAGAACAGGAAATAAATTGTCTCTACTCATGTGTACTGTGACTACTTACAAGAAGACCCAGGTGATATTTTTATTTTCTAAAGGTAGTGAACTGATTTTTAATAAGATTGCAGGATGCAAACAGACATATGAAAATACATTTTACTTCTAAACTAAGGATGGATGATTAGAAAACAAAACTAAAATTTATTACTAGTAAGAGATGATAAAAAAAATTAATAATTAGGTATAAACCTAAAACTATATGCTAAAAGCTACAAAGTGGTGAAAGAAGTAAAAGCAAATTGAGAACACACTAACTTTGTGTCCAAATTTTAAAAGTTCACTTCAGTGACAAAGCCAATTCTCTCCAAAATCTGTAGGTTAACACTGTTCCAACCAAAATCACAGCAGGAATTTATTCATTTATTTATTTACTTATTTATTTTTGGTACACAATAGTATATTAAATTGAAAGGAAGTAAAACATCTAAAATGGTTCTGACAAAGATGAACAAAAATAACTTATACCCAATCATATTCAGACTTAGAATAAAACTACAATAAAAAGTAATGCCTGTACCAAGAGATGGACACATAGGTCAAAAAAATAGGAAACTTTATGCAACTGATGGAAATTCGAACTCTATGCCTAAGAAAGGATTTGGGAGCTGGAGAGAGGGATCAGAAGTCAGGAGCAATTGCTGCTATTTTAAAGACACAGATTTGGTTCCCAGCACCTACATTAGGTAGCTTACAACTGACTTTAACTCCAATTCCAAGAGATACAACGTCCTCTCTGGCCTCCTCACATACAAGCATTTGGACACGTTCATCTAAATTTTGTTTGCCAAGGGGAGAAGATTTGGATCAAGATATGTTAAAGGGCTTTTAAAACTCAAATGAAAGAAAATAAAGAAAATTTTAAAGAAAAATGTAAAAGCTGGATATCTCACTAAATATGACCTAAGAATGATAAATGAGTGTGGTCTGACACCTGTAACCACTGGAGAATAAATTAAAACCATGATTAAGAAGGTTACACAGCTTTTAGGACAGCTAAAAATGCAAATGAAATAGGACTAATGTGAGTCTGTGTGTTATTTGTTGGCAAAGATGGAGAGGGAGTCGCCTAAACCATCCCTACGTAACAAGGTATATAGTTGCTCTGGCAATCAGCCCAGTCCAAAAGGAGTATGTAGTCAAACGTGTGTTTACCATATGACTGTTAGCTCTCTTGTAGGTTATTGCCCTAAAAAGTAATAGTGATATGAAAACCAATACATAAATGTTTAGAAGAACCCTATTTGTAATTATCCTTAAATATGAACAGATCCAGTATCCTTCAGTAGATAAACAAGTGAACAAATTGTGGTATGCCTATATAATGAACTCCTCAGCAATAGCAGCAGCAACAATATTTACTGAGCTCCACATTAAATAGGTGAATATCAAATGAATTACACTGACTGGATTCAAAGAAAATATTTTTAAAATTTTTAAAAGACAGACATTAATGACAAAGAAGAGCTCAGGCATTGGCAGTGGTTAAGGTGGGGACAGAATTTTTTCATGTAATTTTTGAAGTAAAGGAATTGTTCTACATTTCCATTGTAGCAATGACTATACAAACATACCTGTGTATACTCACACCCCTGAGCCCATGCACATGTGCATGCGCTCTCTCTCTGTCTCTCTCTCTCTTACACACAACACACACACCTGCATATGTACATGCACAACTATACACACACACCTACATATACTTGCACACACCAGTACACACACCTGCACACACATTAATTTTACTGTACAATATTAGTTTTTAAGCTTGCATTGCAACACTACACTGTGAACCAAAGTTAACAAGTGGCCAAGAGCCTTGGCTAATGACTGTCCCTACAGGGTGTTCAGTTACTTTTACTTCATTCTCCAGCTCTTTCTTCCTCTTAGTCGAGACCAAGCACTTTGTAAGTGGCCAGAGTCATACATAAGCAGAATCCTTGTGCTTTAGAATTAGATAAGCCTCAAGGAGACTGTGACACTGCATCTGCCAGAAGTGACTCGCACCTTACACCATGCTGCAGTCAAGTTAGTGCAAAAACCTGTAAAAACTAAGCTATTTATTCCTAAGGTAGATGGATGTTGCCAAAAATAGGCTATGTCAAAAACCAGATGCAGATCTCCTGCTTAGAATGAAGTGGATACAATTCTGCCTTCCAAGAGTCTGGGTCACATCCCCTTTGGAAATTTCTAGGCATGGTCTTAGCACTGCTGCATGCACTGCTGTACCAATACACTGCTGCATGCACTGCTGTACCAATACACTGCTGCATGCACTGCTGTACCAATACACTGCTGCATGCACTGCTGTACCAATACACTGCTGCATGCACTGCTGTACCAATACACTGCTGCATGCACTGCTGTACCAATACACTGCTGCATGCACTGCTATACCCACCTACTGCTATACCCATGCACTACTGTACCCATGGACTACTGTACCGATGCAGTGCTGCATGCACTGCTGTACCAATGCCCTGCTGCATGTACTGTTGTACCAATGCCCTGCTGCATGAACTGCTGCATCATGCACTGCTGCATTGTAGCCTGGATGAGCTCTTGCTGAGTCACACAATCACTCTGGTGAGAAAAATTATTGTTCAGATTTTGATTTTTTTTTAAATGAAATGTCCTCGTGTTTCATTTGGCGGTGTCTAGTTATGTCCTCCAGCTGAGTACTATAAAAGACAATCTTTGCCAGCTGCAGTGGTTCACACAATTAATTCTAGCACTCAGGATGCTGGTGGATCTCTGTAACTTAGAGGTCAGTCTAGTCTACATAAAAGTTCTAGGCCATCTGGAGCCAGCTAGTGAGACCTTGTATCAATAAATAAATACCTTTTGTTGCTTTCTAAATGATAGGTAGACTTGACTTTACCTGTATTCACTGTGGGAGCTATTTATTTAGATCCTGCTTTGTTCATGCTTAGAATCTGGAAAAACAATGTGTGCTTGGTAATTATTTCATGTTCTGATGCAAAACAGACTTACTTAGCTTGGTCTCTGCTGACACGCTCCAGTCTGTATCAGAAGAAACAATATTTTCAAAGATGCTTCACTTTCATCCCCACAGAGGAAGTTTAGGATGTCAGCATACATGTCATTTTAAGGATGATATGTGGCTACCACCAGATGATCATCACAAAGTCTGAACCATTGAATAATCATTCTTCAAATCTTGCAGCACATATATTGTCTTAGAAATAAACTGGTGACAAGGTTGCATTCTGAGCACTGAACCTTGCTTTCCTGTGAATCAATTTTAAGTAGCTTTGTGTATTTGCTCTTGTCTTCACCAGAGGTCATGATTGACATTTACATTCTACATGGTCACTAAAAGACAATTATTCAGCGCATATGTCTTCTGATTAAATGTGAATCATCTATACAGAAAACGGAAATTGATTATAAGTGCACTACTACTGAATACCTAAATTTATCTTCAGCTCACACAGCTTTTCTTCCCACCTCATTGGCGACCATCAATCAGACAGACCCAAGGATTCTGGAAGGAAGTTGATTCCTGGTTAATCCCCTCCTATCTGAGCAGAAGCAACCCCAAACTGACCTATGTGTGACAGCTGCCTTTCATTACTCCATCTTGAGCTAAACATCGTCAATAAAAATAACAGTTAAATCAGGTTGACATCAACTGAGGAGACCATGGAACTGCTCAGAGGTCAAGTGTGTTTGCCATTGTATCTTGTCTGTTTAAATGGATAGTAAAGTATTAAAGTCAAGTAGTGTTTATCCATCCAGACAGATTCCACAAAGTGAAGCCCTAAATTCTGTCCAGATAAAAACTCATCAACTATAGCAGCACAAACTCATCTGACTTAATTTGATAAAAAATAAAAATGACTCCCTAAAAATCATTTGGGGAGCAGTAAGATAGCTCAGCAGATAAAGTCCTAATGACCTGAGTTCAGCCTCGAAGTCCCATATTGTGGAAGAAGAGAACAAATGTCTACAATGTTTTCCTCTAACCACCACATACATGTCCTGGTGCTCATGTCTTTACCACACAGATTGAATAAAATAAATGTAATTGTTTAAAGGCTAGCTATGTGAAGAACTTTCCAGTGAAATCTTACATTCAATCTTCTTGGGGCTTCATTCTGTATTTCGAATTCTCTAGCCTGTGAAGACCATTGTCCCCTTTGGTTCATTTCCCTTCTTTATAAATTCCTATGCTTCATCTGTTTGTTAGGCATGCCAGCTTCCTGCATCAAAACCCCATCTGGCCTGAATTGCATCCCCTACCCCTCCACTTTGTAGACACACACAGGCTTGTAGATCTGGCTTTAGGACAGACTTCTGTTTGAGAACCAGATTTATACTATGTGGTGTCAGCCAATTGCCAAACAACTCTACACTCAGTGCCTTCATCTGTAAGTGAACACAGATAATTACCCACTTCGTAAGGTAGTTTTAAGTTTTGTAACAGCTAATGTTGAACATAGAACCAGACATGAAAAACACCAAGTTGTTGTCTTTGTCATCAGTACTTCTCTGCACTGTTGTTATTAGATTATGCATACATATTACAAAGTTAAACTTGGTAGAAAAGGAAGTGTATCTTGCTAAGTAGTTTCCTCCCAGAACTTTAGAAATTGTAGACCATGCAGTAGATGTTCAAAAAGAGTTTAAAGTAATTAATAATGACTATAACGTTCGCCTCCCTCCTTCACATCCCTCTACCTCTACACATATATGTATTCACATAATTATTCATATTACAATATATTCATATTATAATTCATGTAATTCTAAAGGGACCTTCTGTTTTTATCCTATGATAAAACACTGCACACCTAATATAGAGTCCTTTTCACCATGACCCTGATCCCATTACCCATAAACCCAGATTTGTTTATCAAAGGAGGTGTCTACAGCAAGATGTATATGACTTACTGGTTTACATTGCTATCTATGCCTCGATCACAGTGGTATATTAACTGAAGGTTCTTGCTGTTCCCAGGTTGTCAAGAATTGTTTAGATTGCTTAGATCATTCCTTAAGCACTTTCTAACAGAAAAAAGATCACAGCTAATGGGAGCTTGATGGAACCTATCCCATCATGCTCCCAGTTGCTGCCTCCTTAACAACTGATCAGAGCAGCTTGCTGCCAATTCTGCATTTCATTTAAAGCAGGTGTCTCAACCTAACTGTGCACCCAAGTCCCCCAGCAAGTTCTTAAACGAAGAATGACTCATGGCCAAGCCCTTTCCAGTGTTGAAGCTCAGGCACAGGTAGCATCTAAAAATTTCCACTAGTGGGAAGGGGAAAATTTTTTTTCATTCAGTACAGGATTATATGACCATGATTGAGAATCACCAGGTTCTAAAGGATTCTGGCTCATTCACAATACAGCCTTCCAGACACCAAAAATCCCAAACTCGGTGTTTTAAAGAGCATAGCAGAATTTCAGCAAATGCTAACCGAACAGCAGCTCCTGTCAGTGTAAGGTGTCAGCTGTCATCTAACCGCTGCCACCCACGATTCTGTAGACTGCAGCCCAGTGCCACTACATCTTCTATGCCTTCAATAAAAACCATAAATCTGCAATTTTAGATGGGATCTCCCAATTGGAAGTACTGGCAACCAATTCACACATCTTTAAAATATTGCCTGGGCTGAATTAAAACACAATCCTGGCCTGGATTCTATTCGTGGGCCATTAAGGTACAGTTTTTACTTTAAACCAACTGCTTTGTCATATCATAAAAATACTTTTTTAAATATCCCTAGCATATCTGGATTAAATTCCTAGAAAGCTCAACTCCTTCTTCATAATTCAAAAACATCCTCAGTGTTAAACAGAGATAACCAACCAGTACAGTCAGACCAGATTTAAGGGGTCTGGAAACTCGTGTAGTTTTGAGTATGAGACAGTTGGCTTAAATACAGAATGCCCATTACCCCTCATTCATCTATATTTGAAATACATAAGACATTGACTGAGTTGTTTTGGTTCCACACAGTTCCTGCTCTATGGGACAATCCCAGATACATGGGGTTACAGGATTTAAACTTAAGTGGTAGAAATCTAGTGAGAGATTTAATTTATACCCAGGTGATATTGCAAACCATGTTAAAGCTTTCAGTTAGGAATAAGTGTAGTTGGATGTGGACTAAGGTCAAGGAGAAGCAGAATGTGACCAGTGGATTTGGATTCAGCAATGTTGAGCACACTACATAGGGGCTTTGGCATTCTTTGGCTTTCTAGGCCTTTGTTCTTTCTTTCTTTTTCTTTCTTTTTTCTTTCCTTTCTTTTTTTTTTTTTTGTTTTGTGTTTTGTTTTGTTTGTTTTTGTTTATTTTTTGTTATTTGAGACAGGGTTTCTCTGTATTGCTTTGGAGCCTGTCCTGGAACTAGCTCTGCAGACCAGGCTGGCCTCCAACTCACAAAGATCCACCTGCCTTTGTCTCCCGAGTGCTGAGATTAAAGGTGTGCACCACCAATGCCTGGCTTGTTCTATCTTTCTTTAGGTAGAAGAACTTGGTGGCAGGCCCTGTTTAGAAACAACTCCCTGAATATGGTAGGTAAAGCAGACTAGACATGAGATGTCAGAGAGGAGAACATTGTGAGGCTCCTAGTTGAGGCTACAGGTGATGAGATGAGATGGCACCCTGTGTGATGGCAGAGAAATTGGAAGGAAGGCATTCTGACCTCACTGCAGTAAAAGAAATGTTATCCTGTCATGTCCTAGAATGGATTCTCTCTGTGATAACCAATTAATACAGTGTTTCTTTTGCTTTTACAAAGGGACAGAGATGGAAAGAACATGAATATGATCCCATTGTAACAGTTATATTATAAAATTTACCAGATCCAACCTCACACTTTATAGATGGGACTTAGATGCCATATAAATAGAAGCAGAATAGGGCACTGAGTTCTATAGTTGGTTTGTTTAGTTGGTTGATTCTTTTGTTTGTTTGCCTGTTAGCCTTTCTCCTCACCATGGTGCTTCTCTAGTCACAATATTCAAATATAAATGGCTTCTAAAGCATATTCTCAGGTAAGAAGAGAGAAGATAGCTTGTGAAAAAATGAGATGATGTGGGCAACTGTGTTACCAGTCAATGTAAACAAAGGAAAGGCAGAAGAAGGAAAAAGCTCCAGCTTGCTCGGAGGCTGCATGGATGCGGAGATCAACTCAGGCATGATGAGCAATGATGCTGCCATCCCTGTTGTCAAATAGCACAGATGTTTCAGTAAGGCCACAGAAACGGAAGTAAAAGGAAAGCAGATTCGAAGCAACTGTGAGAAAATACTTGAACGGATGCCATGTTCTGTCCCGCCATCATCCTAGCTATCACAGAATTAACCATGTATTCATGCCTTCCCACTCATTCTCCTGCTTAATCTCAGAGTGCTGTTTCCCCCACAGGTAGGGCTTTCTAGAGGATGATGGGGGTGGGAGTTAAGCTTGGCCTGGTGACACATGCCCTTAATCCCAGTGCTTGGGAGAAAAAAACAGGTGGATCTTTGTGAGTTTGAGACCAACCTGGTCTATACAGTTCCAGGACAGCCAAAAAGAGACAGTCTTAAAAGGGACAGTCTCAAAAAATAAATAACTAAAACTAAAATTTTAAAAAGAGACACTTACCTTTTAAAAAGGGAGGGTTGGGATAGTTTTAAGCAATTCAGAAATCAACACAAGAGACAAAAGTCCTTTTTTCCTCTATTTTCATGTTACCAGATGAAGCTACAGGCGAACACCATTTTGCTGCCCCATTAATGTAAACACAGTAAAAGCCTGCTACCATCATTAATGGTAAAATCCTGCTGTTTTAATTAATGTAAGAATCTTTTGTCTACCACACAGTCCTGCTATGGACTTGGAAACCAAAAACTGATGGAGAAGGCATTGTTTCTTCTTCCTTACTTCCCGCCTCCTCCGGTTGTTATAGTTTCTGATCTCAAATGAGTTGGGCTGTGGAGGGAGAAAGATTTGAAGGAAAGAAATTCAATTATACCACCAACGGCACGGTGGCCCCATGGGGGAGTGTGGCAGGGATCCAAATGTCAACTGTTATTCTCAGGGAGCTACTGTTAGCCCAACAGTCTCCTGACACTAAAGACCTCCCTCCACCCCTCCTCCAACATCCACTATTCAAAGCCTCATATTTGGCATCAACTCAGTATACAGGAAATTCCACTTTTCTCAGGATAAGCCTCTTCAGATCTCCCTTCTTTTAGTTCCAGGTCTCTCTCATGGGAAAACTCGTAGTTTTGCCCAATTGTCTGTGGACCTGAAATTTTCTCTCCTAACAGCTTGCCACTTTACAGGTCACAGTCTTGTCATTCTATCCCTCAAATAATGTAAAGCACATGTTAATCCCTTTATGAAGCTCTCCTGCTGCCTCTTACACTTGGCTTGGACAGATTTCACACCATAAATTCAGACCAGAGAACACTGATGCCTTTTCAACGCCCTCCCTGGGAGATGCTGATGCCTTCTTCCAACCTTGAAGGCAACTGGTGAACTCATGTTGGCTGGACCAATTTCCATGTGTTTCACAGTGGGCAGCATCCCATACTAAGGCACAGGACAACTGCAACTGTCTTGTTATTCTAGTCAGTCCGGGTTTATATAAAAATATGACAGATTTTTTTGAAAAAAAAAAAAGAATATTTAAGGTGAAGGCTGAGAAGATGGTTCAGTGGGTAAGCATGCTTGCTATACAAGTGTGAAGATCTGAGTTCAGACTCCTAAACCCACATAAATCTGGACATTGTAATGTCACTGCAACCCTAGTGGTAAGGTGAGAGAAAGAGATGGGAGAAACCTCGGAAGCTCATGGGTCATCTAGCCTGGCATAGATAGACAGGAACAAGAAGAAACTTTGTATACATGAGGTGGAATGTGAAGGCTACCTAGGTTGCCCTCTGACTTCCACATTCACAACTAGCATGCATGTCTACACTTACATATGTGTGCGCACAAATATGCTCTATCATAAACCATCTATCTATATCCATCCATCTGTCCATCTGTGAATCAAGTTACATATGCAAGCCACCCATTCCTACTCAGTAGTGCTCTACCTGGGCCTAAGACTCTTGGATAACAACAGAAGAAATATAACCAATTACACAATGCAAATTATTTTCAAATCAGGAAGCTGGCCGTCTGCTGGGTCATAGAAAATGGTTCTTTCCAGTGGCTTTCCAGTGCTGTTTTTCTTTCCAGTTGTGCTGTTTACTTAGTTGTCTCTACATAGTGTTCCTAAAAACATGCTCAGAAAGTTAATCATGGTGGGAGTTTGGTCAAAAGAGTGTGAGACATGAAAGCTCATGGCATTAGGAGGTCAGGTTAATGATCATTTCCTTCCCCATGCATCCTTTACCAAGCTATTCTCACTTCCATTTCTAAACTTGTATAAAACTTGTATAAGCTCAAAGAACCTTGAGCTTAGTGTTGTTTACACTTGGGCCATCATTTAAAAAAAAAAAAAAAAAAGCAGATTTCTCAAAAAGAATATTGGCTGTTTTCCAGGCTACCAGGAAGCATCTCATGGAATCTTTTAAAACATTCTGCTTCCAGGCAGAAAGGGAAATTAAACTCGGCCAAGGGTGAATGCTCTGGCCAAGATATGAATTACTGTGACCAGAGACAGAGTCCACAGAAAACCTAAAGCTTCCCAACATGGGGAGGAAGGGATGCAAAGCTCACCTACCCCACTCATCACAGAAGGACCCAGAGTACCATGTAACAGATCTGTTTCTTTTCAGGAGTCATTCTGGTGAATTGTGCATGCTTGCAGAAATCTTTTTGTGTGCATTCTGCCCCTAGCAGAGGGAAGTAAAGGTACCACCCCCCACAAGGCAGGCTGATGACAAGTCTAACAGCCCTGCTCCAAAACAAACAAATAAATAAAAGATGCTTGAGAATTTCAGTCTTCCAAGTTGGTCATGAAATATAATATCCATGCATACAGAATACAGAATGATATATAAATATCTGTCAAACCTCAGGCAGCTTTTCCAAGCCTTTGCATTGGTCACCTTTATTCCATTCTTTGTTAAAATTGAAGATATTTTTGATACAGTGCTGAGCACTGCCTTACCTCTTATTACAAAGATGAAATCTGCGCACAATCTAGTACTAGCTACCATTTTAACAATTTTGTCCAGCATTTGAAATGCAGGCTTTATTATTCAGATGTGGTAAAGCCAACAAGTCTGAAGACAATTACATTGAAAAGATAGCTCCTTACTTATACTTATAAATCCTAAGACAAGGGAAGCATATGCAAATAGAGGGAAGACACACAGAGTCTCACCAAAGAAGGAAGCAGAAAATGCTATGTAGCCTTGTAAAGTGGACCCAGCTCAGCTCTGAGCCCTGCCTCCCATTTCCATGGTCATACCAGAAAGAAAACAGAAAAGGATCCTTAGGCATCCTGATTTAAAAAAAAAAATCAAAACAGGGATATCAGTAGACATTTTGATCTTCTGAAAGATTAGAACATTAAACAGATTTGACCTTTATTAGATAAAAATATTCCTCTTCCCAATGGAGGTCTACTCTTAGGGAGGGGAAACAATAATCAGGATATAATATATGAAAAAAATAAATTAAAAAATATTCTTGGTGTGGTTCACATTTGTTTCATCAAATATATTTTCTATGCCTATTAAAGAAATGGTGTTTTTTCTGTTTTAATGTTGCAATTTTTATATGGCAGGGATTTCTGATGTATGGCAATTTTGGAATTTTGGGAAAAGCCAATTCGATAATGATTTTTTTTTCTTTTTACTTATTTAGACTGTATGGCACATATATTATTGCTATTATTTCAGACAGTAAATTTACGCTAATGAGATATTTATCTTAATTTTTTTCCTTCTTTGATGTTGTTCCTGTCTGGCTTTGCTACCAGATTATACTGGATACACCAGATGGATTGAGATACATCCTCTTTCTCACTACACTCATGTCTTGAGAAATTTCTACCAAACTGGGGTTTCTTTTCTACTGTAAAGAGGCAGGGTACACTTCAGAAATCATATTGCTTGACCTTGATATTAGGTGGAAAGTTTTTAAACTACCAACTTTATTTATTAGTGACTTCCAAACTGTATGGTGTCTGCATCTACCTGAGAAAGTTTTCCTAATTCTGTCTCTAAGAAGAACCTTCTGCGTTATTTGATTTGGGGAAAACACACACTCACACACACACACCACTGAGAGACAGTGGATCTTGGGAGAGGGGAGGTAGGTGGTGATCAGAGAAGGAAAGGGAAAGGAGGTGAGGAGGTTGTGGTCAGGATGTATATTGTGTGAGAGAAGAGTAAAGAAAATGAAATTTTTTAAATAAAAATATCTAAAAATATTCTTAGAGTTGTCTCTTTTAAATTCTATTTTATCTGTAGTGCCATCTCTCCCCCACGTGTGTGTGTGTGTGTGTGTGTGTGTGTGTGTGTGTGTGTGTTGCTCACGTGTGCTTACACGCAGGCATGTGTGTGTGCCCTGTGCAGCATGGACACATTTTATTTCCACTGTATTAATCTTTCTACAAAATGTGTATCTGGTTTTGTCAGTTTTCTCTATTCTTATTTTTACTATATTGTTGCTCTTACATCTTTACATTGCTTTTCTGTTTACTCTGTCAAGACTAACTTGAATGTTGCAATATATTTTAAAGTTATTCTGTTAGGCTCATGTTCTATATTCCTAAAATGAAAACTTATCAACAAATAGGTTTTTAATCTTTGCTCTTGAATTAAAGAAATCTTCCCACACCTTTGAAATTAGATGAATACAATTAGAGTAACAAAACCATAATGAATTATCTGAAATTGTTGGTTAAAATAAATTTTGTATAATAACAAAATTTACAGTGTTAGCAATTCAATTGTCTTCAATAAACATTCAAGCAAACAAAATTGACTCTAGTAATTGTCATTAATGCCAGTATTTTAATTTTATGTGTATGGGTGTTTGGCCTTTATGTATGTCTATATACCACAAGTGTACATGATTCCTGAAGAGGCCAGAAGAGGGCATAAGATCCCCTAAAGCTAGAGCTATAGATGGTTGCAAACCATTGAATGCATGCTGGGAATTAAATGCAAGTCCTCTGGCAGAATAGCCCATGCCCTTAACTGCTGGGCTATGTCTCCAGCCCTAGAATTATGAGATTTTAAAGTGACTACATTAAACCCTAAATATTAAAAAATAATTCCTTGTCCATTTCAGCAGTAAATAGAACAAATCTTAACTTTACAACTATAAAATGAAAAGTTTATGTAAAGATTAAACTTTATCAATACAGATGCTTGTTTATTCACATCTGGATAAATCCATTAATAAGTTAACAATATTGAAATTTAAATTTTCATTTTAGGAGATGGGGAGGATCTGGGAGGAGTTGGGAGAGGGGAGAGCATAATCAGATATACTTTATGAAAGAAATCTATAATTAAAAATAATTTCATTCTCACACTTAACTTACTAAATGCTACTACAGGTTATCCTGACCTGCCCAGAACATTTACACTGGACTGTGATTGGACAAAGCCTATTTAATGACAAAGTGATGAGTAGTTAATGTGATTTAGTGAATTTTTACATCTAGGAGAACAGTGATAATGCATAATAGCCAGGCATCTGCATCCACAGACCAAATCAATCTTGGATTAGAAAGATGTTTTTAATGCTAAACCTATACACACCTCTTGTCATGTTCCTCAAATATATAACTATTTACACTGTATTAGATAGCATAGGTAATCTAAAGATGTTTTATACAGTACTATACAGAAGAATACATATATATATGTATATATATATATATATATATATATATATATGCTAGATATACATACTATACCATTTTATATAAAGTACTTACTTGACCATTCATGGCTTTTTCTATCTTCAAGGGTGTGAACTAGCCTAAAACCAACCCCCAAATGATACTCAGAAAAAAGCATACACTGAAAAATATCTGTTGTTTCCTCTCCTATCCTTGTGGCTTCTTCAGGGCTCTGTGGCTCACTTTGAGACTCAGTGCTAGTCAGGAATATACCAAAATTTAAAATTGAGAACCACAGTTTTCCCTGGAAGCATAATACTTTCACATCATCATAAACTGTAAAATGTGTAAGTCAAACTACTGTCACTCAAGGACTGTTTATTGAGTTGTAATGTCTCCTGGGTGTTTCACCTTCCCCATCCCTCTCCATTGACAGTCCTCTCCTTTCAGCAATTGTATTAATATTTATTGACAGTCCCTCATTTCACCAATTGTATTACTAATAATTAGTTTCCTCTTTGCTGTGATCTAGTACCTGGAAATTGCAGCTTCAAGGAAGAAGGGCTTAGTCAGTTTATAGTTTGAAGGGATAGTCCACATATTGGTTTGAATGAGAACAGCCCCCATAGGGTCATAGATTTGAATACTTGGTCACCAGGGAATGGCACGATTTGAAAAAATTGGGAGGTGTGGCCCTGTTAAAGGAGGTGTATCAAGGTGGGATGGGCTTTGAGGTTTTCAAAAAGCCCTTTCCAAACCCAAAGTCTCTCTCTTCCTACTACCTGTGGATGCAGATATGGAATTCTCAGCTACTTCTCCAAGAACATGTCTGCCTGCATGCTTCCATATTCCCCTCCATGATGATGATGGACTAAGCCTCTGAAACTTGAAACAAACTCCAATTCAGTGTTTTCTTTTATAAGAGTTGATGTGGATGGAAGTGTCTGCAGTTTAGCCCCAAAGAAACACACAAGTTGATGTGGCCATGGTGTCTCATCATAACAGTAGAACCCTGACTAAGACATCAACCATGGTATCAGTGGATCATGAGGTGGCATGATCATGAGGCAGCTTGTTGCATGGCATCCACGGTAAAGAATCAAGCAGACATGGCTCCAGGGCTCAGCTTCCTTGCTGCTTTTTATTCAGTCTAATATCCCAGCCACTTAAAGGGTAGCACCAACATTTATGTTAAGGTCTTCTTGCACCAGTTAACATTATCTAAAAACTCCCTCACAGACATGCAGAGGATCGTCTACATGATTCTAGGTCCTGTCAAACTGGCATTCAATATCAATAATCATGGCAATGTGTCCTATCATATTGCTTTTGGGTTTTACTTCAAGTTCTGACTAGGAATAGAATGAGGGAACACTACCTTCTGGTTTTTCAGTCTCAACTCAGTTCTCCTACTGCTTTCTTATGTAGGAAGCTTCGCTCATTAATGTTCTGTCTTTTTGTTCCTCCTCCTGCTATAATAATTTACAGCTGAAAGCTATGTAGAAGTAGCAGCTTAACTATTTATATTAAGATTTCTTACATTACCCAAAACTTTTTATAATTGTAATTCCCCCTTGATTTAAAGGAGTGTTAATATTTTGTTTTTGTTTTGATTTTCCCATACGGATATACGTGTGTTGAGGTAAAGGAGTTAATTACCTTACTATTGATTTCTAAGTGACTTAGCAATAGCATTCTTGACAAAGAAAGTTATTTGTTTTTACACTAATTTGCTTTGTGACAGTTCAGACTCAATATTTTTCAGCATTCCTTATTGACTTGGTAGGTTTTCCGGTCATTATGAATTCCCACTGTGTCAATGAAGGGTACTAATTTTTTATTCTCGTGTGTGTGTGTGTGTGTGTGTGTGTGTGTATGTGTGTGTGTGTGTGAGTCTTCCTACTAAGTTAAATTTTCTTATCATCTACATGAATTATTTTGCTAAAAGTTTTTAATGTGTCTAATTAAATTTACCCACAAGTATCTTTAATTTACCCTCATATTTGAATGGTAATTTTCTAGTCATACAATTCTAAATTGGCAATTACTTTTCTCTAATAGTTTTGAAGGTAATTTTCACAAACTTTTCTAATTTTTTTTTCCCTTGAAGATATTTTGTCTTTTTCTCTCTGTGTGCTTTAAATTTTTTTTCTCTTAGTAGGTCCACAGTTTTCATTCTTAGATTTCTGAATCTGAAGATTTATAGCTTTCACAAATTATGGGGCTTTTCCTGGGTACTATCTCATCGAAAATTGGCTGCTCTCTTTTTTCTGTTAACTTCTTTCTGGAATGCACATTAAGATAAAGGGAAAAGAATGATTAGGAGGGGGAGGGTTCAGGGGATTGAAGGAAGGGCTGAAGAGGGAGGGGGAGCAGGAGAGTGAAGGAGGTAAAAGAAAAGAGGAGGAGCTTTGCATTTATCCTCTGATACATGGCAGACCAGTTTGGTACCCATATACAAATTCCTTGGTTACCAATCTGGAAATGACAACTTCCCTGCCCCCCCCCAACCCTTCAAATTCTGGTTTGCACTCACCGATGCTCAGAATAACATCTGGGATTCAGTTACTTACTTTGGATTTTTGAGAAATTTTTGACACTTTTGTACAAGCACAGCCATATATGTTAAAATGATCCTTGTTATGATTTATTTAAGACTTCTGGAGAAAATGAAAGTTGATTTTAAAAAACTCCTTTAAATGTAAAATTACATAAAAATAGGTTCAAAAGTGAGAGTGTAAACTCCAGTGTGAACTGACATAGTTTCCGTTCCAAATAAATATCATCCACTAACTATCTAGAAGTTTGGGTCTGTTGTGTGAGTTGCTTTTTGTTTTTCATTTCCAAGTTTTTATAATAAGGTTTACAGTTGTTTTTTTAATCTTAATAACTTTGGACCACTTAAGACAGTCATGGAACTTTCAGAAAACAAGCCCATTATTGGTGTTGCAGAAGGAGAGTTGGTAGGAAGCAGAGGAGTTGGTTCCCTGGAGCAAAGCATCATGCCGGTACCCTCCCATGGTTCCTCATCACAGGGCAGGATCAGAGGATAACTTAACTCAAGCAAAGGCAGCTAAAAGGCCTGTGAGCCCTCACTGTAGCCACTTTAACCATGCATCACAGCCTGTGGGCAGAAGAGTAACCAGATACTGCAGCCTGGAGCATTTCACAGACATGTGTTGCTTTGCTCTCCTATCAGACACTAGTGTTCTAAAACCCATTCAGAGAGAGTTGTAATGTGCCAGGGACTGGGCTAGGTGACAACTCAGAAGACAGCCCCTGCCCTTGTGGAACTCTCATACTACAAGGGAAGAGACAATTATGTGAACAGGCAGACAAGAAAGAAGAATGTACAACATGCCAGAAGGACCATGAAGAAAATTTTAAGCAGTATAGGGGGCAAGGGGACATGTCAGGGGGATTGTCGTTTTACATAGAAAGGGCAAGGAAAACCTCGCTGAGACAGTGGATTTTTGAGAGAATGGGAGAAAAGGGGGGCAAGCCAGGAAGCTCCCTGTAGAAGTGACAGGATGATGTACCTGCAAATATTACTTAAAACATGCATTGCAAACTCTTACTATTAATTAAGCTTTTTATCAACGTTTGGGGGGGGAAGAGGTTAGAGGAGCTAGGGAACAGAGAGCAGGAAGCTGGTGTGGGGTTCTAAATGCCACTGTAAACAATTCAGATTTTTTTTCCCTGAGTGAGGAGAAGACCCTATGAGGGTTGTTTTGTAGCAAGAGTGAGACAGATATTTCAAACAAAAGAGATGTCAAAAATAAATAAGTAAATAAATAAATAAAAACTGGAGGTGGCTTCAGCAAAGAGAAGACTTCATGAGCAGGGAATACGATGACATGTTTTTCTATTGATGGTGGAATTCAGCAGAGGAGGGGACATGGAAGCATGAAATGCATGAAATGAGGGGGAAATCTGCCATACTGGTTTGCTAGAAGAGAGAGGAAACAGAGGAGTAGGGTTGGGAGGGGCTCTTCTTAGGCAGGATGCTGGACAGCACACAGGCCTGTGGTACCAGGAGGACTGCCAGGCAGGTGAGTTCACTGTAGTGAACACCTGAGAGCAGCAGGAGGCTGTCTCCTGATCCCCTGAGGAATGGGATACAAGATCAGAGGGCAAAGTGCTGGTAGCTGAAAAAGGGAAATAGAAGGGTCCTTTGACTGATAGGTAGTCCTTGGCTATGACCCTTGTTCATCTCTGCTACTCTGTGTTTCTTGAAATACAATGGGAAAAACCTTACCCACCTTAAATCGATCTCACCATACAAACAGAACCTGGACTAGCAGGTTTCTGAGAGGAAGGGAACAGTGTGAACCCCATGCATGTTGGCTGTTACCTGATACAACAATATTCATCAATAAATTCATCACACACTTGATTGCTTGTGATTGGGTAGATTGTGATGCTTTATACCCACTCTCTTTTCAGGAGGTTTGTACTCACCAAACTTCGTGTCATCCCACAAGGATCATTTTCCGGATTTAAGGACCTGGAGAAAATGTAGGTATATGATGACACTGTGAGACTGCTTCAGGTGGGCCATGAGCAGTTACCTTGGGTGGTGTCTAACATGATGTTCTATACATGTACTCATCCTTATCAAGGGCCATAGTCAGCATGGGTCAAACATATTTGAAAAGAAAATATTCTGGTGTGTGTGTGTGTGTGTGTGTGTGTGTGTGTATACAATTGTTGTTGTTATTCCATAACTGACACAATATTACAACTATTTATATAGGTTTGTATTGCATTAGACATTACAAGTAAGCTAGAGATGATTTGCACTGCATTATGCCTAAATATATGAGAAGATTATGAATGTTATATACAGACCCTAAAGTGCTGTATGTAAGTTCTGAGCACCTACAGGTGAGGTGGATAGGAAAACATCCTAGAACCTCTATTCCATGGGAAGGAGCACACTTAAAAATCGCCTGATGCACATAACATCTTGTGCATGCCTTGCCCTTTTTTCCTTTCCTTATCAC
This sequence comes from Phodopus roborovskii, assembly GCF_943737965.1. Classification (NCBI taxonomy): domain Eukaryota; kingdom Metazoa; phylum Chordata; class Mammalia; order Rodentia; family Cricetidae; genus Phodopus; species Phodopus roborovskii. The sequence goes on along the minus strand of NW_026125391.1, from coordinate 24,777,007 downwards.
ACTTCCTACCAATGGGGTTTAGGAACAATGGCCAATTCTAGTGTAACAGCCACAGTAAGCATTTCATCACTCTTGTGAGTTTTCATAGAATGATTTACTTTCCGGAGCCCTTCGACTACAAATGTCATAAAATGCATCATATTTTCTGCTTGCAGCCTTTTTCTTTCAAAGATATGCCCTTACTAGCTCTGGTTAGCTTTGAATCAACAGCAAGGCCTAACATCTGTGTCCTCAGCTTTCTTCAGACCCCTTGTTCCAAGCAATAGTCATTGATATGCAAATGTTTGAACTTATTGAGAACATTTGCAGGGCTGGCTGAGAAGTCTCCTTTGCTACAGCAAACACTGCTTTTTTTTTTTTTATGTGGTTTAATTTAGAGTTTTTTCCAAATGGAATTTTCTCAAAGTGGGGTACAGCAGTACACCCAGAGTGAATCCTCTCACACCACAAGGAATATGACTTTTCTTTGAATGCCTTTGGCTCTCCTCCTAGGATTTTAGAAGGGAGACATGATCTCTACAGTGACACAGCCAGGTTACAGAACAAACATGTCAGTAAGTACAGTCATAGATGCACTGAGTATGCAGAAAAGGAAATAGTTTTATGGTGATAAGCTGGAAGCCACCCTCCAGCACATGCTTTCTCCTGGGAGCTATGGGATTTTCCCACTCAGTTCTTCCTCCTTGGATTAAGAATATTTCTTCTGATATCTAGAGAAGAGAGAAAGTGCTCTATTAACCAAAGGAACACAAAGCAGGGAGGGAAGCACCATGCTTCTGCAATTAAACCATCTGCTTTCAAGACAGTGGTCAGAGACTTGGTTGACGGCTAGCTTCCATATAAACTGACTATGTAACCTTGAAATTGCCTTTAAGGTCTTTGCTTCCTCATCTGTGTTTGAGAAAGAGACCTTCCTTGTCCTATTATAAAGTTCTGTTTTCCAATGTTTTCACCTGGTAAAGATATTCAACACAGGGCAGCCATGCGTCTGAACAGAGCCTTCCACAAACACCATGGAGTTGGAGAGAGTTGGGCTGTGGTATGCCCCTTGGTAGATTAGCCAATGCCCTGCCAATGATATGACATATGCTAGATGTCTGTATGATACTCTTGGATCTGGTAAACATCATCCTATTTGCATAGAGACAGAAATAGCAGATATCACAAATAATCCTCCATATAACATTTCATTTGGCAAATATGGCTGGCCCCTCAAAGGGCACTCACATCAGAGGAGACCATTATATGGTCAAAAAGTTAGCCAAAGCTGGCTGATAACAATAATACAAAGAAGGCAGCTGGTAATTCTGTATCTCCATACACAGCATATCTTTTCCTACCTCATGTTTTGATCAATTAGCTGAGCTGATTGCAGTGAGATATAAAGTGAAAACACAGTTAGCTTTTAACTCTTTTAACTCTGAAGGGACATCTATCCCACAGGCCTGGGCCCTCAGGAAACCACCTGCTCCTCATAGCCTCCAGGGTCACCCTCCTTCCATCAATCGCCTCACACCCTGTCTTTGCCACTGCTAAGTAATCATCTCCTTTCTATAGCCATTCTTTTTACCTGAGTTCTTTGTCCAGTGTTTAACCAATTCCTACATTTAATAAATAGTGATTTTATCTCTCATGTCTCCCTCTTCCTAAATCTCTTTAATTCATTCTGCATATGACCAAGTTTCAGTCCTATCCTTACATAAAGGAGAAAAAGGAAACACTTTCTCCCAGATGTCCCCTCCCCACCATGCATTTTCCTCTCCTTCCATCATGAATACCACTGAAAGAATGCTCTCCCCCATGCTCCCCCCAATCCTCACCACCCCTGCCTCCTGCCTCCCTCCCTTTCAGTCATCTCTTCACCTGTACCCACTTGTGATTTGGCTACGAATTCTTCAAAAGTGTCCAATTATTCTATCATAGGTCTCAAACAACAACTATAATTGCCAGATCTAATGACTTTGGGGGAGGGTAGGAGGAAAGTGATGACTGTAATAGGCTTCATTTAGTACCTGGCACATGGTGAAGTCCTCAATGAATGTTAACTGCAGTGATAATTATTGTGATGAGGATGCTAGTAAGAAACTCCTGCCAGGATAACTCCTGCTATCTTTTAAGTCTCAGTTCTTCTCCAGAAACCTTCCCCAACCACAAGGGCCACAAACATGGTGCTTCTTCTTCATGGCAGGACTAATTTTCTTTGTTTACCCAAATATCAGAGTCCCTACTACCCTACCTACCCCCATAGCACCTCACCATCAGCTTCGGATTGGTTTGTGGATCTTTTCTCCCTCATACTAAGCACCTATGGTCTTGGGAGACATTTCCAGCTCTACAGATGAGCTCCTAACTGAGGGGGCTGTCAGTTTGAAAGCTATGTCTCTTAGCTTCAAGGGCTGGTTCCCTAATCTGGGCAAGTCGTGGATCTTGAGGCTTTTATGGGATTGAGCAATGAAAAGGTCAGTTCTTTCTTCAGAAATAGAACTCCACAAAGAAGTGAAGCCAGGACAGTTGTCACCATCTATCCACTGGGGTGTTGATGAGACTAAAGCGCACATAGCAGAAGGGAAGCCTCAGAGAAGGCCCAATCCTAAGAACACCAGAACCTGAATAAAGCTGCTTCTGAATCTGCTCTTCCCCTCTGGCCATCAAGTTAAATGAACCATTAAATCCCCTTCTTTTCCTTAAGCCTGTTGAGAGTTTATTTTCTTCTGCCTCTCGCAACAGAAAAGTCTAAGAAATGTTCATATCACTGGTCTGGCACATAACTTCTTATGTATTTTTTTATCTGGGACTGTATTTCAATTTTAACCATATAATTACCTCTGTCAACATAGTCTCATGCCCATCTTCCTATCAACTACTTCATTGTTGACCATAGCCATTTACATTTTTTAGTATATTCTGATCATATTTAGAAGTCTTTTCTTGCCACCCTGTACTGACTATATGTGTTTACTGACTGTATTTGTTCACTCTTTTGGGTGGGGGGTTCTCAAGAGGGTTTCTCTTTGTAGCCCCGGCTGTCCTGAAACTCATTCTGTAGACCAGGCTACCTTGAACAAACAAAGATCCCTTGCCTCTGCCCCCTGAGTGCTGGGATTAAAGCTGTGAGACACCAACAACTGGCTATGTTTACTCATTTTTATGTCTGTGCTTATTAAATATCAATTGCACTTACCTGGCTCTTTGGGGCACCATGGACTCAATACCATGTAAAGACAAACAGATAATTGTGCTTGTGGAATTTATATTCTAACAATATTGTTAGCCATTAAATGTCATACATGTAAATGTAAAATGGCATGGTGACAGTCACTACAGAGACTAGTGATGGGAGAATATGTCAATGGAGTGTTTATGGTGGTAGTTCTTCCCTGCTGGAAAGGTTAAGGAGAGCCTTTCTGGGGAAATGACATTGGTATGGAAATCTGCAGGAGAAGAAGTGGCCACCTAAATAAAAGTGACAGCCTAGAAAGATTGTTCTACATCAGTCTCACAGTAAGCTCTATGACACAGAAGAATGTATGGATTGAAGGGTGGGGCAGTGCTGACAGAGCCAAGAAGAGCAACCAAAATGCTTACCTCTTGGAAGCAGGGCTGACTCCTGTGGTAAGGGAACATGTCAATATATGAAGATACTATTAAAGCAAAAGCATTGGGTGGGATAAAGGAGGAATGTATGTGTGCATAAGGGCAAGTGTGAGAGATAACACAAGCAGTTATTAACTCAGAAACTCTTGCTCTGGATGCTGTGCTGTGATGGGTGACAGAAAGCACTCAGTGGACAGGACCAATGTGGGAGAAAATTCCAAGTTGTTAAGAGCTGTGGTTTTTTCATCTTCCTTGTCTGTCTCTTGGGCCATATTTTTCACCACTACTGTGTAGATTAGGAAGCAGGTATACAGAGACCAGACTTTCTGCCCAAGGTAACAGTGAAGAAGGAGAGAAAAGGATACATCAAGGTAGAATGTGCTTTGTGCTCATGAACTTAACTAGATTGCCGAGAGTCTGAGATCACATACCTTCATTTCCTTCATCTCTTAGACCCACCCTGATGCTGTATAAGCATCTAAGTTTCCATCAGCTATAAAAGTATCAATGATACCTCCTCATTCATAATGTTGTTCAGCATCTTACACCTTCCATCTCTGTCTATGGAACACTGATGGGCTTGCATCGTCATCACTTCCCCCTTAAAATTACAAAAGGCCCATGTCCTTTCCCATCCAAAAAGAAAGGAAAATTGGGTATACACCCTAATTCTCACAGATGAGTCTTCCTGGTTCATTAACCCAGTTCTGTTTTTGTGAACAGTTATCAGGAGAGTCTTCTGGGGAAAACAGAAACTTCTCTTTTAAAGATGACAGAACCACAGTTCACACTCAAGCTAGCCTTCATCAGCATCCTTATCTCAGGCCGCCCAACTCTTCATTGCTTTGGGACTTGCTGGGAGAAAATGGAAATCATTAAACTCTCTGTGATGTGAAGTGGCTTTGCAAAGTGCACTGTAAACTGTTTACATTGCCTTTAATTACTTTGGAGCCATATGTCAGCTTGGTATAAAGTGTGAAGATTATGCTGAATAGAGTGGGGGGAGTCAGTGACAATGTGGTGATTTATGGTAACCAGAAAAATTATGTATGGAAATGAGTACAATTTAAAAACACATCTATGTGCTATTATAACACTGGGGGAGGGGGGAAAGAAAAGCCAGTTTATAACAAAATACCTTTGAAAATAGGAGTGTGATGAATATGTAAATAAGACCAATCAACATCAGCTGAGATATGGTATATGCAGATGAGGCGGCAGCAAGCCAAAAAGCGAAACTGCTCCCAAACCATAAATATGAACCATATAAAATTCATTTGAAATATTCATGATAACATAAGGACAAAAAATATAATCAAGTGATTTATTTGCATATAAAAACAAGAATAGTGGCCTGACACTGCAGCCTCCACCTCTAGACTCCAGATCATGGAAAGGCAGGGGGAGCTGATTTCACAGAGGGAATTTAGAGTGAGTACTTTTGCAAGTACACTAAACAAAGATGAGGCTCCTCATGGTTCCCAGTCCTTGGGGCTCACTCTGGATAGATGAAAAGAAGGGAAGCAAATCAGGAAGCAACTGAGTTCATTGCTTTGCCCTCTTGATACTTCCTGGCAAGGATCCTCAAGGCCCTTCCAACCCCAGCCCTTTATGCTTCTTACAATTAATGAAGAAAAGCTTTGCTGAGATTAGCAAGAAAGAGAGAGCATGGCAAATCCTTAAGTGTCTGTGGAAAATGGGAGGTCAGTGTGGCCTGAGTAGACTCCAGATGGGGAGAGGGGTCTGGTGCCTCTGGATGACTCCAGATGGGGAGAGAGTTCTGGTACTTCTAGGATGCCAGTTGTGTTTTTCCACTACCCCATGGAACTTTGAAAATCCACATATCTGGATATTTAGAAGTGTTTTTGGTTCCACTTTCTGTGACAGATACAAACGGTAGCCCTTTTAATGGTTCCTTAGTGATGCTAATGTACCTCTGTAACAATTATAGCCATACAATAAATACTAATTAATAATTAATATTGTATTGGCAAACACTATTTTACATTTTTTACTACATTTGTCTTATTGTGTATGTGCATTCATGTGGATGAACACAAGCCAGGCTCACATGTGGAGGCCACAAAAGTGACCCTGTGGCTTGAACTCACGAGGCTGTCAGGATGGGTGGCTTTACTCACCCAGCCACATCAGAAGCACTGCGACTATCATCTTGCAGAATCACTCTGTAAACTAAGGCTGTTGGACCTTCCTTTGGTGTCACGCATAACTTATTAGTGGAGAGGGCTTCTGGTCCCGCATATCTGGACCCCCAGGAACCAAGACCCAAGCAGTTTTGTGCTGAGCCAGGTTGAGAGGGAGGGACACCTCTCCTTGGAGTGCTACTCTCTCCAGCTCTACTGTGCCAATTTCCTTTCACTGAGAGTAGCTTAGATCCAAGAATTTGCAAATTGGGAGTTGCCTGGTAAGTTGCAAATGAATTTAGCACCTGGGGAAAAAAATAAAAGTGGGATCCATTAAGTTGTGATGATTAAGTTAGGTCAAGATGAGCTAGTGTACAGAAAGTGAGTCCTTATGTCATTTCTGTTTTGAGTCAATGTATTGAAAACAGGTATTTTCATTGGTTTTATTGCTTCAACCAAGAACACAGACATTCTCTCCTTGCCGCCTCTTCTGTCATTTTGGTCTAGACTTTCCCCCCACAAGTCACCTTGTTTCAGCTGTTTCTCAGAGGGTCCTTTAAAAATTACTTCTACATAGAGGGATACTCCCTCAACCTAGACACATTGGGGAGGGCCTAGGCCCTGCTCCAAATGATATGACAGACATTGAAGGCCTCGCCCTCCCTGGGGAGCAGAGAGAGGTTGGGATGGGGGTTGAAAGTGGGACAGGGGAGAAGTGGAGGGTGAGGAAACTGGGATTGACATGTAAAACAAGCTTGTTGTAAACTTAAATAAGAAAATATTATAAAAAAAAATTACTCCTAGCTGGGCAGTGTTGGCCCACACCTTTAGTCCCAGCACTCTGGACACAGAGGCTGGCAGATCTTTGTGAATTTGAGGCCAGCCTGGTCTACAGAGCAAGTTCCGGGACAGGCTCCAAAGCAATACAGAGAAATCCTGTCTGGAAAAAAAAATTACTCCTACTGTATCTAAAAACTGCCATGTTTGGGGAGCCAATAATTTATTAGCTCTGTGTTCCTGTCCAGGGGGAATTGTCTGTTTGCTTTGCTTTTATTTCTTCTAAATGTTGTCATAGAATGAATGAATCTGAAAGGGAAAGCAGGATTCCTAAAATACATAATTAAAAGATAATCCCTATTCTATTTCATTACAACTCTCCACACTTATACTTCATCTGTCAGGCCCCATTGGGAAGTCCTGGGATGGGAAGGATTGTAAGGGGGAAGGAAAGGGGTGAGAATCCACCATGAACTATGAGGCTCTCAGTGGCCAAGTTTTGAGTTGTACACCTCTTCTCTTGGGAAAGCACTATTTCTCTTAATTGCATGCATCTTACACCCTGAGATCCCTTGCCTCCTTTGCCATTTCATTCTCCAACACATTCACTATCTAGTGATTCCTTCTTGTCATCTTACATTCAGCAGCTAAGATTTCTGTGGCAAGAATTGACAGATACTACTCAAGGCATTTGGGGCTTGCCAGAAAGCAGTCGTCATCCATTTTCTAACCAAAAGCTGAGACATCTCAAGCTTTTAAGATTTCTATATCAGAATGCTTTGCTCTCCTGACCTTTCTTGGTAATGTGGGCTGTGGGAGAGAACTTCAGGACATTCAAAGAGCACTCATAGATACAAGCAGATGAACTGGCCTCTGTTTCTTCCCTGTCAGTGACTCGGTGTTTGCATCTATCCAGAGAAGATACAGTTAAGGCAGAATGATGCTCGAGTTAATAATATCCTCATAGCTCTGGAGACTCTTGCTAGTTATTTTTTAATAGGATAGTATTAAAATAAAGAAGATGTGATCTAAAGGCAAGTTCAATCGATGCACAAACTATTTATTTTTATTTCCTCGTTTAGCCCATGCTCATCACAGCGGCATCCATCTGGGGCATTTATGACTTAATATGACACTTCAAACAGTAAAAAAACTCACATGGAATCTGGGCCCACTCACATGCCCACCCCTTAGCAAATAAACTATCTGAGTCTAACACTTCATAACTTCCCTTGCAGTACTCAGATTCACCCTGGGAAGCCCACACAGTAATCAAATGACCAGGGATGTGTTTTTATAGCTCAGGCCACTCCAGAATTTAAGCAGCCAGGAAAAGAAATGCACAAGAATGAGAGGTAAATACCTGAGGAGCCTATGTGAATATAGAGGAAGCCAACCATCCCAGTGGCTATGAAATTCCAAAGAGAGTCTGTGCATAGAGATAGTGATGATCAGTGCCAAATATTTTGCAAACATGTAATTTGTACTAGGATGTAAGGGCACTTTGCTAAGTTAAAAGTGCTTGCAAATGCAAAGAGGAATGAGAGCACATATGCTCCGTTGTCTTAGTGGTGTCTCAGTCTAACCATGCATGCTTCTATCTTTTGCTCTTCCCAAATTTCTCCACAACACGTAGGATGAGGCTGGGCTCAGTGGAATGAGAATAGCAGGCAGTTTGTCAATTTGTCAATTACATCTTGGTTCCTTGTTGAACCTTACAGATCTACACACACACACACACACACACACATACACACAAACGAACACACACATGCAAATAAACGCATATATACAAACACCATACACACACATACAAACACACACATGTAAACTAACATACACATATACAAATATACATACAAATAATGCACATTCAAAGACACACATGCACACACACTTACAAACACACACATACACTTACAAGCACACACAAATACAAATACATACACACATACACTCTTAGAAACACACACACATACAAACATACATATGCAAACAAACACACACACATTCAAACAAACATATACACATACAAACACACACATAAACACACAAACACACACATATGTTTTAGTTTGGTTTTGTTTTAAGAAGAAAACCACATTAGAGCTTGTTATTCTTATCTCAAACATCTCACCAGCCATGCTAAAATATGATCAATATATTTAAAAAGTACATATTTAACATGATACTATATGTATATACTTTAAAAGTGATATTAAATATACTATATCTGAATATATACTATGAGTGATTATAACAATCAAACTCATTTTGTAAGTCAGGTCCTCCATTGTTTTTCTTCTTAATTTTTCTTTCCTGGTAAAGAAAAGCAGTCTGAAGAATTTCATGACCCTGAAAGCCTAGGGGGCTCCTCATTAATTCCTCTAAGATAATTTGCCTTTGGAATAAGAAGATAAAGAAAAATAGGGGGCATAGCCATTCTGAAGGACCTGCATCAGTGTGGGTATTTCTAGACTAACCGTCCATCCATATTTGAATTTACATATGAGGAAAGAATGGTCTTCCCATGATCATGCTTAGTGCCCTCATTACTCACTCCATCAAAAAAAAAAAAAAAAAGACAGAGGGGTACCAACTGTCTGTTGCCAGTCTTCACATGGTTGTATAAAAATGTAACCTCGTCCCTTCCCTTAAATCACCTTCTATGTTTGTCTTTGTGTTGCATGTAACACTCTGTGAAATCAAGTGCAGTGTCTTCTTTATTTAGTTAAACAAGCATTGATTTTGGGGAGGAAAGGTAGTGTATTGAATGCAGCACCAAGCCTTATAACAAATGCATACCCTGCATTGAAAGTGAGCCTCTCTAACTCCATAGAAGGAAGACCAATTCAGAGATCACTGGTTGAGGATTTTTAAAGGAAGGAGATTTATAAACTTCAGTCAAATGCTCAAGACAAATACAGAGCGATGGATGACATCACTAATCCATCAAGTGATTCATCTGGGTTCCTGTGAAAGATTGCAACTTCCATCACTCCCTGTTCATCGGTGAGGATGAGGCTTTTAAGGCACATCTTCAAGCTGTGTGTACCTGCTTCTCATTAGTGTATATGCAATATATTTGCTCTGTCTTAATTGTGGGCAACCATGTGCACCAGGAAAATAATCCATTCATCAGGCAATAATTCAACAAAATCCTCGTGGACCCCACAGTAAATTTAATGCATCAGAGAGTTATTTGATGAGGCCAACATGGTGGCCACTGCTGGCTACCACAGGCATTGTATAGTCCCTGATTCCCAGGAGACGCCTCAGAGCTGAACAACAACGACAAAAAAACATTTGTTAGCCCATATCATTTTTACCAGAAGACTAGATGAGCCACTTTACATACATTATTTTATTTATCTATAACAGTCCTACTATCACTCCCATTTTATATTAAGAAGGTTAAACTTAAAGGGATTATGTGCCTTTGCCAACATCATACATCTAATAAGTAGCAAGGCCAAGATAGGGACCAAGGTGTTCTTATTCCAAAGTTTATGCAGTGATAGGAGCTACCTGAGAAACTGACAAGTTTAGACCAGGTGATACCTGGTATAGAAGTGTGTTACCTTTGATCTGTAATGGAGAGAAGTTGGAGTCATAAACAAATCTACGCAATTCTCCATTTTACTTGTAGTGATAGGTGAGAGGCCACTGCATTGGTGTCCTCCTTTACAAGCACTCTTGCAACTGTTAACTCCTTAGTTTCTTGCACAGTGGCTTACCTTTGCCACAAAGACAGTAAACTCCATGATGAGTTTCTTCGATGCCCATCATCTCCTCCAACATAGATTGGTGCTGCCAGAAGCAGACTTGTCTCATTGTCATAAAAAAGAACCTATGTTATTAAACATATTAAATGCCATATTCTGTAGATCTGGGAAATGTTTGAAGATGACCTCTTTCTAAGATATCGGTTTGACCTTGTAAACATACCTAATGTGACTACAAGTTCAAATGTAATAGTTTAATAATTACTAAACCATTTCCTCATTATCCTATATAGTTGATGATAACTTTCAAGGACTTTGTATTGCATTGTTAAATGAGCTTTACAGGTACAATACCTTGAAAAATATTAGAAATGTATGTATAGTATGTTTTAGCAAAATTAATCTCAAATTTGTACCACTATACAACATTTGTATACAATATATAAAGATCCAATCTAATGTCAAATATTTAAAACTAATAGTTGTTTTTTAAGAGTAGATTCAATGATCTACCTTTTTATCTTATCATATCTATATCCTCCCTTTATTATTTTCAGAATAAATTCAATGATCTACCATTTTATCCTAAACCACAGCACACATTACCTCCTTAGCATCTCAGCAGCAAGAGCCCAAGCACCTGTTTCTCCCTGCTATCTCACGTCCTGTCTGTCTGTACAGACCTCCAGACCTCTATGGTTAGCTAGTGGGAAGCTCCATTCTCTGACCCTCACACAGGCTTTTTTTTGTACAAGCAAGATATCACCATATACCATCTGAAAGAAACAGTGAGCCCTCTATTTCAGTGTAGATGATCAAACACATTTTAAATAGTTAGAAACCAAGCACAGAATGTCTATAGAAAGGCATGCTTCATTGTTGTTAGTCCAATGACAAACTGTGGTGCAGTGTTAATTTTTTTTTGCCAGTGTCAAATAATATTTAATAGTTTAAGTAGTCCTGAGTTTTTAGTTTAACTAGTCATTACAAAAGTGCCTTGCCATTTGTAAAAGGCAGTCTGTTGATGCTCAAGAACCAGCTGTACACCAAGAAAGTATGATGTGCATCCATAGTTTTCCAGGTCCCACCACTGTATGAACATCTGAGCACACTGACCAAAGCACTCCTTGTGGCCGAATAGCTGCATCTTAGGCAAGAATGGTGACTGAATAAATCACTTGTGTACTTGAAGTCAGAGGTGGGCAGAAGTCAGAGGGAAAGCATAAGTTGGGGCAGTGCATAAGACTTCTTCCAGGTGAAACATGGCTATAACTGTGAGTAAGCTTGCTTTGCTCACACTGTAAGAAAGTGCTTGGGTTTCTGGGAAAAAACAAAGAGGTTATTTGTTCCTCCCTATGAAGTCAAGGCCTGATGACATTCCTGAAACAGAGTCTCAAGAGAACCAAGAGCAGAATGAACATTGCTGATGTTGTGTGAGTTCTTAAGGAGGAATGTGCAGACCTAACCACTGGCCTGAGAATGCCATTTCATGTCCTTCCTCCACAAGCCATTCATCAAGTTTATAGCAGTAACAGGAGTTCATTAGCATGTTCCTGTTTTGCACAGTCTTGAACAAGGTTATGCCTCCAATTTCAAGTGTGGCATATAAAATGAATGAAGGGAGGTGGGAGGGTGAGAGGGTTCCTGGAGGGAACAGTAATAAACAGAATAGGTGTTCCTTGCCAACTGGAAACGCGAGTTTCCCCCGCCTATGTATGACTTTGTATAATCAGAAAGAATAGCTCACCATTTATATTTTCAGATCCATTCCTATTAGTGGTTCCTAAGCCATTTTTATGAATCTACCTGTCTACTCATTTATCAGCCACCCTTCCATATTAAGAGAAAAAAAAAGTAAAGGTAAAAGGTAGGACTTCTAAGGACTTTTATGACATAATTGTGGAAATAAGAACTGGGGTGAAACAAAAGTTGCTGTCCAGATACCAGGTGCTGAATCAGTTCAGAGAAGTGGGGGTTAGAGACATAAGCGGGCCTTTGTGGTGAACATGCGATTTCTATAACCAAAGAAAGTAGAGAACAAACATATCCTGTACAGCAGATGCTGATGAAACAGATTTAAAGTCATAATATACATTTGGGGTTTTCTTCAAAAAGGTATAATCTCCCACAATGTTTAATTGCATTATACACAATGAGTTCCCACTGAGTTCTGAATGTTCAAAGAGAAATTGAGACAAAGAATTTCCACACACTGGGATCATAACATCGGAAGTCAAGAACTTGAGTCTTTGTGCTCCACTCTGGATTCTGTGGGCATGATACAGGAATATTGTCAATCAATGTCCCGATAGTGTAGGGACTTGTGTCAAATAGACAGACTTAAATTACATCTAAAAGCACTGTCACTGATTTGGGGAAGCCAGTGTTTAAAAGTTGGCTATCCATAGAATAGATGTCCTTCACGTAGGACTTAAAAGCACTAAATAAAATGGGGGTTTACATGTACCCACTTATCTCTTATTAAATCCATACTACCTCAGTATAAATTACATAGCCAAGTCAAGACAAGTATAAAAAATCACTTTAATGCTCTCCTGCCTCTGGCTTTGTGGATACCATTTACTGTGTACATGATGAATTCATATCCTACTTTTCTTCTCATCATAATCTTACATTGAGAAGTAAATCACATCTGGCATACTTTGGCACACTCATTCTTAAGTCTAAGAACTATTCTCCTTTCTGGCAAGGGTAAGCTTCTTCAATGCCCCTTCACTAGGATAGGAATGAGAACAGAAATGGAAATACTGTACTCCAGCCCAGAAAACGATAAGAGCAATTTCCCCATTCTCCTCTAGGGACAGCTAAGCCAATGTTCATTGTTCCCAAGCCTGCTTTCCTCGGATAGAGCTATCTGGAAAGGGCTTGGCATGATTTTCTGTTTTCTGAGTTCTACCATGTTCCGTCTTTTCTCATAAATTGCTGTCAATGTCAGGCAGGGAAAATAAGCAGTCTGGTCAGTGAGTTCATAGATGGCATAACCCTACAGCCGGCCTTTGCCTCTTAACAGTCCTCTACTTAAACAATGCACAAGGCAGGTTTTGACTTAACTGAATATGCCACAACCACCAGCCTTGCTCATTAACTCTGTCTCTTTGGTCCTAACCTTCTCCTGCCCCTGAAGTGTAGAAATGACCAGCTTTATAGGCACATTTGGCCCTTTCAAGCTTTATATGTCAAGCTGGAAGCTGTGGAAAAAAGAAATCTCTGCAACTGTGTTCAGTAATGTGTGCTTAAAAGTAGAACTTCATCCTTTGAAGGACTTCAAAGATACCACAATGCAAACATGTGGAGGTTTCACAGAGATGGGGGTAGAGGAATGACTACAAATTCAGTGAAGTTTCTCACTTTTTATCAAAGACACTGGTAGATTTTCCAATTCCTCTGCTCTGACCTGAGACTTATTACACAGCCTGGATGACCCAGTTATGAGGTTATTATAGTTCTTTGCTCTTGTTCTATCTTATCTATTCAACACTTCAGATGTCCTCAGGCCCCATTGACATCTTGTCTGGCCTTATTATTACTCCTAAAGGGGCTAGGGGCAAGGATAGCTGACCACCTTTGAGTCCCAAGTTCAAAATTCCAGAACCAGACCACTGAGTTCAAACTGAGCAGGTAGGATTTCAAAAGCATAGGCTGTAAATGGCACTAGCAACTGTGATATGGAGGAATGCACATTTGCCATATCTATGCACCCTGAAATATCCCCAAAGTGAATGGCTGTATGCACCATAGTCAGGCAAGTACTCTTTGCTGCCTCATAGCCTACTTCTCGTGTTTCTCCTTCAGTCCCATGCTGAGATGGAAAGTTCCTTCTAGAATTGAAAGGATTGACCTTTGGTTCTTAGACAAGGTAATGAGTTCAAAGAAACAATGCATCACTTAGTCTAGACCTTCTCAGACTGCCTTTCCATTCTTTGTTTTAATGTTTCTAGATTATTCCATTGTGAAGTCTTCCAATGACACTCCTCCTGTGTCTCCTTGGAATAATCTAAAAATATTAAAATAAAATCCCCCAGGGCTATCAATCAAACAACACTATCTGGAAGAAAACCAGACACTCAGTTCTGCCCAACCTAATTACAATTTCAATTTTCTAGTATAATTCATGGTCTCTGCATGGCAGGAGGAGCTCCTGACATGTCACCCTCAGAAACTGGATGAAGCAAAGAGCATGCTCATTGTAGCATGTAAACATTTCACACTAAGTGAATTCCACTTATATCTGTCCTCGTCACAAATGAGCACCACCAAAGCGCTCAAATACATATTCACACTGTGTTTCCTGAATGCACTGTAGGAGGGGGAACAAAAAAAAACAGTTAAAGGGCACAGATCCATTTCATTTAATTAGAGATTCCAAGAAGCCTGAAGAAAAAGAACAATGTCTTCTGGAGTGTTCTGAGTGTACCTGTCCGATATCATCAGGTACTTTGAAATGAAGTGATGCCAAGTATTTCCTGTATTTCCTCTGAAATTCCACTGATTGGACAACATAGACAGGGAAACACTGATTGGCCGTCGTACAGGATCACGGAGAGAGAAAAAACACTGATTGGCTGAGATACAGCATCACAGACAGAGGGAAAGGAACCAGTTTTTGTTGTTATGAATTTTGGACGGGCGTACACATCAACTTTGTTGTGGATCAGGGTGAGAGGATGGCTACCCTGCCTGCAGCAGTGCTGCAGTCTGGTTGGGTGCCCTGTGGGAAAGCCCTGCTTGGCTCTCAACATGCACTCTCGGGGTACTCACATTTTTGTTTTAATTCTATCTTATTTCAAGACAAATCTGTCATTTCTTTTCAATTCACTGGAGATCCTGCCTGCTTTTCCCATGAGATTCCTTAACCTCCCCCCCCCGTCATCTCTTCATTTCTACTCCTTTGTGTTCTATACTGCACTGTACCTCCATTCTATTCATTAGAATGTAGCTATATATATTCACTCCTGCCTTCATCTTTTCCTATAGAGGCATTACTGACCAAGGGCAGAGCCTTGCCCTTGTGGGAGGAAGATATTTGAAGCGGGACAAATCATAAACCTTTGTAAATAAATAAATAAACAAACAAACATAAAATGAAGAACTGTGAGCTGTGAGCTGGAAACAAGGCCAGGCAAGGGAGATGAGGGGCAGCTCTTCTGAACTGTCTCCATCAACCTGAACTCTATAGTGCACAACATTCTCAAAGTCCATGGAGGTTTTGTCGAGTCATAGATTCTGCGTGGCCATGTCTGCAGCACCTTCAAGGGAATTTCCTAAGTTAAAATTTCCTAACTGTAAATGAATATGAAAAACAAAGTAAACAGCAGCTGTTTTTTTTCCAGTAAATCACATACTATACTGTACATTGCTTCAGAGAGCAGATATCAGATGCCTGGAAAGCCTACAGACTTCCCAAAGCTATGGAATCAATAAGCTAGAGGTACTTTGGGTTTTGCTTCTCTGAACTGGGATAAGGATTTTTGTACTTCTGAATGTAATGCAGGAGAGGAAGAAGGGAGAAATGATGCCAAAGGTAATGATACAGGAATAAAGGAGAAATTATACTGAAAAATCTAAATTTAATTTTACAATGAGATAATCTATAGCAAACATTTTAATGAGTGGCCTCCCGTAACTTTTTCTCTGTCTATACATACACTTAAGGAAAGTAAAATAAAGCAGGATTATAAAAGCATGCTCATTTATAATGTAAATTTTCACTCAACTGTATGTTCAGAAAGGAATTTTGAGAAAATAACTAGTCCTTAAAGTGGTCAGAGCAATGAGTAAGAACACCTAGATTAAGAAAAGTAGAGGTTATGCAGAACTGATCAGGAGAAGGGACAAGATACCATTTGAGAATAGTAGGAAGCTACAAGGAACATTACTTAAACCAAAAGCCCAGCAGAACTCCCTAGCTCAGCCCATAATCACAAATAGATAATGAAGAGACACTTCCATAATGAAATTCTTGTACTTTCACACCTGTATATGCCTCCTCAATGGAGCTGAGCTCTCACTAAAAGCGACTCTCTGTCTGTGTTATCTTCATAGTCAGTAAAACTGAAATCACTGAAGAGATGCTAATATAAGGGACACCAGAGTCCCAGAAAACACGTCTAGCAACACAAGAATAAGAAGACCCTGAACCCTTTTAAACACTTACCAGAAAACAGGGATGTGGAAAATCCTGCAAAGCCTACAGATGTTTATGCGCTTAAAAAGTGACATTCTTGGTCTATGAATATGTTTAAACTTTGTTTTATGTCTGTGGTTAGGACAATTGCAAGATGTTAAAGACACAGAAATTTTTGAGCAATCAAAAACATGTCATCCAGCACTTATTCATGCATGTTCACACAGACACACACACACACACACACACCTATATAATCATATATAAATACGTATATACATACATGTCTACATATGGTAAAACTTCTCTTGGTAATGCTTTAATGGCATTAAAATGTCTTTAATTCTTTTTTATTTTTTTTTTTTTTGTCTTTTTGTGTAGTACTTTTGCTCTTTTTTAATTTGGAGAATAAGATGCACGGTAAAAATTATATTAGCTCTTATGCCAGTAATTATAATTATATAAAGTTATGTGTAATAGTACATGTGAGGGGGCCTGAAGAGATGGTTAGGCTGTTAGAGCACTTGCTGTTCCTCTGAGAACTCAGGTTTGTTTTCCAGGACCTACACGGTAGCTCAGAACTTTGTATAGGTACACACAAGGTACACATACATACATACAGGCAAATAGTCATATGTATAAAATCTTTTTGTAAGGCAGATGTTTAAAAGTGCGCCCTAGAATACACACTTTATAGTTTACTAATTTGTCCCCAGTGATCTATTCAGTAGAGGTGACTAGGAGATGTGGTTAGAAAAGCTGTATGTGATTTCATGGCTCTAGCATGTTATCCTGGGTGAGTGGCAAGCTCAAGGGTGCTATACTGAGTAAGTTTGGCAAGCTCTAGGGTGCTATCCTGGGTGAGTGTTAGAATTCCTTTAATTCTTAGCTCTCACTATACACAAGTCTCATGGAATCCTAAATTGGCTATTAAAATCATTAATTCTTATTCAACAATATGAGACCTTATAATGTGTCAGTTCTGGTCTTCGTTTGCAGTTGTTCTCCACGTTACTTTGTTTAGTGCTTCAGCTCTATCTTGCTCCTAAGTTCCTCTGAATTGTTATTAGACCTATGCTTGAACTTCTTATTCAATTAAATCAGGATTCAATTCAATTCACTTTAGGTCAATCCAATTCAATTCAACTCAGTTTGAATCACTGTTATTTACCAAAAAAATTTGCCTTTTGAATTCTACATTTTCTTCTGAGTTCAATTTCTTCATGCTCAAAAAAAAAATCATTTAGTTCTGATTTCGGGTAAGGTCATGATGTAGATAAAGCAAGCTAGACCTTAGCTGGAAGATTTCTCCTTTTGAGCTAACTTTTATAGTCCCAGAAGGTCATTAGAGGAGGCTGTTGGAGGAGTAAAGGCATTAGTGTTCTTACCCAGCTATCAATCCTACAATCGATCTTTAAGATGAGAGCAACCTGCCACGTAAGATGAGCCTTCTTCTAATACTACTCTCTGTTTGAATTAGAGACCTGTTTTGCAACAGAGCATACATGCCCTGCCATTGCAGGGCAGATCACAACCCTAAGAGAAACCCAAATAGCAGCGTTTAGATAATTCAATGTAGCATCAAGTTGCATTCCAAATATGTTGTATGTTTCTACCCATAGATAAACACTGATCTTGGTATTTTTCAGAGAGAGAAATCTCTCTTTCTAGTGGACAGGGGTAAGTAAACACAGAGATTTCTGGCTATACAAGGTACTGGGACTATGAGATGAATGAGCACTCAGCCATTTGTACCATCCTTTCTAAAACTCAGGAAACATAGTGGAAAAATATAAATGCTAGAAATAAGGAGAAGGGTTATAAAATAACATCTTCTGGTCAAGACACAGCCACTGCAATCACAAAGTCACACCAGCTTCAGGTGCTTAGAAAGAGTCTGCACAGAAATAAGTCCATCAGTAATCTGGCATAAATGGAGGAAGAACTGGGGGGGGCATTGCACTTCATTGCTTGACTATTTGCCATTAATAGATTTAGAGAGACAAGAAATAACTGCCTTCAGTTGTGTACACACTGATGATCCCATCATGCTCCAACAGATAGTCTCAATACAATTGTCACAGAAATTGCCCTATTAAACTAAGTGGGTCACAAAACAAGACCTGAAGTCAATGGTAGGTGATGGTGAGAGGGGAGAGCTGACTGGAATGGGAGGCAATAGTGATGGTGGGAGAGTTGACAGGGATAGGAGGTGACAGGGATGGTGATGGGGGGGAAGAAGTGACAGGGATGGTGATGGGGGGACAGTTGACAGGAATGGGAGGCGATAGTGATGGTGATGAGGGGGAGAGGTGATAGGGATGGTGGTGAGGGGGAGAGTTGACAGGAATGGGAGATGATATGAATGGGAGGGAGATAAGAGTGGTAGGTTAGTTAATCAGAATATATTATATACTTATATAAAATTGTCAGATGACAAAAGGAATCTATAAAAACATCTAAGATAAACACTTTTCAGTCTTCATGTGTCTGATTATGTCATCCTGCCCCTCCTAATACACTATTACTAACTAAGTTTATAAATATTATTTGATCATCATTTCCATTCAGCAGATAGGGCTATTGATTTTTAGTATTTATTGTTGCTTGCCTAAATTATTCAGCAGAAATTAATGTTTGGCCCTGCATTCTTCCTATCTGATAGGTCTTCTGCTATTTTTCTTGTCTTTTGAGGATGGTTTTTATTTTTTTATTTTCATTATTGTGGTTTAGTGGCTTCTTTATACACAAACAGATTTTTCTTGATTATGAGAAGGGTTTCTGTTGTCATTATCCATACTCCATTCATTATTCCTTTCTGTCCTCCTGGAGCTCATATTGGGCCTGGGTTGGAATTTCTTACATTAGTCTTTCTATTATATCCACTGTAACAGAAACAACTTAAAAGATGAAGGCTTTAGATTGGCTCACATTTCAGGGAATTCAGTCCACTGTGACAGGGAAGGAATGGTGAAAGGCTTGGCTCCCAGTGGTGGCAGCTAGAACATGAGGCAGTGCTCAGAAAGCAGAACAATCCAGAACCAACATTGCTATTGTCCAGAAGCCCTCACCTTCAGTAGCCCATATCCTCCAACTACACTCCATGCTCTAAAGGTTCCACAGCATCCCTAAACACGATAAACGGTGATACCCAAACACTCAAGGCTGTGGAGGGCATTTCACACTCATCTTCTATTCCTCTTCACCAGCCTTTCTACTTTCTAACATGTTGTCTCAGAGATGTGTTACAGACAATGACTCATTTACTTTGTAGCACATTCATATCATTTTAGGTTATATCTATTACTCCGTCTGCTTTACACATTTAATTGGCTTGACAATATCTTTAATCTTGTACTTCCCAATAATTCTCTTTAAATCTCTTTCACACTGTCATCCTTCTATTGTGCTTTTTACATCCATCTTCATCTCTTTGGATACTTGAAAATACTTACTTTTAAATCTCCTGTAGTTTTATTTTAACCTCCACTTATTCCATCTTCCCAACGATTGCTTTCATCATATAGATGGTGTCTTACTTAGCATAACTATTGCTGTACTGAAACACAATGACCAAAAGCAACTTGAGGGGGAAAGGGTTTATTTCACTCACATCTCCACACAGTAGTTCATTGTTGAAAGTGGTGAAAAAAGAAAGTAGAACAGGACCTGGAGGAGGAGCTGTTGTGAGACCACAGAAGAGTTCTGCTTACTGGTTTGCTGAACTGGGTTGTTCAGCCTGCTTTTTTATAGAACTCAGAACAACCTGTCCAGTGGTGGCTCCATCCACAAAGAGCTGGGCCCTCCCATATCAATCACTAATGAAGAAAGTCCTTGCAAGCTTTCCTATAGCCTGCACTTATGCAGGTGTTTTCTCTGTTGAGGCTCCCTTATCTCTGAACATTCTATACCTTGTCTCCAGTTGACATAAAACCAGTCAGCCCAGATGATGACAATTACCCTCTTCTCTGGTGTTGGGTGTGTTCAGTGGAACCTGAGCTCTTGGTAAGGAATCATCCCAGTTTCTTTCTTTACATGTCCCCAAGTTCAGGGATATATATTTTTTTTTTTTGGCTTGAGGCTCCTGTACCCAACACACCCCTAAGTCCTGAGCATTATGATACAAATACTTGTGCATGGCTATATCCTGGGACTTGGGCCCAGGCTTATCTTTTGATGTTTATCTGGTAGGGTTTCCTTGCCTGACTCATGAACTTACACATATAGCTCATCTGTAAGTCACCCAAAGGTACTCAGCAACTTGACCTCATCTTCCCAAATGGTCTTTTGAAGTTGGAAGCCTTAGCTATCATATCAATGAAGTATTTTTCTGGGTCTTTTGACTTCAAAGTATACATACAATCTAACCATTCATTTTTAAATGTGTTCCAAATATCTGGCATGTTTTTTCATTAATTTTTGTCTAGAAAGGTTGAAAAGCCCTTACCTAACACTTCAGCATCACTAAGATATCCCAGCAATGCTATTTCATTCTTTGAGCCTCTGCTTTGTCCTCTTTTGCTTCCCCTTTGAAGGAAGGAAGTTTCCAGAAGGACAAGAGGAAACTGTAGTTTAGACTATTTTCTGCCTTGTCCAATCTGAGCCTTGTAGTGGTACATTGTATCTAGGCAGAGGGGGAACAATTGAAGTTGGAATATGCTATGAAAATATGCTCAGGACACAAAAGCCAACTGCCCAAATACAAAACATAATGAAACATGTATAATATACAGGTACAACATATCTAGACAAAATATGGATGCTTATGTTATATAAAATATGTGAAGAGAAAGCTTCCAGATAAACAAAATCTACACATAAAGTAGTATCCAACACCCAAAACTTAATGAGCTGAATTTAGTCATTCATTTGATTATAACACAGAAAAATATCTTCAAGTTATGGGATGCAAAGAAGTTATAGAATAATGTCTTTAAGAACAAGAACCAAGTGAACCTGACCATACATGAACCATTCATGCCACCACAACCAGGTAATAGTGTTATAACCACATTAGTCATATAGCATTATCTTTGTAAAATGTGTAGCTAACTTTTCAAAGCATTTTCTTGCCTTCTATTCACCTATCTTCTCAACACATATTGCTAAGATGATTTTCTCATTATCCCAGAAAAGGAATGAAATAGCTATTATCTTCATATAAACCATGAGCCACTTTTAATCCATTTAATTTGCAACCACAAGTCAAAAGCAAGTTTGTGGAAAAGACAGGGCTAAAATGTGGTCTCCTGGCTGCATCTGTGTAGGATCTCCTCTTAACACTGCCTTCACCAGTTTACACAGCACCAACACTGAAGTAAAGCTGCTTCAGAAATTGGGGTAGAGAAATTAAGTAGAGTTTCGGGCCCCTCTTCTAAGCTTGACCTTGAAGCCAGAGTTCTCAGAGTCAAACTGTTCCAGTGTTTCCCCCTCCATGAGCACCTGACGTGTTTCATTTATGAGGACTTTTTATTTGAAGAAGTTCAGAATCATGATTCAATATGCAACTCATGAGCCCATCTGATTCTAATAAGCTCAAGTCTCAAAGCAAGACTATTCTGAATCCGTGGCCATCTGCAAGAGCCCTTAGTAAAAGGCATAGTTTATCCAGTTTGAGGAAAGTTTGAGGGATGTTCAAAGCTGAGGTTATATGATGTTCAAGTACAAAGTAGAGTGTAAACAAACAAAAACTGAAAATAAAGGATAGCGGCTGGAGATGATGGAGATCAAAGACAAAAAGTTTAATCCTTTATTAATAATAGAAAAAAGGAAAAAATGAGTTTCCTTGAGTAAAGTAATGTCAGCCACTGTTTCTTCCATCAAAACTGTTTAACATGATTCCCATGGGCAATAAGGAAATGCTTGAATGGCAGGTAGTACAAATAACTGTGGTGAAAGATGTCAGTTAAATGTTAACAGCATATAATCCAAATATATATATATGCTGTACCTTTTACCTTAGATAGAATTTAGCACATGCAGTATCTGTATTTCCTTATCCATATAATGATCAGAAAGATGGAGAGAAATACATGGAGAAGACAAGTTCCTTATCCAAATGAGATCTATAGGCTTGGACTTAGTAGTGATAGTCGCCAAGGGCAACTCTTGAAGCCCTCTTTCTACTGACCTACCATAACTCCTGAAATTCTCCTCTACTCATAATTAAAGACTAGCAGTTTCTTATTAAAACACAGAGATGTTGTCCAGAAACAGTAACGCAAAAACACCAGCACCTGTGACTTGCTTGAACAGCTGGGAATCTTTCTGTGGCCTTAGATTCCTAAAAGGGTCAAAATCTCTCTGATGTATTTCCTCTCCTTCATTTGTCTAATCTTGCAATATGATATAGACATGGTTACGCCTTGACAGAGAACAAGGGACTGGGAAGGACCCGGAGCCTTTGATGTCACATGAGGTAGTTGAAGTGGAAGGGTGTAATAGGGCAGAAATGAGCAGATCTGTGGAAGTCTCAGTCCAAAATTCCCTGGTAGAAGCAGAGGAGAGGATACCACTGTGAAGTGACCCTTCATAGTTTTGCCCTCTAAAGGGTATTCTGTTCACCTGTATACAATGTTCATTGCCTCTGGTACATTCTGTCACACCCAAAGGCTCCTAAATAGTGAAAGGAAGTTTGAGATCAAATAAGAAAGTTGACACAACCATGCCTACTTGTGAAATTATAACATCCACAGGACATAAGTAGCATCCATAATTTTCAGTGATTGTCTTATTCATTTTTCAACCTATCTGTTCCCCAGAAATCAAGCTCATTTACTGCGGCTTGGCAATGGGCACTCTGTACCAACAGAGCTATCTCACTGGCCCAACTATTTTTTAAGTTTTATTTTTATTTTCAATTGTGTATGTGTGTTTGGTGTAGATGTATGTCATATGGGTACTTGCTAAGGCCAAAGAATGCACTGAATCACATAAAGCTGGAATTGCTTGCAACTGTGAGTCTACAGTCTTCTAAAAGTAAAACGAGTGCTCTTGTCTACTGAGTCCTGTAAACAACCCAAAGTATGTCTTTCATCCAATCATCTCCACTTCTGAAACAGCAGTGCTTTGTGTGATGTATACAACCTATGAAGACCAGCCTTGATGTTGAAGAACACTGAAGTATGTGGAATGTGTCACTGATTGTGTATGCTAAGTAAGAGACTGAGCTGCAGCATTACCTGAAGAGTGCCCTAAAGGGTCATTGCCATGAGACAGTTCTAAAATAAAATGTTTCTCTAGTTTACCCTAATGCCTACATTCTTCCTCCAAGTACTTTTTTTATACATTAAGTATCACTTTGTGTCTATAACTATTTTTTAATAAGGAAAAGAAATGATAGGTCTACAGAAATAATACTAGGAATGAATTTATCAAGCTACTTAGAAGTTCCACCTTTTTAAAAATGTGTATCTTGAAGAACAGCATAGTAAAAGAGAGGAAGAAGGACTTGTAACAGGTCAAGAAATAACAATAGCCTCAAGAAAAACAATGATATAGCTGCTCCTCCCCCACCCTGCTGTGTGCAGTTCTGCTTTCTTTTGTTACAATTGCCCATAGTCAATGCAGTTTGAAATTAGTAAATTGAAAAATCCATAAATAAATGGTTCATACATTTTAAAGTTTATGTTAATCAAATAATGTGATTAAATCTCATGCCTTCCCACTAAGTCTTTTCCAGTATGTGTGTGTGTGTGTGTGTGTGTGTGTGTGTGTGTGTGTCTGTGTGTATTCATAGTGCATGTATGTATGAGTGTATGCTTAAAAGACCCATGAAATTTGTGTAACTTTTATTATAATGCTTTCATTTATTTTGCAAATAATCATAGTTGTTAATCCTATTGTGTCTAACCTATGAGTTATATGTTATCATAAATATGCATGTGTAGAGAAAAATCAAAGTATACCTAGGGTTGAGTACTATCTACAGCTTCAGATATCCAGAGACCCCTTAAAAGTCTAGAAGCATATCCACCACTGATAAGGAGGAGCCATTATAGTAATAGGGCTCTCATAAAAATCATGTTAGCCACTCTAAATTCTATTTACAGTTCACTGGATGCTTTCATAGATGCAACTGCAACTTTTATCATGAATATATAAGAGAGGTTTTTGTTTGTTTGTTTTAACTTACATTGCACATGCCATTTTGGAAATTAAAATATTTTATCCCAGGCTACAAGACTTAAAGAAAAAGAGTAAAAAACTGGATGCCAGTTCTAGACTGCTCTATAACTTGCTTTGATTGTGCCATATGGTAGATACCACACACAAAGGCATCTGGATAGACATGGACACTATATAATAGGGAACAGCGATTTGGGAAATAGAGCTATGGGCTCCACATGTCAATATTTGATTACAGATTTTCCTGGGTGAGGGACAGGGAATGCTCCATCTTATATGATGCCTACTGACATATGATACATTAGATGAAGCAGTTACTTATATTGTTCTAATCTTAAATAAAACTCAGGAGTCAGATAGTGAGATAAAACCTGATAGATCAAAAGAGTGACAGAGAAACTGTCAGCTGACCCTGACTCATGACACTTCCAGAACAAAAAAGAGCCTAAACTCTTTCTAAGCCCTTCACTATTCCTTTCTGTGTCTCTCTATCATAATCTGGATCCACCAAAAACTCTATGGCCAGCTAAATGTTAACTCCATCCTCTGATTTAAGGTTTAACTTTATTGTCAGAATGTCAGAGTGCGATCAAAACATTTCCCCCTTTTTCCCTAAATTAAAGGGGAAGATTTTAACTCTAACCTAGTAAAACTATATACAATAAGAACAATTATCAGGTGTTGTATAAATAAAATGGGGAAGTTATAAACTTAACAAAATGAAACTATGTACAATAAGAAAATTTTTTGTGTGTAAGAATTACATTCATGATGTCCAGCACATTTGAATTTGGCAAATTCGGAGAATACTGTATTATCTATCCTATCTTGATGAGTCCAAAGTTTTGTGGCTAATTTACTTTCTTTCTTAGCTTGTATTACTAACCCAAAACTATCTTTTTAAACTTCAAACCATTTTCTTAGGTAAACAACTTAAGTTTTTATGTTTCTCAACCTTACACACATTATAGCGCTTTTGTGAGTTTCTTTTTTGAATTTTATAACAAGGAAAGCTGTAAGATAACTATCTAGTCTTCAACACCATCAAAGATCCAATAAGGATATAATATTACCTGAGTAAACAGAAAGTACAGAGCAAACAACTTCAAAACTATTGGAACAACAAAGACATCTGACTACCTAGACAGTGACTCAAGGTTCCTCTGCAATTTTGGGGTACCCATTTTTGGCCTACAGGCCTAGAATATCTGGAAGACTTTTTGTGAAGCAGGAATTTTGAAGGACTGTCCGCTTTTGTCTTGACAAAGTTTGGCAGCTGCCTTCTTTTGTGACCTACTTTCCTAATTTGGACACCATACTGTCAGCAGTGGAGGTAAGGGTAGTTTCTTGCCCAGTGGCTAACTTTTCCATAATGAAAGTAAATTCCATATGGAAGTTCTTTGATGTCCATCATCCTTTTTTGAAGTAAATTGTTTCTGCCTGGAGCAGATGTGTCTCACAATCATGAAAAGCCTTATGTTATTAAAATACCTTAAATGCCATATTATGCAGGTATTTGAAGTGTTTGGAGGCCATCTGTCTATCTAAAATATGTATCTATTTGGTCCTGAAAACATATCTAACAAATCTGATTGCTAGATGACTAACTACTAACCTGTATTTCTTAATTATCATAAGTAGTTTATAATAATAACTTTCAAGAACTAGAAATTTACATTACATTATTAAATGAGTTGCATATATAAAATACCTTAAACAAGAGCACAAACATCTATACAGTAAAGCAAAAACAACCTTAAATTTGTATCAATATACAAAACTCCATATCAATTTAAAATATTTAAGACTAGTAGTTGCTTTTTAGTTTAAAAGTAGATTCAGTAATTCATCCTTTTATCTTATCATTCTTACATACCCCAATTTTCTTCTCAGAAAGAGATGCCTGAATCTAACATCCTTTGCTAAGTTTTGAAACCAACCCACTTAAACAACGTCAAACATGCACAATCCACCAAAAAACAAAAACCACCCACCCCACCTCTTGGAAATATAGGCATCTTGTTCTTAAAATTAATTCTTGTTGTCTGGGGGTAATGGCATATTTAGAAGATCCTGAGAAAATTGAAATAATAATCAAGTCCTGGGAGTGCTAGCTGTATCCATATGATGGGAAAGTGCAGGGCGTATTTGAAGTCTCAACTGAAATAATCGATGAGGCTGAACCATCTTAGCCAACCACTTTGAAGTTGTCCCCAGCAGTCTGTAGCCCAAAGCTGATCTTTGGGTGATGTTTGTCACCTTAGTGGCATTACCACAATCCAAGCTGATTCATCATTGTGGGGCCCCATCATCTTCTTAGAGACCTCAAAGGTCACTGCTAGGAATAATTATGGGTCATTGCAGAAAACTTAAACATTTTAAATATCATATGCAGCAGATCTCTGAGAGGTTAAGGACCACAATCTATTTAACATACCTAGAGTACACAAGCTTAATTCCTAGTTACCCACCTCAGACTCAAGCCTGAGAACACATGCAGGAAGCTGGCTGAATATTAGTCAGTCTTCTCTATGACTATTTATATCATGACAGAAAGTTTAAAGATATGTATGTATATATATATATAAATCTTATAAATTTTGAGATAATATTTATACACTAAGAAAAGTTTTAAAGAGTCAAATAAAACCAAAGGATTATGAAATTGGCGAGAATAGAACAGTCCCTTAATTTTGGATTTCTCCTACCCCATATCAGATGTTTCTTCTGACATGAGACAGAGATTTTGGATTTTCTTTTAACAAGCATCCTTGGGTTTATAGAAGGAGAGAGCCACATTCCAACTCCAAAGCCAGCTTTAATTTTTAACTGAAATGAGACTACAAATTTGTCCTACATGTCTATAGAGAACAACAGAAACAAACATTTGGGAATATTTATCACATTTTATCCTGTGGGAAATATGCAATACAATTAGGCCAGCTTACTCTTTTTCTTGGGACATTTTCTCTGCATGATTTGTCCTTTTTCATCAGATATCTCATTTTTCCAGTTGTCTTCTGAATCCTTAGTTGGATACTTTTATTGGAAACACATAAGCAATACCCTGCCCCAACCTTAATTTTGGGTTTCTCTTTTTGACAAGTTATATCTGATCAAATGAAAGGCATTTGTTTATATTATAAGATAGTTTAGATCGAATGGCCATGCTGTTTGATGAACTATGGCTTCTCCTAATCAAGATGCCTCTCTTATTAAAATCTAATCTTTAACAATCTTGATTGTATCCATAGCTTTTCTTCTCCTGTGGAAACAAAATCAAAACCTCTTCACCAACTTAATATATGTCCTGGTTTCTATTCTGAGGTCTATATATATTTAAAGCATATAGGCTCATTTAACTATGTAGGTTTTTTTTTCTATTATACAAAATCTCTCCACAGCTGTTATTCCTTTCTCATTAGCATTTAAAAAATTTAAAGTTAATTAAGCATTATGTAATGTATCTCTGGGGACCTTTATTACCCTCTTTTCTTTATTGAGTATATCTTTTAAAGTGAAATAGATTTTCTATAGCTGCTTGTCCTGTAGGATTGTGTGGTATTCTGTAGTATTCCTTTACATTATAATATGTAAAAAAAAACTGTTTCATTTTACTAGAGACATGTGCTGGAGCATTGTCAGTCTTAATTTGTACAGGTGTCCCATAATGCCCATAACTTCTAATAAAAATGTAATTACAGAATCAGCCTTTTCAGAACTCAGAGCAGTTGTTCATTGAAATATTAAATACGTTCCTATGATATGGTGCAAATACTTTAATTTTCCAAACTCTATAAAATGAAACATAACCATTTGCCAAATTTCATTTCTTTGAGTATCCTTGGAGTTACTTCCTAAAGGTAGTAAAGTTTGGTTATACAAAGTACAAATAGGACATTTCCTTGTAATGTCTTTGGTTTGTTGCCAAGCAATATGAAAATCTGAAGCTTCATGCACATTTTCTATCAGTAGTTGATCAATTCCATCATTACCTTTTGCTACAGGGCCTGTTAGATCCATATGGGATCTGATACTTCTTATGTACAAGGGATGATTTATATTTATGATTCTTTCTTATAATTGAATAAATAACAAAGTTAATTCTGAATCATCTGGAATGAGTTCAGTAGTTTCAATATGTAAAACAACTCTTTCTGCATACTGACAGTCAGTAACCACATTAAAAAATTCTGGAAAATCTATTATTAAATAAAATGCAGGAGTCAGATATTGAGGTAAAAACTTGATAGGTCCAAAGAGCAAGAAAGGAGTGACCAGCTAACCCTGCCTCTCCACACTCCCAGACTGAAAAGACCCACAAACCTTTCTAAGCCTGCCCCCCCCCGTTCTTCCTGTGTCTCTCTATCCTAATATGTGTCTACCAAAAACTCTATGGTTAATGACGGCCAGCTGAATGTTAACTTGACCCTCTGGTTTAAGGTTTAACTTTATTTTCAATTTCAGGAGTGTCAGAGTGCTATCAAAATATCCCACAACAGATATACTCTTTGGAATGAGAACTTCTTCTCCCACTCATTCTTGAAGTTGAAAATAACCAGGAAAGAAGAAAGGAGAGAAAAAAACAAGAGTGGGGTCTTACATAAAGTCAATCACTACTGGATAAAAATAAACACTTGAATGCATCAAACTGAAGGTTTCGTTTCTCAACACAAGCATTTCTAGAAAGGATGCTATGCTGCATGTCTGCCTCCCTTAAGGTTACACCACGTCCAAGGCATGTGTGTACTTTGACTCCTAGGACAATGACTTCAACTTCTCTTTTCCTTTATTTTTAACTGGCTATGACACCAAAGATGCAACTTGGAGTGTTGTAGAAAAAGCCCAAAGGTTCCCAGAGCATCTCCATTACCTACCCCTTTGTACCTCGCTTCAAAGACTCACTCTTTCTCAGTAAAGCTCTTCTCCCTATGAAAAGACACATCTCCTCCACTGTGGTCAGACTTCCTAGGTTGTCAGACACTAACTTTAATTGGTTGAATGTGAATGAGTTTCTCTTCTTTGGAACAGAGAATGCAGAGGGAAAGGGGACAGAGAAAGGCATTGAGCAAACCCATAGCAGACTATAAAGTCAGCTCTACTTCCCATGATGCTCAGAGCCCAGCTGTGGCTCACAGCCTCCAGTCACAGCAAACTGAGTGAAGAGCACTCCTTTCCTTGTGTAGCTTTCTCCCTATTTTAGCTAAAAACAATTCTCCTGCATTTGCCTCTTCATTAACCAGCCTTCTGCTGACATTTATCTTCGTCTTTCAAATCGATGATTTTCCATCTTTAGTTTATGAAGCGTTTGAGCCCCAGCCTTCTGTTGGCAGATTATAAACTGTTGCTGCTGTAGGAGGTATCTTTAGGTTACACAGAAAGACAGCAGCAAAGCAATCACATGCAACTCTAGGTGAAATTTCCAATAGGTTCCCATGTCCTCACTGCACATCGGCAGCAATCCTTATACACTGTGGGGTTTACCCCATCACCGACCTTGTCTAATCATATTGATTGTCACCAATTGCAGTCTAATTGCAAAGCAAGTTGCTATGGTAATTCCCATGTCTTATGTCTTACATTTAAAGACACAATGATTATAAAGTGGGGAAGGGGGTTGCTCATAGTTGGTGACAGAGAACATAATTAGATATGCAAATTATAAAACTAATGTATGTAAATGAATTTTGAAATAGAATTCAGGATTTGATATAATAAATTGGCCCCACAATTTCTACCAAAAGCACATTCGTTTTGAGTATATTTATTCCCCTCCCCCAAACACAGTTTTTGAGAATGGAAAAGGAACAAGAATGGCCAACTATCTCAGTTGTTTAGAGCAAGGTGCTAAAGTCATAGGTTGATCTTGCAGGGCTCCTTACTATGTGGGGCAGTTGCTCTCTTTGGGATGGGGATGTAGCTCAGTTAGAAGAGGACTTGTGTAGCATGATTAAAGCTCTGGGTTTATAGTACTTTATAAGTCAGACATATGATATGCATGTGTAATCCCAGCACTCAGGCAGCAGAGGCAGGAGACTAAGAAGTTCAAAGCCATGCTTGGTTACAGAAGTGGAAGTTAGTCAACCCTGCTGCAGAGACTGCTCGACTGCTAAGAGCACTTGTTGCTATGGCAGAGGACCAGAGTTCAGTTCCCAACACCTATGTGGGGAACTTATAGCTGCATGTAACTCCAGCTCCAGGGAACCTGATGCCCTCTTCTGGCCTCTGAGGACATCTACTGTATGTACACACACTCAGGTACACACATACACATAAAATAATGAAACAGATCTTTAAAAGAGGAAGGAGGAAAAAAGAAAGGGAGGGAGAGAGGGAGGGATGAAGGAAAGAAGGAAGGAAGGAAGGAAGGAAGGAAGGAAAGAAGGCATGTCTCAAGAGTAAAAGCCAGTCACACAAGGAGCCTGGAACACTGGAACACAGCACTTGTCTGAAAGAAAACCAGCATAGAATTAGTTGACTAACTGTTCCTCCTTTCTTTTTTAATTTGCTGGGGAAATCCGCTGGCCTCTGTGTTCTCTGCCAGGCTTCCTGGGTAAATGAATGACAACTGTGTTGTTGTTCCTTCAGTCTATCAGCAATCAGTGATTACCAGCCACTAACTGGCATATTACAGGAAGCAATCACTTCTGGAAATACATTGCAGAAGATAGTGCCTCTTCCTATTGGATCTGAAGCTCCCTGAAGTCACAAAGCACTCTCTTGTATATATACAAAGAAGGACAACGGAATTTGAGATTTGGTGTCAAAATACTGAATTGTTGTTTGTCTTTCTCCCTCAATTTAACACACATGGAGAGTCTGAGAAGTATACCATAGGCAGCCTGGTACAAGTGAGATATGACAAGTGGCATCAGCAGTCAGGAACCTACATATGGTAGGTAGTGTGGCTGCTGTGACCACTGGTGTCACTGTGATAAATTCTTCTGATAAAGGCACAAGCAATGGCCTAAGGAAGCTGGGAAGATGGAATGACTTAATTCTGGGTGACTAGAGAAGTTTCTCCTGGAAATTGTTTGAAGAGAAGATGTTTCAGAATGAGCTGGGGATTTCTTTTTGCTTCACTCTGAGAGATTAGGGAGAAAGGCTATTTTCCTATACATAATTCAAGGCCAAAGGGCTTCAAGCCCCACAGATGACAAGTGCCCACTCAACACACTTAGTCATAGGATGCCTGGGGACTAAACAAGTCCACCCTACAAATACAATAAAGTCACTCTGGGAATTGGCTCTAGATTACCTTTGAATAATTAGGAGGATAAATACCGGGCATGATGCCAGAGAGATGGCTGAGTGTTTAAGAGAGAGTGCTTGTTGCTCTTACAGAGAACCTGAGGTTTCTTTCCAGCACCCATATCAGGCAGCTCACAACTAACCGTAACTCCAAATTCAAAGGGATCTAGTATCTGTGGGTTCTGCCAGCATCTACACTCACATGCACACACCTTCCCTCCCACAACACACATACATGAATGCATGATGCACATACACACATGCATGCACACACACACTCACTCACATGTGAAAACACTCATACACATGCATGCATGCACACACTCACTATGAGAACACATTCTCACACACATACTCACACACATATGCACACAAACACATACATACACACACACTCACAAATATACATTCACATTCACACACACTCTTACACACACACATACACACACAGACCTCTGTGTTTCTGAAGAGTAACAAAGGACAGCTTGGACAGCAGCATTACATAAGCATCACTAAGAGGAAAATAAGAGCATTGGTGTGACTCAGATTCAGAAGTGACCAAGTACAGCTCTTTCACTGTGACTCATAAAGGAAGCACTTTCATGCCAAGTGTAAGAATTAATGGAGTTGAAAATGGAAGGGCATAAAATATGGAGAAATTATAAATTACAGAGGAAAGCAGAGGCTTGAAGAGGAGGGAAGTCAGCTGGTGATGTGGGGTGGTGGAGTTACAGGTGTGGCATAGGAGGCAGAGAGACACCACAAACATGACATTATTAAGTAATTTTGGGGGGTACTGTGAGATGAGCACAAAGAACAGGATGGTCTTTAGTAGTCACCATGCGCGCGCGCACGCACGCGCACACACACACACATACACACACACACACACACACACACACACACACACAAACTTGCATACTTGTTCTTCTGATAAACTGGCTTTGGATATGTATCAATGGAAGAAAAATCAAATTTGGTTTTACTAAAAAAAGAAACCAACACTCGCCTTGGCACAGGGGAGGAGCTCGATCCTGCCTCAACTTGATGTGCTATACTTCGTTCAAGCACATGGGAGGCCTGCCCTTTCCTAAGGTAGACAGGAGGAGTGGGTGGGGAGGTGGTTAATGGGAAGGGAAGGAAAGGAGAAGAAAGAAGGGAGGGGCAAACTTCAGTCAGTTTGTAAAATAAATGAAAAATTGTTATTTAAATAAAATTAAAAAGGAGAAAAAGAATCAACAGTGTCTTACTTAGAGAGGTATCAGTAGGAAACCCGCTAAGATGACAATAAAAAAACAGTCTTCAAGAGAATGATGGTTTATTCTATTGCTTCTCACCTAGCCCAGGGCTTTGAGAGACTGGCTGCTGCTGAGACCCTGGTGTTGTTCTTTCATGGGTCTGCCCCAGGAGAGCTCAACAGTTGCAGGTCCTTGAGAAAGGCTGCTTCCTGGAGGCCTTCCTCACTCCAGCCCATTAGAAATGGAAGCTGGCTGTCATGGAGAACTGCCCACGATGTGGCTGGCTGCCTTTTAATAACAGAAATAATTAAAATCACAAAATTCTGAGGCTAGAAGAGACCCCAGAGATTATTTGAATCAACAGTGCTGTTTTATAGATGAGGAGCAGAGGCCCAGAGAACATAACTGATTTAACTCCAGGAAGGTGGTTAATTAGTGGCAAAGTCAGGAGTAGAGCCTAGGTCTCCTGACTCTGTGAAGTCGTGAAAATGACAGTAAGCAACGTGACCTCTGCATACTGCCATGTGTCTTGTTCTAGTGCTGGGCATGCATTATTCATGTGATCTTCAATAGCCCAACCTTGCCAATAAAAAGGATTAAAGATCCATGCATTGAAGGATAGAGTGCCTTTGCAACATTTTAACAGATGAAAATGGACCTTGGACAGCTCCAGTGATTTACCAAAGTGATGAAGAGCTTCCTCTGACCCCATCTGTTCAAGAGACCTTCCCTCATGCAGCCCTGTGTCTTTGGATTTTAGATACCTGGGGACTCAGGTCTCTTAACCTGAACATCCCACCCCCTCCCCAGGCTGTTTGGTAGTGGATTTAGTAGCCCCAGCTCTTGAGAATTTGTTCTACTAACAAACAGTTATTGTTTGGCTTTGCTTTGCCTTTTCAAGAAATAATTGAACAGGAAAGAAAAGAAGCCAAGAGCCTCTACATAATTCAATGAGCATCTACCACTTCCTGTGTTCCCTGTAAGTGAGCAGGCAACTCAATCACAGGTAGGATAAATACTGTCACCAAGGGAGAGTGGCTAAATGAGGTCAGACACAAAGTTAGTCAAGAAGATTTCATCATTGTTTGTTTTCTTCTAATTGGCCAAACAGTCCTCCTGTTTGATGTCTAATTAACCAGAGAGTAAGAATGCATTTAACACCACTGGGTGTGTTCATTTTTTACTAGGTGGTAGATGGAAAACTTTTCCCAGACCTCACAGGATAACTGAATGATCACATACTAGGTTTCATCCTGGCTACTAGCTGCTTAACTTAGATATAGTAAATGACACCAAGCATCAAAATGTCTAGTCCGTCTTTCCTATCAAGTGGCTCAAGGTGGTTCCTCCTCCATTCTACTTTAGAATCCCTGGGCAACAGCAGCTTCAGTTCTGGATCCTATAACCTCCAGGTGCCAGTGGGAAGGGAAGCAGAATATTACCTTACAGTCTTTTTTGTTCTTGTCCCTAGGGAGGGGGAGGGGCTTTCTTCTCTGCAATCTGAGCTACTCTGAATGCTGAAACAGTGTGCATAGTTTAACAAGACCGTTTTGTGTGTGTGTGTGTATGTGTGTGTGTGTGTGTGTGTGTGTGTGTGTGTGTGTGTGCGTGTGTGTGTGTGTTTGTATGAAGAAGCTTGGAATGTAACTTAGTGATACAGTATTCAATCTCCAATACTACTGGGAGGTAGGAAAGCAGGGAGAGAGGGGACAGAGAGAAAAAGAGAAGGAGAAATATAGGATTTAACTAAGCATCAATGTGTAAGAGTGGATAGACTTTTAGAAGATAGCTGGAAATACAT
The DNA here is from genome assembly GCF_943737965.1 of Phodopus roborovskii. Classification (NCBI taxonomy): domain Eukaryota; kingdom Metazoa; phylum Chordata; class Mammalia; order Rodentia; family Cricetidae; genus Phodopus; species Phodopus roborovskii. The sequence goes on along the minus strand of NW_026125391.1, from coordinate 24,742,205 downwards.
TCCACACCATATATATTTCCATAATTCTCCCCAAATCTCTAAATTGCTGTACATTTGTCCCTCTTGAAATAAACAAATGTCATGACTTTTCCCTGGTCACATACATACACACTAGGCAATGATTTAAAAAGCAAGACTCTGAATTCAGATCCGTCTCTGGCCTCCTAGTGCATGTTGTCACTCATGTATGACTACAAACTAGATGAGCACAAGCCACGAGAGCCATTTAGTGAGAGTACCTGTGCTGAACATTTAGTACTGTGTTTACTATGCACCAAATGTCTAATGAAGGTTAATTATTATGAGCAGCACCATTGCTCCTGAAGCCTGGGAATCCCAGCTCAAGTTTACAGGTGCGGAACCTGAAGGCTATTTTCTGGAGGCCCACTTGTGTCTGGCTACTCCAATCTCCCATCCCCACCCCAACATTAACCTCTGATAAAGCTAAGAAGCCATGTTAGCACCAAGTGATCTAATCTGTGTCCCTTTCCTTTTGACTCTGCACAGTAGTCTCCTTTACTATCTTCCTTTTTCATCACTAAGAACACAATGGATTCCTGTTTAAACCATTTCTGACAGGCACACACAGTAACAAAGTAATTGTCACCCTTGCCAGCTTCCAGATGTAATCTGGTTCTACCTGGAGGAAGTCTAGCTCTTACCTTAAGCTCATTTGTTCTCCCCAAACAGCCCCACATATAACTTCCAAACCAGACACCATCTGTACTCCTGTGCTCAGGTAGAAAACAACTTGGGGCACCAGCTTCTGCTCTACCCTTTTCTCCACTTAATACTCTGCTATTACTATTCAACCAAAAGACACACAAAACACTCTTCAAGCCAAATAGAAAATCTAGATTATGCCACTCAGTGGCTGCAGGGGGACTTAGCCAAAGTATGTTGCTGGAGTCACACCATTCTTTGTCTTTTATGCACAAAAATCACATCCTGGTTGATATACCTCAGTTAGCAAGATTCAAAACCATAAGAGCCATAAAGCAAGATTAGTACAATTGGGAACTTTCCTGGATTTTGGAACTATAGAGCATGTCTTTGATATATTAAGTCTTTGTTCCTGTTTGGGTGAGTGTTGGGACCTAAATGCTGGGTTCTAAAGTTAGAATGGTGCCTCCAACATAGTGTCAATTCTGCTGAGGTCTGGGGGCCTGTTAGACTGCTGTGTTTATTACATACCTAATCCTGAGTCTACTCCACTTCTTAAATCAATCAAATGGGCACACTCAATTTGTTTGAACAAAACAGTTACCCATTACTCCTATGAAATCACTCCTCAGTTAGCAAGGACATCTAAGAACACCTGGGTGAAGGAAATAGTAATAGTAATAGAATAATCGTGATAGGAAATGGAGGCTGCTTACAAGAAATAGTGAAGAAAAAAAAAGCAATGAAAGGATTTAAGATCCGATTGAGAAAGGTACATTTGTCCCTCTTGAAATAAACAAGTGTCATTAAAGCATTGAGTTGGTCCAATAGACCAGTAGTGATATTAGATGGGACTGAGGGGAAAAGACCATAGGGGAGAGAAGCATCCAACACTAGACTAAAAGTTGTCAGGATGCATAGTTCACAGAAGAGATGCTACAGCATGCACTAGGCAGCAACAGACATAGGGCCAAGGTGATCCAAGATGGAAGAGTATCCCAATGATACGTGATTCATCCACAAAGAAGTTGTGCATAAAGGAATCTGAGAATGAACGTGTGTAAAGGAGTGTGAGAATGAATGAGTCCAAGAGGACTTTTGCAGGAAAAGACTGAGAGAATTCAAGTCCCAGCTTGAAAGATGCTTAGATTTAGAGAGAGTGTGGTGGAGAATTAATGATGTGGGAGAGCATTCACTACCAAGCTCTGTGCTTGGCACTTAGCATCCCTTCCTCTACTTCTGTTCTACTGGCTATGCACTGTCTGTTTTTCATGATGCGACTTTTATCCAATTAAATTGCAGATTCTTGTAAGACAAGGGTGCATCTTTTTACTGATTTATATGCTTTATACTTACATAAAATGTACTAAAAAAATCACTTATCATATAGGTTGCTGGTTGGAACTGTGATTTATCTATAGAGAGAAAATTTGCATGTGAACTTGTATAGAGACTTGCCAAAATTCAAGTGCCCTTCATCAGGGAAGGAATGATGTGAGGTTGTTGTGTAGGCCTGTAGCTGTTCCCCCACCCCACCCCCAAAAAACTATCTGCTCTATCAGAGAGTAAAAATAGCAATAACAGAACATCTCTGTGCCTCTCTTTGCTCCTCTGTAAAGATGGCTCCTTCTTCCTGGGGCTTCTGTGAGCTTCAGACACAGCAGGGGTGGCACAGGGGAGGGAAAGCCTTGTACCTAACAAACAATAGATATTAGCTTCCATGATTATGATTTTTTTTCATTCCTTTCTTCCTCTTCTGGGAGAAGCATTTGAAATATGATGATATGTGCATGTGCATATTCAAGATAAAATCAAAGTGGGTTCAATTAGGCTGAGCCACTGGGGGTGTTTTTTATGTCTATAGAGCAGCCTCAGCAAAAATTGGCCAGCCCCAAAATAAGGAAAGAATTCTGGGAAGAAAGGACTGTCCCAGACAGGCTAGGAAGTAAAGGGACTTACCTTCTGTCATCTGAGGGGTCAGAAGAGCCATTGACAATGTTTCTAGCTCACTCAGAAGATGACCTGCTTGCACCTAGACTGACCCTCTTCCTTCTTTAGCAAGGCAAAGATGTATTACATTTGTTTATGCTGCATTTATTTAACTATGTACAAAGGTGTTGCTTTGCCTCCCTAAGGTGCCTAATTGGTCTAATAAAAAGCTTAACAGCCAATAGCTAGTCAGTCTTAGAGGGATAGGTGAGGCTAGTGGGCAGAAAGAATAAGTATGAGGAGGAATGGAGAAGAGTGGGAGAGGAGAAGGGGGAGAGGGAGAACCAGGGAGAAAGAGGAAGATGGCAGGGCCAGAAAGGCAGCCAACAGACAGACAGAGAGAGGAAGCAGGAAAGTAGGACATACAGAATGAAAGAAAGGTAAAAAGAAAAGGCCCTAAGTCAAAATGTACATAAAAAGAAACAGAGAAGGTTATAAGAGTTAGTGCAACAAGTGTAAGATGAAGCCAAGCATTCGTAACTAATATTAAGTTTCAGGGTCATGATTTGGGGCTCACAGTCCAACATACTTCTTTGGTTATAGCTTCAGGAAGGGAGATCACCCATGCCAAGGCACCTGCCCTGTCCTACCCTCTCTTCTGTGTGTGGCCAGTGAGATAGAGTGGAGCTAAGGTTTGGAATAATACCATAGCATAGTTGAAGACTCAAATGACCAACAGATGGGAGTAGGAAATGACCTAGATTTCTCTGTGAAAGCATCCTTAGGACATTTGATGGCAGCTATTTTCCAGCACTGTGGTTACCCAGGCCAGTATCTCACGAATTTATCAGCCTAGATGAATTCAGAATTAAACACCAGGGGAGGGGGGAAGCTTGTGGTCCATCAACTTGGTGGTATTTGAGTTTGCTTTCAGACAAGCATTTCCTTTCACACAGATGACTCAGTCCCTTTGGGACCTGGAGAGGTGGCTATTATCAACCAGTTGCACATGGTGGACTCTCAGTATTCCAGTAGCCAGATGGAGCAGGTTCAAATCCTCCTCTTAGCTTTAAAGTCTCTGAATCAACTTAAGAGATTCTAAAGATAATACTAATGTGATTTTGAAGAGCTTTATAAACTCCTCTGGGAGGCATCTTCATCAGAGACTCCACTGATGGCTCCTAACTTTACACTGTGTGGTGCATTTTCAGAAATGACTAGTGAGAAAGTAGACAACACAGGAAACAGCAGGACGTGTGTACTGTATACACATTATCATGAATGATGCGTAGCCTATATTTGAACTAATTTGTCACCAGATTTATTAGATTACAATTGTATTAAACATTTTATGATACTCACTTATAATCATGTATTTTATTACATAATGTATATGGTATAATACTTATATTCTTAGCATGTGTATTATATATGTATGTATATCATATGTGGGTTTGTATCATATGTCTCTTCATTATGAAGAATGCAATATATGGTGGGTGTGTGTGTGAGTTTGTGAGTTGGTGTGTGTGTGTGTGTTTGTGTGTGTGTGTGTGTGTGTGTGTTTGTGTGTATGTTTTCTCAACTCTAGAAACAAGCTTGGTAGCTAAGTATATGTATATTAAATATATGGTGTTTTGCTGTATAAATATATACATTGAATGTTAACATGTGTAACTATATACACCATTATGTTTAAATACAATCTACAAAAAAAAAGCCACTATATTTTCCCAGTAACGTAAATGAGACCTAACACATAAATCTATCTAGACTCTCAGAAAGCTGCTATGACCCAGGGCCCAGTTTACTTCTCTCTAGATTCTTGTCACTGATGTCAGACCACAAAACACAGAAGCTGCTTAATCAAAATTTTCTTCCACCTCTTGAATTAGTTCTCTCTCTTTAACAATCTCACCCTAAGATTCTGCTGAACACAAAGCTCCCCTCCAGTGTTAATATACAATTTGATTTGCAAAGATTGTTTGCTGCCTGTGTTCAAGAGCACAGCTTTACTGTTCCGAAGCAGAGTGGGACAATCTTCCCTAATCACTCAGAGACAATTCATTCATTTAGCAAACAGTGGGCTGGGAGCAGCAATGCTAAGACATAAGGCAATGGCACTACCTTCTACAAGTTCTCTGCAGAGAGAGGGAAATTTACTAATTTAAACCATGTAACTATTCTCCAGAATGCAGATCCAATGTAATATGTGAGAATCTATGATCCCCTGGGTTATGGGAGGGATATATAATTAAATTTATTCTTCAAACGAATTTATAAGATGATTTAAAAATGGATTTTATTCTGATTTTTTGTTTGTTTTTCAAGACAGGATTTCTCTGTGTAGTCCTGGCTATCCTAGAACTCACTCAGTAGACCAGGCTGGCCTTGAACTCATAGAGATCCACCTGCCTCTGCCTCCCAAGTGCTGGGATTAAAGGCATGTGCCACCACTGCCTACTTATTCTGAATATTTCAATGTCATTGGATACATCAAGGAAATACAAACTAAAATTGGAGAAGGATCCTCGGTAGAGTGGTAGGAAGGAAATATGAGGAATTCTCACTAGAGAATATCTCTTATTTAAGGTAAAAGGTAGAGCACCTGACATGGGTAGGTATAAAATAATATTTGCCTCACAATACTGATGACAGGAAAGTCATGCCATCCTGGCACCATGGTCTGGCTGACTCACAACATGACACAGATGCAGAAAGAAAACCCTCCACGTGCAGAAGAGGTATGCCTTCCAGTGAGAGAATAGGGAGGGACAAGGCTCTGTGTTGTGATAGCCCACTCTGGAGCAAGCTAATCCAACTATCCAAGACATGATGCACTTAACTTGGACCACAGATAAAAAGTTTTGCCATTTACTACATTTGGTCATGGTTCCAATCAACAAAGGTACAAAGGAAAACTTTGGGCAAGTCTCATCTCTGTTGCCATTCAGCAGCTGCCACTTCTAAGGCTGAACACTTGCTGTTTCTATCTTTTCATCTACCCACTAACATTCACTGAGTACTAAACACACACACTAAACTTTTAATTTTGTGTGTATATGTGTCTAGATAAGAGCATGGGAGTGCAGGTACATGCAGAGACTAGAAAAGGGTGGTGGATCCCCTAGAATTGGAGTTACAGGAAGGTGTGAGCTTCCTGGCATGGGCACTGGGAAACAAACTCCTGTCCTCTGAAAGAGCAGCGAGAGCTCTTAACCATTTAGTTATTTTTCCAGCCCACTATTAGAGAGAATGTGTGGGTAGAAGTTCCTGTCCCACTCAGCCTCACAGCCATTTCTTCCCAAACAAACACACAAAGGCTTATATTAATTATAAATTGTCTGGCTGATGGCTCAGGCTTCTTATTGGCTAGCACTTTCTTAATTATTAATCAATTCCTATTAATCTGTGTATCCCTACATGGTCTTGGCTTACTAGAGAATGTTTGGACATCCTACCTGCCCGGTAGCTACACAGCATCTCTTCTGGTGACATACTCTCTGCATTTCCTTTTCCCAGAATTCTTCTAGTCTGGTAGCTCCACCTATACTTCCTGTCTGGCTACATCCCTGCCTGTCCATTGTCCAAAACAGCTTTATTCATCACCCAATAAGAGAAACATATATTTACAGCATAGGAAGGACATCTCCCATCAGGAATGCAAGGACATAAATAAGCATTTTTAAGGTAGAGATCCAACATAAACATTTAACCTGTCATGGAGTGATACTAATGTGTCTATGGCTGTATTTGTTTAGTCAAACCTGATCTTGGAAGCTATGCTGGATTGTGTATGGTTAGTATTTGGAAGTAACAGTGTTGTGAATATTCCTCCCATTACAAGTTATATGAGTTTGTCAAATGACTACAATTTTATAGAATAATACCAGCCTATGACTAAGGGCTAAAAGCTTCACTGATGCTACAATAAATTAGCAGAAATGATATAATGCAAAATCAAATGTTCATTGCTATGATTTAGACATGGCTCAGTTGTCTAAAGGTACATTGCTTGAAGTTTGGTTCCCATGATGCTCATGGTAAATGATTTAGCTGAGGAGATGTGGGTCACAAAAGTAGGTGATTGAGCTTCCTCACCCCTGAAAATTAATCTTCTGCAGAGCTCTACTTACAGATATGACCCTGTTACAAACTGATCTGGAAAGGGTTTTAGCAAGCAAGCTCACCTATAGTGAGGAACACAAGGTCCAGTGAAGTACCCACCAAGGCCTGAGAAGGCAAAAGTAAGTGTCCAAGACCTGCCTCTGCATACAGAACCAACATGAAAACTTCATAGTCATGTTAAATGAATTGAAGAGGATGTGTAGTAAATAGTAAGCCTGGAGACAGAAGGGAGTAAATTAGAAGGACACCTAGGAACTTCTTATGTTTTCTGCTATTGAACTCCATATTTGCCCAACCCCATCTGGCCACAGATATGCCTCTCAGTCACAGAACTCATTCATGTCCCTGAAGTTGACACTGAGACATATGAACTACTTACTGAAAGAAATAAATTAGGACTGTTCCTTATCTGGTTCATGCTAATGATTTCTAGAGTTTCTTAAGAAAAAACAATAAAAACATCCAGACTTGAGTTTGGTTAAGGAGGTGTGCCCTGAAATTTGACAGAATATCATCATGAGTGCTGAGCAAATCTAGTGTTGGTCATGAACCTGGATATGCAGATGGAGGACAGGGCCTTATAGATCACACTAAATGTAAACTCTCCTTATCTAGTCCTTTTCTTCATGCAGCTCTTTCACTCAACTCCTTTAGATGTTCATACACATGTCTTCTGGGCTATTCTCAAGCAAGAGCTTTTCACTCACAAACCCTCACTCACTTGCTTATGAAAAAATGATGCTGTCACCCCATTTCCACAAGACCCTGAGGCCTCTATCCCTCTCTGAGATAGTTGTTTCACTGCCCTCACTGAATTGTTCTAGTCTCTACCCTACAGACATTCTCCACAGCCACTTTAAGTGGCTCCATCTAAGTCTCAGGCCAGCAGGCAGCATTTCTACCTCAGCCTATTTAAATGCATGTATCCCATGAGGTTTCCTGAGGCAGTCAACTGAAGCATTAAAACTGCATGAGAGTCTTCCCAGGAGGCCTAACAATAGCATGTTTCATCTGTGGGTCACATCATAGACAGCAAACCACCCTGTGTCCTCACAGGCTATGGCTTCTGCAAAGTGGACTTCATTCTCCACAGCCTTCAGACTTCCAGCAAGAGCAAAACTACACCATCATTAACACCAAAGACAGACAGACTTCACTTTAGTAACAGCATGAAAGGGGGCAGGTTTTAATCCATGTTTATTTTTGAAGTAATTGGTTAAGAGAATAAAAACAGATCTATGACATCATGCATAACAACTAATCCAATTCAAAAATCATTAATGACATGAATGTAAGACCTGAAGCTTTGAAGTTGTTAGATGAAAACACAGGTAAAAATAGATCAAGATATAGGACTCCAATATTCCCAAAACTGACCCCCACAAAAAAATGCTATGAAATTATTTAGATTGTGACAACAAAGTAAACAATAGAGAGAGGGAAGACACACTGCAGACTGGGAGAAAAGCTTTGCCACCTCTCCATCTGACATGAGAGCAATATCTAGAACCAAAGAAGAACTAAAAATTAAACCTTCATAATAAAAGCAATTTAAAGCAAGCCCACAGCCAACAACAAATTAAATGGAAACTCAAAACAATTCCAATAAAATCAGGAACAAGATAAGGCTGCCCCCTCTCTATATGTCTATTCAATACAGCAATTGAAGTTCTAGCTAGAGCAATAAGGTAACAAAAGGAGATCAAGGGGATACAAATTGGAAAGGAACAAGTCAAACTATTACTATTCACTATTCACAGATGATATAATAGTATACATAAGAGACCCCTAGAATTCTACTCAGAACTCCTACAGTGGATAAAGACATTCAGCAATGTATTGAGATACAAGATTAACTAAAAGAAATCAGTAGCCTTCCTATATACAAATAATAAATGGGTCAAAAAAGAAGTCAGAGACATATCACCCTTTACAATAGCCACAAGTATAAAATAGCATGGGATAACTCTAACCAAACAAGTGAAAGACCTTTATGACAAGAACTTTAAGTCTGTAAAGAAGGAAATTGAAGAAGATATCAGAAAATGGAAATATCTCCCCATGCTCTTGGACAGGTAGGATCAACAAAATAAAAATGGCAATCTTACCAAAAGCAATCTAGAGATTCAATGCAATTCCCATCAAAATGCCAACATAATTCTTCTCAAAACTTGAAAGAATACTCAACTTCATATGGAAAAACAGAAAACCCAGAATGGCTAAAGCAATTCTCTACAATAAGGGAACTTCTGGAGGCATCATCATCCTGCCTTCAAAATTTACTATAGAGCTATAGTAATAAAAAAGAAAGAAACAGCTTGGTATAAAAACAGACAAGTGGATCAATGGAATAGAACTGAAGACCCTGACATTAATGCACCCACATATGAACACCTGATTTTTTACAAAGAAGCCAAAATGATACTATGGAGAAAGGAAAGCATATTCAACAAATGGTGCTAGCATAACTGGATGCTGACATGTAGAAGATTGCAGATATATCTGTATCTATTGCCATGCACAAAACTCAAGTCCAAGTGGATCAAAGACCTCAACTTAAAACCAGACACTCCAAACCTGATAAAAGAGAAAGTGGGAAGTAGCCTTGAATGCATTGGTACAGCTGATAACTTCCTAAGTATAATACCAGTAGTACAGACACTGAAAGCAACAATCAATAAATAGGACCTCCTGAAACTGAAAAGCTTCTTGTAAGACAAAGGATACTGTCAATAAGACAAAGTGACAGCCTACAGAATGGGAAAAGATCTTCACCAACCCCACATCTGACAGAGAACTGATCTCCAAAATATATAAAGAACACAAGAAACTACACATCAAAATGCAAAATAATCCAATTTTTTATATGGGGTACAGAGCTTTAAAGGATTCTCAAAGAAAGAATATCAAATAGCCAAAAGACATTTAAGGAATTGCTCAACATCTTTAATCATTAGAGAACTGCAAATCAAACTGACTCTGAGATACCATCTTACACCAGTTAGAATGACTAAGATCAAAAATATTAAGGACAGCTTGTTTTGGAAAGGATGTGGAGAGAGGAGAACAATTTTCCACTGCTAGTGAGAGTTCAAACTTGTACAGCCACTTTGGGAATCAGTATGGCAGTTTCTCAGAAAATTGGGAATCAATCTCAAGACCCAGTGATACTACTCTTGGGCATATACCCAAAGGATGAATACCACAAGGGCACTTGCTTAAAAATGTTCATAGCAGCATTATTTGTAATAGCCAGAACCTGAAAACAATATTTATGCCCCTAAACTGAAGAATGAACTTTTAAAAATGTGATGCATTTACAAAATGGAGTATTACTCCGTTATAAAAAATAAAAAACAAAAAACAAAACAAAACAAAAAGAACAATGACCCCATGAAATTTGCAGGTGAATAACTGGAACTAGGAAAAAACATCCTGAAGTAACCCAGTTGCAGAAAGACAAACATGGTATGTACTCACTCATAAGTGGATGCTATATGTAAAGGATAACCAGACTACAATCCACAGCTCCAGAGAAGTTAGGTAACAAGGAATAACCTAAGAGGGTCAACCTTGGAAGGGGGTGTAAAAGGGAGGGAATGCAGGATGAGAAAATAAGGGAATTGGATGGTTAAGTTGGGAGAGGGATGGAAAGGGAGAACAATGAAAGAGATATCTTGATAGAGAGAGACACTATGGGGTTAGGGAGAAACCTGGTGCTAGGGAAACTCTCAAGAATCCATAAGAATGTCCCCAAGCTAAGACTCTAAGCAATAGTGGACAGGGTGACTGCACTGGCCTTCCCTGGTAATCAGACTGGTGAATATCTCAACTGTCATCACAGAGCCTTCATCCAGTAGCTGATGGAAGCAGATGCAGAGATCCTCAGCCAAGTACCGGGCCAAGCTCTGGGAATTCAGTTAAGGAGAGGAGGCAATAGATGAGCAAGGGAGGCCAAGCTCATGAACAGGAAATCTACAGAGACAGTTGAACCAAACTTGTGGGAACTCAGGAACTCTAGACCAACAGCCATGGAGCCTCCATGGGACTGAACTAGGCTCTCTGCATGTGGGAGACAGTTGTGTAGCTGGGTCTACCTGAGGATCCCCTGAGCAAAGGGCCAATATCTATCCATGGTGCATGAGCTAGCTTGTTGGAGCCCATTCCCTATGGCGGGATACCATGTTCAGCCTTTGAGGGGCTTTGTCCTTTTGTCCTATCTCAACTTAATGGGCCAGGCATTGTTGACTCTCCATGGGAGCCCTTAGCCTGTGGGAGGAGTGGATTGGGGTAGGCTCAGGGGAGGGTGAGGCAAGGGGAAGTGAAAGAAAGGGTGGGAGGGAGAACTGGGGTTTGAATACAAAATTAATTTTTAAAAAACTTAAAAATAAATAAACAAACAAAGAAACAAATACAACAAAGCTCCAGTCAATGAATGTATTAATCAACCAAATAGTTCTCAAAGAGAAAATGCAAATGATTAATAAATATTTTTAAATTTTCAGTCTTAAACCATCATGGAACTTCAAAATATAACAGCTTTAATATTCCATCTCACCCCACCCATTCAGAATCACTATCCTCAAAAAACAATTAACTAATTCTGGCAAGGATGTGGAAAATATGGAAACTTTATACATCACTATGATTGTGTAGACTGGAGTTATCACTATGGAAATCAATATGGAGGCTCCTCAAAAGAATTAAAAATAAGTGGCTGGAGAGATGGCTCAGAGGTTATAAGCACTGCATGTTCTTCCAGAGGGCCTGAGTTCAATTCCCAGCACCCACATGGTGGGCCACAACCATCTATAATGAGATTTGGTGCCCTCTTCTGGTATGCAAACATGTATGCATGCATACAGAATACTATATACATAATAAACAAATAAATCTTATTTTAAGAAAAGAATTAAAAATAGAAATGCACTTAAAAATAGAAATACAGCATGATCTAGTGATGCTACTCACTCCTAGGATATACACAAAAGGTCCTAAGTCAGTCATTTGCCCTTGTTTATCGATACAGTATTCACAAAAGTCACCATTAGGAACCAGCCTCAAGTATAGCAGTGGGTAAAGAAGATGTGGTACATATACACAATGAAATTTAACTCAATTGTAATGAAAAGTGAAATCATAGAAATCACCAGAAAGTGGATACAACTGAAAGTTCATTGTGTTAATGGAAGCCATACTCAGAAAGGCAAGTATCACATGATACTTGTAGTGTGTAGATTAAATTTGTATCTGTATGTGTGTGTAGGACATGAAAGAACAAGTGGGACCATCAGAGGAAAGAAAATGTCTAAAGAGAGCAGGGGGAGGGACAAGAGGATAGTGGAATATTTGTGCTATGAAAGCAGAAAATGGTATAACTTGGCAGGGGAAGATGTCAGGAAGGGGGTGGGGCAATGAAGGGTAATAGGAGTGAGGCAAGAAAGATATATATGCATATATATATATATGGGCATATATGAACCAAACTGCCATTTTGAATATGTCATTTATTTTAGTATAACAAAAACTGTAAAATAAAGATAAGGAAGACAGCAAAAATGACAAGGGAGAATCAGGGAGAAAGGAAATAGGGCGCAAGAGTGAATATCTACATTCTCCAATACTATAGCCAGTCTAACAAAGAACCTGGCTCCATAGTCTACAGCATGTTTAATGAATCACAGCCCACTGGCTAAATTCATTTCCATTTTTAATAAAATTGTATTGGCACACACTCCACTTCCTATTGTTTCTTTGAATCTTTATTGTTTATAGTAGTTTCAACATAGATCAAAAGATCCACAAAATAATTACTAGATGGACCTGAGAAAGTTTGCTGACCCCTGACCCAAGGAACTTAATTTTATCTCATCCTGTATATTTCCCTAAATGCCTTTGAGTAACTCCTTCGGGCTTTGGTTTCTACAACTGAAAAATGTGTAATCTCCAAATGAACCACTGCCTCGAATTTATTTTCCCGCTGTTCTGTAAACATTAGCATCTAGTGTGTTGGTTTAGACTTATTGCTATAGCTGACTTGAGGAAAGAAAAGCAGTTTTGTGTCTTATGCATCCTCCTGGGCACAAGGCTCTATCTAGTTGAGTTCTTAAAAAGTCTATGGAGAAAAACTGAACTAACCTGAATTATCTTTCCTTTGCTGCAGAGAGATCTCTCAGAATGACGTCTTGGAAGTAATAGAGGCAGATGTGTTCTCCAACCTACCCAAGTTGCATGAAATGTAAGCAACATGCCTCTGTGTGTGTGTGTGTGTGTGTGTGTGTGTGTGTGTGCGCGCGCGCGCGCGCGTGTGTGCACGCGCGCATGCACAGGTAAGTGCACAGGTCGGTCAGGACTCTTAGAAAGAGCCCTAAAGTCCTTCAGTATTCCTGGGAGGCTCTGACTCTGCTCCATCCTCAAATCCATAGATCAGCATTACAAGATACCAGAGGCATCCTAAAAGGGAATCTCGTTGTCTCTGGCTGGAGACACAAGCAGCAGCCTGGAGTTTAGCTTCGTTCTATTCACTGACTCCTTCAGTCAATTTTCTTCTTGTTGTTTTATGTCACAGGTTCTAGAACCTTGGCCCTACGATGATGAAAAACCTCCTCCATCCCATCACCTCATTCAGTGTTACAACCACAAAGGCCAAAATAAATCCCACTCTGAGAAATGCCTCTGCACACGCAAGACACAGACCATCTGAGGTTTCAGTTTCTCATCTGCAAAACTAGAGTGAAATCCACACTCGCAGACACAGAGTCACTATGATGAATAAAGGACATGATAAACATCAGCTCAATTTAGCATATCAACCAGCATAAAGCAATTACATTGTAATGACCCTTGGTTGATCTACTAATGTAGAGAAACTTGCTTTCTCTTGTTGACATTCTAGTTGTATACACGTGCAACACATAAATATAATTCCATACCAGTGTCTAATGACCGGAAGATAATTCATAGACTGATAGGATGCCAAGGCCACAGAGACTGTCAAGATTGTCAGTTAAAGTAGTAGAGGGATGGTTCAACTGTCAAAGGCTAGGTACACAACCAAAAATTTAAGACTGTCAGTTCAAAATTTGTTACTATGAATCCAGGAAATTATTTGGTGCTCAATAAAGAAGAAAAGTATTTTGTGATCAAATAACATTAGGAAACACTGATAAAATAATCTCATTTACCATTAGAAAATCTCATAAGCTGTTTTATGCAAAGAAATATTTGGAATTTCCAAGAAAATGTTGTACAGTTGTAGGGAGGTACGGGGGGTGTTTGTGTGTGTCAGTGTGTATGTGTATGTCTCTGTGGGTCTGTATGTATGTCTGTGTGTCTCGGTGTGTGTGTGTGTGTGTGTGTGTGTGTGTGTGTGTATGACTGTGTGTATGTGTGTGTGTGTTTAATAAGGAGTTTATCTAGAAATCACAGTCTGCCCATGTTGACAGACTGCTTTTTTCTTCTTTCTACCCATTCTGCCTCCTACTTCATTCATCCTTGTTTTCATTACTGTCTTGTTCCCTTGTTCTCTCTCCACCTGCCCTCATCTTGCTATAGTTATGAAAATAAACCAGATGGGGCCTCAAAGTCCACAAAGAATATCAGAGAAATGAACCAAAGGCACAGTGTGAAGCACCCATTGGTGCCGTCCAGTGGGAAGAGTGGCTAATGAAACAGCTCTTGCATATCTTCCTGCATGGAGAGGTACTCATCCCCATGTAACACTGACTATGTTTAAAATGATTAATTGCCTGGTACTTGGCTCTGGTTAGCTACAGGTTACTGCAACATAAAAGCTAATGAAACAGGAAGGAAGTAATTAACAAGAGTATCTCTGCAAATATACATTGATCCAACAAGATGAGAAAAAAAGGTAGGTTCTCTGCGGGAATCCAAATGTGAAGAAGAGTCTCACTTCCAGACTATTGATCAGGACATAACACAGGCTAAAACGGCTGGGTGGAAGTCACCATTCTCCATCTGCTGGGAGGAGCCCCTTCAGTCTACAGAACAGGGTGAGGGGGCAGGACTAGGGGGGGACCTGGCCATCTTCCAGGTGCTGGAACTTGATACTTTAAATCAGAGACAGAAGTGACCCTTCTTCCACATGTTGTTTTGTCTTTGCCATTTCATTTCTATTTCTTTAGTCTTTTTGCTGCTTCACCTATTTCCCTTCCCTCACCTCATCTTCTTTTCACCCTTTCTGGTTGGTCTGAGTATCCTTCTCTTGTCTTCACACCTAGTTCACTAGTTCAGTTCCCCAATGTTAGTGTCAGCCGCCCCTTCTTAGTTTATCCTGGTTCTGAGAGATTCCTACTAATAAAATCCTCAGCTCTCCTCTTAATTAAAAATGGACTGGAGGATGGGAACCAATCAATGAGTGTTAAATGGGCAGGGTTAGTACTCAGTTTGCACAAATTTATACAATAAAGTGTCCTGCATGCTTGCTCCATATTTGCTGAAATGATAGCTGGATAGATGGATAAAAATAGACACATAGGTGGATGAACAAATGACTTGATCGATTGTTTACTGACATGCTCTGCATAACATGACAAATACCATGATGTTCCTTGCTGTTTAAGTCACTTATACATACCTCCCTCTTTTACAGTAGAATTGAAAAGGCCAACACTCTGCTGTACATCAATCCTGAGGCCTTCCAGAACCTTCCCAATCTACGATATCTGTAAGAACTCATACATTATGGCTTTCCTTCTGTTATGAAATTGTGCATTTTTGTTTAGTAAAATCTCCAATTGCTACTGTGGGGATAGTCACTTTTTCATCAATGATGAGCAAGGGTTACCAAAGCAAAGGTGGGGGACAGATGGTAGTGGATTTAGTTTCATTTAATGGGAAAATTCCACTCCCGTAATTGCATTTTGTTTTCATTTTCAAGTGAGGGCTGTCTTTGCATTTACAGGATCA
Organism: Phodopus roborovskii; assembly: GCF_943737965.1. Classification (NCBI taxonomy): domain Eukaryota; kingdom Metazoa; phylum Chordata; class Mammalia; order Rodentia; family Cricetidae; genus Phodopus; species Phodopus roborovskii. The sequence continues at coordinate 24,726,557 of NW_026125391.1, read as the reverse complement.
TCATGCAAACCTCTTACAGAACTAGGTCATAATTTAAGGTTAATGAGATGCAGTCAAACTTTCTGTTATCCTTCATTTTGCAACCTTGACTTCAAAGACATTGTTTGTCTCACTTGTTTTGCATTTAAGTACTTTTTTCCTCAGGTAGATTGCAGTGCTTCATTTTGTACATTTCGGTCAATAACTGTCATGGCATTTTATCAGCAGAGGGATTCCTGATGTCTGAACTCTATCCTATGACTTTTACATTAGCCAAGGGCTTGACAGATACTTTAGTGTTATGATGAGATCTTACAAAGTAGCAGACAAAAATCTAGACTCTGGAGTTAAACTTTCTGAGTCCATTCTCTAGCTGTTTATCAGAGGCAAGGATACGCTCTCAGCTTGTCTCATCAAGAGAATGGAAATAATAATGCATATAGGTTGATAATGTAATGATGCTGCATAGATGATTAAAGCAACAACCATCTATCATTTTTTTTTTACCTGTCTCAGTTGTTCAGCCAAGTCAATCTGCTGACTAGGACTTGGTTTGCCTGATGTCAGCTAAACTTACTCATGCATCTCTAGATGTTCAGCAAGTCATGGGGGAGGGGGGCATTCTCAATGGTCCCTGTTGAAATGACTCAGCTCTCCTCCCAATAATGATTGCCTCCACCATGTTAAATGTAGGCTCATTTTCACTGAGTTCCAAGAGAGACATCTGAGGAGTACAAGGTTCTTCACATACTACCTGAATAGCACACTATCTCTTCTGATTCATTTTATTAGGCTTAGAAGCTCAAAGAAGCAGCCTGAATTCAACAGCTTTTTTTCACATAATAGCCTCTCCAAAAAAGGAATACAACATAGCAAATAAATGAGGAGTAAGAAGATCATTCCAAACTCTGAAACTAAACATCTGGAATTTGAATCCAGGACTGGGAATACAGCTCAGTTATAGAGGGCTTGCCTAACAGTGTGACATCTTGAATTGATCCTGAGTATCATAAAAAAAAACTAGAGTTGGATTAGTATTGGCCTACATATCATGGCCAGCACCATTCATTCTTCATACTTGGGACCCTCAACAAAGGAGGGACTTGGAGGATAAAGATAGATATGCATTCATTATATGACAAGTGAAAGGGACTAGGGGGCCTTCAGTAGAATAGAAATGACAAAGTTCTGCCTTTGACCTATGAGAAAGATGAAATCCGTGTCCCTTGTCATCAAATTTAGCCTCCTCTTTGTGTCCTTTCTCATTCTAAGGGAACTTTCCTCTTGAACCAGTCTCAGGAAAAGGCTGGCTTCATGGACATACAACCTGGGAATTTTCTTAAATCTCTATGCTCAAATGGATCCTCTATTGATCCTACCTGATTCCTGTGGCTGTTGACAGAGTGATGGCAGTATCTGGTTGCAACCACATTGTGTTTAGGGAGATTATTCCTCAGTGTATCTTAAACCTGCTTTCTGAGGACAGAAAATGGGAGACATTTCATTATTGTCTACTCAAAACAAAAACAAAAACATCCACAGCAAAATGTCTTAATCAGTTCACACTGCTAGAACAGAATACTATAGGCTGGGTAGCTGGAATCAGTATTTCTCAGTTTTCTGGAGGCTAGACAACTAACATCAGGTGCTTCCTGATGAGTTCTTGGAGAGAATCCTCTTCCTGGTATGTAGACAGCAGTCTTTCCATTGCACCTTCACATGACCTCTTAGAAGAATATATGTAAAGAAATAAGAGAAAATCACATGTCTACACCTGCTTTTATTACATCACACTGTGGTTAGGGTTTTAACAAAAGTCACAAAAAAAACACCTATTGCATAGGAATGACATAATTCTATACTGTACTGAATCATCTCACATCTGGAGTCCTGTGGCTCCCCCATAAGGAATTTGAGAATAGGAATTGTGTATTCTAAGCCTTTTGACTTCTGGCAAAACGAAACTGTCCCCCAGATGTGCATACCACTTCAGCACGCAGTACATGAGCCTCCTTGGAGGGTTAAACAACTCCACCCTCCAACAGTCCTTCAGCCAGCAATGCACCTGTTCATTGCTCAGACTACTGCTCTTCTGAAATATTTTCCACCAAGACAGCTAACAAATGCACAGTGGGTCCTCTCATCTTTAAGGTTCTATCAGGAAAAGAGCATGCATTTAAGCTCCCACTCTGCATTAGTTAGATCTGGCAATCATAGCAAACTACACAATATAGGGTAGCTTAGCAAAAGAAGTTTATTTCAAAGATGGAGGCTTGGAATTCCAAAACCAAGTCATTAGAAGGTTATACTGCTATACCAAGTCTCTTCCCGGCCTCTTTCTCTTCATCCTCAGGTGGAAGAGAGAGTGGTCATACACTCATAGAAAGAAAAAATGAACAAGCTTCTGGTGTTGCTTATTACACAAACTAGTAGGATTAGGGTCCCACTCTTATCACCTCACCAATATGTAATTGTGTCCTAAATATTTTCTCTCCAGATACAGTCACAGGGGGATTAGGACTTGATGTTATAAGCAAGAGAGGGACATAGGTTGACCTCTTCTATGCTTATTCTATTCACAGCAGCCATCCATGCAGTTTTATGATTCAGCAGCCAGGTAGAGAGAGAGAGACAAGAATTTTACATATTCTTGGGGTGGTGAAAACTTGCTTCAAGAAAAAGGAAACGTGCAAAATGGAAGGGGAAATTCAGTAGTGATGAGCTGTTGTTTGTTTGTTTCTAACATTGTTGTTGGCACTTTGGTTTTTGCTTTAGTAAGCCAGGATAAATATTTAGCATCAAAGCAACCAAAAGCGGGAAATTACCAAGGGGCGGGGATGAGGTGCCATTTGACTGGAGCATCCTAATTGCCACATACACACACTCTGAAGCTCTACATACTGATTCCATTTCACGCTGTTCACTTGATGGCATGGAATTCAGGACAACTAGAAATCAGCACTCTTCATCAATGCCTTCATGCTTCACAGAGGAACCTGAAGTGGTTAAGAAAAAGCTCATAAATAAAGAAATGTTCTTAAACCAGGGGAATATGCACCTAAGAACTCATCTGAATGGATTTTTAAGTCAATATTTTATTTGCAGGCAATATTTCTTTTTCTTCTGCTTTGCCATCCTGGAGCTGACCTTTTATGTATGAAAGATTATCTATTGATCTGTAAATAAGGTTTATACAATATTCTCTTGCCTTTGCACCTTGTCAATGTAATTCCTAGGCAGATGGGTGTTGTTCTTCGCTACTCAATAAACTATGATTCCATTTAGCAAGCAAGCCACACTGCTGCACAGCAGTGTGCCCACCCCTGAGGCACCACTGACAACCATTTTCCATGCAGATGTAAGCCATTAGACCTCCTCTAAGATGCCTTATGATACTGCCAGGCCATTTGCTTTCTATATTCAAGAACTGTTCCAGGAGAACCCTCACAGTCTGGGCTGTTTTCACCCAGCCTTGGTTACATAGCTCTCCTGACATGAATATGCACTGTTCCTACAAAATGGATCACTTTGATACTCAGCCATACTTTCCTCTCTATGGCGGCTAGGAAGAGCTCCATATAAAGATCCAGGTTTTGAAACTGTGGCTAACATATGCATGTTTCTTATAGCATGGGCAATGAGTTGTTCAGTCAGTAAGAACTTGTTCAGCAATTTACTAAAAATAAGTGAGGACACACTATATACAAGGCTTTCTTATGCATGCCAAATATGACAGGACAGATGAAGCAAGCCTCTGCCTTCATGGATCTCACATTTTTGCTGTAGAAATAAATAATATGGAATTCTATCAGGTGATGATGGTGCTATCAAATATATATTTTAGAGAATGTATATCTGTGTGTGTGTGTGTGTGTGTGTGTGTGTGTGTGTATATATATATATACATATATATATATATCAAAGAAAGACATATCTAGGGAAGGCTGACTGAGAAAGTATGCAGTAGATAGCTCTGTGCAGGATATAGGAGTTATCTATGGGTCACTCTTATTTTTAAGGAAAAGACTACAATCCTGAACATGATGATATCTGTAGAGCTTGTGGAGCTGGTGGTGCATGAGAAGATTGAACCAGTGCCCTGAGCTGGATAAACCCTGGGATGACATATTGGATTGGGGCAATCACATACTTTAGAAAGACAGTATAGAAAGGAGTGGAAGAAATGCCCTGTGTGAAAAAGGTAACAAATAAACACATACAATATGCAATTATCACAAATAGGGGGAAACTGGATCCCAGTGAAAAAGAGACTGTACACAGTGAAGGAGTATGATTGGATTTTGGTGTATGTGGCTGAGTAAAATTGGAGGGGAGCCTGAGACAGGGAAGTATAGCCCTAGTAAAGTAGGAAACAGTAAGCTACTCAAAACTAATGAGCAGTGGATTGACACGAAGGTAGTATTGGACTGTAGACTATCCTATAGCAAACTGTACTCAAAGGAGGCCTGCTAAGGGCCAATTGCCACAAGTCTGAGGGAGCGTAATAGTGACAACAGTTGAAAGTCAATGGAAATCACAGTGGCCTGTTATTTACCTTTGGTCCACACAGGGGCACATATAATTGAGATCATTTTGGTCCATTCACTTCATTACCCTGACCTCCCACACAGCCATGTGATAGATGACACTCATCAAGAACCTAGTCATCTTACATGGGCTATGATTAGTAAGATGAAATTATTAGCCATCTTCTGGGCTGTCAGTATTGCATCTCAGGATGTTTCCATGATTATCGAGGTGCTTGAACACAATGAAGACTACACAATTGCTTATTTTATCACCAACCTGTCTTCCAAATTTGACTTTGCTTTAGCGTTGTCTGCCGCAGGATAACATGCCTGTTCGAGATGAGATTTCCATCTGAGCATGACTACTCCCAAAGGCAAGGAACCCTTGTGGTTATAAAATTGGCAATATTTTCATGCTGCTAACATTTCCTCCCTGTGCAGAAAGCTTTCTTCTGCAGGAGCTTGAGTCCTTTCCATCTGAGAGGAAATCAACTGATCTAACAATTCCGAGCATTGTACGAAGGTCTTATATTCTTCTTCCCAGAGTAACTAGGATTTTTCTGTGTTTGTGTCTCTATATGTATCTAGTGTAGTTGTATGACTATATGTGGGTGTGCACATGTGTACATGTGTGTGAATGCACATGTGAGTGTGGAAGCCAGAGGTCAATGTCTCACATCTTCCTTGATGTTCTCCAATTTATTTTTCAAGACAGTCTCTCTCAACCCAGAGCTCACCGATTTTATTAGACTGCCTAGTGAGATCTGCAGCTTAACTATCTGTGTATACACACACACATGCACACATACACTCTAGCACATGCATGCACATGCATGCACACACTAGTACATACATGCATACACCCTAGCACATGCACACACAGAGAGATAAATGCATGCATGCACACACACACACACACACACACACACACACTAGCACATGTATAATATGCACACACAACCACATACACCCTAGTACATGCACCACACAATATACTAGCATGTGCATGCACATGCATATACATACACTAGCACATGCACACACATACACACACATGCAGAGTATATACTAGTACATGCATGCACATGCGCGCACACACACACACACACACACACACACACACACACACACACACACCTGCACAATGTGTCTAATGTAATTTTCTCAGGATAGTTCTTAGAAGTCAGGGGTATGGCCTCCTCTCATTAAGTTTAGAGTAACATAAGCCTCTCTCCTCACTAAAAATCAGATACAAGAACAGGTTCACAGAGGACAAAATGAGCACTTTCCCAAATTATCTGGGTAGAGCTTAACCTCAGTTTCTTCCTCAGTGCTGGTATCATCTTCCCCACCTCACACACTTCTAGGCAGTGGTTCATTAACCCTTCCATGTTCCTCTATCCGATAAACAGGATCAGCAACCTATACTTCAAAAGCCTGTCCAAGGAAGAGAATGCCTCTGACTCCCCTACAATCTCTTTCATCTGCCTGTCAAGTGCTTGATTCCACACACCTGCAAGCTTCACAAATCTGGGGCTCTCAATGTTACCCCTGCCCCAAAGCCAGGAGGGCAGAATCTATCTGTAAGACAAGGAAACCTGAAACATGACAAACCCCTTCTCTTCTACATGAAGCCGCTTTACCTGGGATATAAGTGCCACAATCTTGGGGGTGCACTGAGAGACTCCAGTTAGCTGAAGCCCAGTCCCTGTGCTAAAGAACAACCATAGGATGCATTCCTGATACATTGGCCCCTCCCTCACAAATAAGCAAAAGTGCCTCAACAAAGCCCTGAGAGACTTTGGCTATGAGGGCATGTTTTTAAAGGCATATAGTGCCCAGAAACCATTGGAAGTAGCCTGATATGACCCATCTCAGACTCTGGTAGAACTGGAGACACCTTCAAGAGAATATAGAAGGACAATAGCAAAGTCCACACCGAAGGACCTATAAACTATTGCTTCTTACTCCAGCTCTGGCTGGAATGTCTTTACAAATCTCTTTAGACTTACAGTTGCCCCCAGGAGAGTACACAATAGTGCCACCATCTCCATAAGAGTTGACCAGAGGATGGTATAAGCAACAAAAGTAGACAAGGCATGGAACAAAGGGACAGAGTCAGACAAATGAATTCCTTCCCTTCCTTCCCCCTTTCCTCCCTCCTTCCTTCTTTCCTTGACTGCCTGCCTTTCTCCTTTCTTTTCTTCCTTTTCTTTCCAGGATGAGAACTTAGCAATGAATCCTTAATGTATAAGGAGAAAGATTCCCCGGTACATTGTAACAGAGATGGGAAGGGTAGGAAAAGAAAAGGAGACAAGTATGTTAGGCTATGAGCTCCTACAACAGGTGTATACTAGCAAAGGGCTCCAAGCCCTTGGCTTTGCCTGAGAAGGTTGATAGCCTCTATGTGGGCATGACTTTATGAAGAATGCATCCTATGGCTGACCAGACAGCAGAACTGGTTGGCTCATGAATCAACAGATGACTGCCGTGCCTTGTACCCATCCCCTAGCCAGAGCAAGCACTGTTGTCCCAGACACCACTGAGTCTGCAATGAGCCAAGATCAGCACACAGTAGACCCTCAATGGGAACACGGGCCTGGTGTGGAAGCTTTCTGTTTGTGTGGTTAGAGAGGAGCAGCTGCTGTTTCTAGGGAAATATCTTGGGGCTTTGCAGAGTACGAACACTGCAGTAACAAACACTCTGAGGAGGACTCTTTTCATCTTCAGCAGGCATTGCATGAATGTTCCACTGCGGTTTAATCACAAAATCACCAACGGTGATCAACCGACAGATAATGCCCTGTTCAGGAGACACTAAGCTCTTTGCTCACCTAGCTGGGATACACAGACGTGAGTAGAGAGCAGATGGTTGATGGGCCTGTGAGAGAGTCGTCTTGGCAACCTCCTCCAAATGTTCATGTGTTACCTGCCAAGGACCAGACCACACAGATTCACTCACCAATGCTAAGAAGAAAAAACTCTTTCCCTGACAGACGAGTCCAAGAGCCATGTCTCAGCCCTGGCTTTACTTGAAAAAATGGAAATCTCCCTGGGTCTCAAGAGAACTGGAGATAAGGAGCTAGGGAAACAGCCCAGTGATTAAAGTGTTTGCAGCACAAGCAAGAAGACCAGAGTTTGGGTTTCCAGAAGCTTCTACGCTAGTTCCCTTTCTGCAGCTGTGATAAAACACCCAGCAGAGAGTAACTTAGGGGAAAAGAGGTTTAGTGTGGCTCACAGTTCCAGGTTATAACCCACAACTATGGGAAAGTCAAGGCTGAAACAGCAAAGAGTCTCACATCATCCAGCCAAGAGTAGAGATAAAGCAATGCATGTGTGCTCATTTGCTTGCTTGTTTGTATTCTGCTTATGTATTCACTGTTATATGGTTCAGGACTCACTGCCTAGGGAATGGTGCCACCCACTGTGGACTGGGTCTTTGCACATCAATTAACTCAGTCAGAACAATCACCCAAAGCCAGCTATAGTAGAGCAAGCCAAGAAAGACTGACTTTCAGGTGAATCTAGGTAGTATAAAATTAACTTCATTAAAACTGACTTTCCAGGTGAATCTAGGTAGTATAAAATTGGTAGTTAAAACTAACCATCACACCACAGGAGTTCCAGGAAGGTGTGGTGGCTCAGTGAGAACTTCAGCCCTGGAATGTGGACACAGGACATCCCCAGAGTAAGCTGACTGACAAAACTATCCATATCACCAAACTTCAGGTCTCATTAGGAGAACCCATCTCAGGAGAATGAGGTAGAGAGTAACTGAAGAATATTCCCCACATCAACCCTAGGCTTCTGCACATGCATATCTGCATGCGCACACATATGCTTTGTTGGTATGAGCACACATGCACGTAAGTGTCTTTATATATACAGTGTATCTACACTGTGACAGCATACACATCAAAAGAAGAAAATAGAGAATAGAAAACTGGGGAGAATTATAGCTGTCTCACCCCCTGCAGAAGATTACCGCAAAGGAAGGAAGATGAAAAATGAGGGAGTGCAGCATTTTAAAGTCAAAAGGTGTCAGTCACCAGTGTGGATGACAGGACTGTCTCTTTGCAAAGCACTCTCAATTTGCACCCATTCACTAACAGAATTCCTGTGGACTATTTAGTGACAGATCCGTGTTGCAGATGGAAGCGTAAGGTTCTGAGACAGTGACTGGAATGAACAGGGTCAAAATTTGAACTACGAAATTATTTAGGAGCAGGAGACATAAGGACATTCTTACTGAGCATGTATCTCATGACAGATTCTGGAATGTGATTCTTACTGAGCATATATCACATGACAGAGTCTGGAATGGACATTCTGTTCACACAATTTGTCTTACCCCTGATTCTTCCCAATCAGAAAGGTAAGAGACCTTTTGCAATCCACAGATAAGGGTTTTGAAACTCAAGAGATTATATAATGGATAGAATGAAGACTAAAAGCCAGCAATGTGTGACTCTTGCCCAGTCAATCTCATAGTCAGAGATGTGTAGAACACAGAGTAAGCCATTGCAAATCTGCCCAGTGTTCAGAGCACATTGACACCTCCATAATGTGTTTGCCATTTAGAGTTTGTGATCATCCACCTGAGCGAAGTTAAAGTGTACCGAAGAAATGGCACTCTAAATAATTTATTCTGGAAATAAGTTGTGGGAAAGGGTATACAAACTGTTTAAAATATTTACTGTTTTTGGCAGACCCCGAATGTGATGTGAAAGTAACTGCTTGCCACAAATTGATCATTTGATTAAACTTACTCTTCCTTCAGCATCCAAGAAGGTCTCCAAAGGTTGATGCTTGACAGCAGCATTATCTGGGAATCTAATCAGGAATATTTAGGTTTGGAGAGTTTCTGTGTCAACAATAAAGTGTGCTGTAAAGAACTTAATTGAGAGGGTTCCAGACTGAAAGTCAGGCTTCAGATATCACACTTTCACTCTGTATCAGACAGATCACCTTGAAATCCCTCAGCCTGTTTCCTTATCTGTAAAATGTAGCTCCCAACAGTACCTTCTTCACAGGCTCTAAGGAAAGAGAGGCATTTGTACTGGGGCATGGTGCAGGCTAAGATAACAGGTGCATTCTAATAATTGTTTCTTCCTGGTCCACATCTAGAACTTCAGCTGTGCCTTTCTAAGTCTTGCCCCTCCTAACTATAAAAATGGGGGTTATAAAGAAGCTTAAGTTGTACATGCTACAAACAAAACAAGATATGACAATATCTGTGTTTTCTTCTTGAAGAGAACTCTAAGCACTGTGACTTGTGTAACCAGCCTCTAGGATCCACTTACCCCTCTGGTACAAGCATCTTGATCTATGCTGCCACGGGCAGCTTTTTACAATGCCCGGGTCTGCATGGTGTATAAAATTTGGCATGTGGCCTTTTTAAATTACTTTCAACCTAAGTGGAACAGCAAGTAGTCCCACCTTTGCCAGGATTGGCTGTCAAGAAGGAGAAACACAAAATTGCCTTCTGGAAATGCTTCTCAAAAGTTGCATTCTTCATTCAGTTTTCATGGTTAGTGTGTGAGAGAGATGTTTACAGAGACCAAGATGATAGCACTCCTGTGTCAGAGCAACTCTGTGATGAATCTTGGGTTATACCACAATCTGTCTTAGCCGTGATGGTACCCTGTAGCATGCTCTACAGATAGGGCAAGGGACAGGAACAGCAACAGCTACAGGTAACCCGTCTCCAGCTTCAATTTTATTATTACATTATAAATAGGCCCATTTGTCAGGGATTGCTTCTCAGGGTAGTTCTTTTGGCTCAGTTCTCCATGATTTATTTTCTTTTACTCAGTTTCACGGGGCCATAGATGGATTGTGGAGGTAGAAGCAGAACTCGCTCTTGAGGCTGAGTCTCCACAGCTAGAGATGACTTTGCAGAGGCCCCTGACTTATCTGTCCTCATCACAGTTTACAGGAGCCCCCAGACAATGTCCACCAACCCTGATAAAAATGAACCCAAACTGTACCTGGGAGTCCACCCTCTCACTAACGCAGTCCTACTTTTCTGTGCTATCAAATTCAAATGTACATCACAGGCAAGGAATACAGGAACTGACTAATGAATGCTTTCCATGAGGGAGCTTTATCAGCTGTGCCCTCATAATAATGGTGTTTTAGCAACTAATCTGTAGTTAAAGAAATTTGTATTGATGCTTTACTTTCCACTAAAGCCTCCAAGGTTGAGTAGAATATACCAAACTCCAGAAAAGGAGGCAGTCTAAAGTTTAGAAGAAGAAAGCTACCATGTGTTTTCCTTGTCATAGACATTTCTAGTGAATGGTAAGAGCTTTGAGATACCTGGGGAAAGAAGACCTCAGCTCTGTTAAGCCAACTTTTCCCCGTGTTATTACCATTGTAGCCTGTCATTTTTAGATGAAGGAGTTCTGTCCTCCAGTGTCTCTAAAAGGAAATGATCTCAGATATGGTATTTCAGTTCCCTCTCACCAAGAAACCCTTCTACATTTAGATGCTGTGTCGAGGGTAGGAAAGCCAGAACACATCAGTACAATCTTCTCTTCTGGGAGAGAGTTCTCACAATGAGACTTATCTGTGGCAATCAGAGATGTACAACCTTAACTGAGATTGATAAAGACCTGGTCCAACTTCCAGTTCAGCCTCTCCCTGTGTGGCTTTGAGAAACTTCATGGCTCTCTCTCAGTCTGTCTCCTCGGGTGGTATATAGAAATAAATAAAATAATCAATGGTAAGTGCTTGGTGTGGTATCTGGCTCATAGGAAGTGTTCAATAAGTGTTGACCATTATTATTATGAATCTATACCTACTTTCCAAAATGTCAGAGCACAAATCCATTGCCATTTCCACTTGGCTCCTCTTCAGAATCAGAGGTCACTTTTTCCAAGTAAATACCCTACTTGTCAGAATATGTGGTCCTAATTCTGTGCCATAACCCCCCCATTATAAGTATGTTCTAAAAGAAGTCAATTTATTCATAAAGTAGATATGCATACAGCTACAGTATCATGTGCTTTATAAATATGCAAAACTAATGAAGGTTAAAATGAAGATAAATAAACTAATGTATTTCTACACTTTTAGCTTCCCTTATTTAGTGTTCTACATGAAACAAAATTGGTATTTGTTGTCTGTTTGTTTTTGACTCATTACCTATACCTATACTGCAGAGAAAACATTTCCATGGGGTGTGATTCGTCACTTTTCTAATGCTTACTTTAACACTAACAAAGACAATCCACAGATCATATCAATACAGAATCTTAATGGCTACCAAAAACAAAAACGACAACAACAAAACATTAAAATAAGCTTATCCAATAGAAGAACTCTGTAATTGCAGTCCCTGGGTTATCACACTTAGTATTCTGTCTTATGTCTCTTTTTACTCAAGTTTTATTTTGCAAAATGCAGCAAGTACATTTTCTTCCTTAATGTCAATCAGATGTTCTTTCAAACGTCTGTGAACTGTTGCATTTTCATGTTTTTAATGAAAACATCCAAAGTCACATGGAAAGGTTTAAATTGACTACAAAATGTATATTTTCTTATTTTTTAAATATATATAATGAGACTTTTCACATATGATAACATACATCATTTTGGGCAGTAAAATATCTATTTGCATGCATGTATACATACATATATACATACATATATACATACATCCTTTTTCTGTAGCTCCATATGAAACAGATTATTTTCAAATGCTATTGCATTATTCATTGTCAATATATTCTTTTTCCTTAAGGAAATGTTTTAAATGTATCTAATTCAAAAGTATCTGCTTTATAATAATATTATTATATAATATTCATAATATGACCACTTGTCGCCACAGAAAAAAGTCACATTTGAATCGCTTGACTCTTAAAAGTAGAAAGTCATGTAAGTCATCTCTAATCTTTGTCAACTCTATAATGTTGTATTTTGACATGTTGTATTAGTTAGTGTCTGTTGATATGACAAAACACTGAGCAAAATCAACTTGAGGAAGAAAGGGTTGTTTGATTTACACTCCACCTCACAGTCCATTCTTGGGGAGATTCAGAGAGGACCTGAACAAGAACTTAGAAGTAAACATTGAAGCAGCCATCATGGAGATGAACTATGTATTGACTTGCTCTCTGATCTTATGTTCAGCTTGCTAGCTTTTACAGCCCAGAGCTACCTGCCCAGGAATGACACCATCCACAATGGGCCGGGCCTGTCCACATCAATCATTAATCAAGAAAATGCCCACAGACATGCCCATAGGCCAATGTGATTGAGCCAATTTCTCAGTTAAGAATCCCTCTTTTCAGGTGACTCTAGTTTGTGTCAAGTTGTCAAACACTAACCCTCACACATGTAAAAATTCTAAATGATAGTTGATACCAATCCAAAAAAAAAAAAAAGATTCAGAGACTAAACAAAAACAATCAGATAAAAGGGTGATTACTGAGAAAGGTAAATCATAAGGAAGCAAAATACAGGCATAAAGAAATGATTTGAGAAACTCTGGTGTGACCAGCTATTTGGATGTCACAGGGGTCAAGGAAATAGCATGTTATCACCTCCTTAGAGTTAAGGAAATGGAAGCTAGAGCTAAGAGAAATAAGATATTGTTAGTGTGGCAAAAAGAAGACAAGTCTGGCACCTGAGCACAGAACTCACACTGCTGAGAGAACAGGTAAAACTCACTTACAAAGCAAATCCATTCCCCTGGGGCTAAGCCAGAACTTCCACCCAGATTCTCTTGTGCTAGTCAGTTCTGTTGAGAAGATGCTACATGCCCTATCTAAAGCATAAGCTCACTTTGTACCTGGAGCACTGAGTCAAAATGATCCCTAACCACATGGGGCTAAACTCTTGGAAGTTCTGCCAGTGAACTAATTAGATTTCCTGTGTTTACTACAGAGCCTTGTTGTCATGGAGATTAAGGCATATTTGAATTGAACATGGGAGTTTGATAGTCCCATGTATAAAATTTGGATGGCAGGAAATGAGACTCCCTGTCTCCTACAATCGTTTATGCACAGTCACTTTACAGAGAGACGGTACAATTCTCCAAAGGTCAATCCATTAGTTGGAAGTTCACCTAGCTACAGCACTATCCTTGAATCTAGGGTCCTATTCATTGCACTAAAGCATCTTAAACATTTTTCCATCTGGCACTAAGATTCTGTGATACTCAACTCAGCCAAATCTTTATTAAGTGATTCAGAAAACATGCATCAGCATCTTTTATCACATTTATGACTTATATACAAATTCTCCTGCTAATAAAGATTTGCAGTTAAAACTCAACATGACATCAGAAGTCTTCATAGCTTATGGCTTCTTTGGGGTACACTTAATCCTTCTTTGCAGATTCCCTAGTTTCTGGTTCACTCACTTGCTATAATTATTGCCAACCCCAATTCAGTAGTTGTAAAACAGCTGGCAGAGTCCCCTCCTAAAATCAAGTTCCCTAAAGCACTTTATGGAATGTTCAAACCATGGCCTGAGCTCTGTCCCTTCCTTGTATCCTAAGCTGAAAGACAGTAGGTTCACATAGTTTCACAGGCTCTAAACTATATACTCTATACTCTATATGAGTTTCACTCGTTCTATACTATGCTGTATTGGAAATAATATTAAGAAGTATATGATTGTTTGGCAGATGGGGTCAGGAATAGCTTGTCATTTTTCTAGAATTACTTTTCTCTGGTTGGCAGACTAAACATTTGCATTCATTGTAGTTCCTTAGTTACCCCCATAGTTTGGCCTGATTAGCACAATGAAAGTTTGACACCTCAAGATGAGATCAATAAAAGACGGATGTCCTAGGCTCAGTGAAGTCTCAAATCTTCTTCTCCTTTTAGTACACTGAAGGGGCTGCCTATATTTCCCATCTAACCTATATTTATCTTTGTACTGTCAACAGTTTTTGAGATATAGCCTCCCCCTTCCCTTTTCTACCTTCTGCTTCCCACCCTCCCAACTGTACACACTACTATACTTGACTCAAACCAAGGCTCTTTACTCTCTAAACATTTGGTCACTGCTTCTTTCTAGATGTAGTCCTATCTAACTACTCCAGTTCACCTTGCTTTCTCCAGTCTTTTGAACCTTTAAGACGTTAGTAATCGATAGCACACAGTTTGGCACTTGTCCACTCCTTAAATGTTTCACCTGTGCCCATCTTAACCTAATTCACCTTCAGACTCCCTGAAGCCAAAGCATTGTGTCTGACTTACTTTCTGGGACATTATGATGCCTTATGGGGAGGATGATGCTTATACTGCAATAAGTAACAGAGCTCATTAACTTAAGGGAAAAAATACAACAGGAACCCATTAGTGATATTGGAGATTAATAAAAGTATCAATGATGCAAGGGGCTTCAGAGTCACAGGGTGATCTGTTTGTGAAAGGCAAGTACATTATCCTGTGGCAATAAAGGTGGGGATTATTACCACCAAGTGCAAGGACCCCCACTAAGTTCATCCTGAAAGGAGGGACAAGTTTACTATTGAGAGGGGAGAACTCCAAGCCAGTTACTTTTCTTTGAAAGACCCATTCGCAGAACTTAAATTTGCTGACATTTTACCCTTAGGCCTTTAGCTATTCCAGAAGATAAACCACAGTTGAGTGAATCAAAATAATTTTGCAGCAAACAATCATTTGACCAAAGCCAATTGAGACACAGTGCTCCTAGCTGATTACCCACTTCCAGACTCCATCACATGTGAATTTATTGATCAGCAGGGAAGAAATGAATTGAAAACAAAGTGTTCGTCAGAACTCCATTTCCTGCTTTATCTTAAGGTTATAGAGAATCTCAGCTACAGAGTTATAAGCAATAATCCATCCAGGTAGATGCTCACTAAATCTTTTTAAGTGTCTTAAACACAGACCTACTGGAATAATTTTAGCCACTTTCTTTGTGTATTTTCTTTTCTATAAAAACCAAAGATTTCAATGTGCTGCTATAGATGTCTGTATACAATATATAACATGGATGTGGGGGCCCATTCTATTGGCGTTAGTTAAATGTTTGGTTCTTGTGCTGCCCTCATTGGAAAAGTATCATTTCCCACTTCTTGAATTACACAAAACTCATAACCATTTGCAGTTGCCAACACTTTGCCAAATCTGTGTGCTATGGTTGCAGGTGGTACATGATTTCTCATGTGTACATCTACTGACAACACATACATAGCACATTATCTCCTTAAAAGCTTGATGGTGCATGCCTTTAATTCCAGCACTCAGGATGTGGAAGCAGGTGGATCTCTGTGAGTTCAAGACCAGCCTGGTCTATAGAGAGAATCCGAGAACAGCCAGGCATACATATCAAAACCCCATCCACTGTGGTGGAAATGTTTTCAGGACAAACAACAGATTCTGCCTTTATACCACTCACAATGTGGTTGAATGATATATTCTTTGGAATGTTTCAAATTTATTTTTCACTTCACTTGTATGAGTATCTTACTTGCATGTATGTACATGTACCACATGTATGCTTTGTGTGTACAGAGACCAGAAGAAGGCATTAAATTACCAGAAAGTGAAGTACAGACCATTGTGGGCAACTACGTGGTTCTGAGAATCAAACCCGGGTCCTCTTCTGGAGCAGCAAGTGATCTTAAACACTGAGCTGCCTCTCTGGGACCTGCTTTGGAATTTTGATGGACAGCTGAAAAGAAAAAGTGCTAGACAAGATGCAATTGTCATGGGAGTACATCAGGAGACTTAATTTAATTTTTAAAAAACTTTAATAGAGTATGTTTTATTCTCTGATATTTCCGTACAATGAATTCTGATCATATGGAGCACCAATTCCCCTTTCATACTATCCCCAACTCATCCTTTTGTGTTTTTCCTTTTAAAATTAATAATCCAGTAAGCCCAATTAGATATTGCCTGTAGGAATGTCAACTACTGTTGTTCTGCTGTTAGTTCTCAGATGAACAGCCATGTCATATCTATAAGGCAGCATTTCACAGCACTCCTACCCATCCTTCAGCTCCTTCTCCTCCCTCTTCCACAATGTTCCCTGCACCTTAGAGGGGTGTGAGGTTGATACTGATGTACTACTATTTAGGGTTCAGCACTTAATGGTCACTTATTCTCTGTTCTTTGACCAGATCTGAGTCTCTGTATTAACAGGTAACCAATATAGACAGAAGTTCTCTGGCCAAGGTTAACAGCTATGCTAATATAGAGGCATAAGGACCAAATATTTGGAAGGCAGTTTGACAGAGTGTCATTTAGCAAAACACAGTAATGGGTTCCTCCTTAGGCCCTCCAACTGCCTGAGACATGGAGTTTTGACCAGGCTTATAGTGCTATACTGAATTCCATCTGTGAACCAAACCTCAAATGAAGTTCAAAAGCAACTGGCTACCCCTACAACCTTGGTGCCACTATTGCAGTAGTGAGCACATCTTGTCTATCACATCAATACTGTAGTAGGCAGGGATACCATTGATGGATTTTCTCCACCAGTGGTCTGCATAGCATTTTCCAAATCTGTGAAAGCTAGCAAGTGAGGAAGAAGTTTTCAAGCCAAAGGCTGGATTTCTCTATACTCTTCGATGAAAGTGAAATGATAGTATCTTTTGCAATAGGGTTCCACTATCTAGTTTCCATGGACAACCAAAAGCAATGGAAGCCTGTGTTGCTTTGGATCCTTTGAGTCTTTTATAACCAATAGCTTTAAATAAGAAGGCATCACTCACCTGGCTGGCACTGAGGTTTTCATTTAATAACCTATAACTTCATTTTTTTTTAAGTTTTTAGAATGTTTGTCAGAGGCTTAGTATACAGTGATCAGAGTACTTTTACGTTTTTCAAAATGTATTAATATATTTATGTCTCCCATAGAAACCAACACTCAGATAATAATAAAATTTTATCAATTCACAAAATTTGGAAGAAAGTTACATATTCATCAATGGGTAAATGGTCAAAAAGCAACAGTTTACTAAATCCATTCTTTAAGAAATTAACCACTGGTGTAAAGAAAATAATTATCAACTACACAAATAGATATAGGCAACTAAACCATGGTGAGAGTAGAAGAAATAGTCGTTGCCAAGAAGAGTACAGCAATTGGTTATTTAATTCCAAGTGGTCATCCCTGAAAATAGTCATATAAGTAACATTCCACAGACTAAGCAGGCTATATTTAGGAGTATATTTGTACATATTTGTCCTTGATAATATTATGGGGAAGCTATGTGGTTGTTGATAGTGAAGTGTAGCAGGGAACTCAATGCAATTTCTTTATAAAACTTTTTTTTTATTTTTTTTAGTTAAAATATAAATTATATCATGAAATGTAGTGTTTTTGAAATAAGATCTTCAGGTGACTTACCAGGCAAGATGTCTCTGTCATTTCTAGAGTTTATATATTATCCTTCTGTGGTCTTTTAGGGAGTTGAAGACAAATAGTTATGGTTATAGTTTTCCTTAGTTAGGATTAAAGATAGGATAGATTATGGAATATTTTCTTCAAATCTTACCAAATGTTAATGAACTAAATATTGTTAACTGTGATTCTCATTTCATAACTGTTTTGTTATATATTTTGCTATGTTAAGGTTAAAACCCTTCTTTTTATTTTAGACAGAAAAGAGGAGATGATGGGAGATGTCATTCTGTAAATATGTTTCTCTTACTGGTTAATGAATAAAGCAAGATAGGTGGGGCTAGGAGACAAGGAGGAGAGAGGAAGGAGGAGGGAGGCTATCCAAGATGGAGGACCTACAGAGTAGAACACCAGCCCCTCTCTCAAGTAAGAGGACACCACATGGAAATACTTAGATTAATAGAAATATGTTAATATTTAAGACAGAGCTATCTTATAAGAAACTAGTAACTGGCCAACAGAAATATATGTATATATGTGTGTGTGTGTGTGTGTGTGTGTGTATGATGGGAGATGCCATTATGTATATGTTTCTTATACTGGTTAATGAATAAAGCACTGTTGGCCAATAGGAAAGCAAGATAGGCGGGACTAGGAGACAAGGAGGAAAGACGAAGTAGTAAGAAGGAGAGCCAAGATGGAGAGTCGGGAGAAAGCAGTATGCAGGCCGGCTCCCCAGTAAGAGAAATACATAGATCAGCAGAAATAGGTTAATACTTAAGACAGAGCTAGCCGATAAGAAACAAGTACCTGGCCAA
This sequence comes from Phodopus roborovskii, assembly GCF_943737965.1. Lineage (NCBI taxonomy): Eukaryota > Metazoa > Chordata > Mammalia > Rodentia > Cricetidae > Phodopus > Phodopus roborovskii. The sequence goes on along the minus strand of NW_026125391.1, from coordinate 24,707,893 downwards.
CAAAATTATATCTAATACAGAGTCTCTGTGCGTTATTTGGGGCTGGCGCAGCAGCGGGACAAGACTAGGCGGCGGGCGGAAAAACCGTACTCCATATATATATATATATATATATATATATATATATATATATATGTAAAGAATAAAAGGAAAACACTCTATTGCTATTTTTTAAGAGTGCAGGTAAATTATTAAATGCATGAGTATAAATTTAAAATTATTTCAATAACCTATAACTTCTTGAGGAAGCATTGGCAAAGTACCTATGCTAGGAGCTGCAATTTAGATGTATAGTCAACTCTCTGAAGAAATTTTATTTGTAATTAACTAAGTTGGCCTGGTGAAAAAAGAGGTGAGAGCTCTCCAGATGAAGCATATGCAAATAATTAAAGGCAGGGAGGAGCAAAGAGAAAGAGACATTGGGGTTGAAGTGCATTGATGAAACAGCATGAAGCAGGAGCGTAAGAGTTGATAGTGCAGAATATAAATTTCACCCTGGATCTTATGGGAAATAATAAACCTTTCACAGCAAGGGAGCAAAGCAATCGGTTTATGTGTCTTAGAAGAATGTGCTGCATGCTGCCCAGAGAACGGATTGGAAAAGAAGAAGATGAAGTATGGGGCCAAAAGGAAACCATTTAATAAAACCAGGGATGGCAGTAGCTTGTTTTAGAATGTTCTGATGGATGCAAACAAAATTATGTAGAATCAAGATAAAGATCTAAGAAGGCTTTGGGATGGCCTGGCTATTGGAGGATGAGGAATAAGCAGCAGCCAATTTTTATCAGTTTTCCAATGAATGATTGATAGACATGAATGTGCTTCTTGGAAAAGAAGCAAGGAGGAAATGTTTGATGTAGGTGACTGCCAGGTGAAATTTTCAGCTATGACAATGGCCCATTCAGGAGGATGTGGGAAATAAAATCTCATTCCTGGCAGACTAGAGAGGTCATATTGCATGTAAGAACCCAGAACTCACTATAATCACAGTCAGAAACCATAGGAAGCAAAATCTACGCAGCTGGAACTATAGAAGAAGACAAAAATGGCTCCAAAAACTAACAGAGAAAGGAAGGAAAACAATGCAATCCAAAGGAGTAGTAAAGAAAAGGAAAAACAAGTGAGTGTGACATAACAGACTGGCGAAGAGTATTGGTTGATCTAGAAAGTCCTAACCAAGCATGAACTTGAGTGCTCATTGTATTTGGTAATGAGTGGACTGGTGAATTTAAGACACAATAGGAGTTTTGGGTGAAGATATGCAGGTTGAATAATCAGATTGGAGCAAATTGAACCATATAAATGAGATAAGAGACAACAAAATATAGTATTGCAAAGACTACTTTCTGAATGTTTTGCTGAGAAAGAAGGGAGAGAAACATGACTGGACTACAACTGAAGGTGTACATAAAGTCAGCTGAGAGAGTTGTGAATCTATGCAGAATGTGAAATTCATTGCAAGTTGGTGATGGGGTGTCTTCTGTAAATGTGTTTCTCTTATTGGTTGATGAATAAAACACTGTTTGGCCAATGAGGCAGGAAGATAGGCAGGACTAGAAGACGAGGAGAATTCTGGGAAACATAGGCAGATGGGGTTGTCATGTAGCCTACCAAAGGAGTGCCAGTTCTGGACCCTTCCCATAAGCCAAGACAATGTAGAAATACATAGATTAATATAAATTGGTTAATAATTAGGACAGAGGTAGCCAATAAGAAGCCCAAGCAACCAGCCAACCATTTTATAATTAATACAAGTCTTGTGTGTTTATTTGGTGCTTAAATGTGGTGGGACCCAGCTGAGCCAGAAAATCTCCATCAACAAAGTTGATGTCTGTCTTAACCTGGGGTCTCCATAAATGCCTGTGCGAGGGCTGACATGTGAGCAGTTTATGTATGTATATAAACTCAGAGAAAGGATATGGATGACTAAAAAGAAATAAATGGGAAAAGGAGAAACATTAAATCAAGAATACACGCACGCACGCACGCGCACACACACACACACACACACACACACACACACATATATATATGTATGTATGTATGTCATGGTCAAGCTTGGTGGTGTAGGTGTGTGATCCCAGGTGCTAAGAGGGTTAAGACAGGAGGACTACCGTTTCTAGGCCTTTTCTGTACTATAGCATGGGAAACTATAGAGACATTGCCTCAAAATAGAAAGTGAAAAACTGTTCAGTGGTATAACTATGTGGTAGGACAGCTGTGTAGTAAACATGAGACCCTATGTTCAATGCCAAGTACTATAAAAGAGGTGTGTGGAGAGAATGCATTCTCAACCCACTATGTTCCAAATCTACTGTAGTATACGACCAGACAATTGGGGTTCAGTCATGCTCCAGTCCTCTAAGACACAATGTAAAAATGTATTTAGAATTGTCTGCACATGAAACAAAAGAGGAGAATTCCACACCGACCAGGAATTGTCCACTCCAGTGTTAACTCCTGAGATTTCTGGACTTGTCAGGGCCTCAGAATGGCTTATCAGGATTCTATAAATGCCAACCTTAAAAGTCGCATAGAAATCCAGGACAGAAAATGAAAGTCTCTCAGTACAGCTGAGGCAAGCATCTGCCACATTAAATCTAACAGCAGCCTATTGCCATGGCAACAGCTAGAGTAAAAGTTGAGCCAAGAGGAGGTGAAATGGCAAAGAAGTATTTGATAGAATGTCTGCCTTGTGGATCGCACTCCACAACACTTTCCAGCCTCGCTAGAAAAACTGGCTTGTGTCTAGTCCATGCCAGAGTTGACATACAGGTTCTCATGACTGCTGCCCTCCAGGCCTCCCTGCCTCTGCTTAAGACTAATTACCACAAATGGCAGGGCTACCTGACAAGCAAATTAAGCAAATTAAAGTTTTGATATAGTCTTGGTGACAGAAACAAGAAATATTTTAGAAACATCAAGCAATTAACCTGGTATTTCAGGAGAACATACTGCACTCCAGACCTGCACACAAGAGAGAAGATTATCAGACAATGCTAAATATGGTGGTTACTCTGATGTCTCATTAGGAAAATACTGGAAGAACATTGTGGGACGAGATCTGAAAATAGAGAAGGCTAGATCTGATGAGATAAGACTGTATCAAGCAAAGTTACTCCAGTGCTCCCAGCAGCACTGCATAGAATCTCAGGGGTTACTAGAGAGCAATCATGCAAACTACTTTGGTAGACACTTTCAGTTTCAACACTGGGCCATGAGGTGACTTTTATTTTCTTCTGTAAAGGTATCTGTGTATTTTTCATGAGCCTCATAACAAATACTTATATTGCTTTGGTGATGAAAAGAATATGTATAGTTTTTGAATAACTGAAGTAGGCAGAACAACTGGCACTGTCACACATTGCTGGTTGAATGCAAAATGGTACACTAGGGTTTTGTTGTTGTTGTTTTGGTTTTTTTTTTTTTTAATGCTAAACTGCTTTCTGTTTAAATGTATACTTGCCTTCTGCCCCAGAAATCACATTCCAAGGCATTTACCCAAGAAAACGAAACTCCTATGCTCTCTCTCTCTATCTCCCTCTGTGTGTGTGTGTCTGTCTGTCTGTCTGTCTCTATTGTCTGTCTCTGTTGTCTCTCTCCTTCCTCTCCCTTACCCAATAGACATCAGGCATGTACTAGCATTTAAAGTACCTTTTATAGGTATGATACACTATTATAAACATGTGAACATTAATGCATGTAACCACATATTTTTCCACAAAAGAAACTGAAACTGAAACTGGAAAATAGATAAGCAAATTGTGAAGCATGCATATGAAGAAATCCTATTTAGCACCAAAAAGCAGCAAACTACTAAAATACACAACATGGGATGGTTTCAACTACATCATGCTGAGTGAAAAGCCAGCCAGACTCAAAAGTTATCCACTCTCTGGTTCTATTTTAGAACACGTGATCTTTTAGAAAATGCAAAATCATAGCTACAGAAAACTGATGACTGGCTATTGCGATCCAGAGGTTAGGAAGAGATTAAATGCAAAGTGAAAATACAGAGAAACCACGGCAATGGCATTGCACTGTATCTGGGATGTGGTGTGGCCATATACCTCTATTAATTTAGGTTCACTCACTGACCTCAATGACAACATGTTTATTTCTCTGTATGGAAAATTAATTTTGAGACAGGGTCTCACCTATGTTACCTTGGCTGACCACAAACTGCCATTTTCCTGCAACAGCTTCCTAAGTACTGGGATTCTAGGCCTGTGCCATCACACCCAGCTTTTGATTTTTAAAGGGAAATTCATGTCCTAAAAATCCTCCAAAAAATATATGAACAACCCCTTTGGCCTGGGAATAAGCAGGAGGTCATCATTATTTGATGGAAATATTCAGAAGAAAAGCTTATCAAAATCTACACACAGTAGGAGTCAAGTGAGAGCGCAGTCTCTGAGAACCGTCGCAAAGATTCACAGACAAGATTTACAGACTCTCCAAATATAGATGCAGGGAACAAAACATCAAAATCTAATCCAGAGCTTTGGTCCTTCACAGTGATGTATATTGATGATGGTTCTTCGGGATGCAAGCAGCACACACCAGCTGTCACTTAGCCAAGGAGCACACAGTGAGGAAGTGGAAACAGAGCTGTACAGGGAAGGCTTTGAGCAACTCACACTAAGAAAATTCTAGAGAGTGGTGTGCCTAATGGTTTTCATGTGTCACTAGACAACTCAAGGCTCCTTTGTAACAGCCAATTCCACAACAACCAAAAAAAAAAAAAAATCAGTGCCATCCAGCTTAATGAAGGTGCAGCTGTACATGGCCGCCTCACCCATCATTTCCTATGACTCACATCACATTCTACTCTGGAGGGACATTGGCACTATCTCACTGGGTATTCACAAATATCTCAGCTGGAAGTAGGACACTAATAACATGCTACCTTCAGCCATCAGGAGATATGAATCCCTTTCCTTCACTACACACTCTTCCATCAGAGCAATAATTCTGACGAATGTTCTGTAGGTCTCCTAGATAAAGTCCTTGAGACTAAGGAACCCACACAAGTTGCAGTGGCCAACATCACCACTCATCCTGGTGCTGACCAGCTTTCTTCTCCTGTGCTTCATGCTTCCTGCCTTGGACACTGAATTTATAGTATCTGTTACATTAGCCATTGGTAGATTTCATCTCAGACTCTTGGGCTTTGATTCCCAAGGAAGCTGAACACTAGGAAAGATCCAGGGTATGTCTATTGTCAATAAGATGGAGGGTTTTTTTAAAGCCTTCTCTCCACTCCTGATAGCAGAAACCTTGTCTCCAATCACCTGCAACTACTCTCCAAGAGGGAGTTCAACTGACCTGTCTTAGGTTACTTGTATACTCCAAAGTCAAAGAATATAGACTCTCACACCATTGTATACCCCAAATTCAAAGAGTATAGACTCTCACACTGTTGTATACCCCAAAGCCAAAGTATGGACTCTCACACCATAACCCCAACAGAACTTCTTTGAAAGGGAAAATGTTAGTTCTTCACCAACTAGGGCAACTTGGGAAATTTTGTTATCTTGTTGTAAGTTACAACTTCCAAATAGTGCTAATGTTCAAAAATAAAACAGTATATGAGTGATAGTAGAATATCTATCCCCACCTTGTAGAAAACAATTTTAAATTTCTTTGGTGGAAGGAATCAACAACTGACTAGATCCTGGTTAGATTCTTAAAACATGAAACATAAAAGTTTAATTTAGATATATTGGAGACTATAACAGGTTTTTCTGGTGGTCCGTAATTGGTATTTTGAATTTGGAAAGTTTGGACTTTGACAGATGTTTATACTACAGCTTTATGTCGCCTCACTCTCACTTTGTCTCTCTCTCTCTAGGTTAATATCCAACACAGGCATTAAGCACTTGCCAGTGGTTCATAAGATTCAGTCTCTTCAAAAGGTTCTATTGTAAGTTTTGATTGATTGGTATGATGTCAATTCTATCTCCATCTGACAAACACCAGAGATAATAAACTTATAAAGAGGAAAAAATGTATCTTGGTTCACACTTCCCCAAGTTTCAGCAAATGGTTGGTTGGTCCCTGGCCTTGGGTTTATTATGGTCTTCTGGACCTCTAATATCCAAGGAATGGTACATCCAAATACATGGCTCAGGGTGAGCAGAGAGAGGAAGATAAATAGCAAAGTGGGCTGGCAAGGTTCCATCTGAATGATGTTAATAGGCTCTGCACCAAGCATAATCAACAAACAAGCTTACAACCAAATTGTGGTCTCATTTACAAGGAGGCTTTTTTACTCAATCCTTGCAACTCCCCGTACTCCTCCATTATTTCTCCTCACTGCAAAGAACCCCTCTATTTCTCTACCTGAAAGATTCTTACTAAAGCATTAGTAACAACTTTTCCCATGAAACCTGTTGTTTCAACAAGGAGGAAAAGAAGCAATGTGTGGAGCTAAGAGAGCTCAGTGGTAGAGTATTTGTCTAACAGGCATGAAAATCTAGCCTTGATTCCCAGTACAGAGAGAAAAAGGGAGATGGAGAAGGGGGAGGGTAAAGGAAGGGACAGAAGGAGGGAAGGAGGGAGGGAGAAAGGAAGGGAGGGAGGAACAAAGGAAGGAATGAAGGAAGGAGAACTTTATTTCTAATAGCAAACTTTGGAAATAAAGTAGATAATAAGTGAACAGTGAACTTGTAAAAATCTGGGCAGATAGTAAAGGAAATGGTCAGGAGGGGTGTGTGGAATTGAAGATAGAGGACATCTAGACCTCCTGAGCTGTTTCCAATTGTTAGCACATCTACTGTTATATGTTTAAAAGACCTAATAGGTCAATCTGATGGAAGGACAAGTAAAACAAATAGAAAAAAAATATTTCCTCTATCCCTTGTATGTGGCTAAAGAAAAAAAAATGACAGGGGGAAATATATATATATATATATATATATATATTCATATATATATGAATAAGGAAAAGGACCAGAGGGATAACTCAGATATAAGTAATTGACTTATAAGCATGAGAGTCTGGCAGTAACAGCCCCCAAACGCTAGATTTTTTTAAAAGCCAAGCATATACAACCATGCTAATACTCCATACACTAAGGAGACATAGTCAGGACACTTGAGATCTGCTGGCCAGCCAGCCTTGTCTACTAGTCTAGTTCTAGGTCAATGGCAGATGGTGTCTCAAGAAAAAGGTGGGTGCTACCTGAGGGATGACCTGAGGCTGCCCTCTGACCTACACAAATATAAAGGAAGCACTAGAAGAGTGAGAAAAGAAGAGGCGACACAAAATGAATAGAGAGGTAGGTCCGCAGGTAACAGGTCAGTTTCTGTGTCTGTCCCAAGGAGTAGAGAGCAACTGTGGAAACAAGGCTAAGAAAAAAGTTATATTGAAGAGAACCTCAACACAGTGACATCCTCTAAGGAACCCTGCAGAGATAAAAGGTCCTACCGATGTGCAATTTCATCTTTAAGAAGAGCTGACACACTAGAGATAAACAGGCTATTTGTTGCCCAAACTTTGAGCTATTATCCTCAGAACAAAAATTCTATCAAAGTGTTAATGCAGCTGCAGATCACTCTGTGCCAGCAAACTGAATGTGGAGAGGCTACATGGATGGAGCTCATGCAAACATCTCATTTGCCTGCTCTTTCTTCTTAGAGACATTCAAGATAACATAAACATCCACACCATTTCCAGGAATTCCTTCATGGGGCTGAGTTATGAAAGCGTAATTCTGTAAGTAAAGAGGAGAAAGTCCAATGGCCTATCACTTGATTCTTTCCCTATTGATCTCTGATTACCTCACAATGGCCTACCACTTTTTTTTTTTTTTTTTTTTTTTTTTTTTTTTTGTATAATAACACTGGTATTTCACCATTTCCATCATTCTGTGATTCCCGTGTTTTCCTCTTGTTTTTTATATCTCAGAATCGCTGCGTGGTGTCGTGTTAATAATTCATGATTCTGTAGTGGGATTCAAGTATTTAAAATTGCTCTTTGAATGATGGTCCCCCGTGATGCAGCATCTGCTCTGAAGGACAGAATAGCTTGTATGTCAATAAAGCTGATTATTGCCTGGCAAGGCTTCTGTTGCCTAAAGAGGATGATGGGGAAGGAGGTGGACTCAGGAGATATGGCTCCTTCCACATAATCACAGGAAGCAGCTCCCAGTCGGGCCCATGCTGAGCGCACTATGATGGTCTTTGCCCAGAATAATCGCAGTTGCTAATGAGCTTGAGTTAATCTGTCTGAATTCTGGGAAAGTTCTTAAATCCACTCAGTGTCATCATTGAATAACCTTCTAATCCTCTGTGTTAGTAGCCAGCATGGCAGTCCTCCCACTCCTCAGGATAGCCTGAAAATGAGGTACTGTCAACTATCCAAGTGTTCACAAGATCCTCGTAACTCAGATATGCAAAGTGACAGCAAGAGACACTGATTGCAATTACACTGCAAAGAAAAGAATTTCATCTTCCTGTTTTATAAATTGTTATGGGTTCATTTTATTCCACGATTTCTCATGATTTTGTTAGTAAGTGGACTTCATTATGTGCCTTTCTCCTAAAGCAGCAAAAGCCATACAGATCCTGTTTCTTCCCCAGAGCTCAGCCACACACTTTTCAAGACAGGATCCCTTTCTCTTGAGAGTCAACCCTTTTCAGACATGTCTCTAAAGATAAATTCACACTCGTGAGGACAGCATCTATTTTCCTATGTTGTTTGCCCCTTAATCTATAGATAATAGAGTTGGAAGACTCTTACTCAACACAGCTCTGAATCTCCAGTTGTTCTTAGTCGGGATTCTTTAAATACAGAAATGTTTCCTCCTAAGAGAGCCATCCATTGCACTCAGAGAAAATGTAACAAAACAGTGCTGAGCTCTGAAAAGCTCTCTCTACATCATCACATCTTCAAAACTTCAGAAGTCCTATTCTAAAGACAGTACACGTTTGTTTTTTCTAAATGTCCTAAGATGATCAGGCCCTTGGCAACTGACTAAAAAAATCAATAAAAACATATTTTTTGATCCCTTCATCACCCACCTCTGTCACAAAAAGCAGAGGGGCTACTAGGGAAAGTACCTAATGATGGCCTTCTAGAAAAATAGCCTAATTTAGGAGATCAGAGACAAGGTTATGTTTGGGACCACTGTCCCCAGAATTCTTTGGTCTCAGGAGATGATTGTATCATTGGTGTTGTCTCTCTTCCTTAGTTGGTTCCCATATAGCTTGCCCATCCTTCTTAAGTTTCAATGGGCAAGGCCTCATGATTTCAAAAGAAGTCTCTATTGAGTGAGCATACCATTTTGACTCTAAGGGTAACACAGGACCTAGGAAACCCTGAGGGACTTTTCTTCAGGGGAATAGCCACAGAGATGATTGTTATCCTCATCATCATCACAAACTCCATCATCACTGGGTTTTAAAGCAGACACTCCCTGTCTTAAGAACCAGTCCTACAATCTCAGTCTGCCGGATTGCAGGATGAGATCAAGGCTAGCATAAGCAACTTTTCCCAAATTTAAATATATGCATATTTAAGTATAAATATCTATTATATATTTTATAAATGGCTGAGGATATATACCAGAGATAGAAAACATATTTAGTATGATCAAGGCCTTGAGTTCATCACAAAGGCACCAGAGAAAGATATTAGGAATGTACTTTAAAGTTGTTGGTTTCTCTGTGTTAGTAGAGTCCAATAGCCGAATATGAAGTCAAAGGAAACAATTTTTACGTAATTTGATTTTGTGTGATGATACATCATTGGCATAAAAAAAAATTGCCATTCCCTCCAACATATTGTGACCTGTTAATCAAGAAAACAATAAAAACAATGGGCTTCTCTGAATACAATAATTATTGTAGTCTATATATTGTTTCAGTATACCAATATTTTTTCACAGGGCAATTTGTGCAGGAAAGATTAATTGTATAATCTATAAATAAGTAGATAGAGCCTATACAGGCCTACACAATCTTGGGCAAAAATGCAGGATCAGTCAACTAAAGTGCACAGGCCAAATCTACCTTGTAGCTAAGACTATTTTTCATAATTGACATATATTACAAAGGAAAGAAAAGAATTGTATTTAATTACTATAGTTTACATTTGTTCAATAAAATTTGTGGCATCATTTTATATATAAAGCAAATGGCAACTTTAATTTTGCCTCTTGGTCCATAAAGTAGAGAAAGTTTGTTAACACTTTTGGATGATGTTGGGGGTAAACATCCAACAGGTTAGAGGGTGCTTGCTGCCCCAGTGACTGTCACCAACCCAGACAGGCTGACATATTTGTAATCTCAGTGTTTCTGTGAGAGACTGTTCAGTGTAGTCTCCTTAGAGAATGGGGGTTGGGGAGCAAGATGGAGGGCATAGTCACTCCGTTGTCATGAGAAGCTACTTTTCTCTGGGCTTTTTAGTTCACTGGATTTCAGGAAGAAGGAAGAAGAAAAAAAAAGACACACAGGTCATTTGCCTACTTTTTTTTAAAAAATATCTTCTACCTGCTCATCACAGTCCAAGAAATTTCTAGAGTCCCCAAGTAGTTTCTCTGGGTCAGCTCAAGGAACTAAGAGCTCAAATGCTAATAGTAAACCCCCCAAGCCTAGCAGGGAAAGAAGCTGTAAGCAAACAAGAGCACATGGCCAGAGGCTCAGAGCTGGGCTCTCCTGACCTTGGGGAGTTGTTTTTGTTTGAAGGTCCACTCAGAAGGAGAACTGGGCAGAGTTGATGGCCCAAGGTAGCCCGAGACATCCCTGTGCAAACAAACTTGCCTCTCAACATCTTAGCAAAGTGAGCACAACTATGTACACCAAGCCCACCTCCCCCAAAGCTAGACCATGGCCGTATACACAGGCTCATACTGCCAGGGCCCACTGTCGCTGTAATTAATTTTTCTTCTCTTCTGCCTTAACCCAGAGCCACCTCAACAAACCTCCAATAACCAGGGCCCCACGGGTCACTAGACGTGTTCAGGTTGTCTGACAACTTAATTAGATCATTGTTTTGATGACAGAGGGCCTGCTGCTGTGGGTGAGCATGGGTGGAGAGTACAACACCTTAGAGAAAGTTGACACAAAATGTTCTTTCTCTGTCTTAGAAATATTTGCTCGGTAATTACGATTTCCTTCCTTCAAGGCAGGGGAGAACTTTAATCTTCCTATAGAATTTTCTCTGACAACGGGCAGAGTGTGCAAAGAGCTTATAGGTATAGTATGCAGAGAGTGTGCCTTTAAAAAACAACAAAAAAAAAAAAACCTAAATCTCATTTGTTCATTCTTCTCCATGAAGCTCAGTTATTCCTGTGAATAGATAATATGCAGATGTAATACAAACTTCAAAACTTGCTGAAGGTTCCATAGCAATAAACCAGCTTCGGTCTTCCTTCCCTCCCACCCCTGATCGTAAGGGCTGCATCTTATTTATGCCACTAACTGTGCTGTCTGCCCTTGCCCCAATGATTCCAATTACAAACCCTCTGTATTGTCTGCATCTGACATTATTAAGTTTTTTAATGGGCTTTTATTTCAGATGGCTGAATAAGAATGGGATTCAAGAAATACACAACTGTGCATTCAACGGAACACAGCTAGATGAGCTGTAAGTAGCCCAGACTGCTCTTCCAGGCCATTTGCAGGGAAATGGCTCTTGCAACAGGCATATTTATGTGGCTTTCTTTTTCTTATTCTGTCTCCGACTCCATCCCCAGGAATCTAAGTGATAACAATAATTTGGAAGAATTGCCTAATGATGTTTTCCAAGGAGCCTCGGGGCCAGTCATTTTGTGAGTAACTTTGGCCGTTTCTATACACAAGAGCTCAGTTTATATATGTAAGTTAGAAGTCAACTTTGTCCAGATTAGAGAAAGGGAGGGAGGAAAGCAATGTCAATTTTGATTTATAATACCTGCAAAGACTTGTGGGGAAATTTTAGGGTTATCTACAGTATGCTTTTCAATAAAGCAACGACAATAATAACATGTAGTGAGCATGTCCCAAGTGCCAGTGTTCTAAGAGGTTAAGATATGCCTGTGGTCCTTATAAAACCCTCTGGGGCAACAGCTATTATCACCATTTTGAAGAAAGGAGAATTGGATTACCTGGATTAGTTAACCAACTCACTCAACAGTAATGCAAGTTTTGTAGAAGGGATTTTAAAGCAAACTGTCTGACTCACAACACACACAGGCCATATGTGTATATGTATGTCTCTCCCTTGGCAGAGAAAGCTTGGTTCTCCTTCCTTATGCTTGGTACCCAGGATACATATATGCATGCCTTCAATGCAGTGAGATGTAGATAGCATTGTTTCTTGGATCCCTTTTCCAGATCCCATGGGATGCATCAGTGTCTCACTCCCTGCATAAGAACTTCTTGCCCACCCAGCCCTTCCTTTCTCCTGTCTTCAAAGATGGCTCTGCTCTCCCCTATTCTTAGTCATGCCCTCTTTCCTTGAGGTTCTTCTAAGTCCTACCTCCACCCTAACTCTATCTAAAGATTTCAGCCAGCAGCCCCCTGTGAGTCCCATTAGCTTTGTGTGGGGGGGGGGAAGAGGTCTCCCCCCCTGTCTTCAAAGATGGCTCTGCTCTCCCCTATTCTTAGTCATGCCCTCTTTCCTTGAGGTTCTTCTAAGTCCTACCTCCACCCTAACTCTATCTAAAGATTTCAGCCAGCAGCCCCCTGTGAGTCCCATTAGCTTTGTGTGTGTGGGGGGGGGGGAAGAGGTCTCTGTATCATAATATCCAAAGGTCTTTTTAATGTGCTTTCCTGGACTCTAAGCAAATTCCAGTGAATTAACTAAACAATATTCCTCAGGAAGAAAAGCACTTAAAAGTAATAAAAGAGGTGCATGAATGCTGGTGATCAAATAAATAGACCTGTACCACACCTAAGGCTGGCTATCCCCTCCTCCCTGCCACATCTAAGGTCTATGAGACATCTGGTAGCCACATGCCTGTCCTCTTATTTGCCAGTCACTGTAGGCTCCCAGGTATAGCCATTTGCCTACCTCCCTGCCATCAATCAACATCACTTTCACCTTCACAAACAACTTGTGCTCTCTTTTGTGATAGAATCTTTGTAATTCCAGAATCACACTCTGTATGGCAGAACAGTAACTCAACAGATGTTTGTTATTGATGACAAGGGTATGCTGTAATTCTGAAAGAGTCTCACCCCTTTGAAGAAAGTGAAATGTGTGCTAAGATAGATTTATCATCCTGAGGAAGTTCAAACATTAATCTAAAGTGCCTGAGTTGAGACAGGTACCACAAGCAAGCAGAGGAAGCACTGCTCTTGTTAAAGCGAAGGGTCAGAGCAGACAGACCTAGTTAAAACTGAGCCAGGGCTTCCTCATCAACAAGCAAAAGAGCTAGTGACATATATTTCTTTCTGCTGTCAGAAATGTAAAGATATCCACCAATATGTCCACATGCCTGTGTATCATGGTATTTAACAGAGGACCACCCTGGTTGCACTACAGGAAATTGAGAGTTCTTCATCCCAAAGACATTATATTTTCATGGAAGGGAAATCAGGTCATAATCGCATAGCTTAATATATCCAATTATGATATTTGGTTTGAGTACAATGTAGGACACAGTAGAGATTACCAGGAATATAATCTAAGTGCTCAAACACATGGAACATTCAGAACCCAAAATGTTTAGTGTTTTCTGTTCTGTGAATTATTGGAAAACAAAGTTGTCCTGATGCTCTGCAGATGGGAGGAAGTTTGTCCATTTTACTTAGAAATAGTCCTGGATGCTTTGGATGTTCTTAGTTGGGCACTGCCATATGTTCTTGGTCTGTTGGGTCTGTAGAACCATAACCTATTGTATGCTCCTGAAAATGTAGTATTGGATATGACCCACACCTGGCTCACTATCCAGCTCTGGAATCCAGGGCCAAAGGAGGAAAGTGACCCACTGAAGGTCATCCTGTGGATACAAACAACACAACTTGAAGCATAAACTAGTCTTGTTTCCTCACACTGACATGTGGTCACCCCATAAATGCATCTACTAAGACATCTGAATATTATTCATAAGTTCCCCCCCCAACACCTGGTGTCAAAGCAAAGTAAAAGGGAACACCGATCAGTGATATAGAAACATGATCAGATAATCATGTGCTGAGGTTGCACCAGCAGGGTCCAGGCCGGGCACTGACAATGTCCTCTGAATTCAACAGAGATCACAAAATACCAACATCCCATCCACCCCTGCTGTGAATGCAGGCAGAAGGAGAGATGCCACCAGAATGCAGAAATCATTCTGCAATGCTGTTACAGGCCTGTGTTTCCATCCCCACTGCTGCTGAAACATGCATGCACAGAGTAAAGGGAACAACGTTTGTAGAAAATCCAGTGAAATTAAGAAACACTTTGATTGACTCAAAAAGGTTGGAAAGCCTGGTGTGGGGACACACTTATAATCCCAGAACCCTGGAGGCAGCCACAGGTGGATTTGCATGAGCTGCTATTGCCCTGGGTAAGTTTGAAGCCAGCCTGGGCCACAGAGTGAGACCTTGTCTACAAAAGCTCCCCCAAAATGGTATTAAGCAAGAATAATATTCCATAAATCCCACACGTTTTTGTGTCAGTGCATGAGGATATGTGTGCAAGAAGCTGGCTGAAATCCCAGCATGTAGCTGCTAATTTCCTTCTGTCCCTTCAAGGACAAGTTACCACTTTAACTTCCAGCCTCCTCTTCCGGGATTTTTCGGTTATTCTAAGTGTCTTTCAAAGCTCTCTACCTAATAACTAGGATTCAGGCAGATGACAGCCTATCTCATTTCCTACTTCTTCAATGTTGTGCAACAACTCAATTAAACCTGCCCAGTGGGCTCCCTGTGTGGATGACCAGCTTCCTCCAGTTCATAGATACAAGATTGTGCACAGGTGGCCCACACCACAGCAGCCTCTGCTGTAGCCACCGACTTTAGCTGTGCCTTGGGTCAGCTCCCAAGCCCCCACCCCAAATAAGAGTATTACAAGCTTTTGGATTCAGGAGGCTGGCTACAACGTGCTCTCTGGGTTTATGGGGCATAGTTGATGGAAGCCCAATCTGGCCTAGTTGGCAACTGAACAGCAAGGTGTCTCTAACAGATCAGTGGATCACATAGGGAGTTCTAGAATTAAGATGGGTCCTCAAAGTTGTATTGAAAAACACAAGGAAGCATGCCTCTACATAAGCGTGCCTCATCAGGAACCAGATCATGTAAGTCAGCCTATGGCAGATCTTAAAGTACAACACGGCCATGAACCATCTCAACTGTGAGTAGTTTTCAACTGAGGTGCAGTGGGGTTTCTAAGTATGATTGTACATCACAGTCACTTGGAGGTTTTGTAAACCATAGATTGATAATCTCCACCCAAAGAATGTTTGATTCCTCCATTCTGGGCATTCTAGTGGTCTTGCCTATAATGGTGGCCACACCCCTTTGAGCATGGCTTTAAGCGGATGGAAGCATAAGCCATAAGGTATAGTCTTGCTTGCACCAGTCTTTGTCTTGGGTCAGCGGTTCTGGTAGGAAGGGCAGAGAACCACTCCAACAGTTCTTTGTATTTTGCTGGGTAAGTGTTCCCCAATAAACACCCATTTATCATTCATCTTGGGTCTAGTGAAATCATTACACCCTCGCCTTCAGGACCTAGATTAGTTAGTAGAGTGCTTGTCTACCAGGTACAATGCCCTGGGCTTGATTCCCAGGAACCCAGGAGATCAGGCATGGTGGCTTGCATTTTTTTCATTGCTGAACCAGAGCTGCAATAGAGGCAAGAAATAGAGACAAAAGGATCAGAAGTTCAAGTTCATCCTTGGCTGCATAGCAACTTGGAAGACAACCTGAGTCATGGGAGACCCTGGCTCAAACGTGGCTCAGCATCTCAGGGCCAGAGCTTAAGAACTAGTATCTCTAACAATGTTAGAATGCATCAGCACCACTGGGGGACATTGTTAGAGATACCAGTTTTTAAGCTCTGGCCTAGTGGTGCTGATGCTGGTAAATCCAGAAACATTCTGAACATCCCTGCCCTAGAGCCAGTGTTGAAAACTGAACAGCCTTGCTCAGTCTCCACAATATCCACTATAGTGTGTCTTCCTCTCCCACTACCTTTTCCTTTATATCTAGCAGATAAGTCCAAAAGCTCCTAAGGGAATTAGGGGAGCTCACTCAAACTGTTGGCTGCCTTTTCCTGAAGGTGAAATTTCTAGCTATGTGAAGAGCAACTGGCCTCTGAACACATGAGTCTAAGCTGTTTGATTGAGAAGAGGAAAGGTTGTAGAAAGCCCGAGTGGGGGATGGTGGGCATGCCAACAAGCTTCCTCACATTTCAAAGGCACAGCACCCTCCACCCCCCCTTACCATCTTGACCTTGAACATCAGCAACCATCTAAGTTTTCACCTGATATTCTTAACTCACTCGAGCTTTCTTTCTTTTTTTTTTTTTTTAAAGCAATCAAGCAATTGCTGTTTCCTTAGGAAACAGTTTCCTGTGGGGAAAATTTAATGTATTGCCTTTGCAGGCTGGAGCCAGTACAATCATATTCTGATGCGTTATCAAATTGATTTGGCTATAGCTCAGATTCATTTGATAGTTCAGATTCAAACACTGAGTTATTTGTATAAGAATGATTCTCTTCCATTACCAGTGTACCCACAGTCCTATAGATAGTAAATTGCCTTTTTATCCCGCCTGGGATCATGAAAGAGCGGTCTTCTAGCCATCTGTCAATGTGGAATACACCAGAAATGTGCTCTCACTTATGGAAATGATTGACCTGTAATAACATCTTTGCTGGGAAAAATAGAAATTGTTCAAATCAAATTTGTGGCAGTGGCTATAAGAGACTTTATTAAGGGCCATAGAGCACTATTTAACTCCTGCCTCTCCTGTCTCTCCTGCCTCGGTGTCATTTCTCCCTTGCCACTCTGGAACTCAGTACCAAGAATCCTAACAATGGTGAAACAAGTTAGGATTACTAAACCCCTGGGGACCCAGCCATGAGCCTGTGGTGTCTCTATTGGTACTTTGAAAGGCCTAAAATTTCAAAAATCATTCATTGCCAAAATAGACATGTGCTGAAATGCTAACCAAAATGATATTTTGAAGTGAAAAACTATAGTCATTCAACCCATCCAGGCTAAAAGACAAGGATTAGACAAGTCCGCCCACAGCTCCTGCCACATTATCCAGCCACCAGGAACAAGGGCAGGACTGAACATTTTTGGGTACTCATTAAGGATTCAATAGGAGACCTCCCATTGTGTCTCTAGCACTGGACTACGCGTAAGGAACAGAAAAACTTAAACCAAAACAGTACCAACCTGAAGTACTTGGTGGAAGGATAAATGCTACCTCCCAGTTCAATAAGCATACTGAGAATATGCTTTGGTAACAGAACAGAGTGCTAATTACAATACCATGAATCTGGTTTGGGTTTGAATTTGGATTTTTGAAACATGCCTTACCCTGTAGCCTAGGCTGGCCTAGAACTCACTGTGTAATTCAGGCTACCACTGAAATTCCAGTAACCCTCCTGATTCAGCCACTCACCTACTGAGGTTGCAGGCATGGGCCACCATCCTAGACAGCACGATGAATTGTGGCCGGTGAGTTAAGAGTATGAAAAGACAGAGTTTATCAATTCAGAACTGAAATGTATAATGGCCACTCTATGTCCTTTCTGCCTTTATCTCTTTTCCTTACAGTTCATTTAATACACAATTTGTTAGAAATCTACTGTGTAAACGTCTCCAGGTTCTTGACTGAAAAAAAAAAAGAAAAAAAAAAAAAACAAAAACAAAAATCCAGATTTCAATGAGTCATTTTTCCATCTTATATAAACTGTAAATTTCTGTCTTGTTTTCAAAGCTCAGAGTTCTCATCCCATCCCATGGTTCCCTGTATTCTTTAAAACACAATTATCCAGAATGGCTCTCACTGTGTTTTGCTTTGTAGTCTTAGCTGTCTTCAAATACTAACCAAAATGACACTGAACACACAGTGATTGCATTAATCACACTTCTCCAGGGACACAGAACTTGTGACATAGAGAGATGTAGAGATACAAGAGATGAGGTTCATCAGGGAGTTAGTTCATGTGAGTGTGAAAGCTGAGCAGACCACTGTAGGCCACCTGCAGCAGGGAAGACCAGAGAGCATGGTAGTATGGCATAGTCCAAGTTAAAGGTCAGACAGTCCAAGAAGTTACTGGTACAAAGTCCAAATGCTGGTGAGCCTGGGATTTTACTATATGAGGGACAGGAAAAGAAGGGTGTGCTAGCTACAGAAATGAGAGGAAGAATGACATCAGACAACTGGATGGTGCCCACACACATAGATTAAGATAAATCTATACTCACTGATTCAACTGTGATCTGTATTATCCCTAGAGACGCTTGGAAATAATGCTTTTCCAGATCACTGGGGATCCCCAGTTCCAGATTAAAAGCTAAAATGAGCCAGTTAGGTTGCAATCATCTACTTTAGTAAAGACATGAATAACTGTGTCTATTTCATTCCATTCCATAGGTATTTGCCATGTAGAAGTGAGGAGAATTTTGTTTGTTTGTTTGTTTTTCGAGACAGGGTTTCTCTGTATTGTTTTAGAGCCTGTTCTGGAACTAGCTCTGTAGACCTTGAATTCACAGAGATCTGCCTGCCTTTCCCTCCCAAGGTGAGGAGAATTTTTACATAGGAATTATAAAAGCAAACATCATATTTTTAAGTTATCTGGAAAAATCATAATCAGGAAATAAGTGTGTGGGGGTGCATACACAGGTACATAGTGGAACAGGGGGAAAATGGGATAATAGTTTTGTTATGTCTCAAACAACACTGAACATGACTTACTTTGTCCCTGCTGATAGAAATGTATATAAACTTACTTAAACTATTATGAGACTTTGTGTGTGATTTTTTTAGAAGCTCAGTTGTGCAGTTTTCCCATGTGAACTTTGCAGGCAACAATATCACACGGCAGCATCTAAAGGTTAGACACATGTACCGCCATGGGATGTTTAGAGCTCTTTCGCAGCCCAGGACTCTACAACACCAATTCAGAAGCCAATGATGCTCTTAAAATCTATGTTCAGAACCCAAGTAGCAACATTTCCATATTCTGTTGCCTTGGTGCCTCACAGTTCTTCTCAGCTTCCAGGTAAGGGCAAATAGATGGCAAATAGAAAGATGATTAAAGAATTTTCAATAGCCTTTAATCACCAGCAACTATATTAGATAGCAGGATAAAATTCTTTGGAATATAAAAGTTTGTTTCATCGGATATTGAAAATTAATCTGAATCACATACATATTCCAAAGTCAAGTGGGAATGTAACTAAGAAAAAAAAAAAAAAAGGTCTTCAGTTTTATCTTGCTTTCTTTTGGGAAATGTTCTTGACAAATAACTAGTGGCCAGTTTAAATTTCCCCTGATCAGCTTTAAAGCTAACATCTCATTCTATGGACAGATCTTTGAACATAAAGAATGGTACCTGAACTTCTGCCTGTGAGCTCTTCTACATTTGAGAGAAAAAGGAAGACCCCCAAGGAAAGGGGAATTGGAGATTGTTCACAGAGAATAGAGCACTTGTGTCAGTAGTAGAGCTGGTCAAAAGAAGGCTTGCCTAAAGAAAAAGGGAAAAAAATAACAGAAAGATCTCCCAGAGCACAGGAGTTGTGAAGCTCTAAAACAATGAGGAGAAATGTTGAGCATAGCTGACTTATTTAGCACTACAGTGAGGCTCTTCAGCTGGCAATAGTTTGCACCAGTCTTGCATCTTACAGGGACCCCGGATCTGCAAAATTAAAATTTAAAGATGAAGACTAGAAAACATACCTGGAACGCCTGAACTTGGCCACTGTAGTGATAGCAATGAGGGAGAAGTGTTAACAGTTAGATCTGTATATGTGGAGTAACAACAAGTCTTTCTAAGTTTGAATACAGGAAGTGGAACACAGAGTCAAGGGTGCCATTAAAATGTGTCTATGGCTAGTTGGAACATCCAATGTGCTTCAAGCGGAACAGGGTGGTGGTTGTTGTTGGTGGTGGTGGTGGTGGTGGTGAAAAGTTGTTGAAAAATCAAGAGCTTAATGTTTAGTGTCTAAATCTTAGCGTGTTGTTTAGATAGGCATCCAAGAAGAGATAGCAACAAGGTGGATGATCTTAGAGAAGGAACCAGAAGACATTGTTTAATTCCCAAGGCTTTCCAGGCACATGTTACACAGTAACAGAAAATAGAGAAGAACACTGTAGGTACTGAGACCATGGGTGTCCCTGCATAACAATGTTAGGAGGAAAAATGAGAGATGTTTCAGGCAGGTATTAGCATATATGGAGAAAATCATGGGAAGAATAACTCTAAATTTATACAGAGCTAAAAATAACCAAGGATATAATGGCAAGAAATAACCAAACAAGAAGCATCCAAATCCAGAATCACAATTGGAGACAATGGCGTCCTTCCTTCAGTAGTGATAGGATTTGGGGGGATGGGATCAGTAAGTATAGAGGATTTTAATTGCAATAAGCAACTTTGATTTAATTGACAAGAGGGAAATTATAACATGGGTAAGTACCACATAAAGGCAACTACTGGTTCTGAGCATGCCAGTCTACATGACTATCTAATAGGTGACCTGCAACCTGGATCATCGGTGGTAGATAGCCTCTTCTGAGCCCAGGACTCAAAGAGCAGGCGACAAGTAGACATCCTGCATTCAAAGAACTAGAGAAAATTGAAGAACTAGATTTTCCCCAGATCTGTTCAATAATGTCTGCAAGAGATGCAGATGCTGCCTAGGCAAAAAGGTGTAAGAAGTGATGCTCTCTTGCTATCTCCCAAGCCTCCCACCCACAATTAACAAGGTGATATGTGAAAACTAGACCCAGCAGGGGTCAGCCCTCCTGCAATGCAGAATGGAGCACAGATAAGGGCATGGAATAGATACAATATAAACCAGGCAGGGGACAGGTATACCACACATAGTGATTTGTCCTTTCTCATAAGAACCATGGGAACTTGTTGAAAATTTTGAGGTCCTACTCTGATTGGTGACAGGGGATGTCCTTCTGTGTTTATGTTTCTCTTATTGGTTGATGAATAAAACACTGATTGAACAGTAGCCAGACAGAAAGGATAGGCAGAGCTACCAGGTAAGGAGAATGATGGGGAGGTGATACAGAGAGAGGCCTCAAGAGGACACCACATGGCAGTTGGGAAGATACAACATTGGATGTTCTCCGGTTAGATAAGACCATGTAGAAATACATAGATTAATAGAAATGGGTTAAACGGAGAGCTAGCAAATAACAAGTCCTACCCACCAGTCAAACAGTTTATAAATTAATATAAGTCTTTGTGTGTTTATTTGGGGATAAACAGCCGCAGGACCAGTGAAGAAAGAAACTTCAGCAACAGATTAGCATTCTAAAATATTTTGCTCAAGTTATGGTGTGAAGATTGCATTGGCAGGGGAAGTAGATGGCCATGGGAGAAATGTTATGGGCCCATTTCATCTGTCCATGCAGAGACTCTGGTTATCCTCCTCAATGAAGTAGCAAAAGCAAAACAAAAAAGTAGCAAAAGCCATCTGAGATGATAGAGACTGATGTACAAGTGACAAAGAGGAAAGAATTAAGGACAACTCTCAGGTTTCTGTGTTGAATAACAGGGGAAGGATACAGGAGAAACATGCTGAAAGGGAGAATAAGAGGAACATGTTTACAAGAAAAGTCCAGTTTTGATGTTCATACACACCATCAAAACCATGGGCTCCTATGGAGTCTTGTTGGAGATCTGAACTGGCATATGCATTTGGAAGCCAGAGCCACATAGTGTGAAACTAAGGTAACATGTATAAGTTTGGATAAATATTCAAATGACAGAAAGAAGATAAATAAAATAAAATTGAAAAATCAAAAAGAAATTAGAGGAGATGTCTGAAGAAATTAAGGAGCATAGGTGCAAAATAGAGCATTTCAGGAAAAGGGAATGGTGGTGGGAACCCAGAGGTGGCCTTGGTAAGCACTATTTCTATAAAAATTAAGAGGCAGATTGGTGGAATGGTGCAAAGTGACATCGTATACAGACAAGCAACACAAGTATGGCTGGAAAAGAGAGGTGGCAAAAGGAGCAGCAGTCAAGGAGGTTTCACTGGGCAATAGAAGGCCATGATAAACCTTTGAGCAAGAGAATGACACAGAGAGGAGGGATTTTCGAGGCTGCAGTTTTCACCCGCCTGTGAGAACATATGGGGCAGCAAAGAAATATTCACACTTGGGGTTTAGTTGCTCTGAGTGCCTACTGCTTTGACTTACAGAGAAAGTCAACATTAAAAGATTCTTCTTCAAGTCTAACCAAGGGTGCCCTAGAGGTACTGAAAAGAACCATCCAAGCCATCATCTGCCACCACACTCGTCATGAGCTCCCACTCACAATGAAGCCATGATTGCTACAGAGCCAAGATGGTGTCATTGAGACCCCCTTGCCCTTACCAGATGATGTGGGCTTTGAAGGTTACAGCTGCCAGTGTTGACACCAGAAGTGTACCCCACACACAAGTGCAGCAGCCAGGAAGGTTGGGACTCAGAGGCTTCTAGGAACAGCACACAAGTTAAGAAGTGCACTGTACCAGCTTCTAACAGACCCCTGCTAGTTCACTCAGCCAGAGACACTCTTAAAAAGCTGGCCTCTGTGTGAGCATGTGCATGTGTGTGTGTGTGCATGTAGTGGTGTTTACTCCTTATAATGGCCAGGCGTTATGTATTCCTTATATTCCGTATATTCCTTCGCTATGGATTGGTATGATTTGTATACTCTCACTTTACAGATGAGGAAATTGAAACACAGAAAACAAATAGTTTGACCAAAGTTACACCAGATCTAATAGGCACAGGGACAGGATATATATTCATATAAGTGTAAACAGAGGTTTCTCTTCCACTCTCCAGTTCCCAAATAAACACTCAGAGGCTTAATATTAATTACAATTGTTTGACCAATGACCCCGGCATATTACTGACTAGTCTCAAAATTAAGATAACCAATTTTTACTAATCTGTATATCACCACATGGCCATAGCTTACCAATAATATTCTGACATCTTACCCTTCAGCAGCTACATGGCATCTCCCAGACTTTGCCATCTTTCCATATCTCATTTGGATTTCCTGCCTAGCTATATTCTGCCCTGCCACAGGCCAAAACAGTTTTATTCATCAACCAATAAAAGTAACACATATTCACAGCATACAGAAGGACATCTCACATCATATAAATTTGCCATGAAAGCCAAGTTCATGCCCCCTATCTATCTGCCATCTGAACTTCAGGCTGAGGCTGTATCTATTGCCTGTCAGATTCATCTTTCCTGTATGGTCCTGTTCTCTTCTCATTTTCTATGATTCAGGCCCCAGATTCTACCACAGTTCACTAGAGATAATTTTATAGCTGGCCTCATGGTGGAGAAAAATGATCTCCATCTCGGTGGGGCACAAATCAACTACAGAAGAAAGATGACTGATTCTACCCAAACCAGTCAGGTCTGTCCCATTTCCAAGGTAGCCTGTTAGCTAAATACTCCTATAGAGCCAGGACTCCTCTTATGCAACCCAAACATCTTTTTGAACTGAGTATTGACCTTGTTGCTTAGCTGGAGTCTGCTTTCTCACCCACATTAAAAAAAAATAAAATCATCTTACTAGAATGTCTGCTAGTTTGTCTATTAACTAGAAACAGAAAACCTTTGACCCAATGTGACCATGGTATATTTTTACCTTTTCTCTTTATAGAGACATCTCAAGGACAAAGGTCCATTCTCTGCCTAGCCATGGCTTAGAAAACCTGAAGAAGCTGAGAGCCAGATCCACTTACAGCTTAAAAAAGCTTCCTAGCCTGGAAAAGTTTGTCACTCTTATGGAGGCCAGCCTCACCTACCCCAGCCATTGTTGTGCCTTTGCCAATTGGAGACGGCAAATGTGAGTCCTTCTCTGTCCATCCCTGAAGTCTGGCATGGGCCTTCCCACAGTGGAGAATCAGTATGAATTTGTCTTTCCAGGGTCAAACTCTATACCTCATAAATTTCCCATCCCATAAAATATGCAAATGCTCTGTCCTACTGATAGCAAATTCAGCTGGGGAGGAGGGAAGCAAAAATGCCTTCTAGAAAGTGTGTCCACACCTGTTACATCTACCAAGCACACTAAGCCACTCGGATGCATCCCCGGACTTCAGCAACTCAGGAGAGAACAAAGGTTAAGACATCTCTTAGCATTGGCTTTTACAGAGTCACACACCTAAACAGGATAACCAAAACAGAGCCAGGACCTGGTGGTAGCTCTTTAAAGGTTACAGTAATCATAGATGTGATCTGGAAAGGGGAGAGACATGGCAGTTTTGGAGGGAGATTCCTTACACTCCAGACATTAAAAGGACATATTGGGAAAAAGAAGGTATTAATTATCAGGTGTTCTCAAACATCACATTTTCCCCTGAACTCACCAATGGGAGTCAATCTATGCAATCTCATTTAGCCAAATGAAGCCTGCTCCTTATGGAGTAGCCAAGCACCAATTTTACTGTTTAATGCACTCTCACCAATCAGTCAGCCTTTAGTTGGCCTTTAACACACACCAAGCTACAGTAGCCAATTCACAAAAGAAAAGCAAGAAAAAAGAACATCAAGACAGTCCATGTCCTCCCTAAAGTGCCTCCAGAGTAATGGAAAGTACCGAGACCTACATGAAGGAACAGCAGGAAGGGGCTTGCTTCTCAGAGTTGGGGTACATCACAAGGAAACTATCAAGGTTTAGGGAC
Source organism: Phodopus roborovskii (assembly GCF_943737965.1). Taxonomy (NCBI): domain Eukaryota; kingdom Metazoa; phylum Chordata; class Mammalia; order Rodentia; family Cricetidae; genus Phodopus; species Phodopus roborovskii. Next base: position 24,683,080 of record NW_026125391.1, on the reverse strand, counting down.
ATCTCATAGATGGCGAATTTCTTCCCAACAGCTAGAGCTCCTAAGGGCCTTAGCTGAGGCAAACAGCTTGCCTCATTCATAGTCCAGACAAGGATTCGTCTAGCTAATTTACTACAAAGACCCTACAATAGAGCATCCTCAGGAAAAATCTCCAAGAATATTAAGTTCACCATAAGAGTAGCGGCTGGTATATTATATGGCTCTATGCCAGTAAACCACAAGAAGAATTCTTTTACTTTGTCGATAAGAGATCTCTGCCCTTGCCACCACCAGGGTACATGGACATAGCCTTAGGACTCTCTCCCCCAGAAACCTCAAGTTTGCCTTAGGTATACCCTACCAGAAAGCTTCCTCTGGATCCTCTAGGCCACTTGGTCTTCATACCTTCTAGGTCCCTGTTATAGCTTTCATCAAGGCCTGTAGGTGGGCACTGAAGAAGTGGCCCACACATCTCCCACCATATACCAAAATGAAGGTGTTCATTTTCTTTTTTTCTTTCCTCTCACCTAATAGATTCACACACAGATGAACAAACACAAAATGACTGTTCTGTTCAGAAGATGATGTCAACATTTATTCCTAAAATAGTGTCATTTCATTACTTATCACATGAACAGGGGTTTGATAACAAGATCTGTACCCTGAGCTGTTTGATGAATTTGTACTTCTGGTCCTGGTTGGGAATAGTGCTCACACTATAAATACAGCCCCCATGATACCATGGGTTTGGGCTAACAGCCCTCCTAGACTCCTGTTGAAATGCTGGGTCAACCACACCCCTTAATTGTCAATGATGTTTTCTAAGCTCAGCTAGCTTTGCTTTGTTTTTCTCTTGTTCTTTTAGTTTCCTTGTATTGAGACCATTTCCTTACAGCTGTATTCTAAACTAATGTGCAGTGGCACATACTCCCATGTCCCTAACAGGCCTGGACCCCAACATGAACTCAGTGACCACCAGCAACTGTTCTTCATACTGATGGCAAAGCAGGATACTCCCCACCACACACAATGTAGCACATCTCATCCCTATTTCTGAGGTAGAATCATCATTATCAGAATGGCTCCCTCCCAACAAAGGCAAAACCCAGGGCTCAGAGCCACTGAATAATGGGATCAACCTTGACCAAAGAGAACCTCCCAAAGCTCAGCTCTGCCTGCTCCCAAAGCTCAGGCTCTGGGGTACTCTCTGTTGCCACCTACTCAGCTTCAGCCCATCAATGGCTAGAGTCCTGGAATTGCAGTTTTAAACTGTCACTATGCTAACTTCATATTTCTTATTCTATTGAGGCTTGATTTGCCAAATACTATAAGGCAACACTTGTTTTCCTCAGGTCAGACTATGGCACTGGACACACAAGCTCTCATTCTGTAGAAGCAAATTGAGGGATGCTCTTCCCCCCCCAGCTACCTGTCTCTTTTTGTTATCTCAAGGGACACTAATACCTCATGCCAGTGGGTGACATCTTTCAAGTAAAAGAGAGCTCACTATTAAGTAGTTTGGTGGTAGCATCAATGATAAGAATCTTCTTTACTAAATCCAGGAACTCCAGAAAAGGAGACTTTGTCTACATAGTAAAGTCCGTTCCAATTCCACCAAGCCAGAAAGCAATCTGGCAAGCACCAGAGAAGTTACTTTCTGCCCCTAGGGCTGGGTTGCAACTAACCCAGAGACAGGATTCAAACTAGGCACTACAGAATGGCCCTCTTGTCCCCTCTATACCTGTCCTGGAGCTTGCCTCACTCTAGTTCACTGACTAAACCCAATAATGTCCTGGATCCCCATGCCAGCCATTTCCAGTTATGTGTGTTACCTGACCTCATTAGTGTAGCAAGGACAGATTTGAGAAATCTTTCCAATTTCTAAAATAAAAGATGATACTCCAGAAAGAAAAAAGAATCTCCAAGGTCAAGATAAAACGACTTCTGGCCATTTAGTTCATTTCCCCAATGGTGAGAGAAAAAGGATTGAGGTTCTCCATGATGTCCCTTCCCACTAGGGTGAGGGGAAATCTTAGTCTGTGACACTGGACACACAAGCTCACATCCTGTAGAAGCAAATGTAGGCTGCTCCTCTCTCAGCCATCTGCCTCTTCTTATGAGGGCATTTGAGGGGCTTTAATGTTCTTTCTTACTTCCCTGCTTTCTGAGATTGTGTTAAATTTGAGAAAAAAAAACTATCATTTAACATTGCTGTGAACTTTCCCCTTGAGCAGGAAGGGAAGGAAGAGTAAAGGTAGATGTTTGAAGAAAGAAGATGTATGTTTGATTTCTTTTTCCATCAAGAATTCTCCCCATGCAAACAAATCACACTGGTTAAGGCTTTGCATTACAAAAGTATCATTTCTGTCCATGTGAGAGTCTTCGTAGATATCTATGCATACACTTGTAGGTTGAATATATACCACCTGGATTTCATTCAATTTTTTCTGCAAGTGCAGCCATCCTGCTGACAAGGTCTGTTATATATTTGGGCTTAAAGGAAAAGACAGAGGGGATGGTGTCCTGAGAAGATTCAGTGGCTCCCCAGAGATGTTGCAACCTGCAAATAAACTAGGATCCTTTAAAACTTGCATTTGCTCTGGGGCCACCCACGACGGAACTACTTCCTATGAGAGACATTGGCTTATTTTTGCAGGGCAAATGAATGCCTGAGACCTATTGTCACCTCTGGGGAGTGAGATGATGAAGCCCAAGATCCTGATAGCATTTCAGGAAAATTAGCTTGCCCCTCAATAGCCTGAGAACTCAAGAGCCAACGGATGGAGCTGCCTGAGAATTAACTACACACTCTCAGTTCCTGGTTTGGGCAGATAACACTAGCAAATAAGCCCTCATTCATGTCAGAGAGCATAATCTTCTAGTGATTAGACTACAGAAATAGGAGGATGTCTGCCCAGGCATGCTAGAAGATATATGAATGGAGATGGGAAGGAAAGGACTGGAGATAATATCAAGTCTGTAAATTATTTGTACTTAGCAGCAAGGGTTAGCTAGTCCCAGGCGCCTTCCTCTCCACATTCAGGTTGTGGCCAGATGGTTTCCCTGGTGGGCCATCCGGCTCTAGGAATATATATACACACATTGTTCTGTTCATTTACAGTAAACAGCATTAACCCATGAGTCAGCCTCAAGGGCAGACAAGATGTTGGAAAGTAAAGCAATCTTAAGAAAGAACCCTATTGTTTCTACTTTGTATAAGGATGGTAATATATTTGCCATTCTGTACCCAGGATGCTGATTCTTTTCCTTTTTGTGTTTTTCTAGCTCTGAACTTCATCCGATTTGCAACAAATCTATTTTAAGGCAAGATATTGATTATGTGACTCAGGTCAGGGATCAGAACGTCTCTCTGATAGATGATGAACCCAGTTATGGGAAAGAAAACGACATGATGTACAGTGAATTTGACTACGACTTATGTAATGAAGTTGTTGATGTGACCTGCTCCCCAAAGCCAGATGCATTCAATCCATGTGAAGATATCATGGGGTACAACATCCTCAGAGTCTTGATATGGTTTATTAGCATCCTGGCCATCACTGGGAACATCATAGTGCTAGTGATCCTAACTACCAGCCAATACAAACTCACCGTGCCTCGGTTCCTGATGTGTAATCTTGCCTTCGCTGATCTCTGCATTGGAATCTACTTGCTACTCATAGCATCAGTTGATATCCATACCAAAAGCCAGTATCACAATTACGCCATTGACTGGCAAACGGGAGCAGGCTGCGATGCCGCTGGCTTTTTCACCGTTTTTGCCAGTGAATTATCAGTCTACACACTGACAGCCATCACCCTGGAAAGATGGCATACCATCACTCATGCCATGCAGCTGGAACACAAGGTACAGCTCCGACATGCTGCCAGCATCATGGTGATGGGCTGGATCTTTGCCTTTGCAGCTGCTCTCTTCCCTATCTTTGGAATCAGCAGCTATATGAAAGTGAGCATCTGCCTACCCATGGATATTGACAGCCCTTTGTCACAGCTGTATGTGATGGCCCTCCTTGTCCTCAATGTCCTGGCCTTTGTAGTCATCTGTGGATGTTACACCCATATCTATCTCACAGTGAGGAACCCTAACATCGTGTCCTCATCAAGCGACACCAAGATTGCCAAGCGCATGGCCACACTCATCTTCACTGACTTCCTCTGCATGGCCCCAATTTCTTTCTTTGCCATCTCAGCCTCACTCAAGGTGCCCCTCATCACTGTGTCCAAGGCCAAGATCCTCCTGGTCCTATTCTACCCCATCAATTCCTGTGCCAATCCTTTCCTCTATGCCATCTTCACCAAGAACTTCCGCAGGGATTTCTTCATCCTGATGAGCAAGTTTGGTTGTTATGAAACACAAGCCCAGATTTATAGGACAGAAACCTCATCTACTGCCCACAACTTCCATGCAAGAAAAGGCCACTGCCCGTCAGCTCCCAGAGTCACCCATAGCTCCAGTTACATGCTTGTCCCTCTGAGTCATTCAGCCCGGAACTAAAATGCAATGTGAAAATGGATCATCACCTCAAATGACAATGACTTCCTTCTGAAGAGTAGGCCATGACAGGCAAGTGTTTCTACACTCACATCTAATTTCATCTTCCTGGCAATGTGCATGCCAAATTGATCAGGAGCTATGAATCTGTCACATGACTCATTTAAGGACTGAATTACTGGTAACAGCAATTAAAGTAATGCAATACTGCGGCATGTTTGTTTTATGTTTCTGCTTGGATTGCCTCAACTGATTTTGTAAAAATCATGTTCAGTAGGCTGAGCGGGGGATTTTTTTCATGGAGTTTTACTAATAAGGGAAAAAAGACTCAAATAGCTCAGTGAGTTGTCTGAAACTGCTTAAGTCGAGGCAGAGCCAGGATGAGGTAATCTGATGTTTCAAGAATTTCCAAGAGAAGTGTTATATCATGCAAATAGTTGATGAATGCCCATAACAGCTTTGTAATGGGTCAGTGGCTCAACTACATCTTCCAGAAACCCCTTCTTTGTGTGTTGTCAGGGTGGGCCACCCAAAGAATTCTTAGGAAAAAAATAAAAATAAAAAAAGGCAGCAGCTGTGCTGTGGCCAATACTACATTGCTCTAAAGCTGACTCTACTCAAAGCTGCCAAGGTCACGTACTGGGCAATCACTCTACCTCCCTGCATCCCCCAGATCCTCCCTTGGATTCTCTGAGTAAGTTCTGGATCACCTGTTTTGTTCTTTTGTATTTTTTTTTTTTTAGTAAGGTGATAAATAAAGCATACAACTTCTGTAAGGTATTCATCACCAAGGTCGGAAGCAATGGGAAGAGCAAAGGGGCTCAGTTTGTCCCCCTGGGGTTACACCCTGTGTTTGTTGAGCACATGCTCATGATCTTTCCTTTATGAGGACATAAGCCCCGAGGACGCTGAGCTCTAACATCAGATGTGAGGACAACATCCTCTCACATCCTGCTTAGCCAGCCTCCCAAACACAAGAGAGACAATTCCCTGTTACAAATATTTACCACCTACACGTATTTGCATTCATGCATATGTATGATTGCTTCTGCTGCTATGGCTGAACTCTAATGGAAAATACACCTATTATATGGCATGCATATAGATTACAATGTTAAGGACGAAGCAGCTTTGAAATCGGAGGAACAATTTTATTCAGATTCTGTAATAAGCTAGGGCCCAAGATTTTCAGGTTCTGCTTCTTCCTCCCCAAATGCACCAGCTGTGTCTTCAACTTTTAGGTTGCCAGGGAAAAGAAAACAACCAATTACAAAGTACCTCCTGCTATAGTGAGTTTGATGTATATTAGTTTGCTTCTCCCCTCTCTGACCAGTTCCTACTCTATTAACCAGCTCACCTAGCCCTAGGTCTAGAATTCATTCTGTCGCCATCAAAGGTCCTGATGGGGTTCGTTACCTCTAAGAATTAAAAAGTCAGGAAAAATCTTGAGCACAACAGGTAGTGACAGAGGAAGTCTCGGACACAGCAGCTGTGGAGAAAGACTTTTAGTAGGAATGGGGGAACATGCACAGCAAACATGCAGTAAGAAGGACTATGGAGAGGGAACCCCAGGAGCCTGGGGTCTGGTCTCTCCTTGGGCCTGGAGGTTTAAAGGATCTTTGGAGGGGTCTTCCTCCCCTAATTCAGGGTTGGTTAGTTTGAATCTAAAGACATAGAGGCTAACAGGCCCAAAACTTTGGAATAAGCCCGTCCTTATTCAGCCTTGAACTTGTGACACTGATCCAGCCAATGCTACTGTCAGGAGAAAAATCCTACCAGGCTTTTATGCCTTTGTTTCTTTCCCATTAGGAATATGATGAAGAAGCTGGAGGTTTGCCATCTTTATTGTCTTTCTGTAGCCCCTTTTCCTGTCTATCTGCCTATCAGGGGATCTGTCTAACCCCTAGTCCTCCAAGTCCATTAGACTGCAGCAATACTGAAAACTGAGCATGCTGCCCACACCTATTCACAGAAATAGACTGCCTGAATAACTAGATTGTAGGGAAACACCACAAATTCCTCCAAGCACTGTGCAGGGCCACAGAGAGCTAAGCACCATAAATGGATGGACACACAGGGCGGGGCAGGTGGGCTCTAAGGAATAAAAACTGTGCTGTCCTTGTGAGGTGGTCACTGCCTGGAGCTAGTTCCCTGGCTGCCTTTTAGTGCCCAGGAAGGAAGGGGCTTATTGGCCCCTCCCCTCCCCATTTCTTTCCCTTTCCCTTCCCCTCCCCCTCACCTGTCCTCTCCTCTCCCTCCTGTAAATTTCCATCAGCAACCTGGCCTTCCTCTTAAGACCAGTTGAAGATGGTCCTTCAGGATTTCCCAATTTTAGATTAATGATGTAAAATGCTCCTGTCCCTCCCTCTGGCCCAGGCTCTACCTCTGCAGACAATGAGTGTTGGTTTTCTTTTTCAAGAAGGTTTGTTTTTCCTACTCCCTAAACCTCTGATTCAGACATAGGGGGTGAGGTAATACTTCCAAGCCCAGAGTGCCCAGCCACCCTCCATGCTGAGTTTTTAGTTTCCTGTGTTGTGTCTAGTAGTACCTGGGCTGGGGACAACATTGCCCTGTCTTTCTCAAGTTCCAACCTCCAGCTTGAGAATCAACCATGTGTCTTTGACTTGGTAAGCAAGTATCAGGTTTGGGGGCGAGCAGGGGGACTGTCTACCAATGTTTTCTACCAATGTTGTGGGTAGCTTTCAATATCTAAACCCCAGATTTGAGCTTTGGGCTGTTTTATTTTGTTATTTCTTGTTAAAAGTCATTCTCTTACACACAGATTTGCTGTAACTTTTGGAAAAAGAATAAATGTTGTCCCTTAAAAGGAAAACAGAAACATTTGCCAAAGAGAAAAATGGGGAAGAATTGTCTCCCACACCCGAGAAGAGCCTCAGAGCTTTGGGAACTGTGAAGCTTCTTGAAAGAGAATTTCTTCTTCTTAGGGATCTTTAAGGGGGAACCCTCCCCTTCGACCTCAGTTCCTTGGCTAAGGTGGAGCTGACTCAACAGTTCCAGCTGCCTGGTTTGGGGTGGTGAACTTACAGACTGGCCTTCTCAAGGGTATATGGGGAGCGCCTACTGCTTCCTTGACAGTCACAGTGCCCTGGAAGACTTAGAGCACTGGCTGCCCATGGTGGTGGTTCAGGAGGGAAAGCTGCCCCCTCCTGCTTCCTTGGAAAGGGGAAGTTCAGTGGGGATGGCCCATCAGATTGAGGGATGAAGATGAACCCCAGTATTAGGGAGGAACAGTGAGCTGCACCTCTGCTCCACAGCTACCTCCAACCCACTGCAAGCAAGAATAGCCTGGCGAACATTTTAAAGTTTGTTCCTAAATGCATTAGCAAGGATACTTAGTTGGAGCCAGACAAAAATGCAAGCCACCTCTTGTTCATTTGCCATGGCACTCTCATGATATGTTGTGAGTGTAAAATGAAAAAAGTGTGTGTATATATATATATGTATGTATGTATATATATCAATATTTCTTGCAAATATTTTAGAGCATGAAGAAGGAGGCAGGGGGAGAGGCAGAGGTGAGGGGACAAAGAGGGAGAAGGGAAGAGGAAGGAAGAAAAGGAGGGAGGAAAGCATTCACTTTAAAAAAAAAAAAAACTAGAGTCTACACCACTGAGGTGACTGAGAAGACAAAGCCCTGCTAAGACCTCCAGTTTTCCCTTCAACTCCCAGTCTGAGACATAACTACACTAATATGTTCCCATTTATGCTACACGCGCGCGCGCACACACACACACACACACACACACACACACACAAACATTATCACTATCCACATAATATTTTTAAAACCAGAAGCAACTTTCTGGAAGCCTTCCAACAACACGCGTGTCTCCAGACCTCCAGACCGTAGTTGTCTAACACAATCACCACTTAGCTTCTTGTCATCACACAGCACTTAAAATGTGGCCAGCCTGAGCTAAGACGACTGGAAAGTACAAAACGCACTCTGGCTTAGAAGGACACAAACAAATAAAAAGGAAAGGGGAATTAAAAAGTAGTTTAATAATTCTGATATTGGTTACATGTGCGTGGACATATTGGGACAAATATAATTAAAAATTAATTTCAGCTATTTTTACATTTGTACTGTGGCTTCTATGAAATTCAAATAGCACATGTGGTTTGCTTTCCATTTCTGTGGGAGAGCTGATCTAAAGCCTTAAAAAAGCATAGCACTTTCCCTTCTTACCCTCCCCACCACTCCCCCCCCAACTCCTAACCCTCCACGACTCCCACCCAGCACACCAGTTTGCTACACTGCTGGGCTGTCCCAGCATCGTTGACAATCATTATTCTTCCTTGTTTGTGGCCAGAGGCAGTGTATTTCTGAATTTAGAATCAAAAGTGGAAGCTAAATTATAAATATGATGGAGGAATAATCATCTCACAGCATAGCTGCTAATGACACCCGGGTTTAAGGCTTGCACTGACAGGCAAGAGGATGATCAGAGATACATACACAGCACGGAACACTCAGAAGATGCTCCGCCCATCACTGATCACTGTCACTGCAACACTTCATGCTAAGACAAGGGACAATTCTTAAATAAGCAAACTCCTTTGGGGGCTGACTAAACTCAGTACTTCTGAACCCTTTAGTCAAGCCTCAGGGGAAAGAGGCCCTGCCTCCACTTCCTGAACTTTAACAGAACTGGTTAGAATCCAGCTTTACTCACTGAGAGGGATCCTTCAGGCGGCCATTCTGTTCTAAAGCTGTGCCCCACCCCCACCCCCAGGGGGTAGTTCAGTCCCAGGAATGGACTCTGAACACATCTTCCCAGGTCTATGTGCCAATCGGGATCCTTCTATAAATCTCTTTCAAAGGGAAAAAAAAAATCCCTGAAGACCCTAAGGGAGCATGGTTTCCTACCCAATATCCAAGACTGGTACCCTGGCTGCAAAGGATATGTAAAAATCAGCCTGTGCCACATTTAGTCATGGCAGGAAGGCTGGCCATGGAGGTGGAAGGGGGACTTGGAACAGGGTGATGATGGAACCTCACCCTCCAACCTGAATCATCTGAAATCCCCTCTCATGAAGTGTAGCCAGTGAGGTTCAAGGTCAAGACACAGAAGCTTCACACCTCTCTTGTCCTTATGTTCCACTTTCCTGTGTTAGTGTGTTTTACCCCTCCCAGGAACAAACCCTAGGATGCAATCACTTGAGGCAGATAGTGCCCAAGAAACTGCCCGTGTCAGACAAGAAAAGGGGAAAATGAAAAGACACAAAGTGAAATAATGGACAAAGGAAGCTGTTAAAGAAAGAAAGACTAGGAGAGGAAGAGAAGAGGACTGGGGAACAGAGAGGGGGGGAGGGAGGGAGGGAGGGAGGGAGGGAGGGAGGGAGGGCAGGAGGGAGGGCAGGAGGGAGAGAGAGAATCATTGGAGATCATCTTATTTTTAGCGATATTCCCTACACAATAAGATGCAATGAACATTTTCAGCCTGGCGTTTAGAAGGCTTTCAGGCAGACTTTCCCCCACGTATCATTAGCCAGGTCATTTAAACCACCAGGTATTAATGTGTTGCATAAAAATGTTGTTTGGCCAAGGAAGGCTTGAAGTTGTTTCGCAAGCAGCAGGGGCTTCTCATCTCCCGAGAATGTACCTACCAAGCAGCTTTGCTTCTTTTATTAAAGTATAGAAGTTGAAAGAGGGCAAAGGCCAAGGGCAGGGAGGGTTACTAGTAAGACTTTGGGTACCCCCCCAAAATAAAAATCTTTGCTTTGTGTATTTCCCAAGTCAGATAGTGTTGTGTTCCTGGGACTACATGAGTCGTTGCCTTCTGGTCTTGCAGCTCAGGCTGGAGGGTGATTTGAGCAGTGTTAAGATTGTGCCTAGCAGCATCCACTGCTCAGTCTGGCTTCCCTTCTATTATGTGCAGTCATGGAAGGCAAAGTTTATGGAGACCATGGAATTATTTATCCAAAAGCCTCATTAAAAAATGAGAAAAAAAAAAAAAGAAAAAGGATTGACAAATTCAACTGTATTCCAGCTTGGTTTAAGTTCCTTAAACCAAAGAACTTTGTAGCACCAGCACTCACAGGCACACACAAAGCTCACCTTAGACCTGAGAAGAGCCAGAGCGGGAGTGCAGAGATGACTAAGCCTCTACTCACTCAATGCTTATGCAGAGGATCTCTGTTCTATTCCTATCACTGAACAGTAACTTACAACCCTTTGTAACTACAGGTCCAGGGAATCTAGCACCTCCTTCTGGTCTCTTCTGGAGTGACATATGTACACAGTATACCTTACAAACATGCAGGAGAAACACTCATGCACATAAAACAAAAATAAACAAAGAAAAAGCCAGCTTCCCCAAACTGAGGGAATAAGATTTTAAAGCTAACTATTCTTGGTGATTAATATCAAGGGTGATTTTCCTTTTTGGTTGGTTGGTTGGTTGGTTGGTGGTTGGTTGGTTGGTTGGTTGATTTTTTTTTGAGACAGGGTTTCTCTATATTGCTTTGGAGCCTGTCCAGGAACTAGCTCTGTATTCCAGGCTGGCCTCAAACTCACAGAGACCTGCCTGCCTCTGCCTCCTGAGTACTGGGATTAAAGGAATGCACCACCAACGCCCAGGCTTTCTTTTTTCTTTTCTTTTTTTACTTAATTTTTTTAATTGTACATACCAACCCAGTCCCCCCTTCCTTCTCTTTTCTTCCCCTTATGCCCCCCATTCCACACTCCCATTCACTCCTCAGAAGTAATAAGGCCTCCCTGGGGCAGTCAACAAAGTCTGGCATACCAATTGAGGCAGGACCAAATCCCTCCCCACCTGCTGCATCAAGGCTGAGCAAGGTATCATCCCACTATAGGGAATGGGCTCCAAAAAACCAATTCACACCCCTAGGATAGGTCCTGGTCCCACTGCCACCACCTCCCAACAGACCAAGTCCCTTAATTGTCATCCACATTCAGGGGGTCTAGTTTCAGTCCCATGCACGTTCCCCAGCTGTCAATCCATACTCTGTGAGCTCCCACTAACTCAGGTCAACTGTCTCTGTGGTTTTCCCCATCATGCTCTTGGCCTCCACCCCCTTTGCTCATATAATCCCGCCTCCCTTACTTCAACTAAGCTCCAGAAGCTCAACCCAGTGCTGGGTTGTGCATCACTGCATCTGCTTCCATCAGTTATTGGATGCAGGTTCTATGATGATAATTAGGGTAGTCACTAATTTGATTATAAGGGAAGGCCAATTCAATTAAAACAGCTATAAGAATTCACAGTTCTTCCCTTCCATTTGTATTGATTTACTGGTTTTATTTCCTGAAAAGTCGGTGCCCTGACCATGGAGACAGCTGCAAGGAGGTATAGAGTGCCTGTTTCTATCTCCTTACTTGCATGTGCCTGTAAGTCTCCTTGAGGCAAACCTCTACATCCAAAATAGACCTAGGTCACCCCTTCTGCACAGAAAAGGAAGCAAACAGAACAAAATGATGTGAAGGGAAATTACCAGAAAGAAAGCCATAACTCAATAAAAAGTTTGCAAGCCTGATTGACTGAATCAAGCTTCAGTGGTTAGGGAGAGAGTTTGGCTATGAAAGACTCAGAACCAAGTTGTCTTGGGCTCCTTTAGCTACATAAATAGTTATTTATTAACTCTATGGATGGTGTAAAATCCTTGTGACTATGAGGTAAATTCTTTCTCAACTTACAAACAAACCCCTAGCTTCCAACAAAAAAAAAGCTAAGATTGTCATCAGAGAGCATCTGAAGCCTATAGCAGAGATGTTTCTGCTTTGCTATATCCAGCTATCTGATACTTTCAGCAAGGTGTTTAAAAAGTGCCTTGATTTGCAGTATTGTTTTACCACACTGGAACAGAGCACTGGGGGGGGGGGGTAAACTAAGTTTGTGTTCCTGGGCCATGGTAATAGAGAATTGGCTCCAGAACACTAAAAGTCACTAAGATGAGAGTGACTTTTTGTCTCCACCATGGAAAAACATAAGAGATGACTGGGGGAAAGAAGGGATGCGAAATAAAGGAAAGAAGAGAAAAAGGTGGAGTGAAGAAAAAGTGATATGAAAGGCATGAGAAAGAGCAGCCTTCAGCATAAGAAGTGAGGATTTGCACTCCAGGATAGGGAAGCAGGCAGGCTAACTGCAGGTCCTCTCCTTTTTCTCCTCTCCTCCAAATTCAAGCCCCCAGTCTCACCTGCAACTCTGCAACAGAACACCTACTCCAGCCTCCCCCTACTCTCTCCTCCAACCTCCTCAGGATAATGCAGATACTCTCCATCAACCTCCCTCCCCACTCATCCTCTTTTTCCAATCCAGCAAGTATTCCCTAGCCATCCTCCAGCAAGCTGCCAGAGAAACAAGAAGGCCAGCAAAACAGGTAGGCTAGCTTCAGCTCCTAACTCTCCCTCCTCTCTCCCAAGATTTACCAACAGAATACAAGAGATAGAAGGGAGAATCTCAGGCATTGAAGACAACATAGAAGAAATGGACACCTAAATCAAAGAGAATGTTAAATAATCCAAATAATTCCAGGCACAAAACATCTAGGATATCTGACACACCAGGGTAAGACCAAATCTAAGAATAATAGAACAGAGAAAGACAAAACCCATGCCAAAGACATGGAAAATATTTTCATAGATGAAAATTTCTCTAGCTCAAAGAAGGAAATGCCTATGAAATTACAAGAAACCCAAAGGATACTTCATCCTATTAAAGAGATATTTGCTCAACCATGTTCATTGCTGCTCTATTCACAATAGCCAGAAACTATAAATAAATAAATAAATAAATAAATAAATAAATAAATACCCTTCAACAGCTGAATAGTGAATAGATTAAGAAAATGTAGTACATTTATACAATGGAATATTACTCAGTTGTTTAAAAAATAAAGTCTGTAGGTAAATATGTAGAAATAGAAAAGTCATCCTGAGAGTAATACAGACCCAGAAAGACAAATATGTCTGTTTGGTTATATACAGATATTAGCTATTAGTCAATGATAACCAAGCTGCAATCTATAGAACCACTGAGGTTTGGTGTACAGATAGGGGGGAACAGATAGCTCTCCCTAGGTAAAGGAAATAGAAGATACTTATGGAAGGCTCCAGGTGAACTAGAACAGGAGGCTCAAGTTGAGAGGGAGAGAGAAACAACTAAAACTAAGGGCCATGTGAGGAATTATATTAAAACCTGATACAGTAAAATCTTCATAAAATCTACATATTTATGAAGATGATCTAAATAAAATCACCAAATAATAGTGGAGACAGAGTCCCCACTGGATACCTCTTGTCACCAAATGAAGCTTCTAGTACCAGGATTGGGTTGCATCTAAGTGAGTTGTTGGCCAAAAGTGTGCCATTGGAATCCCCAAACAACCCTGGCTAGAGGTTACTCTCCACAAACTGACAGCAAGACCCCATTGCTAAAGACAATACTCATACAACTAATTGAACATGGGAAAGTGGACCTGGTACCCATGTAGAGCCTTCACTCTTATAAGCTAGCATCTTTGATACAGGATGGTACTCTGCACACTACCAAAGGAGAAAGGTAAACATCAACCCAGCCATAAACCCTTTGATCTACATTGGTGTTATGCCATCATTATATACTGGTACAATGGTGGTACACAGCTTGTGGGAATAACTACCCAATAACTGATTTGACTTAAGGCTCATTCCACAAGATGGATCCCACACCTGACTCTGCTTGGGTAATCCAGAAGCACGGGAACTATGGTAAAACCAAACACTACTGGTCTAAAAACAAAACGTAGCAATAAAATGACTCCTAAAGCCATTCTGCTGCACTCATAGATCAGTGCCTTGCTCAGCCATCATCAGAAACGCTTCTTCCTGTTGCAGATGGGAACAAGTTACAGATACCCACATTATGCAAGGAATGAGAGACCTTGGAACACTCATCCCTGAATAGGAGGTCTCCATCAAATCCCTCCTCTCAAAGCTTAAATAAACCTGTGCAAGTGGAGACAGGAAAAGTGTAAGAGCCAGAAAGGATGGAGGACACCAGGAGAACAAGACCATCTGAATCAACAAGATCAATGCGCATATGACCTCACAGAGCCTGAGTACCTGTACCAGAGGAGCCCTAGAGCTGAAACTAGAAGTGGACAAATGCCCCATCTCTAACCCAGAAGCAATCTCCAATTGATAACCACTTGCAAATGAAAATTTTGTTTCCTCCAAAGGAGTCTCACTGGAGAAATAAACTATTCTTTTTGATTTATTTTTTATTAAATTTTCATTTATTTTACATATCAACCACAGTCTCCCCTCCTTCCTCTTTTCTCCCTTCCCTCCCTCCACCTGCCATCGATTCCCTCCCCTCATCCACTCCTCAATTCAGAAAGGGGCAGGCCTCCCACGGGAGTTAACAAAGCATATCATATCACTTTGAGGCAAGACCAAGCTCCTCTCCCTGCATTAAGGCTGGGTGAGACACCCTTGCATGGAGAATGGGTTCCAAAAAGCCAGCTCAATCAGTATGGTGTTTTCTCAGAAAACTGGGAACCAATCCACCTGAAAACCCAGCTATACCAAACTTTGGCATATACCTAAAGGATGCCCAATTACACCACAAGGACACTCGCTCAACTATGTTCATAACAGTGTTATTTATAATAGCTAAACTACTCTTAAGGGAAGGCTGCATGCCTGCCCAGCAGTAGATGGCCAACAGGAAATGAACTCAACAGCATTATTGGAGATTCCCTATCTCATGATGTCATGCCAGAACTTTTTTTTTATTTCATTTACATGTTTTTCACTTTTCTTACTTTCTGCCCTTTGTGTATATATCAAGACTCCCTGCTTAGTATTTTTATGGGATTCTTGAGTGTGCAAAAGAGTGGGTCTCTGCATCCATACCTGTTTCACTTGCCTTCTCTTGACTTCTTTTCCTTCTGTTTGGTTCTCCTATTCTGGTGTATTGGCTTTTTGTTTTTCCTTATTTTATAGTTTCTTATTATTATCCCTTAGACTTGCTTGTTTTCTAAAGAAGGTGGATTTTGATGAGGGGCCAGGTGAGGAAGAAGTGGGAGGAATAGTGGGGAAGGGCAACTGTAATCAGAATATATTATGTTAAGAAAAAAATCTATTTTCAAAAAAAGGGGGATAAAAAGAAACTTAGAGCCCTTCATAGACTACAGTTCAGAGACATCCACAGATTCTCTTCACCATGAATTTCCTGTGTACCTGCTTCCAGTGTAATTTCCCAATATCACAGGCCAGGATACTTCTTCAGGAAATTACCCAAAAAGGGCTAGGTCTGCCCTTAGCTGGGGGAGCATCTGGTATGGGCTTACCAACCCTGGAGGCCCACAGTGCTCAAGGAGGCTTAGATTTCCATGTACTTTAGTGAACCGCTTTAGATCAAAACTCAAGAACAATTTATTTGTAGGAAAGCATCTAATCAAAAGACATGAGGGCTAGCACTTGGAATTATGCAACTATTTGGTGTGGGGATTAAATTTATATCACTGTTGGCCACCTCCAGAAATACAATCAAACTCTGAAGAAGTCCATACGGTTCTGTTTTCCATTCACTTACTCACTCATTCAATAAATATTTACTGAGTGTCTATGAGAACATGGTCATTCCAACAGCTGGAAGTATAACAGTCAAGTAAACAAATGCTTCTGCCCTCAAGGACTTTACACTCTAGCTGTGGTATATACAAATAAAGTACATGCTGCACAATTAAAATTCATTCGTGCTAAGTAGAGACAAGGGCTGGTGACAAAAATTAATAATAATGAGGAAGAGGGGATGATGTTAATGATGATAAATCAGAAAAGAGGTACTGTGATGGGAAAATTCAGAGTTGGTTTTGAGTTTGCCAAGTTCAACAGAGACTTTATTGGCTCTTGGTAAGCTGGACATAGGGGACTAGAGTTCTAGAAAATGCAATATATCAAACCACCCTGAGCCAGAGGATTTGGAGTTCTTGTCTCACAAAACACAGAGGGTAAACTGTAGAGAGAAGTTTGTTGTAGATTCATAGGTGGGAGTATGAGACAAAGGGAGATGGCAGAGCTCTTGTGCAACAGGAAACAGCCAAGGATACCAACTGCAGGCACCTGCTATTCTGGGGGGCTTCAAAACCTTATGGCAGGAACTGGAGTGAAAACATGGGGAGGAGGGTGATCTGGCCAGTGCCATTGGCCTGGCTATAAGGTGCCCTCCCAGTTTTAACCATGTCATTATATATGCCTTCAAGACAGGGTGAGGAGTTGCATGAAACCAGGAGCCAGCACTCTCTTCTGGCATCCATGCCTCCAGCAAAAACATTCTCAGAACTGCAGCTTTGGGGACCCTGCCCCACCTGGCCAGTTTCTATGTCCTAGTCTCAACAGGACAGAGAGGAGTGTTGGGGAGTTGTTGAAGGTGGCAGCTTCTCAAAGGATGTGACTTCTTTCAACAGACCTTAGAGAATAGGAGGTGAGACATGGAGTCCTGGAGAAACATCATACAGTCGGAACTGAGGAGAAGAAGTCAAGGGAAATACTTCTGAAGGGAGACAAAATGTAGAGAGCTAGACAGTTTGGATTTCTTTATTCCTATAAATGAGGGAGCTCAATGGTAAAATAGTAAATTAGTAAATTTAATTTTAAAAAGACTCCTGCATGGTGCCGCATTGATTATGCTTTTATATTGATCTCCCAGCTTTGTGTTTATTACTGGAGCATCTAGAAGTCCAGTGACCTTTCATTTCTTTTAAGAGCTTGCTCAACCTCTTCCTCTCCCTCCTGCATCCTACTGGCTTCCAGGTTCCCCATCTTAACCCTCTATACCTTCATCTCCACCTGCCCCAGAGCAAAGCCCTCCTCCGTGGAGCTGTCAATGGCTCCAACTCCAGGGATAATACTCTCCCATTGCATTTCAATGGGAAGACTTCGTCTTGCAGTAGCTCATTAGATCCTCAAAACACTGAGGTAAGGCAGAGAGTTCCCTTCTTACAGAAGATGTCACCTTCCACAATCAAGTGACCTAGCTAGGGTGGTGCAGCTAGGTGGAGTCCCTTGGGTCCGTCTTCGACTGTTTCCTTAGTGACTGTCACAGCTGATGGGTCTGTCTTAAAGAGTTGCAAACACCAGCCTGGGCACAAAGAAAGATCCATGACCTAGATCGGACACCTCGAACACCACCAACAGCAAGAACCTGTGCACAGCAGACCTGCAGCTGTATGCTCTCTTGGCCCATGCTCGCTGATCATGCTGAGGCCTTTGAGGGTTAAATTTAATCAAAGTGAGCAAGGAAAATGCAGTCTCGAAAAGCACGGCACTCAGGTGGCAGCGCTTTTACTAATTCCCTAGAATATCATTTCTCCTGATCTTGAGTGTCCCCCTGACTGGCAGGGAGCTGAGCTCAGCAAAACCCAGGGAGAGAGAAAAATGAAGGCCATGAAATAGGCTCTGGCCCAGGAGAGTGCTAACTCCATGGCCAAGCTTGGCTCTGGGCCGATACCGTCAAGAAAGGGTTGCCAACTCTGAGGTGTTTTCTCCAGAGGAGAATAACATTTAATTCAAGTGTGCCTTTGTTCATCTCTAAAAGAGCCCCTTTATTGGAAGAGAGTAGACAATCCCTTGGCCTTTTTTTTTTTTTCTGTTTTTCTTTTTTTCTGTAATCATTATTTCACAAAGGATTAAAGTGCAAGCAAGCACTCAGGCCTAAGAAGTTAGGTCTAGTACTATACAGAGTCCCACCCTGGCCCTTTGTGGGCGTTCTGCCCCCACTCACCAAGAACTCTGAAAGCCCACGTGGTCAAGAAAAACGGGACTGCACCATGGTGCACCCAACACAATGCCACAAAATCGAGAGTCATGATCAGCCATGTCACCCAGGAGAACTTCTTTCCCAATGGATGGGCATTCCACAGGCTGGGGAACGGCAGGAGAATGTTGAAGGGGTTCCCAGGTACTGAGGGATATGGTGGTATTTTGTTTATGATCTAACTAACAAAGCTTGCCTGAAGATCAGAGTGCAAAGCTAGCCACACTAGTTAGCCATAGAGGCCAGGCAGCAGTGGCTCACAGCACTAGGAAGAGGCAGAGGGATCTCTGTGAGTTCAAGGCCAGCCTGAGCTACACAAAATTGATCCAGTCTAAAAGATCACACAAAGGTGATCTCAGCACTAGGGACCCCACGCCTTTAATCCCAGCACTAGAGAGGAATATGTCGGGAGGAGGCAGGAGCTCCTGCAGTCTGAGGTTGGGTGGAGAGCAGTGTAGTCTGGAAATGCATTCTAAGGACAGGATTGCCCCTTTGGTCTGAGCATTGGTAGAGGTGAGAACTCTCTAGTGCCTGGCAGTTCTGCTTCTCTGATCTTCAACTTTAACCCCAATATCTGTCTCTGGGTTTTTATTATTTGTGCTACGGGGGAAGCTGGGCCAGGCCCATGGATGGTGGATGCAGTTGGGTGCAAAGAAAATGCTTTGAGTTAGGGCTTCCATTTCCATGGTTGCCTGGATCTGATAGATCTTACTGGTGGAACTCCTAAAGCTGCGGATGTGAACCCAGCACTGCCGATCTCAGCCAGCACGCCTCTGTGGTTACTATCTCTTGAAGCATACCTGCGTTGGTCCTTTTAGCCCATACCACCATGTTTATCTCATTTGCTACATATTTATCATAACTCATGTGCTGTACTTTGGATCTTATTTATTCCCTGAAACCCAAGTGAGGGCTGGAGAGATGGCTCAGTAGCTGATGGTAGATGCCGTAATTCCCAAAACTTCGAGTGCTCCTGTGGGTGGTACTATTGAGAGGCCATGAAACAGAAAACAGGTCTTTGGATGTTCAGAAGCAAGCCTGTGGAGGGGACAGTGGGGCCCACCTCCATGTTCCCTTTCTTCCCTGGCCATAGGGTGAGTGGTTTCTCCTTTGCCATGTGGTACTACTATGGTGTGCTGCCCTGCCACAGGCCCAGAGTAACAGAGCTAATCACTCACAAACTGCAACTTGCATGACTGTGAGACAAGAAAAAAAACGTTCTCTTTATAACACTCCAGGCATTCTGTTAAAGTGAAAAGCGGTCACTACAATTCCTGTGGCACTCACTCAACCTCCATCTCCTTTCCCACTCCTGCTCCTGAATGGCGTCTTCAGCATCTTCCAGCCAGACTCAGTTCCAGCCTCCTTGTGCTATGACTTACTCATTCCCAGAGCCCCACGCTTCCACACACTTTGGCACCCTGTGATCAAATCTTGATCTTGAAGCTTCTAGAAGCAGCCCTCTCCCTTCTGAAGTGTTTGCCTCAAGAAACACTCCACATCCTCTCAGGCTTTTCTCTTGAGCATGACATGTGTTTCCAGCTGTCAAATCTCTATGCACACCAAGCTCCGTTCCTAGAGGCCTCTCCCTTTATTTGGTGTGCTGGGCACAACTCCTAGTCTGTGCAAATAGCTACTAGAAAGCAGCCATTACACCTGACAAAGCTTAGTCAGCGCCCAAATGTGAGCTGGCAAAGGACAGCACCAATGAGCACACCAGGATGCCTAAACACTACACATAAGAAAAGCTGGGAGCCCAAAAGATGGTCCCCCTCCTGGAAGAGCACATCAATTGATTGTCCAGTGCCAAATAGTCAGTCTTGAAAACATATATTCAAGTAACATATTATGGGCTGAACAGGATACATTTAGGTGTGTGTGTGTGTGTGTGTGTGTGTGTGTGTGTGTGTGTGTGCACGAGCATTCCCACACTCATGCGCACAAAAGGAAAATGTGATCATGCTGTTTTATTTCTCCTATTGATTCAACTACTTGAAACAACACCTGTCTTGGGACGGAGGAGAGGCCTCATCAGTTAAGAGCATTACTGCTCTTGCAAAGGACCCAAGTTCAATTTCCAGCACCCATATCTGGCAGCTCAGAACTAGCTATAACTTCAGGTCCAGGGAGATCTGATGCCTCCACCTTCTGAGGCATCTGTAATCACATGCATGTACCCATATGCAGATTCACATATATACTCATAATTAAAAATAATAAAAATAAATTTTAAAAACTGGAATGCATATTAATTCAGTGCTGGCTGGCTATCTGGTACTAATCTGTGACTCTACACCTTGATTTCAGGTAATTCTACAACACAGGAATGTGAGTATTATCCAATTTTATACAATCAAGAACTGAAGTTTTCTTTAAAAAGTTCTCCAAGATGGCATGGTGTAAGGAGTATGGGTTTTTCCTCCTGCCGCCAGTCTTGTCCCGCCGCCGCGCCAGCCCCAAATAATACAGAGAGACTCTGTATTTGATATTATACTGTTGGCCAGTTACTACTTTCTTCTCGGCTAGCTCTGTCTTAAGTATTAACCCATTTGTGTTAATATATGTATTTCCATGTGGTCTTCTTACCGGGAGCCGGCTGCCGCATACAGCTCTCTCCAGACTCTCCATCTTTGCCCCTCCTTCCTACTTCCTCTTCCTCCTTGTCTCCTAGTCCCTCCTATCTTCCTTTCCTATTGGCCAACAGTGCTTTATTTATTAACCAGTATGAGAAATATATACAGAATGACATCTCCTATCATCATGGTGAGTAATTGGTCAATGAGGGTATAACAGGCTTGCCATTGTTGTGGCTAATGCCTGAGAGAAATGACTAAAAGGAGAATGTTCCATTTCTGCTCATAATCAGTGGTTGCCCTGCTGTGGACCATTGATGAGGCAGAAGGTAATGTGGCAACAGCATGTGGTAAAGGAAGCTGCTCACCTCTAGGCAGCTAGGAAGCAGAGAGGGGCAGGGAACAGCCAGGATCAAAATATTGGCAGTGAAAAGTGTCTCTTCTATAACCTCCTCTCTCTAATAATCCCCACTTCCCAGAGTTCCCACTTTCTCCAAACAATGCTAATTATGAATCTACTAATGAGTTAATCTATAGGTCAGGTCATAGCCTAATGATCCAATAGCTTCTTGGTTATTGAATCCCCTGTCTGACAAACCAGAGCTTTAATAGCTCCTTTGTATTCAAACCTAAACAATGGGATCCATCATTCTCTCATTCCTGCAAGTCTCTGGATACAAGCATGATAGGTAAGGCAGCTGCCACCCCAAGTTGCATTCTGATGGCAAAGACAAGAAGTAACCAAGTTACAAAACTTAATACATGACTGCTTGTAGGAAGAGGGTAGAGGGAAGAGGTAGATACTGTCTGAGATAAGGTAGTTAAGGATCTGTCTGGTTGTGAAGGACAGCTGTTTTCAGATTCCCTGCTGCCCCTACAACATGCTTCAGAACTTTATGTGACAACCAATCCTGGTCCCCCTATTCTCCCACATGCTCCAGCGCTAGTAAAGGTTTACAAGCCTTGCTGTGTCCACTGACTCTCACATAGTTTCTTCTAAGATGTCGCAGAATTCACTTAATGCTTCTTGCCTTGCAGAGCATGTAAAGGATGCCTGCATTTGTGTCTGTGCATTACCGCCATGGAGAAATCCTGAGGCAATTCATGATGAATGCATGCCTCACCCACTGTGAGTCAGTGAGGGCTCTGTGACCCTGCGCTTGCAGGCATGTGCAGGAGCAAGCCCTTCCTGCTTGATGTGATTGAAAGGGATTAATGATCACAGTCCCATGCTCTCATCCCTACCTTATGCCAGCTTCAAATTCTCCTCCCTATTAGTGAGATAGTTCAGCATGTAAGGGTACTTGCCTGGAAACCTAACAGCCAGAGTTCAGTTCCTGGGACTATAAGAAATAAATCATTTCCTCTTTTAGGCCCTCTGCACTTGGGGTCTGCTTGTGGGACCCCAGCAGTGGGACCAGGATCGGTCCCTGTTGCATGAGCTGGCTTTTTATAACCTATTCCCTATGGAGGGGTGCCTCACTCAGCCTTGATACAGGGGGAAAGAGCTTGGTCCTAATGAAACTTGACATGCCATGCTTCATTGGCCTTACCCTTTCTGAGGAATGCAGGGGGGTTGTGGAAAGGAGATGGGAAAAAGTGAATAGGAAGAGAGAAGGGAGGTTTGGAAACTGTAGTTGGTATGTAAAGTTAATTTAAAAATTAATTTAAAAAAGAAATAAATCATGATGGGCCATTTTCAGTACGTAGTACATTTAGTGCTCACCCACAAATCCCAGATATCAAGAGCCACAGGGACTCTGCCTTCCCTACCCAGCAGCTGGCCTGGGACCTTTATAGTTTATCTCAGTGCTAAAAGGTTACACTCTGCTTTGTGGCCAAGCCCAAATATCAGAAAAGGGTGGGAGATCTTCAGCCCAGGGTGGATGGGAAGTCTTGCATGAGGACAATGCTAGAAATGTGGTAAAGCCTGTACCTCCCCAAAGAGCTCAGCCAAAGGGGAACCAAGGTCAAAGAAATGCAATCAGGAATGGAAAAACCACTGTTTTGCTCCAAATCAGCAAAGTAGCCATTTTTACCTTGTGTTCAAGTGGATGCCTGGCTTCTGCAGAGCCATAAATACATCGTCTCACTTCTGCTACTCTGAGTCTCCAGCCTTATTCTGAAGTGAGGGTCACTGTTTTTCACAGGGTCCTCACTACACAAGGGGGGAATCAACTCTCGCAAGTTGTCCTCTGACCTCCACACATGTGCTATTGTCACAAACA